>NC_132858.1:49609277-50209277 GCF_048164855.1 Canis lupus baileyi
TGGAAGTTACTGTCTGTGTTCTCTTCTGGGCCTTGTTTGTTTGTTTGTTTGTTTGTTTCAGGTATAACATTTATGTCTTTAATCCATTTTGAATTTATTTTTGTGTGTGGTGTAAGAAAGCGATCCAATTTCTTTCGTTGTATATTGCTGTCCAGTTTTCCCAATACAATTTGTTGAAGAGACTGTCCTTTTCCATTGAATATTCTTTCCTACTTTGTTGAAAGTTAATTGAGCATATGGTTGAAGATTAATTTCTGGGTTTCCTATTCTGTTCCATTGAACTCTGTGTCTATTTTTGTGCCAGTACCATATTGTTTTGATGACTACAACGTTGCAATATAACTTGAAGTCTGGAATTGTGCTTCTTCCAACTTTGCTTTTCTTTTTCAAGATTGCTTTGGCTATTTGGGTTTTTGTGTGTGTGTGGTTTCATACAAATTTTAGAATCTTTTGCTCTAGTTCTGTGACAAATGCTATTGGTATTTTGACATGGATTGCATTAAATGTATGGATTGCTTTGGGTAGTATATACATTTTAACAATATTCTTCCAATTCATGAGCAGAGAATGTCTTTCCATTTTTTGTGCACCCTGAGTTTCTCTCATCAATGTTTTTTTAATTTAAATTTTGTTAGTTTACATATAGTGCAATATTGGTTTCTGGAGCAGAATTCAGGGATTCATCACTTTACATACAATACCCAGTGCTTATCACAAGTGCCCTCTTTAATAGCCATCTAGCCCATCCCTCACCCACCTCCCTCTATCAAATCAGTTCATTCTCTATTGTTAAGAGTCACTTATGGTTTGTTTCCTCTCTCTTTTTTTTCTTCTTTTCCCCCTTCCCATATGTTCATCTATTTTCTGTCTTAAATTCCTCATGAGTGAGATCAAGCCATATGGGTCTTTCTCCTACTGACCTATTTCACTTAGCATAATACTCTAGCTCCATCCATTTTGTTGCAAATGGCAAGATTTCATTCTTTTTGATGGCTGAGTAATATCACATTGTATATATATACATATATATATATACACTATATTTTATTTATCCATTCATCAGGCAATGGACATTTGGGCTCTTTCCATAGTTTAGCTATTGTTGATAATGCTGCTATAAACATCGGAGTGCATGTACCCCTTTGTATCTGTATTTTTGCATCCTTTGGGTAAATACCTAGTAGTGCAATTGCTGGATCATAGAGTAGTTCTATTTTCAACTTTCTGAGGAACCTTCATACTGTCCCCCAGAGTGGCTGCATCAGTTTGTATTCCCACCGACAGTGTAAGAGGATTCCCCTTTCTCCACATCCTCAATTTTAGCCATTCTGACAGGTATGAATTGGTATTTCATCTTGGTTTTGTTTTGTATTTCCCTGATAATGAGTGATGTTGAGCATCTTTTCATAAGTCTGTTAGCCATGTCTATATCTTCCTTGGAAAAATGTTCTATTCATGTCTTCTGCCCATTTCTTAATTGGATGGTTTACTTTGGGGGTGTTGCGTTTGATAAGTTCTTTATAGATTTTGGAACTAACCCTTTATCAGATACTAACCCAAGTATCTTCTCCCATTTGATATGTTGCCTTTTAGTTTTGTTGTTTCCTTCACTGTGAAGAAACTTTTTATTTTGGTGTGAAGTCCTGATAGTTCATTTTTGTTTTTGTTTCCCTTTCCTCTGATGATGTGTCTAGTAAGACATTGCTACTGCCGAGGTCAAAAAAGTTGCTTGTGTCCTCCTCTAGGATTTTGATAGATTTCTGTCTCACATTTAGGTCTTTCATCCATTGTGAATTTATTTTTGTGTACGGTGTAAGAAAGTGGTCCAGATTTATTCTTCTGCATATTGCTGTCCAGTTTTCTCAACATATTTGTTGAAGAGACTATCTGTCTTCCACTGGGTATTCTTTCCTACTTTGTCAAAGATTAAATCCACTCCTGGATTTTCTATTGTTTCACTGATCTGTGTGTCTGATTTTGTGCCAGTACCATACTGTCTTGATGACTAGAGCTTTATAATATAGCTCAAAGTCCAGAATCATAATGTCTCTGGTTTTGCTTTTCTTTTTTCAGGATTGCTTTGGCTGCTTGGGGTCTTTTGTAGTTCCGTGCCAATTTTGGGATTGTTCATTCTAGCTCTGTGAAAAATGTTGGTGGTATTTTGAAAAGGATTGCATTAAATATGTAGATTGTTTTGGGTAATATAGACATTTTAACAATGTTTGTTCTTCTGATCCATGAGCATGGAATGCTTTTCCATTTCTTTGTGTCCTCTTCAAATTCTTTCACAAGTATTCTATAGTTTTCAGAGTACAGATATTTTACTTCTTTAGTTAGATTTATTTCTAGGTATTTTATGTGTTTTGGTGCAATTGTAAATGGGATCAATTCCTTGATTTCTCTTTCTGGTGTTTCATTATAGGTGTATAGAAATGCAACAGATTTCTGTACATTGATTTTATATCCTACAACTTTGCTGAATTCATGTATTAGGTTTAGCAATGGAGGGGTGATGTCTTCCAGGTTTTCTACATAGAGTATTGTGTCATTTGCAAAGAGTGGAAGTTTGACTTCTCCCTGTCAATATGGTTGCCTTATTTCTTTTTGTTGTCTGATTGCTGAGGCTAAGACTTCCAGTATTGTGTTAAATATAATGGTGAGAGTGGACATCCCTGTCTTGTTCCTGACTGTAGAGGAAAAGCTCTCAGTTTTTCCACTTTGAAGGTGATATTAGCCTTGAGTCTTTCATATATGGACTTTATGCTGATGAAGTATGTTCTATCTATCCCTACTTTGAAGATTTTTATCAGGAATGCATGCTCTATTTTGTCAAATGCTTTTTCTGAGAGGATCATATGGTTCTTACCTACCCTGATCATTCTTACTTAAAGGCATTGGAATAATTTTATTTGAAAGGGAAGCTAGTAGTGCCTGTTCAGAATGCCCATTATCTAAAATTTCCTTCCATCCAACTGTGCTTGAGGTGAGATTATTGGCCCCTCCTTGCTAATGTCACTGGCACCTACAGACAGAGTTACTTGAATTGCACAGGCTCAGTGAGGTTGCCCAGTTATATAGGCTCACTGCTTTATTCAGTGTCCCTCCATGATCCCTAACCTATAAGACATTTGCCTTCCAGGCTGAAGCAATAGTGGATCTGGATGTGTATACCTAACTATGTGCAGACAAGTTGCACATAGGTGCAACTTGGGGAATGCAGGTGCCTTGGGGAATGCAGAACTAGGTTGTAAGATTGTCCACCAAGACCTTAAAGGCAATCAACAATAATGCAAAATCATCACAGGGAAAGAATAACTCAAGAAGGGAAATGGAAAGTGTTGACATATCTGAATTAAAAACATATCCACTAAAAGGTGGGCACTCAGGTTTCATCCAGGCAGTGGGAAATCATGACAAGTATGGTTCAATGGATAAGAAAGAGTAAATACAAATGGCTAATTAAAATTTGATGAAAAAATGTTTAATCTCACTATTAATCAAATACATGGAATAAAAGTCAAATATTATTTTAAGCTTATATTTAGTTGATAATGCTTAATATTAACAAGGGTTCCATTAAATGGTCAGAGCTACATTTTCTCATGAAAGTGTAAAGTGCATTTTGGAAAGCAGATTGGCCACAAAAAGGGAGAATCCTTAAAATATTCACATCTTCTAAAGAATAATATTGCAATACTCATATTTTCTATGTCAAGAAGCCTTTCTACATATAATAAAGTTTACAGATAACAGAAACCCCAAAGTAACAATAGAAAACAACAAAAATGTTATCTGCAAGGGAGGCTCCAAAACATAGTATTTTAGTTGGACATTGCCACCCAAAATAAAATTGAGATTTTGTCATTAAGGAGGAAAGGGAGAATGGATATTGGGTGGGTAACCATCATGTTTTGCTCCATTATCCTAGGGAGCAAACTTGAACTCCACATAATTTTCAAAAAGTCATTCATTTTTAGGGAACAGCCCAAATTTTCAAAATTACAGGAACACTTAAAATTACAAATCAATTCAATGCAAAGAATGTTGTCAACAAAGGTTTGATAGTTGAACCTGTTTGTTTAATGCTAATTTTTAAAATGCAGTTTTATTACATTATTATTTTACTGTATTACATATAATATTAAAGCTTATAATCTTATATGTTAATAAGGACAGTCACGGAAAATTTTTTTATACTTTTCTCATTGTCTATATTTTCTGTAAAGAGCATATCTAAAATACACACTAAGAAAATTGTGGACATTATTTTTTGAAACATTATCAATGATGACAAATTCCCAGATTTGAGAAACAGGATCTCAAAGTGGAGATTTCTCATGTTGTTGCAAACAAAATTAATACAAAGGGCTAACACATAGCCCGGCAAATTTTTCAAATTTAAAGGAAAAATCCTACAAACAGTAAATTGGGAAAAGCAGGTCACCTTCAAATGAACTAGACTCAGGTTGGCCACAGATTTTGTCTTTAGTCATCATGCTCATCATGCACTATTTGCACTTTAAGAACTTTTATTTACTTGTCCAATACCTTGTGAGGTAGGTACTATCGTTAGTTCTATTTATTTTACAAGGAACATGAGTTGAGGGAAGTTAAGGGACTTGCTTGTGTCTCACAGATTGTCAATAATGCAGTTGAAATGCAAACTCAGGCAGCGTAGGCCCCCAAGACCATATCTTTTCTATTTACATAGACAGGATTTTGAAGAAAAGCAAACTATGATGCAAAGAGTTTATCGTTGATGTGTATCTTGGTTTAGAAAATATAAAATATGCCTCCCATCCATGTATTTCAGTAACTTCTCAAAGTCCTCCTCCAAATTGCCAAGATACAAACCACTAATCACAATTAAATAACCAAAAATTACAGAACTGGTGGACTGGTGGTAGGCATCAAACCACCTAGAATCTTAGAATTAAGGGTTTAAAACAAATAACCTCTAATGGGATAGGATGGATGCTGAGAATTATTCCATTCCAAGAAGTTGGAATAATAGATTTCACTTGGGTACAAAGACCAATTTTTGATGACAGATATTTAGAAAGATGTCAGATCTGTCCAAGGAGCCACAAGTTGAATAAGCATCATCAGATGTGGCCTGCCTGCCTCATAGGAGGAACTACATGGCAGTTCCTGGGGTGTCCCTCTGGAAATGGATGTATCTTTGTGGGTTCTACTCTGCTTCTCAGTACCGTGCAATTTTTGTTTTTCAGCTGAAACTAAGATCTGCTTCAAATACTACCATGGTGTGAGTGGAGCCCTCCGAGCCACCACCCCCAGTGTCACAGTCAAAAACTCTGCAGCTCCTGTAAGTCCCATTTCTTCCTCTTTGGTCAGAGCTAACCCTGGTATTTCTTGGCTTTCCCATTTTGTGTGTGTGTGTATGTGTGTATGTGTGTGTACACACATATGGGGATATAGTGGTAGATTATGATAAGTAGATAGAAATGCATCTCAAAATAGTGAAAAGGAATGGGATCCAAAGGCAAACTTATTAAAATTGCATCACTTTTTGTTTGAGAAATGTTAGACTTCAATAGTGAGATGTTCGTAATAGATTCATGCTTACTAGCAGTGAATAACAAATGTTCCTTTAGAACGTATTTTTTAAAAATTCCTTGGTCTTAAGTATTTATATTTTCATACGTTTTAATTTCTTTTTAGGCTTATAAATAAGTTTATGGAATAGAAATTTGTAAACTCAGACTGATTTTGGTTATAGAATAATGAAATAGTAGACCTAGAAAAGACTATAATCGCTGGTCCTTTTTTCCTTTATATGAATGAGGAAACTGCCTGCAGTGCCTAAGTGTACCTGAGCTTGCTCACAGTTGCAGACCAAGGATTTAAGACACATCTTTTGTTTGTTCCTCTCTGGTTTTGCTCAGTACTCCAATAATAGATGCTGCCTTTTCCTAAATTACAGTCTAGTTTGCATCTTTGTGGTGTTTCTTACCTTCATTTTCAATACATCTGATTAGCTGAAATCTGCTATCAAGTGGCATTCCACTTCCTTTTCACATAAATTAAAGATTTCTCAGTGGGGGAGGCTGACCAAAAACCAGTAAGGACTTTGTCAGGGTGATGTAAGTAAAAAAGATTTGGTTTCTTCCGTGTAAAAAAGAAAGAGCCTGGATGGCTCAGTCAGCCAAGCATTGGATTCTTGATTTTTGCTCAGGTCTTGATCTGAGGATTGTGAGTTCAAACCCCACATTGGGCTCCCGCAGGAAAATTTGAAATAAAATATGAATTATTTGGAAAGAACTTTGCCTCAAAAAAAAAAAAAAAAGAAAGAAAGAACTTTGCCTCTAAAGACTTGGGTTTGCTGGTTCATAAGTCAGTTCTTCAGGGTGTGGAAGATGAATGACTTGAGTCCTTGGTGGTATAAGCAAGATAAGCAGGCCTTGGAGCCATGGGCTGGGCTGCCTCCATCCATAGAGCTGGTGCAGAACTGGATTCTGGCCAGAGAGGAGGTCCAGGGCTTCCTGTCAGATGACATATAGCAGGAGGCAAGGGCAGAGAGAGAGAGGGACCGTCTGCATTTCTGACTGGTTGTACCATTTTTTCCTGCAGTAGCCAGACAGACTGGAGAGTGATGTCTGTCACTTTACTGGGTAAGACAGAAACATAAGTGTGGTGATTTAGAGAAGTATTCCCAGAGTGCCAAACTCTGCTCTCTGGGCCCATCACATGTGGGGAATTCTCAAAAGAGGGTACCTGGAAAAGCCAAAGAGGCCCTGATATAAGTAGCCAATTGTCAAGGCAAGGAGCGTCAGCTAAATCCAAGGTGGCAAAGCTGGAGCTGGGGCTGAACCAGACACAAGGTAGATAAAGCAGAGAGACCCTGAACACACAGGAGAGAAGAAAGGAGGGTGGAAGTGGAGGAAGCTGACTCAGGAAAAGCCTTACAGACGCAGGCACAGCATGTCATGCAATGAGGCAGCTTCTCTCCAGACACACTGATTTCTCAGCCAGGATGGGCTTGCCCATTGATGGACAAGCCTTTTCGACTCAAGACTGGAATGGGGGAGGAGAGTTCTTCACCTGTTTCTGCCTGGAGTGGTACTGTGTGTGAGCTTGGGCAGCCCTGAAATCTTTAGGATTCCTTTTTTAGAGAGGACTCTCTGGAGCATTTGGCTTTTCTGTACTCAGCCTACTGGGGACTCCAGATATAATCTGCTTCTCAGACCAATGCAAAATGCAATACATATCATCACAGAGGTATGCAGTGTAAGCCTAAGAGGTGCCAACCACCTGGAACAAGGTGCCAACTACCTGGAAAACTGCCGGGATTGCACAGTAGACAAGCTTTACGAAGTGGGATAAACTGTCAACAAACAGGCTTTCCAGGAGCTGCCAACAAAAAGCAAGGGCTGTCTGAGAAGAGGAAACAGCATGGGAAGTGCTTCAAGCTACTGTTTGACAGGAAAGGTCAGGAGATTGCATTGAATCTGAGTCAGCCCCAACCTCATCGTTGTTATCCCACCTGTGCCAGCGTTGCTTATACTTAAATCTCGGATAGCTTGACGTACTTTTGAAATGCTGTCATCCTCATGATCATCCCCTTAATGACTTTCTCCTATAAATCAGTAGACACTTGGGTTGACCTTTTATGTATGTTCCACAGACAACTGTTGTTTCTGTTCCTAATCCCCACACATGTGAGCACCAGATCATAAGGCCAAATGATGCCAGGAACAGAGAGGAGTCCTCGCACTGCCATGTTGGAGTCATCCGCAGAGGGAGTATGCATTTTCCTGCAGAAGTGCAGTTGGGTTTTATAATAGCTAAGCTAGTGGCTATTACAGCCTGGTGCACTCTTCGGAGAGTTTCACTTGCCTTATTTTAGTTGATTCACAGCACATCTGTGAGACAGGCAGGAAGTGCCATTTTGGTTACATAACCATTTGGCTATCTGGTGATGGAGCTGAAAAAAATCTCAGTTTAGTTACTGATATAATCTAGCAGCCTTCTGGGTGAAATAAGTGTTTGCAGTCTGGTTTAAGGACTTCTGCACACTGTTTCTAAGGGGAAACGCTATTCAAGTTTTCCAAAATCAATTTGCCAATAAACTTTGAAGTATCCATTTTATCCATTTTTCAGTGGAGGATTTCTGGTACTGCACTAATCCCTTACGGAAAGATGGCTGCCATTGGCCATTATGTCATGTCCCAAGGGTCAATGAGTTATTCTGTGGCAATATGCTAAACATATAATTCTTTGAAAAGGAGGAAAAGATGTCAAATGCCCCTTTAGTATATAATCAGCCCTTCAGTGTTTTGAGCACAATATGTTTTCATTATTTTTCTCATTTCCTCATTCCCCCTTATCCTTTGTTTTTCTCCTACTAACAATCATTGAGGACCTAGTGATAAAAAGAGGTTGTCACCTATCCTTACCTTTCAGAGGATCTCATTTTTTTATTATTCTTCGTTGTATATACTAATTGTATGTCAGAAACTATGATGAGTAAGGGGTATAGAAATCAATGAAATACAAGTCCTGGCCTTGAGAACTCATGGTTATTCTATTGTGAGTTATAAATACTACTTGAAATGTCTGGTGCTCGCGTGTGAAAACCCATTGGGCTGGTGTGTAGAGAAATCAGTGAGGAGGTGCCTGCAGCGGCTGAGAAGGCTTTCAGAGGAGGGAGCGTGTGGGCAGCATGAATGGGATTTGAGAGGCCTGGGATTGAGGTAAGGCACCTTGAGGACAGCAAGTGCAGAGGTGTGGGGTTATAAAGTGCCACAGGCCTGACAAGAAAGGAGACCTAAATTGTGTTAGGTCTGAAGAACATATGACATATATCACCCTGCACTTTGTTTTTCATACTGTTTGTATCTTATTGGGAACATCTACCATATGTTTTATATTTTACTTATATTTTCTATAGAAAATCATGTTCAAAGTAAGCTCTTTCAGCATTTTTGCCACCTTTCTCTTGTGCATCAGTCTCTCTTCTAAGCCTCATGATATTTTTTCCATCTCCTTATTTATACATCAAAGGACAGAAATCTCTCCAAACCTACAATTTGCCAAAAGATGGGGCAGGTAAATTGTTTTAGCTCAGCACTGTGAATTTTCCAGCTTTTCCTTCAGGTATATACATATATACCTTATTATATATATATAATTTTCTAGCTTTTTCAATGAGATATTGGAAGTGAACATAATCCATTTCTGCTCCTTCTTCCACCACTTTGATCCAGTGTCTCTGCAAGCAAGTTTTTGATGATAATTGAACAGCAGAAAGATCAAAGTTCTCTGCCAAAATGTGAAATATCTTTCCATAAGTTCATGTTCACAGATTCATTTGCTTTGTCAACCCTTTAGCAGAGATAGAGTTCACATTCTCCTATTTGAAAAAAAAAATCAAGTGAATAGGACATTTTTCTGAGAATGTAAGGTTAAGTTAGTACTCTAAAATAAGATCAGATTGATGGGGCACCTGTGTAGGTGGCTAGTTGGTTAAGTGGCTGTCTCTTGGTTTCAGCTGAGGTCATAATCTAAGGGTCCTGAGATTGAGCTCCTCATCTGGCTCCAGGCTCTGGAAGCTGGATACATGGAGTCTGCTTGTCCCTCTCCCTCCGTCTTTCCCCTTCTGCTCCTCTCTCTGCTTCAGCTCTCTCTCACTAAAATAAATAAATGAAATCTTTATAAATAAAATAAAAAATAAAATAGATGAAATTGAGATTTTTCCTCCATAAACAGTCTGGGTCTCCTGCAATGGACAAATAGGTGAATAATAGCCCCCAAACTCTAAGTCATTAAACTTGGTTCTAGTAATATTTGTGTTGGGAATTTTAAAAGCAGACTTTTGGGGAAAGTATTTTAAATTATTAAAAATAACCATAGGCTAGCTACCTTAAAGTAACAAACCTCCTGGAAAACACTCTGGCCAGATAAGTTGCAAAATTAACTCACAGGCTAGTGAATGAGGAGATCAACTGTCAAGAATTGTTAGACGTAAACTGATAATTTGATCAACTTCACAGAAAAGAATAAAATAGTCTTGTGGTTTACGTTTGGCAGAGATTAAGTGGAAGACTAGTTGCTGATTGAAGTCATTCTCGATAAGCATCAATTGCAATATGTCCTCAGTTTGAGGGTGAAGGTCTCTCAGTTTACCAAAGGATCCCCTTTATCCTGCATGTTCTTTTTTTTTTTTTAGTTGCTGTATCTTTTTTATTTTTTATATAATAAATTTATTTTTTATTGGTGTTCAATTTGCCAACATACAGAATAACACCCAGTGCTCATCCCGTCAGTTCTATAGAGTCTTAACTTCACCACCAAATGTGTCCAGAAGTACTCCCCAAATTAATGGAAGAGTAAAGAGTTTATCCTTCTTGTTAACTGGGATGGATGGCGCTGCTCTGCTGGGGTGGCCCTGGCATTGGATCCATGAGGGACCCAGCAGAGGTTCTCACAATCCCCCGGGCATAGACAGCCTTGAGCAAATCTTGGGATGGCAGCACTTCCCAAAAGGCTACTTTTTCATAATTTTAGTTCCTTAAATGAGTTGTACTATGAAAGAATTGCCTCTACACAGTGAAAGAGGGACTTGAGGCAAGTTCAGAGCCATTTTCCTTAAATCTTAAGAAAACAGGGCCTTGTAAGGATTTATTTGGAATTGGGCATTTTGTGATCTCACCAGACTTGTGCCCTACAAACATGTTCTTACATCTGCTTTCTTTTCCAGTTCTGATTCTGGAAACCTGACCCCATGACATTTTGGGAAGGTGACATGATGTTTATTTTATGACTTGGATTTTATACTAGCTGTAGGAGACTTTTGTAAATTAATTTTGTTTTGTCTTTTTTCTCACTAACACATCCATAATTTATTTTTGTAGCATGCCACCAGTACCTATCCACCCAGGCACTAAAAGAGAACTTCGTCAATAGTCCTATGATGAGATGAAATTCTGAGACTTAGTCCCTAATATTCTGAAAATCAGCTTCTAAATGAAATAATCTCATTTCTAAGACTAAGATTAGGACTCAATCTCTAGGACTAAAAGGGCAAGAAGTCTGAAGTAATTAGACTGTACAGTATTCTAATTTTTCATTTCTTCCCTTCATATATATGCCTGTTAGCCTTTCTTTATGAGTGAACTTAAGAAAACTTTGTAGAAGCCATAAATCAAATGCTACAGGCAAAACACAATAAATGTAAACTTGAGTGTTCCTGCTAATAACTGCACGCATTATTTATTTACATGCAAAGGATCAGTGTTGCCCAGACATTTACTAGCGAGCTATAGAATGATTTTATAAGGGGGTATTTTACAAGATCTCCTCACTATTGTAACTTTAAAGTCTGTCTCCATTCCACAAAGTCCAGGGGCACTGGGAAAGGGGTTTCTCAGGGGATTAGGGAGAAGTTGGTGGTTAGGTTTTTTTTAACCTTTTGATCCCCTGCACCAATTTTATGGTTAGATATGGACATATCATTTCTTCTATTTGAGAATCCATAGTCACCTTTTGTCTCACTCCTAATACATGCAGCACTCTAATTCCCCAACCCTGGCAGTCTGCTCAAAACATAGTTCTTTTGTACATCTTTATGTAACCTATGGATTCTATGGCTCATTTATTCAGTTATTTATTAATGAGCTCCTCTGTGTTGACCACTAGTCATACAAAACTGAACAGAATAAATAACTGTCCTCTTGAAGCCTGGGATGGGGTTGAGTAGTAGGGAGACAAACAAGAAAACAGGCAATACCAAAGGACTATTCTAAGTGCTCTGGGAGTGAACATATAGGGCACTTTGGGAGGAACAAGAATGAGCAGGCCCAGAATATGATGGAAGACTTTCTAAATGGAGATCAAATCATGGCCAGGATTCCTGATCAAGACATTTATTTTTTTCTACACTATTTTACCCAAGTGGAGGGGCATATTATTGTATCTTCAGCACAAACCCCTTGAGGTTTTGATTAGACTAATGCAGGGGAATATTTAGGCATTTGTATTTTAGGTAACATATTAGATGGACCCATTTTTGTAGAAGAGAAATAAGAGGAAAGGAAATCCTAGCCATACCAAACATTCTTCTCTAAAGAATTTACTCAGGTCCTATCTAAAATCATGCCTCTTGGGATCCCTGGGTGGCGCAGCGGTTTGGCGCCTGCCTTTGGCCCAGGGCGCGATCCTGGAGACCCGGGATCGAATCCCACATCGGGCTCCCGGTGCATGGAGCCTGCTTCTCCCTCTGCCTGTGTCTCTGCCTCTCTCTCTCTCTCTCTCTCTCTCACTATCATAAATAAATAAAAATTTAAAAAAAAAAAAATAAATAAAATAAAATCATGCCTCTTAAAAAGGTATCCTGAAAAAAAAAAAAAAAAAAAAAAAGTATCCTGAAAGTTTGGATCCCATCGTGGCCCAACATTAAAAAATTTTGTTCTGTTTCAGGGGAAGAGATTCAGAGCTTATTCTAAAGTGGAATTTTGAGGTCTTGAGTCTAGAAGTGGTATTTCCTGATAAGGTTCCTCTACCACCTTTGTTTTGGCATAGGGGTTTGCATCCTTCCTTTCTGAGGTGTGGGAAACAAAATGCTAAATCATAGTCTCATGATTTTCCATAAAAGCTACATTTGAAAATACCTAGACACATATCACTAGTGGAAACCAGAGATCCTATGTTTGTAAGAGCCGTGTTCTTTCACTAGGGCTGGGATAGCTGTAAAGCCCTGATGTTATATGGGTGTGGTCATGCATGCCCTGGGGGGGTGAATCCCAGACAATCATCAGTTTCTGAACAGGATTCATGATCCCAGAAAGCTTATCACTGTTAGAGAAAACACCAGTATCACTCTTTGCTGATAAAGAGACCTAATTTGTCAGGGTTTGTGCTGTTTAATGTCTACCTTTCCCTTTATTAAATACCCTAGTCTTTGGCAACCCTATATAAAACCAAGAGTGTTCTTAATGGAAGGAAACATGTAGTAAATACCTAGATAAGAGACCTAAATCTAGAAAAAAGATGAATCTAGACATGAATATATCCAGTGACCCTGATATAGGAGGACATGAAAATTAAATGCAGGCCTCTTAAACAGAAAGCTTTTTGTTTTTCTTCTGCACCAAAATACAAATGTTGACTTCCCAGGGATTAAAGTTAAGGAGCTTGACCTAGAGTAGACAAATTAAAAAGTATTTGTTCTTTCTAAAACAAAGCAAAATGAATGAATTCATAGGTGAGGTCTTTCAAATAATTGAGGTATAAATAAATCTAGAGCAAAAAGAAAGAAAAAATCTTCTAAATAATTTTCTTTTCCCAGCACAGCACTGAAACTAGAACTGTCAAAGATAGCACTAAAACAGAAAACCATAGGTCAATCTTATTGATAAATGTAAGTATAAAATCCTTAAGTTAAATATTGGCAAATAGATTTCAAATGTAAATCAAAATAAAACATTATACCCAGGTTGTAAAGTTACCTCAACATTCAGAAAGTTTTTATTACTATAAACCATGTGAGTAGAAAATCACATCATCCTCTCCATAGATATAAAAAAATCATCTGACATTTCTTTCTTTTAGTAATGCTTGTACTTTCAGAGCAATGCTAAGTAATAGGGTTATTAATAGTGATCTCTTCGTCTTGTTATCAACTTTAATGAAACCATTTCCAGTGGCTCCCCAGAAAACATAGGCAAGAAATGAAGATTCAATATTGGAAAGAGGAACAAAATTGTCATCACTTATAAATGACCTGACTATATTACCCAAAATAATTGATTGAAACTCTTAGAAAAAATAAATTATCTCTAATGTATAAGAATTAATAACTCTACTAAAAGAAAGAAAAACCAATTAGAAAACATAATGAAAAAAAAAGGATTTCATTTTAACCAAGAAAAATAAAATATCTTACTAAGAAATGTGCAAAACGATGATTCAAAAAGTTATCTGCTCTCACATGTTCCCTGCATCATTATTCACAATAACCAAAATATGGAAGCAACCTAAGTGTCCGTCAGTGGATGAATGGATGAAGATGATATGAAATAGATGATAGATAGATAGATAGATAGATAGATAGATAGATAGATAGATACTATTCAGGAAATCCCACCATTTGTGACAGCGTAGATGGACCTCAAAGACATCATGCTAGTAAAATGAGCCAGAGACAAAGAAGAATACTGTATGATTTCATCTGTGGAATCTAAAAAGGCTGAACTCACACAATGTTATATGTCAATTATATCTCAACAGTAGAAAAATGTGCAAGATCAATTTGATGAAAAATTTAGAACTATTGAAAGAAGATTTGAATATATGCAAAAATGAACTGTGTCCCTGTTTCAGAAGCTCAGTGTTTAAACTATATAAATTCTCTGTAAATTAATTTATAAATTCAACATAACTACAGTTAAAATATAAATAGGATGCTTTTGACAGCAGAGTAACCCTAGCTTCATCAGAACAAATATGTGAGAAAAATTTTAATGGTTTTCGGAAATGAAAATTATAAAGAAAGACTAGCTTGCCAGGAATTAAAACGTGCTATGAAGTTATAATTATAATAGTTAATGCAGAAAGAGACTAATAGAACAATGGAAAAGAAGAGAGTAAGAAAATAGATCCAGGATATTGGGGACTTCAATTAACAGTTAAGGTAATATTTAAAATCAGTGTGGGAAAAGAGAGATTTTACCATATATGGTATTATGGCAGCTAAACAAATTATATAATACATATATTAATTATATAAATATATATAATATATGTAATATATATATATATATAATAACCCCTCTGATTATTCCTAATTCCTTATGTACAAATGGGTAGAAGTTTTCAATACTTACATAAAAATAAAAATTCTAATAAGAAAATATGCGTAATTTAAAATCTTGGAGAGGAATAGTTCTTTCTAATCAGAACACAAAACTCAAAGCCATAAAGGAGAAGTACCAATCATTGTATTAGATACATTTAAAAACATCTGAATGGAGGCACCCGGGTGGCTCAGTGGTTGAGCATCTGCCTTTGGCTCAAGTGATCCTGGAGTCCTGGGATTGAGTCCCGCATAGGGCTCCCTGCAAGGAATCTGCTTCACAGGGAGCCTGCTTCTCCCTCTGCCTATGTCTCTCCCTCTCTCTGTGTGTCTCTCATGAATAAATAAATAAATAAAATATTTTTTAAAAATCTGAATGGAAAAGACTCTAAAAAGTTAAAAGTAGGAAATAGAAAGAAGAAAGGAAACTGATAAAACAATCAGGCAAAAGCTAACTTCTTTACTTACATAGAACTCATTTATATTGTTTAAGGAAGAGACAAACCATTTTAAAAGCAGGCAAAGAACCTGAAGTCAGTTTTTAGGGGAAAAAGTACAATCACCAGTGAACACATGAAAAGACACTCCACCAGAAGAATGTGAAGACAACCACATTGGGAGAAAATATTTGGAAAAGATATATCAGATAAAGGACTATTAGCCAAAATATACAAAGAACTCTTAAAATCAGCAATAAGAAAATAAGCAACCCGATTTAAAAATGAGCAAAAGATCTGAACAGACACCTGACCAAAGAAGATATACAGATGGCAAATATGTCCTGGAAAAAGTACTCCATATCATATGTCAACAGGGAAATACAAATAAAGAGATACCACTACACACCTATTAGGGTGGCTAAAATCCAGACACTGCCAACACTGAATGATGACAAGGATATGGAGTGACAGGAACTCTCATTCATTGCTGGTGGCATGACAAATGAGATAGCCAGTTTGAAAGACAGTTTGGTAGTTTCTTACAAAACCAAACATACTTTTACCATATGATCCAGTGATCACACTCCTTGGTGTTTATTTAAAAAGTTGAGAACTTAAGTCCATACAAAAACCTACACACAGATGTTTATAGCAGCTTTATTCATAATCGCCAAAACTTGGAAGTAACCATGATATCTTTCATTAGGTGAGTGGATAAATAAAAGTATGGTACATCCAGACCATAGAATATTATTATGAGCTATCGAGCTATGGAAAGACATCGAGGAATCTTAAATGCATATTGCTAAGTGAAAGAAGTCAATCTGTAATTGTATATATTGTAGGATTCCAAACATATGACATTCTGGAAAAGGTAAAACCATAGAGACAGTAAAATGGTAAGTTGTTGCCAGGGGTTGTGCGGAGGGAGGAATGAATATAAGGGGCCCAAAGAATTTTGAGGACAGTGAAATTATTTCATATGATACTGTAATGGTGGATACAAAGATTATTCATTTGTTCAAACCCACACCAAGAGTGAGCCCCAGTGTGAACCAGGGACTTTGGGTGATAATGATGGAAGCATGTAGGTTCATACATTGTAACAAAGATGGAAGATGTTGATGATGGGGGAGTTTGTGTGTGTGTGTAGGGGCAGGGGGGTATATGCTGCTCTCAGGGGGTATATGGGAGCTCTCTCTACTTTCTGCTCAGGTTTCCTGTGAACCTAAAATTGCTCTTAAAGAAAAATAAAGTCATTTTTTTAATGAAAAGTTTGACAGTTCTTAGAAATGATGAGGGTGTGGAAGAAGCATGTGTACACTATTGGGTCCATTTTATTTGAGGCAGTTTGTCAATATATAACAAATTTATCAAAATTTCTCTTAGGTATATTTGCAAAATATCTTTGAGATATATGTACAATAATATCCATTGGTGCATTGTAGGAAAAGCTACAACAAGAAAAACCAACGTGTCCATAGTTAGGTGACTGGATGGTATATCCCAAGGGTTGAAGATTAGGAGGATACAAGTGTGATTATGGGGAAAGTTTTATCAAGTGAAAAAAAAAGTAAGGCATAGAACAGTGTTTTTAATATTACCACATTTATGTAATTTTTTTATTTTTTTAACTATTGTTAGATAAATACAGAATTATTTTCAAGAAAGGAAATAAGAAATGAATAATAGTGGTGACCTTTGAGGATTTTACTTGTTTATATTTTCTAACAATGGATTCCTTTCCTTTATTCCTATTTATATTCCCTAACAGATTTTTTTTAAATCAACAGGAGTCCTCAAAATAGTGAGGTTGTGAAATTTTGTTTTCATCATAGTTGTTTTGCCACTTTAAAATCAGTATTTTTTTAACAAAAAAAGGCAGTTGCATCAAATAAAAAAGAATGTTTCCTTTCCTCTCTTCCATTTTCTTCCCAGGACTGGGCTTAAAAGTTTCTTAAAAATGTGTAGTGTCACAATTTAACCCATGATGTGAAGGGAAAGAACATCTCCTGGCAGATGTTGACAGACTAAAGCCAATGCCAGATCCTCCTTTTCCACAGCAGGAAGCAGGTGTCAGCCCTCACTGCAGTCTGCTCTACCCCACCCCACCCCCCACCTCCATTCATATGATAAACAGGAAAAAAAGCAAAAAACTTGGTCAATATTAAGAAACAAGATTATAATTAAAACCATAGATGAAGAAAGTGCTCAGGACAGATATCAAAGGAATTTCTGGTGGTTACAATGTCACTGGATGCCCCAAACTTGAAGTGGGAAAAGCTAGAGGCAAAGCAGGTTGGCAGCACTGGGGACTCAGTGGTTACCACACCCCCAGCGAGTAAGTGATGTGTGTGCTGCCAATGCAGTTTGGTGTAATTCCCACCCCACCCCCCCTTTGAAGTTTGTTCATTTTAATCTGCCTGTATATAAAAATACAAATTTGAGTAAAATATCCCATTTCACAGAGAACAGCTGGTGTACTTCATTTAAAATTTTAAAGAAGTTTTTACTGTGCTGAAATATATATAACATAAAATTTACCATTTTAAGCACACTTAGCCATTTTTAAGCATATAATTCAGTATCATTAATTACATTCACATACATTGTCCTGCAACCTTCACCACCATCCATCCCCAGAACTTTAACATCTCCCAAACTGAAACTCTGTACTCACTAAATATAAATAACAACTCCACTTTCCTCCCCCCCCCCACCCAGTCCCTGGCAACCACTACTGATTTACTGTCTTTATGAATTGACTACTCTAGGTATCTCATTCACATAAGTGGAATAATTCAATACTTGTCCTTTTATGATTGGCTTATTTCACTTCTTATAATGTCTTTCAATGTCCATGTCATAGCAGGTGTCAGAATTTCTTTCCTTTCTAAGGCTGAGCAATATTTATATATATATACCACATTTTATTTATCCCTTCATCATCCACTGATGAACACTTGGGCTGTTTGGCATAGATTTTTCTAGGGAGAGTCCATTGGTATTTGAAGTGAGGAAACTGTTGCATTTCTTGAATTGAAGGATGTTATTCATTATCTTTAAAAAGTATTCTGTAGTTCAAATGAAGAGAAACAAACTCATAGTGTTTGACTCCTGAATAAATTCAATGTAATCAGCAGAATGAAATTCTAGAAAATTTCACTTGTGTTCTCAAAATGATCCAAAATTACACTGTATCTTTGAAACTTTGTAAGAGAATGACTTTGTAAGAAATGACAGCTAGGAGATAATGGGATGCCTTTAAACAGCTGGTACAGATGCCTGACCTAGAGGCTACAGGAATGGAATCACTGAGTTAGAAGACAAACTAAAAAAAAATCACCTAAAACCCAGTGAAATAAGAGAACGAGAATAGAAGAGATGAAAAGAGAGAATAGGGCAGCCCGGGTGGCTCAGCGGTTTGGCACCGCCTTCAGCCCCGGGCATGAGACCTGGATGACCTGGTCTCCTGGAGACCTGGGATGAAGTCCCACATCGGGCTCCCTGCATGGAACCTGCTTCTCCCTCTGCCTGTGCCTCTCACTCTCTCTCTCTCCCTCTCTCTCAATCTTTCTCTCTCTCGGTGTCTCTCATGAATAAATAAATAAAATCTTTAAAAAAAAAGAATATAGAGAATAAAGAAGATCTAGAGATCAAATCTAGGGACGATAGGGATTTCCAAAAAAAAAAATAAGAATTACCAATGAACTAAAGGATAAAAACCTGTTCCAATCTTAAAAAATACACCTTAGACTTAATACTGAAAGTCCTAATCATGTATCAGATATCTGGAGTTTATATAATAAAATACTCATATATATTCATGGTAGAAAATTTAGTAAGCACATAAATAAGGAGGAAAAAATGATAATCCACCATGCAGCAGCCTCTGGAACTGTTATATATGGAAGAATTTTCAAAGTGAAGAATCCTATAAACAAGCAGGAGAAACTTTCAGGATACTTGGGAAAAAACAAAAGCCAAGAAACTTTGAATGTTCCCTCCCCAGCACTAAACGTGGCAAGATGATTATTTAAAGGAAACATTTTATTTTCAACTGTATAAGCTGTCAAAGATATGTAAGGACAAGGGAAGACAGATATCCTCAAGCATTTAAGAAGATAGAAATTGCCCATACATCAAACACATAATCCAAGATTTGAAGAAATTGTGGATGAAAGTAAATAAGGAAACTAATGAGCTATAAAGAGATGAGCAAAATAATTATGAGGATGTATTATTGTTTTATCAGCCAAATGTATATTGTATGATTTATTGCATAAATGGGTTAAACAAAAAATACTTTAACCTTTACATCAAAAATCACACTTAAAAATGCTAACACACACGCACACACACACACACACACACACACAAAAACCTCAGTCTCAAGACTTGCCATGGTAAGAAATACTTGTTTAAATCAAAAAGTGAGTGTTTTACTTGTTGAGGCTCAGAGATTTCAGTGGGGCCTTTACCCACCATGAACTTCACAGGGGCAGGTGTCCACAGTAGGTAGCTTGTATACATAGGTCTGATCTGTTAATGTTGAAAAAGTAGCTTAGTATGTTGAATCCATTGAAATATGCCTTTATACGTCAATAAGCTTCACCTCTATTCCTGAGCAGCAATGAGGACTAACACGGTGACTATATTAGTAAGCATGGCTTCCATAAAAAAAAAAAAAAAAAAAAAAAAACCGGTTGGGTGACTTAAACAACAGACATTTATTTCCTCTCTTCTAGCCTTCTGAAAGCTAGACGTCCTAGAGCAAAGTATTGGCAGGGTTGGTTTCTCCCAAGGCCTTTCTCTGTGGCTTCAGATGGCCACCTCCTCCCTATATCCTCACTTGGCCATTTCTCTGTGCACATGCATTTCTGGTGTCTCTTCCTCTTCTTATAAAGATGCCAGTCTGATTGGATTAATGCTCTGCTCTGAAGACCTCATTTAAACTTAATTACCTCTTTAAAGGCTCTATCTTCACATATAGTTACATTAGGAGTTCAGGCCTCAACATATGAATTTGGGAGGACATAAGTCAGTTCATAACAGAGACCCACTGTCTCCTTAGGCTGACTTGACAAAGTCTACCCTAGCTGCCTATTGCACAGTGTCTATGCTTCAGGAGTATTCAAACAGCTAGCTCACTATCAGCCATTGTCATACATAATATATATTTTATATATTTATATAAATATATATTATCATGCAAGTATATAATTATGTATGTATTTAATATATATTAAAGTGTAAAGATTTGAGTCTGATTTTCTGGGACTCTAATGAAACAACACTGGGGAAGAATGCTGATCTTAAAGCACCAGTCCTGTCTCCTTGGTCATATAAATACAGACACAGATGTAGATGTAGATATAAATATAGATATACATATATGCATATATTTAATTACACGTATTTCTTTTCTTATTTACATATGCTTGATCATCTCACAGTCTGACAAACCAAATATATATTCATACATTACAACACTTAGCCTTGAAACATTAGGGGTTTTTAAAATCAAAATTGGGAAACCTTAGTTTTGTCTGGTCCCAGGAATTCAGCCAGATAGCTATTAAAGCATGGCAGGAACACCTGCAAGCTCAACCAGAGGTCTAAGAGAAGAATAGCTACATCTCTACAAATAGAAAAGCGACCACTTTTCCCAGTAATGACAAGACAGAAAAACTCACCTCAAAAAAGAACAAGAGGCAGTACTGATGCCAGAGACCTAATCAGCATGGATATAAGTAAGATGTTGGAACTAGAGTTCAGAATAACAATTATAAAGATACTAGTTGGCCTTGAAAAAAAACATAGACTAGAGAATCTCTTTCTGGAAAATGAAAGCACTAAATCTAATCAAGTCAAAATTTAAAAGGCTATTAATGAGATGCAGTTAAAAGTAGAGGCTAGGGATCCCTGGGTGGTGCAGCGGTTTGGCGCCTGCCTTTGGCCCAGGGCGTGATCCTGGAGACCCAGGATCGAATCCCACGTCGGGCTCCCGGTGCATGGAGCCTGCTTCTCCCTCTGCCTATGTCTCTGCCTCTCTCTCTCTGTGTGACTATCATAAATAAATAAAAATTGGGAAGAAATAAAATAAAATATTTAAAAAAAAGTAGAGGCTCTAACTGCTAGGATAAATGGAAGAAGAGAAAATTAATGATACAGAAGACAAAATGTTGGAAAATGAAGAAGCTGAGAAAAACAGAGTTAAACTGGATCCCGAGGGGAAAATTTGAGAAATAAGTGATACCATAAAGTAAAACAATATTGGAATAATTGGGATCCAGGGGAAGAGGAAAGGGACGTGGGGCAGAAGATATATTTGAGCGAATTGTAGCTGAGAATTTCACTAATCTGAGAAAGGAAACAGGCATTCAAGTCCAGGAGGCACAGAGAACCCCCCTCAAAATTAATAAAAATAGGTCAACACTCTGACATACAATAGTGAAGCTTGCAAATTTCAGAAACAAAGAGAAAATCCTGAAAGTAGCTCGGGCCAAGAGGTCCTTAACCTACAAGGATGGAAATATTAGACTGGCAGCAGACCTATCTGCCGAGACCTGGAAGGGCAGAAAGGGCTGGCATGATATATTCAGGGTCCTAAATGAGAAAATTATGCAGCAAAGAATACTTTATTCAGTAAGGCTGTCATTCAGAATAGAAGGAGAGATAAAGAGCTTAGAGGACAAACAGAAATGAAAAGAACTTGCGATCACTGAACCAGTCTTGCAATAAATATTAAAGGGGATCCTTTAAGCGAAGAGAGAGCCCCAAAGTAACATGGAATAGAGACAATATACAGAAACAATGACTTTACGGGTAATACAACGGCACTAAATTCATATCTTTCCATAGTTACCCTGAATGTAAATGGGCTAAATGCACCAATCAAAAGACACAGGGTATCAGATTGTATAAAAAAGGAAGATTTTAACACCCTACTCAAAGCAATGGACAGATAATCTAAGCAGAAGTTCAACAAGGAAAGAAGGACTTTAAATGACACACTGGACCAGATGGACTTTACAGATATATACAGAGCATTCCATCTGAAAAAGCAACAGAAAACACATTCTTCTCGAGTCCACATGGAACATTTTCCAGAATAGATCACAAATTGGGTACCAAAAGATTGGGATCATCCCCTGCATATTTTCAGACCACAGTGCTTTGAAACTTGAATTCAATCACAAGAGGAAATTTGTAAAGAACTCACATGGAGGCTAAAGAGCATCTTACTAAAGAATGAATGGGTCAACCAGGAAATTAAAAAAGAATTTTAAAAAATTCATGGAAACAAGTGAAAAAGGAAAACACAACTGTTCAAAACTTTTGGATTGCAGCAAAAGCAGTCCTAGGAGGGAAGGATATAGCAATACATGCCTTTCTCAAGAAACAAGAAAGGTCTCAAATACACAACCTAACCTTACACCTAAAGGAGCTGGAGAAAGAATAAATAACAGCAGGAGAAGAGAATTAATTAAGATTAGAGCAGAAATCAATGAAATAGAAACCAAAAGAACAGTAGAGCAGATCAGCAAAACTAAGAGCTGGTTCTTTGCAAGTAATAAGATTGTCAGACCCCTGCTCAGACTTATTAAAATGAAAAGAGTCAGGACCCAAATTAATAAAATCATGAACGAAAGAGGAGAGATCACAACTAACACCAAGAACATATTATGAGCAACTATATGCCAGTAAATTCGGCAATCCAGAAGAAATGGATGCATTCCTAGAGATGTGTGAACTACCAAAACTGAAACAGGAAGAAATAGAAAACCTGAACAGACCCATAACGAGCAAGGAAATTAAAGCATTCATCAAAAACCTCCCAAAAAAACAAGATTCCAGTGATGGATGGCTTCCCAGGGGATTTCTACCAAACATTTAAAGAAAACTTAATACCTATTCTTCTGAAGTTGTCTCAAAAAATAGAAATGGGAGACACCTCAGTAGCTCAGTGGTTGAGCATCTGCCTTGAGCTCAGGGTGTGATCCCAGGATCCTGGGATCAAGTCCCACATTAGGCTCCCCATGGGGAGCCTGCTTCTCCCTCTGCTTACGTCTCTGCCTCTCTCTGTGTGTCTTTCATGAATAAATAAAATATTTTTTAAAAAAAATAGAAATAGAAAGAAAACTTCCAGACTCTTTCTATGAGGCCAGGTTTACCTTAATCCCCAAACCAAAGACCTCATCAAAAAGGAGAATTGCAGACCAATATTCCTGATGAACATGGCTGCCAAAATTCTCAACAAGATACTAGTCAATAGGATCCAACAGTGCATTAAAAGGATTATTCACCACAACGAATTGGGATTTATTCTTGGGCTGTAAGGGTAGTTCAACATCTGCAAATTAATATGATACTACATTAATAAAAGAAAGGACAAGAACCATATGGTCCTCTTAGATGCAGAAAAAGCATCTGACAAAGTACAGCATCCTTAAACTCTGAAGAGTTTTAATCCCCTCTAGGGACAGAGGAAACATAATTGAATATCATAAAAGGCATCTGTGAAAAGCCCACAGTGAATATCATCCTCAATGGGGAAAAACTGAGAGCTTTTCCCTTAATGTCACGAATTACAGCAGGGATGTCCACTCTCACCACTATTGTTCAACCTACTACTAGAAATCCTAGCTTCAGCAATCAGACAACAACAACAACAGCAAAATAAATAAAAGAAATCCAAATTGGCAAAGAGGAAGTCAAACTATTGCTCTTCGCAGATGACATGATAGACTCCAGCTCAAAATTGCTAAAACTCATAGAGGAATTCAGCAAATTGGAAAGATATAAAATCAATGCACAGAAATCTGTTGCATCTCTATACACTAACAATGAGACAGAAGAAAGAGAAATAAAGGAGTTGATCCCATTTACAATTGTGCCAAAAACCCTAAGATACCTAGGAATAAACCTAACCAAAGAGGCAAAGGAAAACTGTGCTCAGAAAACTATAGAACACTCATGAAAGAAATTAAGGAAGACACAAAGAAATGGAAAATTACTCCATGCTCATGGATTGGAAGAACAAATATTATTGTTAAAATGTCTATGCTACCCAAAGCAATCTACATATTTAATGCAATCCCTATCAAAATGCCACCAACTTTTTTCACAGAGCTGGAACAAATAGTCCTAAAATTTGTATGGAATCAGAAAAGACCCTGAATAGCCAAAGGAATGTTGAAAATGATAACCAAAGCTGGTGGCATCACAATGCCAGACTTCAAGCTATATTATAAACCTGTAATCATCAAGACAGCATGGTACTGGCAGAAAAACAGGCACATAGATCAGTGGAACAGAATAGAGAACCCAGAAATGGGCCCTCAACTCTATGGTCAATTCATCTTCAACAGAACAAGAAAGAATATCCAATGGATAAAAGTCTCTTCAACAAGTGGTGTTGGGAGAATAAGACAGCCACATGCAGAAGAATAAAACTGGACCATTTTCCTACACCGTACACAAAAATAGACTCAAAATGGATGAAAGACCTAAATGTGAGACAGGAATCCATCAAAATCCTAGAGGAGAATACAGGCCAACACCACTTGGTCCTCAGCCACAGCAACTTCTTGCTAGACATGTCTACAAAGGCAAGAGAAATGCAAGCAACAATGAACTACTGGGACTTCATCAAGATAAAAAGCATTTTTTTGCACAGCAAAGGAAACATCGACAAAACCAAAGACAACCAACGTAATGGGAGAAGATATTTGCAAAAGTCTTATCAGATAAAAGGCTAGCATCCAAAATCTATAAAGAACTTACCAAATTCAACACCCAAAGAACAAATAATCCAATTGAGACATGGGCAGAAGATATGAACAGACATTTCTCCAAAGAAGACATGCAAATGGCCAACTGACACAAAAAAGTGCTCACCATCACTCAGCATCAGGGAAATAAAAACCACAATGAGATACCACCTCACGCTGGTCAGAATGTCTAAAATTCACAAGCCAGAAAGGAACAGATGTTGGAGAGGAGGTGGAGAAAGGGGAACCCTCTTGCACTGTTAGTGGGAATGCAAGCTGGTGCAGCCAGTCTGGAAAACAGTGAGAAGTCTTCTCAAAAAGTTGAAAATAGAGCTACCCCATGACCCAGAAATTGCCCTAGTAGGTATTTTCCCCAAAGATAAAAATGTAGAGATCCAAAGGGGCATCTGAACCCCAATGTTTATAGCAGCAATATCCACAATAGCCAAACGATGTAAGAGCCTAGATATCCATTGAGAGATGAATGGATAAAGTTGAGGTTATACTCAGTCATCGAAAAAAATGAAATCTTGATATTTGCAACAACATGGATGGAACGTATTATGCTAAGCAAAGTAAGTCAGTCAGTGAAAGACAATTATCCTATGATCTCACTCATATATAGAATTTAAGAAAGAAAACAGAAAATCATAGGGGAAGAGAGGGAAAAATAAAACAAGACAAAATCAGTAAGAGACTCTTAATCATAGGAAACAAACTGAGAGTCACTGGAGGAGATGTGGGTGGGGTGATGGGGGTAACTGGGTGATGGACATTAAGAAGGACGTGTGATGTAATGAGTACTGGGTGTTATATAAGACTGACAAATCACTGAACTCTA
Organism: Canis lupus baileyi; assembly: GCF_048164855.1. Lineage (NCBI taxonomy): Eukaryota > Metazoa > Chordata > Mammalia > Carnivora > Canidae > Canis > Canis lupus. Next base: position 49,635,147 of record NC_132858.1, read on the forward strand.
CATCTGAAACTAATAATACACTATATAGTAATTAATTAATTTAAATTTCAAAAATGCGAGAAAAAAAATTAAAAATAAAATCAAAATTGGACCAAAATAAGTATATAGTATATCATCCTTTTTAACATTTTAAAAATATATAAATAGTATATGCTCTTTGGAAATACATATAAACAACAACAACAAAAAAAAGTGCCACCAGTAATCCTACCACTTAAGAGCCTTGGGAAAAAAATAAAAATTTAAAAATTTAAAAAATTTAAAAAAGAGCCTTAGGAACTCACAGAAATAAAAAGTATTTGATTATCTCAGCCCTGGAGCCAGTGTTTAGAGAAAGTTTAACAAGCCTCCCAGGGAGGGAGTCCCAGGCAGCACTTGGGTTATGTGGGTTCTCATCTGCCACAGTGCCTTTTACACAGTAAGTGCCCGATAAATGATCATCAGGTTGACAAAAATTGACCTGAAAACTTTCTGGTCTTTAAACCCCAAATGGCCTTTCTATAAAAACTCTCTTTATTACCACTTCATTGGAGGATTAAAAATTTCAAATATAAAGATCGTAATTCCAGATTTACAACTTGTTCCAGTATTCAACTCAGGGGTCACACTATGGGGGGGAGGAGGAAAGAAAAAAAAGAAACACCTTCCTTTAGGGAAAAAGTCCTGAGAAAATGTAGATTCTTACTTCCCAAGGATCTCACAGAGCTGATTGAATAAATTATATCTGAGCTGTACACAGATTGAATGAATGTAGTCTATAAAGCATCCTGGTTGGGCAGAGATATACCAGGGACTTGGAAGGGAGGGGTTCAGTTCTTCCTCACCTCAAGCAGAAAAATAACAGGCCACATGTGGGAGATGCAGAGACATCCTCACCCCCAGGAAGGCCACCCCTCCCCTACACCAATCACATTTTCAAACTTAATTCAGAGTCCCTGGTTGTCATGTGCAGCAAACTGCCATCAACATTTTTGCCATCCTTGATCTACGAGGAAAGTGACGTTCAGGTTGAGTAGCTGGTGATTTGACTCCAATCACCTCATTTCTTTGCTTCAAAACACAGGGCCCAAGGAGCCAAGCTCTCAAAATGTGCTTATTCAACAATTCTTTGTTCACCTCGGGTTCTGGTAGATCAGTAAGCCCCCTGTCTTCCGACTACCCGCACGGGGCCATGAAAGGCCTCGCATTTAGGCCACTGCGCTGACCAAGGAACCAGGACCAGCACTTGCAGGTCAGGCATCTTCCCAGGTGCTGTTTCCTTAGAGCCTCAAAAAATCAGAATCAAATCCTTGCATTTTAATGCACAGAGATAATTACTTTTTCTCCTTTGGAGTTTTTCTATGTTACTTTTGACAAAGGGCAGAAATCCTACAATTAATAAGGCCTTCAGACATGATTGTGTGTGGAGAGGCCCTTCTCTGTGTTCCCACCAAAGAGAGGTCATAATTATCAGGCAGCCCTAGGATCTAAAGTAGATCCAACCTCTGGGTGTTCCTACACCTGTCCCAGGGCTGTGGATGATTCCTCCTTCGGCATTCTTGACTGCAACCCTCTTTTCTGAAAAAAGGCTACTTTGTCTGCATTGCAGAGGAGGTCAGTAGAACCTTAGCATGAATGTTTCGGTGTATGGCTGTGTTTATTGATCCACCCAAATAGATGCATTTCTATATAGTCACTAGCTGGTTGTGGAGAGTTCCTTGAGTTTAACTGGAGCCAATTTAATTTTATTGGCCAAGGATACAGTATGTGTGTGTCACACTTTCAGATTAACAAAAAAAAACATCCTTGCTTAAAGTTGCCAACGTTAACCTAAGATTTTTTTTTAATCTAGCTATTTCATTTTTTTAAAGATTTTATTTATTTATTCATAAGAGACAGACGAGAGAGAGGCAGAGACATAGGCAGAGGGAGAAGCAGGCTCCACACAAGGAGCCCGATGTGGGACTCGATCCCTAGACTCCAGGATCACGCCCTGGGCCGAAGGCAGGCGCCAAACCGCTGAGCCCCCCAGGCATCCCTATCTAGCTATTTTAAATCATTATTCTCTCTTAGACCCTTTTTAGCAATGTCTTTCTAGACCTTTTTTCTCTTCTAGACCCTTTCTTTCTCTTTCTAGACTCTTTAGTTTGTCTTTTCTTAAGGACGTAAAGAGCTAACATAAGGTGATTTTGCTTCATATGCGCACAGTAACTATGGGGTGAGGAAAAAGGGGACTCGGAGGAGGTTTATTCAAGAGCTGGAGAACCTGACTTTTCAAAGAGCTACTTATACTGCATGTGGTTTTTGGGTGCAGTGCTCCCAGATAACCCGCCTTAGGAAGATTCTCCACTGTTCTCTCAGACAGTCCAGATGTGCATGATGAAGTACTTTGAACTAAAAAGAAAATATGGGCAATGTACATTCCAGGTATAGGATGTGGCGGCTAATGTTTGCTTACGGGTGTCCATATGTGTGTGTGTGTGTCTGTGTGTGTGCACACAGGTACATAATTTGTTAGGCTAATAGGAGTAGGAAGTTAAGAGCACACTGAAGACAAACAGAACTGGATTCAAACTCTGGCTCTTTGACCTACTTCACTGTGTGCATCTGAAGCTGGGAATGAGATACCCAACCCCAACAGCTGTACGTGCATTTTTTTCCTGACTCCTTCATACACTTATTTCCCTACTCTTAAAAATCTTAAAAAAAATAATACGGGGGGAGGGGGGCAATGGAATAAAGAAATGGATATTACCATTTCGTTATAATTTTTCTTCTTACTTGGATCATACAAATTAAAAATTGGCCTAATGCTTTTCTCATTAGCCACCAAACATTAAAGAAACTATCCCATTACCCTGTATTTCCTAAACAGTATGTAGGGAGGTCAAAAAACTGAGATGGGTTTATACTCCTGGCCAGCAGGGTTAAGGGCCAGAAGTGGGCGTTACGGGTCCAGGGTGTGGTCCTCTATCGGTCGAAGCTCATGTATCAGCATGAACAAAAGTCAGTGACCACCGTTCTTTACCATCCAAAGTTGTCCTATAACATGGGGGTGAAAGATAATTCTGTTGTGACTCCTGATGATACGATGGCTTCCATATCCTGTAAAAGAGACGCTACGTCCCACACTCTGGCTTCTCAGTTCCTAACACCAATCTACGCCAGCCATGGGCTCCCTTGGTTCTGCTCCACACCTTCAGAGCGCCAGTGACGGCATCGCTTCCAAATCCTCAGTTCCCAGGGTACGTGACTCTTGGGTCATCCTGTCCCCATTTGGCAGCCCTCTTCCCCACCCCGCCTCTCATGTTACTGCTTTCTCCTTGGCTACCAGTGTCAATCTAATATATCGTTTGCCCCTTTTAGCCCTGTGTCCCTGTCACCTGGCAAAACCCAGCCCTTGTTAAACCCAGCTCTTACTCCTTATTGATTCTAGGCTTCAGAAGATCCTTCTACTAGTCTTAGGAGCACAGATCTGAAGGGCTCTGTAGCACTCCCCAGAACCTCTCTACCTTTCCCCCACTTAGAGAAGGCTATGTCACATTTTATTCTTTTTCCTCAAACCTCAGCCCTCCTCCACTTGCCTTCCTTCACTGAGAAGCTGGAGGCGATCAGAACGCAACCAACTTGCCCTCCCTCTACCCGCCTCCTAGCCTGCCTGCCTGAGGGCAATGCCCCCTTCCTGTTACCACTGCCAGGTCAGCCTCCCCACATGTGCAGCATCTCATCCCGTCCTGCCTTCTAAGAAACTGATTTCTCTGATTTCTTAGCTGAAATTAGTACCTGTCTCCTGCATAGTCAATTCTCCCCTCTACTGGAACTTTCCCCAGCCATTATGTGATATAACTGCTCAAAATTGCCTTTTTTCCAAACAGCATTCTTGCATCCCCTTCAAATCCCAGATGGTTTGCCCCTGGATGGTCAACCTACGGCTGCCCCCTTGTTTTCCATTTAATTCTAGCCTCACTGGTTGTCTTTCTGACTCTTGAATACAACAAACTGGTTTGTCTTCAGGGCCTTTTGCACTTCATATCTCTCTACTTGGAACATTTCCCCAGATATTGACATGACATTCATTCATTCATTCTCTCTCTCTCTCTCTCTCTCTCTCTCTCTCTCTCTCTCTCTCTCCATTTAGGACTTTTCTCAATATCATCTCCTCAGAGCAGGCTTCTGTAACTACCCAAAGTAAAATATTTGTTCCCCACACACCTCCAGTCGCTCTCCATTCTCTGTCATGCCTTGTTTTGGTTTGTGTTATAATTTTTCTGTGTTTGCTCCCCTGTTAGAGTGTAACATCTAGGGTTTGGGAGGCACCTGCCTGTGCTATTCAGGGCTGTTTCCTGGCACTGGCTAGAACAATACTTGGCATGTGGGAGGCCCCCCATAAAACATTTGTACCCATTCGGCATGGGTCCATGCCCTGGCTCAATCACTTCACTTGGTGGCCTTGGACAAGTTACTAAACTTCTTTGAGGTTCAATTCCTGAGTCTACAATGATATAGGTAAGTGACAAAAATAGGACCCACTTCAAACAACTGTTGAAAAGTTGTCTGAGGATGAGATGAACTGATGCCTGAGATGCTTTCAGCACTTGTCTGTCCTGTAGTGTGGATATAGTAAGGCACATTTTTGCCTTAACATAAATATATTTTTACATGAGAATATGTCCTAAAAATTTTGAAGCAAGTCGGTGAGGGGGAAATGGTTTGTGCAGAAGCAAAATCATTTTATAGGCATCTTTTCAGGAATATCTTTCATTTGGTGAGGAGTAAATATTGCCATAGTCTCACCAAACACTGAAATGGATGAACCCTGCCATCCCTCTCTGGGTGATCCCTTACATTGCTGCTCTGTTCAGTCAGAGGGAGTGGGTGCCAACAAAGAGCTCTGTGCAGAGGGCAGTCCTTTTCTTTCACTCAGCAGACTTTTGACCCATGTGGAACAGCAGCTGATAATTTACCCAAAGGTTTTCAGTAAATTAATTTAACAACTGTTTTTAAAAAGCAAAATTAAAGCAATTTCTTTTTCCCCTCCAACATCATAGGTTTAGAGGCAAAGACCTAACTCTTGGCACCCTTCCCTCCTTAGCTGCACTTGCTGGTGGTAAAGGACAAAGCCCAGGTCTGCAAGGACAATAGATTTAAGGAATTTCATAATCTATTAGAGCAAGATCCTAAATTCAAAGAGAATGTGAAGACAGGGCTCCTCTCTTTCCCTGAGCACCCTCATTTACCACTTAATGGAGCTAGGGCCCCTCCTCTCCATCTCCTTCCACACCGTCGGGACCCTCGTCATGCTTTGCCTGGACCACTGCAGTGTCCTCGGTCGTGTGCCTTCTGAGTTTATGGTTCTCAGCCTGGACTCACCTAGGGAATTTTAAGGACAGATGCTCATGCCACCCCCCAAGGGTTCACCTCCTTGGGTTTCGAGAGACTTGATGTAGGTACGGAAACCGCCTGTGCTGCAGCCTCCAGGTTATGACCATGGGAGCCTTCAGAGCACAATCTAAGCATTGCACTCCTGTCCAGAGCATCACCAAGCTTCTGCAATGAATATGTCTTCCTTTTTAAAGTAAATTTGATGATTTAAATACAAAGTTATTTACCAAAAAAATAATACCAAACCTTCAGTGGCTCTCTCTTGCTTGTAGGTAAAGGTCAAATTCCTAAACATATACCACAGTAAACATGAAATAAAAATAAGGCATAAATAAATTTAAATGTCCTACACATGACAGCACCAGTCTCCATTTCCTGACCCCTGCAGAGTCTCAGAATCACCATGCTTTCCAGCCCAGGGATGGCAGTGCTTGTGGCTCCTGAACACCAGGCTAGTTTGCATCACTGTGCATGTGCTGCTGCAATTCTCTGCCTGCAGCCTCCTTCCTCCACTTCCTCCCCTGGCTCGTTCCACCTCATTCAAAGATACCCAGTTCAGGAATGTCCAGCCTCAAGAGCAAACCTGGACCATACTTCCAACTGCATCGTATTGAAGCAATCCATCGTCTGTCAAAACATCAGCTCCTTAATGGAAGATGCCAAGTCCCCCGTGGCATTCCAGGGCCTCAGGAGAGAGATTGTGGGTGGTTCTCCCTGTGTGACACACACAGCAGTCCCTTGACCCCATCTCTCCAACTACCATTCTTCTCATCATGTACCTTTGTGGCACCTTTCCCCAACTTCTTTCCCCTGGCTTTCAGAATATACTCTGGCATGGTTTGGCCTTAGCAAAAGTATGATCTATCAGTGCATAAAACACACAAAATGGTTGTGGATGTGGGAGGAACACAGGGTCATGAAAGAATTGTTACTTAAGGGGAGGTTATCATTAAAGGAGACTAGAGAGGTAAGTTTTATACGTTTATATATATGTATATATGCACATGTACATACATATGCATGTTTATAATATGAAACATAAATTATTCTATCTGCTAAATGATGTTTCATACACACATACGTATTTTCAAGAAGTTAAGAAACATAGAATGAATTCATTTTTAGATAGTAGGTTAGTTATATTTCCAAATGGTATAATTAGTGTCTTTTTCTTTACCTTCTAAACACCTTTCCAGGTGTTTTAAATTTAAAGCAGTAGATCCAGTTGTTAATCATGAGCTGTCAATCTCTTGCCCCTACAAAGTGTCATTAAGAGTCTGAAAACAGGGAAAATTGTGTGTGAGAGTGTGTGTGGACACACGCATGCCCTGCCTTGCCCCAAAGAAGATATCAGGCTACTCATAGATTATACAAGCATGTACTTGGAGCCAGTGAAGAGTGGGCTCCTGGGTCTGGTGAGCATGATCATGACAAAGGTGGGTACATGTTTTACAGGGGCTGTGGTGGGGGCACATAGCTATGTGGTCCTTGCTAACAGAGGAACAAGTCCAGTTATACAGTCCATGTTTTACCAGGGGATAAAAACTGGCCACAGTTGTTGCTCAGGAGAAGTACATCTGTTGGTTCTAAGATTGGACAGATACTTCTCACAAGGCATGTGAATGTGCTGAAAATGAGCTCTGGCTCATTTTGGAAATAGAGTGAAGAAGGTTGTATTAGTCTTCTATTGTTGTGTAACAAGCTACCACAAAGCCAGCAGCTTAAAACAGCACATGATGGCTGCATTCTCTGCTCAGTGGACTGTAGATAAATGCAAAATCAAGGCATCAGCCAGGCTGAGTTCTCATCTGGGAGTCCCAGGGGGAAGAGTCTGCTTTCAAGCTCAGTTTTGTTGGAAGAATTCAGTTCCTTGTGGTTGTAGTTCCCATTCCTTGGTGGCTCATCAAGCAGCAATAGTGCATTAAACCCTTCTCACTCTGGAATTCTGACTCCCCCTCTCTCCCTGGCCTCTAACCCAAATTTAAAGGGCTCATAGTTAGATTAGACACACCATATAATCTCCCTCTCTCAAAGTCAACTGTGACATATCCCATCACCTAATCACAGGAGTAGTCCCAGGGATGATACAGGGCTGATGTACTAGGGGCAGGAAGTCTTGGGGTCCCTCTTAAAATTCTGCTTGCCACAAGGCTTAAAAGCCCCCTCCCCCAGTCCTCTCAGTTTTTTTTTTGGGGGGGGGGGGTGAAGATAGAGGAAGAAAGAGAGGAGCAAAGCCAACTCCACCCAGAGTTCCTAACTACCCGTATTATGTAGATTTCGCTCCCAGGGACACACACCTCCTCTGAAGAAGCAGTGCTGTCACATGTCCTTACCCATGAGCTGCCAAGTGCTTGCCGTAAGTTCAGCTTTCTCCCAAAGTAACCAGGGAGATGTTCAAAACTCCCTACATGCTTCCCATATCTTCTGAGGGAAGCTTTTCAGAAGTTTTGCCCACGCCCACCTCCCTCTGCCTGCTGTTGCTCTGTAACACCTAATCCCAGGCCCATGGTCCCTCAGATCAGCTCCAAGATGACGGAGATGTGCTAGTCAGTTGTCTGAGCCAACTGAAGGGTGTAGAAGCTAATACAAGCTTACCGCACAGTTGCTTCTATTTTTTTTTTTTTGTTTCATGAAGGCCGGTGTTATTCACAAAATGATTAAAATAGCAGCAGCTTGACATGAATTTGTTGGAAAACTGAGGATAGAAAAACATGGACAAGATTCCAAGTATATTAAATTAATCCAGATGAGTGTGGCATAGCAAACAATGCATTTGTTGACCTGAAGTGTGAATTTATAAGAGACTGACTGAGCAATAAACCAACCCAGACATATGGAAGGCATGGAGGCAGCTTTCAGACTACCTTGTGGTCACACATCTTTTTCACAGCCAGCCAAACAGGTCTCTCGATTGACCTCTTTATGCTTCACATTCTTTATTATAAAGAATCAAATATTAGATAATCTGCTAACATAATACTTAACAATAAAAGGTCAGAAGCTCAAAAATAAGGAACAGTATAAATAATAACACTGGCCTAATTGGGACCACTTCCTGTGTGCCAGCCCTTGTGCTGAGTGTTTTATATGCACCACCTCATTTATGTCTCGAGGAGAACTCGGAGAGGTAGGTTCTGTTCTGCCTTCCATTTGATAGGGAAAGAGAATCAGAGGAGTTGATTGCCTTGGCCTGGGCCACACAGTGAGGAACTGCTGGCAGAGAAAGGGGTGTATGGACTCAGACTTAGTTGTTATCATCCAATAGTATGTCTGCTTATTATAAGCTCCATAAATTTTTTGGTTAAATACCAAAGCAAGAAACAAACTATGGGAGTGATGTCATCGAGGTAGTGGCATAGGAGATTCCACCTTCTGTCACCCCACAAAGATCCACAGTTCGCTATCCATGAACAGAAACAGCTCTAAGAAAGTTGTGGAGTCCACTTAAGAAATGTCAGCAACACAGTGAACAAAAGTCCCAAGAATAATCACACAAGGAAGACAACTTTGTTTTGGCTGCATTGTCCACTTCCCCAGGCTGACACTGCTCAGCACCAAGAGGGAACCTCCCTAGGTACAGAGAGTTCCCTTCTCTAGGAAAGGAAGAAAAGAGTGAGTGACCTCAGTCTTTCAAGGCACCAACAAAGGTAGCACTTGGATTTCACCACACCCAGACCAGCAAAGCTGAGCTGTATAGAGATAGCTAAGAACAAGGAAGAAAAGTAGGGTCAACCATAGCAACATGCAGCAAGAGCAATTGTAGTTCACAGTGACCTGCTTTCTAGACAAACCCAGCAGCTTTCACCACTGTAACAGGAACTAATGACCAGCTCAGCCGTGGCAGGACCCCTCCAGATTTTACCAGCTTTTGCCCCATAAGTATTTGTGTTTGCCAACACAAACTACCAGAGTCCCTCTTAGCTCAATCTCTACTGACTCCCAACAGAGCCTGCAAACCACTCGAGCAGCCAGCCTAGGCCTCTGCAGCTATGCAAGTGTAAGATGCCACCCTCAAGCCACATGGCTGATCTTCATCCCTGTGTATACCAAAAATTGTAATAAGAAACAAAAGTCATCATATAATTACAAAGAGGTCTATTTATCAAGAACATATAGCAACTAGATAGATGATAGATGATAGATGATAGATAGATAGATAGATAGATCTCAACACATTCCTAAACAATCAACAGGCCAAAGAAGAAATCAAAGGGGAAATTTAAAAATATTTTGAGAAAAAGGAAAATGGAAATACGACATTTCAAGACCTACAGTATGCTGCAAAAGCAGGCTTTTCTTTCTAAAGATTTTTATTTATTCATGAGAGACACTCATGGGGAGCCAGATGCAGGACTTGATCCCAGGACCCAGGATCACGCCCTGAGCCAAAGGCAGATGTTCAACCACTGAGCCACCCAGGCATCCATGCAAAAGCAGTTTTAAGAGGGAATTTTATAGTGATGAATATTTACATTAAGAAAAAAGAATGATTGAATAAACAACCTAAATTCATAGTTTAAAGAAAACAGAAAAAAAGAACTAAGCCCAAAGTTAGCAGAAAAAAAGAAATAACAAAAATCCAAGCATGAATAAATGAAGACCCCCCCAAAAAATAGAAAAGACTAATAAAATAAAGAACTAACTTTTTTGAAAGATACAATCAACAGACCTTTAGCCAGACTAAGATCAAAAGAAAGAAGACTGGAATAATAAAATCAGAAATGAAAAGAGAAGACATTCTAACTGATACTACAGAAATACAAAGGATAGTAAGTGATTAATGTGAATATTTATATACCAACAAATTTGATAACCTAGAAGAAATGGAGAAATTCCTAGAGACATACAACCCACCAAACTGAATCATGAAGAAATAAGAATCTGAACAGTTCAATAACAAGCAAGGAGATTGAATCAGTAATCTAAAACCTCCCCTCCAAAAAACCCAGGACCAGATGGTTTCATTGGTTTTTCCTATCAAATATTTAAAGAATTAACACCAGTGCTTTTCAAACTTAAAAAAATGAAGAGAAAGGAATACCTCCAAACTCATTTTACAAGGCCAGTATTACCCTGAAACCAAAGCCAGATAAGGACACTATAAGAAAGAAAACTGCAGAACAATATCTTTCATAAATATAGATGGAAAAATTCTCAACAAAATATTATCAAACAGAATTTAACAGTACCCTAAAAGGATCATACAATATGACCACGTGGGATTTATCCTTGGGATGCAAGAGTGGTTCATATATACAAATCAATCAATAAGTAAAATAAACAACATAATGAAAAATAAACATCATATGATCATGTGAATATATGCATAAAAAACATTTGATAAAATACAACATCCTTTCATGATAAAAAAAAAATACAACAAATTGGGCATAGAAGGAACATAACTCAGTATAATAAAGGCTGTATATTCCAAGCCCAGAGTGAAAGCCCAATGGTGAAAAGTTGAAAGCTTTCTTCTTTACTATCAAGAATAATACAAGGGTTCCCCCTTCTGACCTATCCTGGTCAGCGCGGTATTGGAAGTCCTAGCCAGAGTAATCAGGCAAGAAAATGGAATGAATACATCTTAATTGTAAAGGAAAAAGTAAAATTGTCTTTGTTTGCAAATGATATGACCTTTTTTAAAAAAAATACGGTGTTGTATATAGAAAATCCTGAAGACCACGAGAAATCCTGAAGGCCATGAGAAAACTGTTGAAACTAATCAGCGAATTCAGTAAAGTTGGAGGATACAAAATCAACATATGGAAATTGGTTGTTTCCACATACTATCAGAAAATATCAAAGAAATAAAGAGAAAAATCCCATTTGCAATACTATCAAAAACAATTAAATACTTAGAAATACATTCAACCAAGGAAGTAAAGTCTGTACATTGAAAGGTATTAGGCTTGGATGAAAGGAATTAAAGAAAACACCAAAAAAATAGATATTCTATGTTCATGGAGCAAAGAATTAATACCATTAAATGTTTATAACTACCCAAAGCAACGTATAGATTCAGTGCAATATTTTTCAAAATTCCAATAAACCCTAAAATTTGTATGGAGTCACAAAAGACCCTAGTCAAAGATATCCTGAAAAAGAACAAAGCTAGAGATATTACACTTCGTGATTTTAAACCATACTGCAAAGCTATAGTCATCAGGCCAAGATGGTACTGGAAACATAGAAACATAGACCAATGGAAAAGAAACAAGAGCCCAGACATAAATCCTTATATCTATAGTCAATGAATATTTGACAAGGAAGTCAAGAATACTCAATGTGGAAAGGACTGTGTCTTCAATAAATGGTATTAGGGAAACTGGATAATCACATGTAGAAAAATGAAGTAGACCTTTATCTCATTCCATTCACAAAAATTAACTCAAAATGGATTAAAACCTGAAGTGAAATACCTGAAACCATACAACTCCTCAAAGAAAACAGAAAAATTTCCTTGACGTTGGTCTTGGCAATGATATGCTGGATATGACACCAAAGGCACAAGCAACAAAGCAAAAATTAATAAGTGAGACATCAAACTAAAAACTTGTGCACGGCAAAAGAACCAATCAACAAAATGAAAAGATAACCTACAGAGTGGGAAAAAGTGTTTGCAAATCATGTATCTGATAAGGTGTCAATATGCAAACTATATATAAAGAACTAATAGAACTCAATAGCCAAAAACCAAACAATCCAATTTAAAAATGGGCAGAGGATCTGAATAGACATTTCTCCAAAGAAGACATACAGATAGGCAACAAACACATGAAAAGATGCACAACATCACTCATCAACAGGGAAACATAAATCAAAACCACAGTGAATTATCACCTCACAGCTATTAAAATGGCCATCAAAAAGATAAGAGAAAATGCTGGTGAGGATGTGGAGAAACAGGAATCCTTGTGCACTGTTGGCTGGAATGTAAATTGATGCAGCCACTCTGGAAAGCAGTATAGAGGCTCCTCAAAAATTTTTTAAAAAAGGGGATCCCTGGGTGGCTCAGTGGTTCAGTGCCTGCCTTGGCCCAGGGCGTGATCCTGGGGACCCGGGATCGAGTCCCACATCGGGCTCCCTGCATGGAGCCTGCTTCTCCCTCTGCCTATGTCTCTGCCTCTCTCTCTCTCTCTATGTCTATCATGAATAAATAAATAAAATCTTTTAAAAAATTAAAAAAGAATTTCCATATACTCCAACAATCCCACTTCTGGTATATATCCAAAAATATGAAAACGGGGCCTTGAAGAGATATGTGCACTGCCATGTTCATTGCCACATTATTCAGAGCAGCCAAACTGTGGGAACAACCTAAGTGTTCATCAATGAGTGAACAGGTCAAGAAAATATGATATATGTGTATGTATATATGTGTGTGTATATATATGAGATTATTCAGCCATAAGAAAGAAGGAAATCCTGCCATTTGCAACAACAACATGGAGGGATCTTGAGAGCATTGTGTTAAGTGAGATAAGTCAGACGAGAAAGACAGATACTATATGGTATCACTTGCATGTGGAATCTAAAAGAGCTAAAATCATGGAAACAGAGAGTAGGAGAGTAGTGGTTACCGTGGGTGGAGAGTGGAGGGATGATGGGGAGATTTTGGTCGAAGGGCACAACTTTCATTATAAGATAAATTAAATTCTGAGGATCTGATGTTGAGCATGATGATTATAGTTAATAATACTATATTATTGTGGCCATTGCTGCTAGAAACATCGGGGTGCAGGTGTCCCGGCGTTTCACTGCATCTGTATCTTTGGGGTAAATCCCCAACAGTGCAATTGCTGGGTCATAGGGCAGGTCTATTTTTAACTCTTTGAGGAACCTCCACACAGTTTTCCAGAGTAGCTGCACCAGTTCACATTCCCACCAACAGTGCAGGAGGGTTCCCTTTTCTCCGCATCCTCTCCAACATTTGTGGCTTCCTGCCTTGTTAATTTTCCCCATTCTCACTGGTGTGAGGTGGGATCTCATTGTGGTTTTGATTTGTATTTCCCTGATGGCAAGTGATACAGAGCATTTTCTCATGTGCATGTTGGCCATGTCTATGTCTTCCTCTGTGAGATTTCTCTTCATGTCTTTTGCCCATTTCACGATTGTATTGTTTGTTTCTTTGGTGTTGAGTTTAATAAGTTCTTTATAGAACTTGGAAACTAGCCCTTTATCTGATACGTTATTTGCAAATATCTTCTCCCATTCTGTAGGTTGTCTTGTAGTTTTGTTGACTGTATCCTTTGCTGTGCAAAAGCTTCTTATCTTGATGAAGTCCCAATAGTTCATTTTTGCTTTTGTTTCTTTTGCCTTCGTGATGTATCTTGCAAGAAGTTACTGTGGCCAAGTTCAAAAAGGGTGTTGCCTGTGTTCTCCTCCAGGATTTTGATGGAATCTTGTCTCACATTTAGATCTTTCATCCATTTTGAGTTTATCATTGTATCTGGTGAAAGGGAGTGGTCTAGTTTCATTCTTCTGCATGTGGATGTCCAATTTTCCCAGCACCATTTATTGAAGAGACTGTCTTTCTTCCAATGGATAGTCTTTCCTCCTTTATCGAATATTAGTTGACCATAAAGTTCAGGGTCCACTTCTGGGTTCTCTATTCTGTTCCATTGATCAATAGCCAAACTGTAGAAGGAGCCTTGGTGTCCATCAAAAGATGAATGGATAAAGAAGATGTGGTTTATGTATACAATGGAATATTACTCAGCCATTAGAAATGACAAATACCCACCATTTGCTTCAACGTTGGTGGAACTGGAGGGTATTATGCTGAGTGAAGTAAGTCAGTCGGAGAAGGACAAACATTATATGTTCTCATTCATTTGGGGAATATAAATAATAGCGAAAGGGAATATAAGGGAAGGGAGAAGAAGTGTGTGGGAAATATCAGAAAGGGAGACAGAACATAAAGACTCCTAACTCTGGGAAACGAACTAGGGGTGGTGGAAGGGGAGGAGGGCGGGGGGTGGGGGTGAATGGGTGACGGGCACTGAGGGGGGCACTTGACAGGATGAGCACTGGGTGTTATTCTGTAAGTTGGCAAATTGAACAACAATAAAAAATAAATTTATTATAAAAAAAAAAAATACTATATTATGAACTTGAAAGTTACTGAGAGTAGATCTTAAATGTTCTCACCACAAAAATGAAATAGAAGTTATAGGACATGATGGAGGTGTTATCTAACACTGTGATTGTAATCATTTTGCAGTATATACGTGTATCAGACCAGCACATTGTACTACTTAAGCTTATAATGTTATGTTATATGTCATGTTATATGTCAATTATATCTCAAAGCTAGGGGAAAAAATAATTTGACAGGGTTTCAACAAGAACAAACAACTGTGGCATATACAATGGATTATTCAGGCATAAAAAGGATTAATATGCTGATGGATGTTGCCACAGGGGCAAACCGTGTGATGGCTAATTTTATGTGTCAACTTGACAGGGACACAGGGTGCCCTGATGTTTGGTCAAACATTATTCTGGGTTTTCCTGTGAGGGTACTTTTGGATGAGCTTAACATTTCTATTGATAGACTGAAGCAGATAGCCCTCCCTGATGTCCATGGGCCTCATTCTATGAACTGAAGACTGGAAGAGAACAAAAATCCTAACCTCCTCCTATCTAACTGCCTTCTAGCTGGGATGTCAGTTTTTCCCTGCCTTTGGTCTCAGACTGAATCATCAGCTCTTCCTGGGTCTCGAGGCTGCTGGCTTTCAGACTGGAACTTCTCCCATCAGCTCTCTTGAGTCTCTAGCTTGCTGACTGCAGATGTTAGATTTGTAAACTTCCATAAATATGTGACCCAATTCCTTATTATATGTATGCGTATACACACACACACATACACACACACACACCCTATTGGTTCTGTTTTTCTGGAAAACCCTGATTCATACGAACTTCAAAAGCATTACACTAAGTGAAAGAATCCAATCACAAAAGACCATATATTGTATGATTCCAGTTATATGAAATATCAAAAACATGTAAGTCCATGGAGATAGCAAACTGGAGGCTTCCTGGGGAGGAGAGGAGGATGAGAAGAAACTGCTTACTGGGCATAAGGTATAAGGTTTTACTTGGAGTCCTTGAAACGTTTAAGAACTAGATAGAAGGGTGGTTGAACAACACTGTGAATATTAAAAGCTACTGAATTGTTCCATTTAAAATGGTCAATTTTGGGGCACCTGGGTGGCTCAGTCATTGAGCATCTGTCTTTGGCTCAGGTGGTGATCCCAGGGGCCCGGGATCGAGTCCTACATTGGGCTTCTTCCTCTGCCTATGTGTCTGCCTCTCTGTGTGTTTCCCTCATGAATAAATAAATAGTCTTTATCCATATGGACATAAATGCATACTCGCATATACACACATACATATACATACACATCAGAGCAAGGATTCAAAAGCTTTCAGGGAGTCAACTGGTACCACATGTTATGGAATCTAAAATGCTATGGCTATTAAGATGCATCATTGATATTCATTCCACCAAGCTGGAAAAAGCTTTCCAATTGTAATTATGAGATGCATCAATGATTAGCCACATCCTGATTTCACAGCATTAACATGGAAAGCAATGAGTGTCTTATAGGATTGGTGAAGGCGGCTCCAGAGAGGAGGCCTGGGAAGATATGGTATTGCTGCTTTTCAGTTTCAGTTGCTTGCTGCTGGATATTCTGAAAAAAGTCTGAAACCCAAATTTTAAATAAATACTTTGATTTTTAAAAATATGTTGGAAACTAATTCTTTAAAAAAACTCAATTGCAGGGCACCTGGGTGGCTCAGTGGTTGAGCATCTGCCTTTGGCTCAGGTCGTGATCCCAGGGTCCTAGGCCTTCCTAGGAGTGGGGATCTTCCTGTGGGGAGTCTGCTTCCCTCTCTGCCTATGTCTCTAGCTCTCTCTCTGTGTCTCATGAATAAATAAAATCTATAAAAATAATAATAAAATAAAATTCAATTGTTGGTTAAAGAAAACATGTCATGGGGCCATATAGCCTGCAGCATCACCTGTGCCCAGTGAGGGCAAGAGTGCCTTTTGCAGGTTGAACCAGGCAACAGTGATCACTTCACAGAGAACAGAGAGTAGAGCGAAGAACCCATCACAGACTGAGGAACCAACTGGCTAGGTGGTTGTTATCCAGGTAAGGAAGTGAGATCTGCAGAGAATTGGATTGTTTGTCCCTAATCGGTACAAGGCTTGAGCAGTGGGCATGGGGCCTGCATGGGCCAAGGTATCACAGAACTTGCTTCTGGTGCTTGGAAGTTAGTTTGAGATAAGAGTTGCAGACAAATCTAAGATGTTTTTCTATTACCATTTGAAAGAAGTAGACACAAGACTGATGCTTTTCCAAGTGTGGTCTCCCCAACAGCATTAGCCTCATCTGAAACTTGGTAGAAATGCAGACTCGTGGGCCTTCCTCAAACCTACTGAATCAGACCTTTTGAGATGAGGCCTGGCAATCTATAGTTTATCAAGCTCTGCAGGTGAGTCTGATGCCTGGGACCTCAGGGACCTCAGCCCCAGAACAAACAGAATGACTCAACTATGTCTTAGAATTTGGGAGAGTTTGTTATACCCCTATTTTCAGAACAGTCTGCACTACACAAGAAACTATGTCTTAAAAAGTAGCTAGAAAATGTACACCTGGGAGGCTCAATGGTTGAGAGTCTGGTTTGGCTTAGGGTGTGATACTGGGGTCCTAGGATCGAGTCCTGTATCAGGCTCCCTGTGAGGAGCCCGCTTCTCCCTCTGCCTCTGTCTCTGCCACTCTCTGTGTGTCTGTCATGAATAAATAATTAAAACCTTTCAAAAAATAGCTAGAAAAACTAAAAATCATCAGGGAACACCCAGGATTTGCTTACTTCCAGCCAGCATTCTCATTGGTGCGGTGCTTCTTACAGTCTCCTCACTTTCTTCATCGAGAGCCAAATGCCTAGCCTGTCACACAGGGCAGCCCTTTGCCCCAAACACATTTGCTCCTGGCTAATATCCTCAATCTTGTATCGCCCAAAGTAGTCAGAGAAAGAAGATCATCCCTAAATAACTAACATGTTTTGTTCAATTCACACAGTGAAAACTAGGAGAAATCCCTCATTTTTCCAACCCTTCTCTTTTTGCCCATAGTGTTTAGCAGTAGAGCCCTGAGATTAGGAAGCCCATGTCTTGCCATCAAGGCAATGAAGTAGGAGCAGTGAAGACTCTGGAAGCTGGCTTGGTGACAGCAACATCAGAAGGCAGAGAGAAACAGAGAGAATAGGAACAGATTGAGAGATGAGCCACCAGCCTGGGTCTGAAGAAATGGCCTCATGGGGTTGACAGACTGTGGCAGGTTCTGCAACTCATTCTATTCAAGTCAGAGGAACCAAAGATTGATTCATCCCAGGTGAATTTTGGGAAGTCAACAAATTGTTCTGAGCTCAGTTTTCATATTTGTGAACTGGTGGTGAGTGAATGATGCGTCATTTGCAAACCGTTAAAAGAGTGTGTCTGGAAGAACTGGCTCTGTGCTTGGCACATAATCAGGTTTCATTGCTGTTACTTGTCTCTTGCCCCCTTCCAAGGGCCTTGTAAGTCTTCCACCACAGGTGTCCCTTTGGCTTGGGCCAATTGCGTGGGATGTGGCTGTTAAAATTTAATGTGTTATTCTTTTATGCCCCTAAAGATGACTTTGCACTTTAGGTTTATGGACCTTTCTGCTGGAGAACTTGAAATGAGTTGCTTAACCACCAAATAATTGTATTATGAGGGTTCAATGGAGCAAATATACTCAAAAGTGCTCTATAAATATTTCTAGTATGTTTCTCTGTTTATTATTTGCATGTTTGGATACTTCAGAGCTTTGGTGGAAGGAATGGAACTTGGGACTTGGATTTGTTTGATATTTTTTGATGTTTTTTAAGGTGACTTGGAAGCGTATCAGATTATTTGCTAGATTTTACTTGGAGGCAAAAGATATTGAACTGTGCAGGAATCACTGATCTCTGATCTAAAACGGAACCTGTAATTCCCTGCTCTCGGCTACTAATATGCCACAGCTTGGACATTTTATTATCTGTAGTGGAGTGTTAGTTTGGCACCTGATTTTTAGTTTAGATGCACGTTATCAATCTATGGAGCCCAACACTTTTCATTTATAGGAAAATCAGAGTTATCTGGGCTAGGTAAATAAACAAAGGTTCAGTGAAGTCATGAATCTCAATTTCTGACATCATTGTTGGTTTAATTGTTCTGTAACTAAACAAACCCTGTCAGCATTTTTAGGGTGAAGAGTCATTCTACAATGATTTGAGAATAATTGTGGATGTACAAATGGAGTTAATGCATCAGAATTGGGCATAATGCGGCCACACCCCTGTTGGAAATGCCGGGTGTGCTACATGGAGCTTTTCCAGCTTTTACTTGAGGAAGAAAAGCCAGGTCTGGGATGTTCAGAGAAACAACTGAGTCGCCTTTGACATGCAAGAGGGTTCTTTGAAAATTCCTTTTTTACCTCAAAATACACACCTATTTTGTATTCAACTCTAAGTCTCTTCATATATGTCTTTAGATTAGTTTTGGCCTAAATTTTGAGTACAGTGGATGCTCCATGACAGGCACCCTAGCCCCCGGGCACACCTGCCTACTGCTGGGAAGGAGAGTGCACCTGTCTGAGAAAACTCAGTGTCCTCAGAGACTGGAAGATGGAGGATGCAGGCCAACATGCTTATGTGACCGTGTGTTTGAGGCACATGTGTTTCCAGCAAACAGCCTCATCTTCATGAGGTGGTACCATGAAAAGAAAAGTAGAGTCTAAAAAACATGGCAGCGTTAAGGTGGACGGGGCCTAGTCCTCACAGCTACACATCTTCGTACCACTGAAGCAGGAGGTCCCCTGCCAGGGCAAAAAGGCCTGATCTCCACTCTATTTTTTACTGAATTGTACTTTGGGAGTATGCAACAGTGGTGTGGATTCATACTTGTAACCCTTCAAGCAGGTGGACATAAAGAGAAAATGAGAATGGGAGTAGGAGAGATACATCAGAATTAACCCCAGAGCCCTTAATTCAATGCCAAGGGCCTTCTCAGTATCCTACGGGATCTTTACACACCACCAACAGATCCGGCTTTGAATCTGTGAAGCCATTTGCCAAGCAGGCTTTGTTGTGGAAACATTTGTGTATGAAACAAACAGTGAAACTACCAGGGCTGCATCTGAGAGGGGATCTCAGGACCCAGCACCAACTGGTTAGAGTAACAGTGAGGCATCAGACCCGAGGAAGAGCACAGGGAAGTAAGAGAACCTGTGGACCTGAGAAGATGAGCAGTCTGGTAATGCGCCTCATCATCACCTGTGTTGGAGGCTGAACTATCCTGCTGAGTCTTCACACTGTCTTCCCAGTCAACAAATGGTAGGGTGTTTGTTACCTCAGACTTGCCCCTGGAACTCACCTCAAGCAAGAAGTCAGGATGCAGAACCTTCCTGAGACAGACAAACCTCTTTACTTCCTGGAAAATGTTTACCCCAGCTGCTATTGCCTGCCTGTTCGTATCATCAACGTGGTGCCAAGATGACTTTGTAAATAATGTTAGCAGAAAGCCATGAGTGAAGTAGACTTCTATGGAGTTTTAGATGTGTGTCTCGCCTTTGAGCTTAGTAGCTTCTGAAAAATACACATTTCTCTTTTTGTCTATATGTCTCTTTTTGAGGCCATAAACATGAAGATCCTTTTTATAAATACCCTGGACAGCAGAGGAATATTTAAATATGAAGAAGCAAAATATGCATGCTTTAAACATGAAGGAACGCACATACTATTCTTTGTTATAATTGCATGTTTAAGCTCATGTTAGCCTATTATGAAATGCATAGTTTAATCCTACACTTTTTGAAATTGGAATCCACATATTTTAGACTTATAATTCTACAAATTTATATTAAAAGTATAGTTTTTGTTGTGTCTTCAAGGAATTTATATTCTGATAAGATAAACTAGATGTTGGTACCTTTAAACTAGAATTAGGAAGACAATTGTCATTGTCCTACTTAGGTCGGTACAGCAATATAAGGGGTGTGGCCAGCCTGCCAAGAGCTCCTAAGGCCTTTGTCTGCACACAGGTCTGACAAAGAAGAAAAATATATGACATTAAGGAATTTTGATTTATGCCTATATGTATAGGCCACTTTAAGAGTCAAGAGAGTGGTCCAGCCTGAGGATGCAGTTTCTGAGCTGTTTGTTGACCTCTGTTGCCCTGTGTCATCCAGGCAATGTGAAGAACAAACATAGGGTAGGAAGGATCAGGCTTTCCAAATTGAAGGAAATAATGCCTTGGAACCAGCTCACATTCCCAATTCACAAATCGCAGGCCATGTCTTCCTCTGATTCTTTATTATCCAATGAGACTCTTAGAGAACAGACCTGTCTCTTACCTCACTTGATGCCGAGATCCATTCCATATGCCCCTGCTAAGCAGCCCAACAGCCCTGAGATGCACCTTACATTTGGGTCTGAAGGCAGGCATACTGAGGAGATTTGCACATAAGCTGCAGCCAAGCATATAGGCACACCAGGGGCACCAGCTTCAATGTGCGGAGGTATTCTTAAAATCTCTTTGTACTCTCCTGGGCCAAAGCTGTAGCCCTAGTGATGCCCAGTCATTACACTCAAGTCTTATAAAGGTAACTTGATGGTAACATCCAATCACAGTCTTATAGCATCAAGGCTACTGAAAGGCAGTAGAAAGAGAAACAAGCCACGCAACCTACAACAAATAGACTGAGCTAGAGGTCATCAAGTTTTCTATTTTTTTCCTTCTGTGGTACAGATTATCTTCTAAAAAGTAGACACTGTATGAATTTGCTTAATACTTTGATTTTTAAAATTATTTTCTGCAAATGCAATGTATCAAACAGTAAATCTGCTTTGAATAAATGTTCAGAATCATTACTGAACAGAACTTTCCTAGAGGAAAATGTAAGCAAGGACTCCAGCTGTTCTGTTTAATACATTAGCAGATAGATATGTATTGAGCAATGAGGGAAAATAAAACATTTTAGCAACCTGGATTTCAAATACCTACTAGACTTACAGATAACCCATGTAACAATTATGTTCTGAAATTTCCCAGGAAAGCAATTAAATAAGAGAGACCTCAGAGTAGTTTCTTAATACTATGCTCAGGCTCTTCCTTAATACATAAGATTTCCTGGAAATCCCTAGATAATAATACAGATCAGAAGAAATGGAGGTACAGCAGTTTAATAGTAATCTTTGCTAAATGGAAACACATTATAATTACAAGAGTAAACATCTATTGACCTATCCTTCTATTGCCTTAGGGTCTGCTTTAATAAATACTTTTTGCAAATTTGAATGTGAAAAGATGTTGTTTACATAAGTAGTTACAATGAGCCTCTAATATTACAGTAATTGTGTTTGTTGATTTCCATTACTCTGAAAAATACCCTTCATCCCCACTATAGCAGATCCTCTATTACTGGGAAAGATGTTAGATTGCTAGAAGCTTGTTTTAATCAATAGTAGCCTAATAAAATCACAACACTGTTGTGTTTGTAAACTGTAGTTGGAAAAATAACTGTGATTAAGCATGTTTGTTTTGCAGTGTGAGTATCTATTTCAATGCTTGTTTCGCTTGTCTCCCATTTTCCTTCTTCTTACAGATTTTTAAAAGCATTGGCTCTGATGAGACTGTCCAAGGGCAAGGAAGTCGGAGGCTGATCAGCTTTTCTCTCTCAGGTATGTTTTGCTCACCTGAAGGCCCTGTGGAGACAATATGAAGGTCAACCGGCAGTCAGGAGACCTACTTCAATTTGACTCTTACCTACATAGAGGTTACTGCACCTCTATATGCCTCAATTGCTCATCTGTAAAAAAAAATTAAAAATATCTGCTCCATTTTCCTTGACCTCATAAAGATATTGAAGTAATAGATGCTAAATTTGAGATGATGAGAAGAAAAGCTGTAATTTTACTTTGCCTCCATCGTCACTAGCATTATCTAGAACTTTATTAAGTGGAGATAGGGGAAAGCCTGGGGAGGGAAGCAGCCAGCAGACTCCTTGTCTAAATGAAATTTCACATGAAGTTCAATTGGTAAAACAGATAAGAATTAAGCTGCTCATAAAAGTACATTTGTGGAAAAGTTAGTGATATCCAAATAAATAAATAATTTAGTTAATAGTATTTAGTTGAGTGATCTAATTTCTTAGCTTTCATAATGGACCATAGTTCTGTAATAAATTAACAATGAGGCAAACTGGATAAAATTATGTGGAAAATCTTTGTACTATCTCTGCAACTCTTCTGTAAATCTAGAATAATTCAAAAATTAAAAGTATATATATATTTAAAAAAGTAAGTTACCCTACCTAAAATGATATACAAAGCTCAGAGCCCTATATACTAAATTCTATCCTAAGCAATGTTTGAGGAGACATGATGGCATGAAGCTCTAGGACTCCAAAGAACACAGTTGGAAAACTTTGCTTGCCTTTGCTTGTTGTCAAACCAATAAATGTTGCAGGCCACGAATGTCAGAGATCTAAGACCACAGACATGAAATACATGAGTGTCCTTGGAAGACAGTCAGTCAACTGGCATTTTCATGTTAAATGAGCCCTGATAAAAAATGTATGCCTAAAGTTCCATTGGTAAGCAATTACAGCAAGATTGCAGGATACAAGATTAATGCAAAAAAGTCAATTGCTTTTCTGTATGCCAGCCATGAACAAATGGATTTTGAAATTAAACACACAATGCCTTTTTATATTAGTACCCCCCAAAATTAAATACTTTGATATAAACCTAACAAAATATGTACAAGGTCTGTATGAGGAAAACTACAAAACTGATGAATAAAATTAAAGAACTAAAGAATGGAAAGATATGCCATGCTGATAGAGTAAAAGACTCAGTATTGTCAAGATTTCGATTTTTTTATAGAATCATTACAATCCCAATTAAAACGCCAGTAAGGCATTTTGTGGATATTGATTAAATGACTCTAAAATTTATAGAGAGAGGGAAAAGACTCAGAATAACCAACATAATATTGAAGGAGCAGATTGAAGCTGGAGAGCTTACCTCCTCAACATCAAGACTTACCACAATCCTGGTAATCAAGACAGTCATATTGGTGAAAGAATAGACAAATAGATCAATGGAACAGAATAGAATATCCAGAAATAGATCCACATAAATTTAGTCAACTGATCATTGACAAAGGAACAATGGCAATACAGTAGAACAGACAGTCTTTTCAACAAATGGTACTAGAACTACTGGATATCTACATGCAAAAAAAAAAAAAATAAGAATCTGTATCCAGAACTTATATCCTTTACAAAAATCAACTCAACCTACTAAAAAACTGTTAGAACTAATAAATTCTGTAAAGTTGCAGGATACAAAATCAAAATACAAAAATCTGCTGTGTTTTTGTACTAATAATGAACTCTCAGGAAGAGAAATTAAGAAAACAATCTCATTTACAATTGTATCAAAAAGACTAAAATACCTAGGAATAAATGGTAACCAAGGAAAGAAATACCTATACACTGAAAACAAGGAAAAAATGATGAAAGAAATTGAAGAAGACACAAATAAATGGGAAGATAGTCCATGCTCATGGATGAGAAGAATTAAGATAAGTAAAATGCCCATACTACTCAGAGCAATCTACACATTCAATGCAATCTCTGTTGATATTCCAATGGCACTTTTCACAGAAATAGAACAAAAAATTCTAATTTGTATGGAACTACAAAAGATCCCAAATAACCAAAGAAATCTGAAGAAAGAAGAACAAAGTTGGAGGAATCATGATTCCTGATTTCAAGCTATATTATAAAAAAAATATATATATATATATAGCAATCAAAATGTAAGATATTGACATAAAAACAAGACACATAGATCAAAGGATTCAAAGGAACAGAATACAGAGTCCAGAAATAAACGTACTCTTTTATGGCCATTTAATTTACAACAAGGAGCCAAGAACATACAATGGGAAAAAGACAGTCTATTCAATAAAAGATGCTGGGAAAACAGAACAGCCACATACAAAAGAATGAAACTAGACCACTATATTACACCATACACACACACACAAAAAAAAAAAAAAACTCAAAATGTATTAAAGACTTGAACATAAGACTTGAAATCACAAAACTTTTAGAAGAAAACATAGGCAGTAAGCTCCTTGACATCAGTATTGGTGGTGATATTTTTTTGGATTTGACACCAAAAAGGCAACAAAAGCAAAAATAAATAAATGGAATTACATCAAACTAAGAAGCTTCTGCACAGCAAACTGTCGACAAAATGAAAAGGAGTAAGAGAAAATAGTTGCAAATTATATCTCTGAAATATCCAAAATATATAAAGGAACTCATGCAACTCAGAAAAAAATCTGACTGAAGAATGTGCAGAAGATCTGAATAGACATCTCACCAAAGACATACAGATGGCCAATAAATACACAAAAGATGCTCAGTATCACTCATCATAAGTGAAGTGCAAATCTAAACCACAATGAGATATCCTCCCACACTGTTAGAATGGCTAGTATCAAAAAGACAAGAGAAAAGAAGTGTTAGTGAGGAGGTAGAGAAAGGGAACCCTCGTGCACTGTTGGTGGGAACATAAATTAGTGCAGCCACTATGGAAAGCAGTATGAGGGTTCCTCAAAAAAATTAAAAATAGAACTACCATAAGATTCAGCAATTCCACTTCTAGGTATTAATCCAAAGAAAATGAAAACACTAACTCAAAAAGATATATGCACCCCCCACATTCATTGAGGCATTATTTACTATCCCCAAAACATAGAAGCAACCTAAATGTCCACTGCTGGATGAATAGATAAAGAAAATGTGGTATATGCATACAATACAATGATACTCAGCTATAAAAAAAAGAGTGAAATCTTGCTGTTGGTGACAACATGGATGGAGGGCATTATGCTAAGTGAAATAAGTCGGACCGAGAAATACAAATACCATATGATCTCACTTATATGTGGAATCTGAAAAAAAATCAAGCTCATGGATACAGAGAACAGATTGGTGGGGGCTGGACAAAATGGGTGACAGGTGTTTAAAAGATATAAACTTCCAGTTGTAAAACAAATGAGTCATGTGGGTGTAATGTAGAGCATGGTGACTAAAGTTAATAATAACTGCATTGTATATTTGAAACTGAAGAGAGTAGATCTTAAAGTTTTCATCAGAAGAAAAGTTATAATGATGTATGGTGATGGCTGTTAACTAGACTTATTTGGTAATTGTTTTTGCATTACATACATATATAATACAAGTATATAAATCATTATGTTGTACATCTGAAACTAATATGATCTTATATGTCAATTATATCTCAATTTTAAAAAATAACTCAGAATGGATCGGACTTCTGTATAACATGCAAAACTGCAAAACTTCTTGAAGGTATCAGGAGAAAACTTACATGACTTTGGATATGGCAATGGTTTTTTAGCTACAACACTGAAGATGCGGTACATGAAAGAAATAATTGATAAAGGATGAACTTTGTTAGAATTAAAACTTCTGAGCTACAAAAACAATGTCAGGAGAATGGGAAGATAAGCTACACTGGGAAAAAAATACTTGCAAAACATTAACCTGTTAAAGGAACATTATCCAATATACAAATAACTCTTAAAATTCAATATGAAAACAAACAAGTCAATTTAAAAAATGGGCCAAAGATCTTGGCAGACATCTCACCAAAAAATATAGAGATGACAAAGAATCATATGAAAAGATGCTCCATATCATATGTCACCAGGGAAATGCAAGTTAAAACAACAATGAAATACCACCACATACCTATTAGAATGGCCAAAATTCAGAAAACCGACAACACCAAATGCTGGCAAGAATGTAGAACAATGAGAACTCTCATTGGTTGCTGGTGGGAATGCAAAATGGTACAACCACTTTCAAAGACAGTTTGGTGATTTGTTATAAAACTAAACATACTCTTACCATAGAATCCAGTGATTGCACTTTGTGGTATTTACCCACATGAGGTAAAAACTTAAGTCTGTACAAAACCTGCACACAGATGCTTATAGCAGCTTTATTCATAATTGCCATAACTTGGAAGCAACCAAGATGTTCTTCAGTAGGTGAATGGAAGAATGATATGGATGCAGATAATGGATTGATGTTCATTGCTAAAAGGAAATGACCTGTCAAGCCAGAAAAAAACATGGAGGAATCTTAAATGCGTATTACTGAGTGAAAAAAAAAAAAAGCCAATCTGAAAAGGCTACATGCTGTATGGTTCCAACTATATGACACTGTGGGAAGGGCAAAACTGTGAAGTCAGGAGATCAGTGGTTGCCTGGGGGTGGGGCTAGGGGAGGAGACAGGGGAGGCAGAGCATAGAGGATTTTTAGGGCAGTGAGAAATATTCTGTATAAACTTTAATAATGGATACATTTGTCAAAACCCATAAATGTACACCACCAAGAGTGAACACTAATGTAAACTATGGACTTTGAGCAATAATGATGTCATTATAGGTTCACCAGTGGTAACATATGTACCCCTCTAGTGGGGATGTTGGTAATGGGGGGGCTCTACATATGTGAGGCAAGAAGTATGCGGGAAAATTTGTACTCCCTCTTAATTTTGCTGTGAACCTACAACTCCCCCCTCAAAGTCTTTAAAAAAAAAATCAGTTGACAACATTAGCATGTGTCTAAGTTAAAAAGCAAAAGGAAGAAGAAACTCAGTACTTTTGTTACTAAGGCAGAAAGCCAACCACTTCCAACTTGCCATTCTTATGTCCCTGTTGAAATGCTTGAGAAAAACAATTATTTGTACAAACCTGCAGAAACAGCAGGAGCCTGTAAAACTATTCAACTACCTTCCAGAAACCAAGAGGAAATTTCATTAACCAGAGCTCAGTGAAATCCTGAAGCCTGAGAGGGATGCCATGCAGGATGGGCAGCATGGGGCTGGGGAAGGAGACAAAATCTCTTGTTAATTGGTTCCCATTTTGGTCCTGCCATGCAGACATGGGATGATAGACCTACTGTATTCATTGTGAAACTATAGCCCTTGGTTTTCTCATGTCTCCACTTTGCAGAGGAATTTTCACCTAGATCCATAGAATGTTCAAAGTTGAATGCCTTGCCTCTATGTCCACCAAGTTTCCTGATGTGACCTCACACCCTCACCCCAACCTGCCCTAGGAATGCTGGAAGTCCAGTCCAGGAAGGGCCAACAGTCTTCTCTTAAAACACACAGTGACCACAATGCCAATTGTTTTGATTTCTTACAAGGAATGGTTTTAAACATGCCAGTAAATGTTCTATATAATGGGCTCTCGCAGCCCATATTTATAATGAGGTAGAAAACAGTCTAAAGATTGGAAAGGCTTTTCCATATTTTAGATGGACTTTTCTCCTTATGTAAGGTCTGATATTATGATCTTTAACCTCACCAAAACACACTTAAGTCAAAATGTTCCTTATTTTATAGATTTCCAGGCCATGGGGTTGAAGAAAGGGATGTTCTTCAACCCAGACCCTTACCTGAAGATTTCTATTCAGCCTGGAAAGCACAGTATCTTCCCTGCCCTCCCACACCACGGACAGGAGAGGAGATCCAAGATCATAGGCAACACCGTGAACCCCATCTGGCAGGCCGAGGTGAGTGCTGTGGGCTCTTAGAAGAAGCCTCAGTAGCCAACTGAAACCACTGACCATAAAGCAGCTCACATGCTATCTCCTCCTTCCTTGGAGCCTCAGAATGCTGCTGAGCTCATGGCTCTCTGGTCTTAGAAGGGAGCTGTGTTCTCTGGGGGTTGTAACTCACGGATCTTTATGGAGCCCCTCAAGGCAATACCAGGAAACTGTTTGTGGCAGCTACACTCAGTAGCCCTGTTACAGCTTCTTCCTCTGATTCGGGATCTGCGTCTGAAGGCAAGACACCCTCTCTCTGCCTCTGTGTGGGAGAAGGAAGAGAAGCATTTTGATCTGAGCATTCTTACACTCTTCCTACATATGCAGTCCTTAGGCAAGAGTGCCAGATTTTAAATGCATCCCTCTTAGAACAACGTTCCAGAGATTCTGGAGGTTAGGGAATCCAGAGATTCCCAGGATAGGTAAATCATTAAGCCCTAGAATATCCCTGGGATTTACATATTGTTTGATCTAAATAGATATGAATCCTAATTGTGCATCCCCTCTTCCTGGTCTGAACAGTGCTAGGCAACTTACAGGAGGATTGGACAGTTTGTTCTATCTCATGAAGACCCATCTCCACTCCCAAATGTGACGTGAGGATGTTTCTCAGCACTGGCCAGGAATGAGGACATTCCTCAGCAAAGCCACACGCATGTCAGGCTTGGCCTTACAGCGACTAAGTCTTCTCCTAGAGAACTAGCAGAAAGTTGTCACAACCCATCTAGCAACCTAGCTCACATGCTTTAGCTTGAGGGTGTGACCTGTTAACCATGTGGACTGGGGAGCAGGGAGGCTTAGGGCCTGGGAGGGGCTACAGTATAATGTCTGAGTTAAAAGCACAGCTTTGCACTTACACAAACCTTGGTTCAAATCCCAGCATGGCCTATTACTAGTTATATAGATTTAAGGGGCGGGGAGTGGGGGTGACTGGGTGACAGGCACTGAGGGGGGCACTTGATGGGATGAGCACCGGGTGTTATGCTATATGTTGGCAAATTGAACTCCAATTAAAAAATGTAAATTAATTAATTAATTAATTGATTAATTTAAAGAAGAATTCAGTCATCCTCAATCTGGGCCTCAGGTTACCTTCATCAGACTGTTACTGATGGAAATGTGCTACCTGAGGAAATGTGCTACCTGAGGCACTTGCTTTGGGCAGGTTTCCTTCCTTCCTTTATTCTTCAGAGTAGATGATCTCTGCTGTGGACTTTTCAAGCATTCTTGAACAAGAAAGTGAGATTAGATATTTGGGGGCAAGTCTTGCTCATTATCTCTTAAATTACACCCCCAACTTCCAAGACTTAATTAACCCTGACCCAGGCCCTACAGAGGAGCAATGTTACAGCTTTGAAGTTAGAGCAACATGAAGGAAATGGAATTGCACTTAAACTTCCTACTACTTTGGTTATCAACAGATTCTAAAGCACTGTGAGTACCAGTAGCATGGAATAATGAATCTTAAATTATTTGTTCTTTCAGTCCTGGCTATTCTCACCAATTATTTCTGGTCTCTTCACTGCATTCCTGGGGATAATACAAGATGCTACAGGAATTTATAGTACATGAAAAAAAAAAGGCTTCTCTCTTGTGAAGAACCTCAGAGCAACTTGTTCTAAAACATTTAGTCATAAAGGTATTATAAGTCTCAAAGAATATTTCAAAACCCCAGCGCCATCAGAATGTTTTGGTTTGGTTTGATTTTTTTGTCTAAAAATTTCAGCTAGAATCCACTGTAAGTTATGAAATAATTTGAGTCTTTAGTCAAGATTTACTTCACCCTGGAAAGATCCCAGCAAACTCTCACTAGTCCTCTGCTTTTGACCTCCTGCACTCTATCCAGTGTCCTGTGGTTAAAGTTGGTGTTTTCTTTTTTTAAGATTTTATTTATTTATTCATGAGAGATAGAGAGAGAGGCAGAGAGAGAAGCAGGGTCCATGTAGGGAGCCCGTTGTGGGACTTGATCTCAGGCCCCCGGGATCATGCTCTGAGCCTAAGGCAGACGCTCAACCATTGAGCCATCCAGGTGCCCCTAAAGTCAATGTTCTAAAACAAGTTTTACTACATCTCTTCCCAATGAGGCTCAGATTGAGGATAACTGATTTCTCAAGTTAAACATCAAGTAATTTGACTGAAGATCTGCACATTGAACCCCTAAATGCTCTCCTATACAGAACATTCAAGGCTTCTGCTGACTCTGCATTGCTTACTACTTGAGTCAGTGATGGGTTGCATTTGGCTCTAAGCTAGCGAAGTGGGGTCAGCTGAGATATTTCTCACAAACAAGAAGTCCAGAGGGAGGTGGTCCTGGCAGCGTAGCTACTCATTACACCAAGGGACTCAAGCTCTCTGGGTCTTCCCACTGCACCTGTTAGCAGATGCCTCCCACCCTCCTGTCTTAAAGCCTCAAACTCAAGCTTCAGGCAAAAAGGCAAAAAGCCTCCTTTTTAGGCTTTGCATTTTTATTCTGTAAGAGAAGCCCTTCCCTCCCCTTATGACCTGTCACAGACCCTCACTTGTTTGGGAAAACCTAGTGCTTTGATTCCCCAACTGTCCACTAGGGAGGGCGAAAGGAGAAGGTGGTTGAACATGGGTTTTGAATAAGATAATTTATAGCATGTGCAATGTGCTTCAGCTCCACTCCCCAGCACCTTATACCTCAGACATTATGTTAAGGCCGCTCGCAGTAGCTCTGTCTCCCACTGCCCCTCATGCTTTCACATGCCTGCATAGATTGTCTTTCCTTATATCTGCTTAAAATGTACATTCTCAATGAATCCAACTTAGCAACTCCTGTTCAGCCATCAAGACTCAGCTAAAATGCCACCTCCCTCATGGGCCACTCCTTGACTCCCCACTTAGGCCTTAGGAGGAAAGTGCTCCTTTCTCTCTGTCCCTTTGTCCAGATCTCTATCATACTGTCTTTATTTGCACATCTGTCTTTCCTGTGAGCCTTTGGGTCCTCAAGGGAAGGAATCATATCTAATTTTTCTTAGCATCTCCAGTTCCTGGAGCCTAATAGGTGATATAAGGCTTATATAGGGCGTACTATGCCCAACCAGTGTAAACATTTTATATGATTAACTCAATCCTCACAACAACCCTATGAGATATATGCTATTATTATCCCTATTTAAAGATGGGGAAACCAAGGCACAGAGAAGTTAAGTAATTTTCCCCAGGTCGCAGCTAATAAATGGCAGAACTGGAATTTGAAGCAGGTCATCTACCTTCAGAGGTTGATACTAATCAGTTTTGTGTATAAGTGGTTGTGGATAAATTCTGGAGAGAGTATCCAGAGATTTTATCAGATACTCAAAGTGATCAGTATAACCCCTCCCCTTCAGAAGAAAAATAAAGTATAAATCTATAGCATTGGATAATAAGGCTGAAGGCAGTTATCAAAAAGCTTAATTTGGTCTTTCAGCTAATCATACAAACTATTACTTCTGGAGGATAAGTTTTAAAGATCAATGAGAACTTTGTTAATGGAGAAAGGCAGGTGAAGTTCTTATGGCTGATTATTCATTTAAGGAATGTTACTGAGTATCTAATCTGTAGTAGAAATAGAAACCTCTGAAAGGGCACAAAAAAGATTGGCAGGTAAGACCACTCAGCCTGGTAGAAGGAGACAATACAATAAAATAAATGTTCTAATCAAGGTATGGACAGAATGCAGCAGAATGCTGAGGGAAGACTTCCCAGATGGTGTGCTGTGGGACTTAGGTCTTGATGCATGATGAGGCATTTCTGGGGAGTGGTTGAAAAGAAAGAAAGAAAGAAATGCCATGTGATTGGAGCTCATAGTATATACAGACAGGTGATGGCTGTTGGGCTGGGCTTCCTCCAGTTGCACACATCCAGCATGGTTCTCTTATTTCTTACAAACAAAACCTTGGGTTGGGTTCTGGGTCTCATATAGCACTTTGGTGAATGAAGTGAAGATTCCCTCTTCCTACAGATTTCATGCACATCTTTAAATTTCTATGCAAGCAGGTAAGTGAGAACCAAACTCTTCTACTTTCTGTATATACTTGCTAACATACAAAGGATATTCATGAGAAATAATTGAAGTTACCTGAACTTAAGAGCAAGAATATCCTTAATATATAGTTTAAATGCTTAATATATTTCTGTGATTAATGTTGCATTAAAATCTTATGTGATTTTTTCAAATTTATGCAAGTTCAAACTTGAAACATATGTTTTTGTTGATTAAAACATGCTACATCTTAGAAAAATTACAGTTACTAGCAGAATTTTAAAATGAGAAGGGAAAATAGAGGAATACATATTAAATGTAATGTCAACTAAAAAACTTTTTTAAAGAAGACTACCATGTTGATTGATCTTTTTTTATTATTATTACTGTAATTAGAAACTATTTTCACCCAGGGAAAACTCTCCTTGATTTTCAGGTCTGTTTACTTTCCTGAACGGATTTAATAAGCACTTATAAAATTATAGCTACACAGAGAAGTTAAATAGAAAATGGCAGAACTGAAGAATCTTGGGTTATTTAATCAGAGTGCCTATGTGAAGAGTATGTTTAAACCTCTAAATCAAACAAGGAACTCCTAAAAGCAAATTCTCAGAAATATCATGTGGATTGAGCAAATATTTAAATCAAGCCTGGGGCCATGGTGTTTGTCAGCCTCCACTCCATTCTCTGTCTCAGCCCTCAAAGCGAGGTGGATTAATCCCACACGTGTACACTATCAGCCTCCTTCAATCTGGTCACAAGATTAGAAGACAAGATATTTCCTCCTAGAGCTTATATTCTAATGTAACAAAACAAAACAAAATATAAACTAACAAGATAATTGCAAGGGAAAATATCAACACTAAGGAAACACATTGTAACGTGATGTGCATGATGGAGAGGAGCTAACTTAGATGGCCATGGTCCAGGGAAAGCCTTTCTGAGTTGTTGTCACATGAACTGAGAAGCCGGATACACAAAGACCTGGTTAGATGTATGTTGCAGATAGAGGAAGCAGCTGGTATGAAGGGCCTGAGTGTACCAAGCTTGGCATATTTAAACAACAGAAGGAAGGTCATTGGGGCTGGAGAATAACCATGTGTGAGGGATGGGAGTGGGATATAAGATGAGGCTGGGAAGAGAGGCAAGGACCAGCATCTTGTAAGTCATGGAAAGTGGTTGGGATTTTATTATAAATGTGATAAAAAGCTATTGGGAGTAGGGAAGCATCATTCTCTGATCAAAATTTATGTAAACTTTCCTGCTGCCATGTATGAAATGGATTATCAAGAGTCAAGAATGGAAGCAGTTGATATCTGCTTCTGGCTGTCATGGAGCAGCATGTGGCACACTAACACAAAACACCTTTCCTAGCCAGAGAAAAACTTTTTTTAAAAAGCATTTGTGATACATGAGAGGATGGTCAGGATAACAGGACTTGTGTGATCAAGATCCTGGAGAAAAAAGAATTTCAAGTGAACCAACTTTCTGCAACTGCTTTTTATAACAGGGATAGGAAAGTAGGCCAAAAGCTGTTGAAGATCAAAGAGGAGTTTTCTGTTGCTTGACTGCTGAAAAGATAACACTTGAAGTTTGGATCCACCAAGGGGAGGTGTCTAGCAAAACCCTAGATTCTCAGTTAGACCCCTGGATGGCTATAGTGAATGAGCAGGGCCCGCCAATGATAGAAAAATTCAAAATAGCCCAAGCAGCCCAGTCAGGCCCTCATTAGTTAAAATACTATCTCACCTCAGTAACAAGAGGAATGGACCATGGATGACTATTATTGGAGCTATCAGAGATAGATTTTAAATACTATTTTATGTTTTTAAACTTAAGAAGTGGAACACCTGGGTGGCTTAGTGGTTGGGCAGCTGCCCTCAGCTCAGGTCGTGATCCTGCAATCTGGGATCAAGTCCCACATCGACCTCCTGCAAAGAGCCTGCTTCTCCTTCTGCCTATGTCTCTGCCTCTCTCTCTCTATGTCTTTCATGAATAAATAAATCTTAAAAAAAAAAAAAACTTAAGAAGCTAGACATAAATAATAAAAATACAACTAAAAAATGCCCATCCACTTTGAAAATTAAGCAAAAACTCCTAAAATATCTAGGAGTCAAGGAAGAGATCATTAAAAAAAAAACTAGAAAATATTTTGAAGTGAGTAATATTAATATATGACATACCTAAACTTGTGGGATGCAGCTAAATTAGAAAACAAGATCTCAGTGATGTGAGTTTCCATGAGATTAAACTATTATCCCAGTAACTTGAAGATGAATGCCTTAATCACTGAATTAGAAAACAAATACATGATAGAGAAAGCTATCAAAAACTACAATAGTGATTGCATGTATATTGAAAAAATGAGTATCATGAAAATATTCATGCTAATAAATTTGAAAATTTAGAATAAATGTGAAAAACTCTACATGATGTTTTTATCATTATCATCTTTATTAAGGGACAATTTACAAACATAAATAGAATTCATTACATACAACAAAAAACTGTATGAATTTAAAGCAAACAGTTTAGGGGAGCACCTGGGTGGCTCAGTTGAGTATTGGACTCTTGGTGTTGGCTCAGGTCATGATCTTAGGGTCATGAGATCCAACCCCTTATCAGTCTCCATGCCCTAAGAGTCTGCTTGGGATTCTCTCTCTCTCTCTCTCTCCTTCTGCCCTTCCCCAACGTAAATAAATAAATAAATAAATAAATAAATAAATAAATAAATAAATAAATATTTAAAAATAAAGCAAATGATTTGGTTAACTGGGTTGCAGGATACAAGGTTAATATATAAAAAGTCCACTGCTGTTCTGTATACCAACAACGAACAAATGGAATTTGAAATTAAAAGCAATGCATTTATATTACCATCCCCAAATGAAACATTTAGATATATATCTAACAAAATTTGCATAATACCTATATAAGAATAACCACATAACTATATAGAATGAAATCAAAGTACTAAAAAATGAATATATAGTCCATGTTCAAGGATAGGAAGTATAATATTGTCAAGATGGTAGGTCTTTCCAAATTCATCTATGAATTCAGTGTAGTCTTAAAACTCTAGCAAGTTATTTTATGGATATTGACAAACTGCTTCTAAAGTTTGCATGGAGAGGCAAAAAACCTAAAATATCTAACACAATATCAGAGGAAAACAAAATTGGAGGACCGATGCTACCCAACTTCAAGGCCTATTGTAAAGCTGTAGTATCAAGAAAAATGTGGTATTGGGGAAAATGGAGCGAGCATCAATGGAACAGAGTAGAAAGCCCAGAATTAGACCTCCACATAGTCAATTGATCTTTTACAAAGGAATAAAAACAATACAATGGAGCAAAGATAGTCTTTTCAACAAATGGTGCTGGAACAACTGGAAATCCACCTACAAAGAAAAGAATCTGAAGAGGGCACTTGATGGGATGAGCGCTGGGTGTTATATGTTGGCAAATCGAACTTTAATAAAAAAAGAAAAGAAAAGAATCTAGAGACCGACCTTCTACTCTTCACAAAAATTAATTCAAAATGGAGCATAGACCTAAATGTAAAATGAAAAATTATAAAACCTCTGGAAATTAACATAGGAGAAAACCTAAATGATCTTGGATTTGGTGATACTTTTTTAAATATTATACTAGAACCATGATCCTTGAATGAAATAATTGACAAGCTGGACTTCATTCAAATTAAAACTGCTCCCTTAAAGACTATATCAAGGGAATTAGAAGATATTTCTCCCACAAACTGGGAGAAAATATTTGTTAAAGAGGTATCTGATAAATGACTATTATCCAAAATATACAAAGAACTCTTAAAACTCAACAAGAAGAAAACAAACATTCGATTTGAAAATGGACCAAAGATCTTGACAGGCACCTCACCAAAGATATATGGATAGCTAATAAGCATATGAAAAGATGCTCCACATCTTATGTCATCAGGGAAATGCAGATTAAAATAACAATGAGATACTACTGCACACCTACTAGAATGACTTAGATCCAGAACACTGACAACGCCCAAGATGGAGAGGATGTGGACCAACAGTAATTCTCATACATTGCCAGTGGGCTTGCAAAATGGTACATTCACTTTGGAAGACAGTTTGGCAATTTCTTAAAAACTAAACAGCTCACAAAATGATCCAGCAATCAAGGTCCTCCGTATCCAAGGGATTTGAAAACTTATGTCCACACATGAGCCTGCACAAGAATGTTAATAGCACCTTTACTTATAATTGCCAAAAAACTTGGATGCAACCAAGACGTCTTTCAGGAGGTTAATAAATCTGTGGGAGATCCAGACAATGGAATGTTATTTAGCACTAAAAAGAATCAAGCTATCAAGTCATGAAAAGATATAGTGGAAACTTAAATACATATTACTAAGTGGGAAAAAATGTGAAAAGACTACATACTGCATGATTCCAACTCTCTGACATTCTGGAAAAGGCAAAACTACAGATACAGCTAGTAAAAAGGGTCAGTGGTTGCCAGGAATGCATAGCGGGAAAGGGTGAATAACAAGATTTTCAAGGCCATGAAAATACTTGATATATTATGATGATGGATATATTTCATTTTACTTTTGCCCAAACCAATAACATATACAACAGGAAGAATGAACCCTAAGATAACCTGTTGACTTTGGGTGATTGTGATGTGTCAGTGCAAGTTCATCCTTGGCTTAAAAAAAAGAAAGGTGCCATTCTGGTTAGTGAAGTTGATGATGGAGGGGACTATGCATGTGGGAATAGGGAAAATCTTGTGCCTCCCTCTTGGTTTTATTGTCAATCTAAAAGAGCTCTAAAAAATAAAGTCTTTTAAAAATTACTTTGGCTCCTCTGGGTTTTTTGCATTTTATTACAAATTTTAGAAAGATCTTTGAATCTCAAGAAAAGAACTTTTGGAATTTTATTTGGAAATGTGTTGAATATTAATTATTCTAATCTATAAAATGATATATCTCCACTTATTTAGGCCTTTAATTTCTCTCAGCAGTGTTGTGTGGTTTTCAGTATAGAGGTCTTGCATGCTTCTTTTTTTGGTCTATTATAAGTGGAATATTTTTTCATTTCATTTCCAATTATTTGCTGCCTATGTATAAATTTTTCTATATTAATTTGAATTCTGCAGTCATACCAAATTATCTTACTGATTCACTAGTTATTTTGTGTGAGGATATTTCAGTAAACAATCATACTACAGCAAATAAAAGTAATTTTACTCAATCCTTCCTAAACATATGCTCTTAATTTGTTTGTTTTGCGGTTTACCTTATTGCAATGTCCAGAGCCTCTAATACAATGTTGAGTTGAAGGGGTCACAGAAGGTATCTCTGCTTTATTACTGATATTAGGGCAAAAGCATTTAATAGCTCACCACAAAGTATGGTGATACTAGATTTTTTTGTATAGATGCTCTTCATCAGCTTAAGAATGTGTCCTTCTATTCCTAATTTGCTGAGAGCTCTTTTTAAAATCATAGATGACGTTAAATTTGGTTAAATACTTTTTCTACACCTGTTGAAATGATTCCATAATGTTTCCCCTTTATTCTATTAATACGGTCATTTACCATGATTGATTTTCTAATATTAGATCAACTATGCATTCCTAAGATAAATTCTACTGGGCCAAATGTATCATTATTTTTATGTATTGTTGGGTTTCTTTTACTAATATTTTATTAAGGATTTTTGCATGTACATTCATGAAGAATATTGATCTATAGTTTTCTTGTATTAGTCTGGTTTTGGTCAGATTGTAATCTGATTTTATGAAATGAGTTTTGAAGTTTTCTTTCTTTTATATATTCTGGAAGGATTTGTGTATAATTGTCATTTCTTCTTTAACTGTTTAATAGAATATATGAGTGAATATATGAGTTACACTGCAGTTTTAAAATGTGTGAGAAAATGTTAAAAATAGAAATAAGGCCTTTCAGGTTAACTATTTTTACATACATAAGCTGTTGTAATTTGTGTCTCTCAAGAAATACTGACATTTTTCTTCATGCTATTTTTTATAGGATTGTTCCAAACAGTGTTTTATCGTCCTTTAATGTATGTAAATTTATTAAGGGTTGTACTTTTCTCATTTTTTAAAGGTGAACTGCATTTTCTCTTTTTTTTATTAACTAATCTGGATATGAGTTTTTAAAATTCAATTAGCCAACATATAGTAAGTACATCATTAGTTTCAGATGTAGATATGGGTTTATGGGTTTTGTTGATTTTTTTTCAAAGAACCAGCTCTTGACATTGATAATTTTCTCTATTTTTCTTTGTTTTCTATTTCTACTCTAATTTTTTTCTCCCTTTTGTTGCCTTCTTTCTACTTACTTTAGGGTTCTTTTGCTCTTCTGTTCCTAGATTCTTAATGTAACATTTTAGAATTATTTTTCTTTCTAATGTGATCATATATAGCTATTAATTTTCTTCCAAGTGGTAGTTTAGCTGCATTCCATAAAATTTATATCTTTTCATTTTTATCATAATCCAATTCAACATATTTTCTAATATCCTTCTTCGACCCATGGATTATTTTGAAATGGACTGTGTAAAGTCCAAACTTTAGGGTTTTCTTAAATATTTTCTTGTTACTGATTTCTAATTCAATTTTATTGTGGTCAGAAAATATACCTGGTATGATTTCAACCTATTTAAATACATTGAATCATGTCTTACAGTCCAACATATGGTATATTTTGGTGGATTTATTACATGCACTTGGAAAGAATATGTATTCTATTGTTTTATGTAGTAGTCTGTAAAAATCAAATTCAAGGTACTGTTCTTATTGACTAGCTTTTTATGAACTGCTGAGGAAAGGATGATTAAATCCCCTGCTATGATCATGGAATTATCTATCTCTCCAAATCCACCAACTTTTTGCTTTATATATTTTGAGGTTCTCTGGTTAGGTACCTGCAAAGTAATGTGGTCCTGATGAATTAGCTTTTTTGACATTATGAAATACATCTCTTTGAAATATCCTATCTTTGGAAATACCCTTCGTCTTGAAGGCTATTTTATCTCACATTAATATAGAATTCCAGCCTTCTTATGTTAGATATCTGAATGGTATACCTATTTTTGTCCTTTAATTTCAAGATATTTTCAAGATATGAAAAAGGCGCATATCCTGTAGACAGTTTTTCACCTACTATGATAATCTCTGCCTTTAAATAAGAATCTTTAATTCGTTGTCACTTAATGTAATTATTCATATAGTTGTATTTAGATCTATTTTTTATTCTCCGTTTTCTGTCTTATTCTTTTCTGTTTTCTTGCTTTCTTTTTGTATTATTTGAATACTTTCTAGAATTTTAATTCATCTATTGGATTTTTAGCTATACATTTTTTGCATTACTTTCTTTGTGGTTGCTTTAGGGTCTACAATATATCTTCTTATGTTTTCATTATCTACGTTGACTTAATATCATAACACTTCACAAAAATGTGGTGATATCTCAACAGTACTTACCTGCATTCACCTGTGCCCATGATCCTTCATGTTATAGTTGCCATATATAGGACTTACAATACATTATAAGCCCCACATGATTATGTTATAGTTCTTGCTTTATTTTTTTTTAAGATTTTATTTATTTATTCATGAGACACACAGAGAGACAGAGGCAGAGACACAGGCAGAGGAAGAAGTAGGCTCCATGCAGGGAGTCTGATGTGGGACTCCACCCCAGCCAGGATCACAACCTGGGCCAAAGGCAGATGCTCAACTGCTGAGACACCCACGTGCTCCAAGACCAGTTTTAAGGCCAAGTGTGCCAAGTTAAGGATAGGGATGTTTCTATGGGGAACACTGAGCCCTGTTAAAGCCAGGGAAAGAGTCAGTGGTGGTCTCACCTACATTGTGCTTTCATGAATACTGTGCTGCTGAACATCTTCCTTCAGCAACGATGTGGCAGAAGTTTCCACCAAAGTACTAGAGGAACTACTGGCCAAGGGACTAGATATGCACAGCTAGGGAAACCATAAAAAGAATGAAATCAGGACTCCTGGGTGGCTCAGTTGTTGAGCATCTGCCTTTGGCTCAGGATGTGATCCCGGGATCGAGTCCCACATAGGGTTCCCTGCATGGAGCCTGCTTCTCCCTCTGCCTGTGTCTCTGCCTCTCTCTCTCTGTCTCTGTCTCTCTCTCTCTTTCTGTGTCTCATGAATAAATAAATAAAATCTTAAAAAAAAAAAGAACAAATAAACAGACACATGTATTTAGGGGCACCTGGGTGGCTCAGTCAGTTAAGCGACTTGTCTCTTGATTTCAGCTCAGGTTGTAATCTCAGGGTTGTGAGATCAAGCACCACATCAAGCTCCACACCAGGTGTGGAGTCTGCTTAAGATTCTATCTCTCCCTCCTCTCCTCCTCTCTGATAAAAAAGAATCAGACATATGTATTTTAAAGAAGTTAAGAAAAAGTATAGTCTCTTAGCTTCCCCCATTTGTTCCCTATTTCTAATGCTTTTTATTCATTTCTGAAGATTGAATTTCCTTTGGGTATCATTTCCCTTCAGCATGAAATCCTTCCCTTGGCATTTTTTGCAGAGTGAGTCTAGGGGGAAGTTCTCTTAGTTTTTTGTTTAGCTGAATGTTTTAACTTCATCTTCATCTTGGAAGATATTTTCACTGAATATAAAATTCTGGGTGACTGGTATTTTCCCCCCAACACTTTAAAAATGTAGTTCTACTGTGTTATTGTCCCCATAGTCTATAGTAAGAAATCAGCAATAATTTGAATCCCAGCTCTCCTGTATGGAAGGTGTCATTTTTCTTTGGTTAGTTCAAGTTTGTCCCTTTATCTTTGGTTTTCAAGTTTGATTACAACATTCCTAGGTATGGTTTTTATATAACTTTTCTAGGGCTGCCATATACAGAAACATATTATTTCATGGTTCTGGAGACTAGAAGTCCAAAATCAAGGAGTAAGCAGGGTTGGTTTCTTCTGATTGCTCTGAAGGAGAATCTGTTCCATGCCTCTGCCCTAGCTTCTGGTGATGCTGGCAGTCTTTGTCATTCCTTGGCTCATAGATGTGTTGCTCTAATTTCTGCCTCCTTCTTCACATGGCGTTCTCACCATATGCCTCTGTGTCCATATTCCTCTCTTCTTATAAATACAACAGACACATTGGATTAGTGCCCACTCTAATGACCTCATTCTAACTTGATTACATCACAAGGACTATTTCCAAATGTGATTACATTCTCATGTTTAGGGCTTCAACACATTTTTTGGGTAACAACACGATTCAACTCATAACAGTTTTCTTCTCATTTATTCTATTGCCTCACTGAACTTCTGGGATCTATAAACTTATGTTTTCATCAAACTGGTGAAGTTTGACCATCATTTCTTATAATATTTTTCTGTTGAATGCTCTCTCTCCTTTTTTCTTGGACTCCACGTATTATAAGCTAGACCTTTAGGTATTGTCCCACAGGTCTCTAAGGCAATTCTCTCTTCTTGTAATTGGATCATTACTATTGATCTTTCTTCAATTTTACTACCACCTCCATTTTATTATTATCTCTATTCAATGATTTTTTTTCATAGATTAGATTTTTTTATTCTAAAATTACAGTTTGGTCTTGTTTATGTTATTTATGTTTTGCTGATGATGTTTCTTTCTATTTGTTCATGACA
This sequence comes from Canis lupus baileyi, assembly GCF_048164855.1. Taxonomy (NCBI): domain Eukaryota; kingdom Metazoa; phylum Chordata; class Mammalia; order Carnivora; family Canidae; genus Canis; species Canis lupus. The sequence goes on from NC_132858.1 coordinate 49,676,913, forward strand.
AGTATATTTTCCTTTACCTCACTGAGTGTAGTTAAAATAGATGCTTTAAAGCATCTATTCTACATATGTGTCTAACATATGTGTCTTTGTTGTTGTAGTTATTTGTTATTTTGTTGTTTTTGTGATTGCAGGCAGTTAACTTAGTTAGGCCACACTGCCGTGAATGTGATAGGTAGCAGTTCAGATTTCAGTTCAGTTCTTTAAGACCTAACTCCAAACTGATTTCATTTTCCCTGTGCATCTATGATTCTACAATCAGCCAGAAACTTGGGCTAAGTTTCAAAAAATAATAATAATTTGGCATTTTCCTTCTTTGCCTTTCTTCTTTCTGGCATTCTTCTTTCACTTTTTGGTGATGCTGATTAGAGCAGGCTCCTTTGCCTGGTTCTCCCAGCCAGAAAGGTGGTAAGGTTTCTCACCACTATTGGAGTGATTATGGCTGCATTTAAGTCAAAGACCTCCAGTTTCTTATTTCAGTGAACAAGTTTTCACAATTCAACCGTATCATAAACAATCCTTTTACATTTTTCTGGACATTGCCAGAATTTGGATTTTTTTAAAACAATAGCTAGCTGTCTTCTGACGTATTATTTTAAGCATGCTATTAAAATTTATTTAAATTTGGGACACGTGGGTGGCTCAGCAGTTGAGCCTCTGCCTTCAGCTCGGGGCGTGATCCCGGAGTCCAGGATCTAGTCTCATATCCAGCTCCTTGCATGGAGCCTGCTTCTCCTGTCTCTGCCTCTCTCTCTCTGCCTCTCTCTGTGTCTCTCATGAATAAGTATATAAAATCTTTATAAAAAAAATAAATAAATAAAATTTATTTAAATTTAATAAAGGAGAAAAATCATGTTTATCTCAGTAGATCCAGAAAATGTAGACAAAATTTAATATTCACTCCTAATTTTTTAACAACTTTCAAAAAACAGAAGAGAACTTCTTCACTCTGATAGAGGATTTAAAATATTAAGAATAAAATCTACAGTAAACATCATGTTGAATACTTTACCTTAAAATTGAGAACAAGGATATGTGCTTTAGCCACTTCTATTTAATTTTTTACCAAAGATCCAATGTAATAAGGTAAAAATAAAGAAAGAAAATATATCACAATTGGAAAGGAAGACTGTACTTATTTTCAAATAACATTGTTGTATAAGTGAGCAGTGTAAAATAATAAACTGTTAGAATTAATAAGTGAATTTAACAAGGTCACTAAATAAATAAAAGGTTAATATATGAACACAAACTGTGTTTCTACATGCAAATAGAAAATAAAATTTTTTAAAAGATACTATTTACAGTAGCACCACAAAACATCAAATACCTAGGAATAAATCTAACAGAAAATGTAAAAGGCCTTTTTACTAAGTACTGCAACATGTCTAAGAGAAATTTAAAACAGCCTAAATAAAAGAAGAGATATTATTAGAAAATCCAATATTGTGTGGTGTCAATTCAGTCTCAAGTTGATCTGTGGATTCAGTGAAATCCCAATCAAAATTCTAAGAGGTATTTTTAATGTTACTTGACAAGCAATTCTAAATCGAGATAGAAATAGGAAAGGCCAAGAATAGGCAGGGAAATCTTAAAAAAAAAAAAAAAAAAGCAAAAAGACTTATGCTTCCAGATGCCATAATAAATATAAAGCTAAAGGAATTAAGATAGCATGCATTGGCTTAGAATAGACAAATAGCTAATTGAATAGATTAGAATAACAAATTGGGTACACGCATAACATCACTGTTTTATGACAATAGTGATACTGCAATGTAGTAAGGGAAGGATAGCCTGTTCAAAGTTTGGTGTTGAGTCAATGTGCTATCCATATTTTAAAAAATGAATCTTGAATGCAGTTTCATATCACACGCAAAAATCAATTCCCATAGATTGTAAATCTAGATATGAAACTTTAACAATAAGGTTTCTAATTCATAACATATGAGAACTCCTTTATGACCTTGTGGAAGCCAAAAAAAAAAAAAAGCTCTTATGCAGAATATGGAACGCATTAACCATAATGCAAAGGCTTGGTTAATTGGATGACATTGAAATTACAAATGTCTATTCATCAAAATTCTACATTAAGAGCAAGCCAAAGAGTGGAAAAATATATTGAACTATCTAGATACAAAGAACCAGTATCTAGAATGCACACACTACCTCTACAAATCAAGGAAAGGACAGACACTAACAGGTAAATGGACCAAAGACTTGAACAGGCACCTCACAAAGGAGGTTGTCCAAATGCCAATAAATATATAAAAAGATGTTCAGCTTCATTAGTCATCCAGGACTAAAAATTAAAAGTGCAGTGTGATACCATGGCTAACATAAAGGAAATGGACAAAAACTAATGCTGGTGAGGTATGGAACAAAAACTAATGCTGGTGAGGTATGGAACAAATAAGACTCACAATCCACATATGCTGGGGGTGGGTTGAGAGGGAGGAAGGGGAGAAAGAGCATCAGTTAGGAGGCAGTTGCAGAAGCTAGGTGGGAAATGATGAAGTTGGACCAGAATGGTGGCTTCTGGTGAACATGGAGAGAGGTATAGGTGTAGATGTAATTAGCCATTATGCTTCACTTTTGTCTAGTGGCTCCCTTCAATAACCCCCCCAGCTAACATGCACTTAAAATAGGGCTCTAGCATGTGAGAGGAACTTCAATTGGTGCAGGTAGCTCAGGACAGCTTCTAGCGCTGGGGCTGGCTAGGAGTCCAGAGTAGGTACCAGCAACCAAAACATTACTTTACAGTTAAGCAAACCACAAACCACTGCCCTGACAATTGGAGGGGTCAGATGTGGGCATAAACGCATAAGAGTCAAGCATGGGCTCACCATTTAGAGTATTCTTCTAGATGCCAAGTTCTAATAGGTTTTTACCAGTTCTCACATTTAATCACCCCAGGAACATCAGAAGTAGGTAAGAATGAGACTGTCAGAGAGATTGCCAAAACCCGACCAACCAAGCAGAGCAAGTGGACCAGGTTAGTCTACAAGCCTGATCCTCTAGAGATAAAGAGCCTGGCTAAGGCCCATGATCTGTAAGGACAATCGCTAGATGTTTACTGTAATCAGTGAGCCCTAACCGGTTTTAACCAAACTCTTGTTGGTTTAAACTAGAGTGTTAACGTCAGTCCTGATTGATTAGAAATTGAAAGGTAATTTAGCCAGAAGTTAAATTATACTTTTAGCCTGGACTTGGTGAACAGTTTCATGAACCCAAAATCACATTTATGGGGGAAAAAAAACATTAGTCAAAATGCAAAAGATGGGCACTGGTGGTGAGTATGAGACAAGCCCTAGCCAACAGTCCTGTCCCAGGTCTATAGTTTTTTAAAAGATTTTTTTAAGTTCCCTCATATAGACAACAATCATCTAAGCACCAAATCAGTTATTTTAGTTGATTAAACCAGGAGCTGAACACTTTTCTGAAAGGAACTCATGAATGGAATACCTACATAAAAACACAAGGGGTTCGACTCCAGTGGTACTGCCTCTGGTACCCAGGTGACACCTGAGACTCATGCACTGAACTTAGAGGCACCTAGTTTGATGTCAACTGGCTGAAGTATGTCTTATCTGTTAGCAACATTGAAAACTGAGGAAATAAGTAGAAGTGGAGGTTTTGAGAATGTAGTAAAACCCAATGGCTTTTAATTTCTCATGGAGAAATAGAGTGAGCTAAGGACTGGCTCAGCACATCCATTGGTGGGGTCAGAGTGTGCTAGAGCCAACTCATGTGGGCTCACAGAGGCCACTATGCACATCTCTTCCCAGCATTTAGTGAAGTTATCTGTGTAGGAGTATTTACACCAAGAAAACTTGCAAAAAATACAAATCAGAGACAGAATTGGGTAGTGCCTCTTTCACTGATCAAAATTTGTTAAGCTAATGTCATCCAATAGGGCTGATACCAAAATCAAAGGTGAGGCTGGAGTTAGTAAGAAACAGACCTAAGTGGATTTCCAAGCATAGTGACTTGAGAAGTGAAGAAATCAAGTACAGGTAAGTCAAAGAGGAGGATTTAGGAACCAAGGAAGACAAGGATAAGGGATGAGGGAGGGCCAGAGGAGAGACGCTTTGGGGAATTTAAGAGTAGTATGCATAGCCATACAAGATGCTTGCATTTATTTTAAAGAATGGGAAAAAAAAAAAAAAGCTAGTGGGGCTAAACCATAGAAACTCCAAATCCTGTGGGCTCTCTTTCCTTATTCATTTGTCAGAAATTCTGCTTCAGCAAGACCCATCATCTGACAATGATCCTGTCCTTTTAGGGGGCCTACAGCAGATCCCCATCTTTGCCTCCCTCATGCTTGCCTTGCAGGAAGTAATGCCTGTGCCCTAGGGACAAATCCCAACTCCTGTCAGGCTTTAATCTGTTTAGCTTTGTCAGCTTTTTTGGTGCTTTAGGTAATTAACCTGGAAAACAATTAATAAAGATATATGAACAAAAGCAAATATAGACAGCAGTATTTTTAATGTTAAAAAATATCAGGAGAAAATCAATAGAGTTCTTGTCATTTTATCAATGACTTTAATTTGCAGTTTTATTATAACTGTATTATTGTGTTAGGCTATTGATTTCATGTATTATGAAATTATTATTATGGCACTACCATGATTAATCAGCTAATCTCACATTTTCTGGGGTTTTGTTTGTTTTAAAGAGAATATATTTATGTTGAATAGTCTTCTGGTAAACACTTAGGCAGCTATTTATATCCATCTTTGGCTAAAGAACCATTATACTTAAAAGAGGCATTACTAGGTATGGGTATAACTTAGTGCATTTGTAAAGAGACATACAGACAGAAGCAAGACAGCACAAGTCCAGTGATTTACAGAGTGATTGAAAGGAGATGATATCATGCAGCCCACATACAACATGAAAAAACAGTTGTCAAAACCACTGGATGGTGCAAGGAAGAGGAGGGAGCCTGGCCCTAGTTGTTGGACCAGCTCTTTAGATATGGAGCCTATAGTGACCTGACTTTTCCTATGAGCACGTAAATGCCAAATCTGAGGCCACACAGCATATATACCCTTTTAAATAGTCACCTCTCTTGTCCTGGAAACATATAAAATACATACAATATAGCAAGATAAAATATATTTTAATATAAGTGAGGAAAATGAAATCAGAAAAATTTTTTAGTACAAAGATAAAGTTAGCATAGAAAATGAATGTTCAAAGTTTTATGCACCCTCTAGGAAAACATTAGGAATGAATGAGGAGAAAAGGGGTTCTAATCTCAGAGGAATGGCACACAGGTAGTCCTCAGCCTGGAAGACACAGTTGATATTTTTCATACAAATGCTGTTTTTGATTTGCAGCTAAGTTTATTTAGGATTTTTGCAGCCATCTATGTAAATACGATGTCTTCAATTTTCTTGTAACATTATAGAGTTTGTATCAAAGATGACTTATCCTCAGCAGATCATTTGGGTAGCTGTCTCTTTTTCTTAATCTATTTTTAAAGATTTTATTTATTTATTCATGAGAGGCAGAGATACCGGCAGAGGGAGAAGTAGGCTCCATGCAGGGAGCCTGATGTGGGACTTAATCCCAGGACTCCAGGATCATGCCCTGGGCTGAAGGCAGGCACTAAACTGCTGAGCCACCCAGGCACCCTCTTTTTTATAATCTTTAATTTCTTTGAACAGTTTATATTAGATAATCTATTCCCAGAAGTTTTAGTAAAAATTACTTGTAAAGTGACTTGGTGACAAAATGTTTGACTCCTAACTCAATTATATAATATTATTTATTCAGGTTTCCTGTTTCCTCTTGAATCTGTTTTAAAATTTTTCTAGAAAGTACCTATTATATATGTTTTCTATGTATTTCTATGAAGTTCATAAAAATATGTACAAAATGCACACAAATGAATGTTCTGACAATGATCCTGTCCTTGTCAGAGGCTATATGCTATGTGTAAATGATTTTTATGTCTCTTTTTATTAATCTGATGCCATGATTTTATTCATCTAAAAGTCCCTGAAAATTCGTGGCTGGTAAAATCTCCAAGTCTTTATTATTTGAAAATGTTTTTATTTTTACTTCAACCTTGAATGAGAGTTTAATAGGTATAAAACTCTACATTGATGGTTATTTTTCCTTCAGCACTTTGAACTATAACTGGACGCCAAACACCAATATCCCAAACTATGATCTACTTTACAGCAGTCTACCATGCAATAGCGTGCACACACACACACACACACACATGCGTGCACACACATGCATGCATGCATGCACACATGAGAGGTGCCACAGTCAAATATGGAAATATTCCATTCTATCTTGCAGATTCATGGTGTGCATTTGTATAATTAAAACCCCTACATCACCTGCCAGTAAAGAACTATTCCCGCTGTTTAGCCCAGTGCTTCTTATTAGAGCTTTCTCTCTTTTTTCTTTTATTTTTGAGGGGCAGGCAGTGGAACGCTCACCATCCTATGGCAACCAGTTCAGGAGATACTACAGTACACTGAATTAAATACTATCAACAAATAACTCCACATACATATTCAGAGAGTCTCATCCTGCTATTACTTACCCTACTTTTTTTGTGTTAGGTTCCTATTACTATGCAACAAATTATCACAAATTTATCAACTTAAAACCACAGCTATTTAATATCTCACAGTCCTATAAGTCAGAAGTCTGGGCTCAGCCTAACTGGGATCTCTGCTCAAAGTCTGAGAGGCTGAGATGAAGGTGTTAGCGGACCTGTGTCTTCATCTAGGCTTGTCTAGAGGAAAGATTGTTCATAAGATCATGAGGGTTGTTGGCAGAATTCAGATCTCTGCTGGTTGTTGGCTGAAGACCACTCTCAGCTACCAGGGGCTGTTCTCTGGTCCTTGCCATGTGGCTCTTTCCATCATCGAAGCCAGTAATGAAGATTCTCCCTTGCATCGAATCCCTGTCATGCTTTTCATCTCTCTGACTTCAAAAAGTGACCAGTCCTTTTTAAAGGTCTCACCTGATTGAGTCAGGCCCACCCCGATTATCTTCTTTTGTATTAATTCAAAGTCCATTGATTGGTAATGTAATCATGGATGTGACATCCATCATGTTCACAAGTCCCACCTACACTGTGGAGGTGATAATATGGGATGAGTGGGGAAAGGAGAATCTGGAGGGGGTCATCTCAGAATTCTTCCTACCTCATTTATTATTCATCTTTAACAGCCAGTGAGTATCCACATCGTGTATCCAAATGAAGAGTTTCACTTTGCTTTTATTTCAGAGAAGTCCACTGTAGTGTAATCCTTAGGTTTTCTGTAGAACAATAGTGTGGCTTGGGCACTGACGTTTCAGTCTAGTGTTCATAGAATATTTTGGCTCACCCACAAGCTTGGATTGTATTTCACTTTTGCACCATTGGTGTCTCATATGGAGTGGAATTACTTCAAGAAGTAGCCAGCCATTAATCACCTCATTTATTGATGTGTTCAATGCAAAGGTAATATGTGGCTTCTGCATGCAAAAAGCTTTACTAAAAACAGATAGTACATGTGCACTCTTATCAACCAACCAACCACAAGAAAATAGACTATAGAGGGGATATTGAAGCAGAAGAAAGAATCACTGCCTTGGTTGGTGGTTCCCAAAGTCAGAAGAGGATTCACAGAATAGACTTTATGTGAATGGGGTTTTAGAGCATGAGTAGGAGGTTGGCATGGTAAGGAAGTTGGGAAGGAACAACTTCCAGGCAAATAGTAAGTCTTGAAAATATATGAAAGAAAATGAGGTCTTCAGGTAACAAGTATGTTAAAGGGACTTGGAAAGGTTGGCAAGAGCTGGATACTTCACTAGGAAATTTAGATTTTTATCCTGTAAATGAGAAGAAAAAGGAAGTTGTTATGCAGGAGAATGAAATGATCAGACCTGTGTTTCAGAGACAAACCTTTACTGGCAAGCATGAACGAGAAGCTGAAGTCAGGGAGACAGTGGCTGTGCCTAGGCCAGTGCAGCCAGTGAAGAGGGAGAATGGAGAGTCAGTAAGAAAGTTGAGATTCTGAATGACTGGATAGGGGCGTCTGCAGGTGAGAGAGCAGTCAGGGTGGCCCCAGGTGCGCAGGTGAGGAACCACATCAGTGAAGATGACAATTTACCAACAAAGCATGTGCAGCTGCTGAAGATGAAAGAGGAGCTCTTTTCTTTTTCCTCTGTTAAGGGTACCATAAAGTAGGGACAGAAAGCTTAGTTAAGTTGCTTATGATCACACAGCAAATTTTAGTCTTTGTTTCCAATCTAGTAATCTAATCCTGTTTCTTCTTTATAGGAGTTTAAGGGCATCATCTCCAGGAACAAAAGATTAGAGATATAGATGCAGATAAGATTATGGGTATAGATACAGATATAGATAGAATACATGTGCATATAATATATACTTTTTCATTTTATATATTTTATGTGTAATATGTAATCATATTCACATTACATATTTGTATGCACACACATACAGATCTTGCTTCCCACTCAACCAAGCCGCAAGTAAATCTTGGCCGAATTTTGCCATAGCGGTACCTACAATTAAAATTAATAATACTCTATTCTGAAGCTGAAGATTCTTAGAAGCTCGTATGGAGTTACTTGAGGCTCTGCCAAAATTTAGTTCATTTGCTCTTAGGCATACGAAGAAATGGAAACTTTCTATATATCACAAATTTGCAAGAGCAAAACAGATTCCCTGCAGTTACAAGGCTCATGTCCCAGCAGAATTATCTCTAGCACTTCCTTCCTAGCACAGAGTCAAGCCACACATCGCTTAAAGGGGCGGGTCTTCCCCTACACTTAGACTCCTGGGGCACCACTTCTTAGTATAAAACCCTGTGATGTTGCTAGGGGAGACAAAAAAGTTCCTCTTGATTCAATTATTGCTCTACTGGTGGAGTTTTTCTATCCTTGACTTTAGGCAGCCCTGCTTTCAAGGGCCCTTTTTAAACTTAAAGAATAGTGCCACCACCTGGATTGAAAGCCATGTACCATGCAAGATTCCAAGGAAGAGTAGCTGCAGTTTGCATGCTCCATTTACTTTTTTCCTGCTCTCCTCCTCCTTGAAGAACTTCTGTACAAGAAGCAGCAGACCTGGTCCATTTAAGTTTCATTAGCAATGAATAATAGTGTTGGCTGAGTGATTCGAGGCAGCCTTTTGTGAACAGAGCTGGTGTCTTATTTCCCCATCATGCCCCACTGCAATAGAGGAAAGCCAAACCAGATGCCCCTTCTAACTGACCTGCTTCACCAGACCATGAATTCTATAATCTTGGCTTCTAGCTGGTGTCCCTGCCTTTCTCCTGGATAACCTCCTACTTCTTCAAAAGCAAAGTTAACCATCCTTACCACTCTTCAGTTCTCAACCTTTCCCAACTTGCGTAAGTTTATAAATAAAACACTACTTCTGCTACCAAAGACTGGGGTCATCTTTTCTCATACTCTAAACACCCAAGTGAAAAATACTTTCCAAATCATGTGGAACGTGTCTCTTAAATTTCTGACAACTATTTCCTCATTTTTTATTATCCTATCATCCTCACTTTGATATCTATGTCATCTTAGCTACATTGAGGCAATAATGAATCCTGTTATTCACTTGGACGTGACCAGTAAAGACCTTTCTATCTGTGGTAACATATTCCCTTTCTACCCAAGACCTACTATTCTTATGAATTATCATGCTCCATATAAATGACCTATCAGACGTCCTAGTTTCCTTAACCTTCTTACTTTCCTTGACCTGCATTTCCATTCATCACCAGCCACCCATTCCAATGTTTACACCCTGGATCTTGTTAAAATATCACAAGGTCTCCAGGTCTCTCTTTACAGTCAACTGTCCTTCCCTACCCAACCCTTTATTTCCATTACCCTGTTCTCTGATTACTTTGGGACATCCAGTCGTTCAGCCCCTCTCCATTCCTAACTATCAGTCCTCCCACGTACTCTCAATCCTGGGATTCCAATCTTGGAAATTTTTGGCCTCTTTCTCTCACACATGCCATGGCTCTCACTGACATTTAGCCAGGCAACGAATCTGTCACCCTCTCCTCCTTCCCTGCTAGGCTTTCTCCCCATATCTCACTTGTCTCACCTGACCTGCCCATCCTCAGGTCTGACATATATATATGGGCTACCTCCTCAGCACTACTACATTCCTCAAATGCAAGACGTCAGGGTATCTGTTGTTTGCATGATTCAGATCCTTCAGTTGCTCCCAGATGCCTTTAGAATAAGTCCAGCCTCTGGCCAGGAAGCTGTTTATGATCTGGATCCTACTTCTCTATCTGGTTGTATCTCACAACATGACCCCCACTAGGACCCAGACATACTAAGCCACCCACAGTCCCCAAAGAGACCTGTACATTCTGTGAATTTCAATCCCTTGCCCATGCCACTCTCTCTCCCTGGGACATTCTTCCCACATCTTCTTGACCTGGCAGATGTCTGCTTATGTGTTCAGATTCAGTTAAAACTTCACATCCTCTGGGAAGTCATCTCTACTTGTCCATCAGGCTCCTCCCCATCATCATGGCTCTTCTTTCTATTCATCCATCAGGATGAGCCTTTGGGGATCCTCACTCTAGCACTTCCTATCTTATGGTGGTCTACTTTCAGTGTAAACATTGTGACTCTTAAAGTTAGAGATCTATGGCCCCAGGACTTAAGGGTGATGCCATGCCATCAGGACCTAGCTCAGAGCCAGTGCTCTGCAAGTGTTTATGAGTAAGTGTATAACATTCCCCTTCTTCTGAGTCATTGGTTCCTTTATTAGTGACACTCCTAATTTCTGCCTCAATTGCCCACTGTAGAACTGCTGCCAGTTTACATAATTGCCAACTAAATATTCCTGTTAGTTAGCTACTCTTTTTATTTCAATGAGTTCAATTCATGGAAGTTCTTTTTATAAAAGATCTGCCTCATATTTTTTTTTCTGAGGCAAAATGGAACATAATAAATACAGTATCTTCTTTCTACATAAATAGCCTATTGAGTAATGGTGCAAACCAAAATAAATAAATCCCCCCACCGATTGCAACAGCAGTCCTAACATCTCTCTGGAAAACTGAAGATGGCAGGCCTACATCAGTGGTTCTCAACAAGGGTGATTTTGTTCCTCCGGGGACATTGGGGAATGTCTGGGGACATTTTTAGTTTTCATAACTAGGTGTTATTGGCACCTGTTGGGCATAGAGGCTCACTACCATGCACTGTTATTATTAAGAATGCCAAGACCAAAATAAAAAATTATTAAACTAGGGATTGAAGAATAGGTTATGAATTACTGGACTAAATATTTAAGCCACAGAAAAAGATTTAGATTTGATCTAAGGAATATTTTCCTAACAATGAGATTATTTGAAGTTAAAATGGATTATTATTGAGAGAACTATGGCTCTTCACTCTGGGTGCACAGAAAAGTAAACTGGGAAGCTTGAAACACTACCAGTGCCCAGTTCTACCCCCAAGGAAATCTAATTTAAGTAGTTAAAAATGGGATCCAGTTATGGATATTTTTGTGAAAGCTCCCCAGATTATTCGAATGAGAGCCAGAACTGAGTACCAATGGCGCAAAGCAAAAAATAAGAGTTCCAACAACCTGTGCTTAAGCAAAATGTTTACTTTGTGTTTGAAAGCTTACTTTTGTGTCAAGTTTACTTTTAACCAAAAAGAGGTTTGATGCTGTAGGAGTGCTGCATGTATCACTCCAGCTTACATCCAGGTGTTGGACCTGGGACAGCTTTCTTCCTGTGCTTGCCGCCCAAAGGTACAAGATCTGACAATTATTACCTAAGTACAGACAGGAAAGGGAATCTGATGTTCTAATGGAAAGATGACCTGTGGAATTTTACTTCTCTGACCTTAGGGACACCAGGAGTTCCTTCGTTTAGGATAATCTCATGTTTAGGCAGAGATAAGGAGCCATTTATGTATTGGTTGGTCCAAGTATGTTTGTAGATTCACAATTCTCCAGGGAGCTCCACCAGTGTAATTTGAAAACGGACCCCCATAGGTAGAGGGCAGGGAGAGGCAAAGAAAGAGGCTTGTCACTCCAGTTTGGTAGGTAGCAGTTTTAACAATAACAAAGGGAACTTATAGGTGAGGCTTGTCATGGGCAACAGCAAGATGAATGGAGCCCCACACCCGCCCTCTAAATCTTAAAAGGTTCTGAAGAGGCCCTAATTGGGTTTAATCACATTTACCATGCAGCTATTTTCAACATCATATCACCATCTCAAGGCTATGTCTTTGGAGCAGCCTCTGGGAATGAGAAAGGCAAACAAACCCACATTCCAAGGATGGGGGTGGGGAGACTCTGAGTGTCTGGGTCCAGCTCACAGGTAAATAGGTGTTTTGTTTTGTTTTAAAGATTTATCTATTTTATTTATTTTAGAGATAGAGAATGGGAAAAGGCAGAAGGAGAAGAAGAGAGAACCTCAAGCAGACTCCTGGCTCAGCATGGTGCCCAACATGGGGCTCAATCCTAGGACCCTGAGACCATGACCTGAACCAAAACCAAGAGTCAGACATTTAACCAATTGAGTAATCCAGGCACCATTCAATCTGTGATCTTTTTATTGCATTCCCCAACAATGTTACACTTGCTCTTAGATGCCCACGAGCAGAAGAGGATGAAGTGGGAAATGGCCAGACTTTAGACCCTAAGAATGTTCAGGATTAGCTCCTTCATTTGCCACATTGGTTTTCTTTCACAGGTGAATTAGGATTAAAAAAAAAAAAAAAAAAAAAAAAAAAAGATAAAATTCCCAAAACAGAGAAGGCTTGGGGCAACAATGCATCTTTTCAAAAAAAATATTTTGCAGATACAGTTCAAAACTTTCTCTTTTGGCCAATAATTAGGCCATTTCTTTGGGTAGAAAGATAGAGGGAGATTTAACAGTAGGACTATAGATTTGTCTGTGCTTTAGGCATTTGAACCAGGCCTTATAGATTACTACAAATAGTTGTAGAGTTATTGGTCCTTATGGACCAGCTGAAAGGAGGTAGTAAATTTGAAAAAAGTACAATAATTAGAAAGTCAAAAGGTGAAGGAGATAAGACAGATGATCCCCAGCTTATAATGGTTGGACTTAACAATTTTTGACTTCATGATGGCACGAAAGGTGATATCCATTCAATAGAGACTGCAGTTCAGCTTTTTGGTTTTGATCTTTTCTTGGGCTAGGGATGTGTGTGTGATACTGTCCAATGATGCTCAGTCTATCTGGTGATGCCAGAGCTCCCAACCATCCGTGTGACCATGAGGGCCAACAACTGGTACCCCTTACAACCATTCTGTGGCTATACAATCATTCTGTTTTCACTTTCAGTACAGCATTTAATAGATTATGTGAGATACTCAAACCTTTATTATAAAAAGATTTGTTTTAGATGATTCTGTCCAACCATAGACTAATGTGTTTTGAGCAGGTATAAGGCAGGCTAGGCTAAGCTATGATGTTCAGGAGGTTAGATGAATGTATTTTCAACTTACAATTTTTTAACTTACAATGGATTTATCAGGATGTAACTTAATTGTAAGTTAAGGAGGATCTGTAGTGGATGTGGCAGGTAGAGTCTGGATAGAGCGGAACTGGAAGGAAAGAATACAGTTTAATTTCACATGGCATGAGCCTTCTTTTCCCATTCTACAATTGAAGATGCTGAGCTTGGGGTGGGGAGTTGTGAATGAGACTCAAGAATTTGGATATGCAGAGCTAAAAATAAGAGCTAAGTTCCATGTCACTCCAAAGGTTCTTCAGGGGTCAGGTCAGCAGAAGCTTCCAGGAGAAACACCCTGGCTCACTGGTACATTAGCTTGCTCACGAGTAGATAGATGTTTACTTTTCCAGAGCTGCTCACTGGTTCTTAAAGAGCCTCAGTAGCTGGGGCTTTACACGAACTCCAATAACTGTGGAATGGAAGTGAGAGCCTAGTGGGGAGAGTGTGATGCCTGGAGTCCAGGAGTGGATACGTGAAGAGAGGCTGAGAAGGAAATCTTTGTGGAGGAAGGGAAGAACTCAGGCATTGCTACTGAGTTTCAGAGTGAGTTTGCTAAGTTGACTTTGGTGTCCAGTGTAGGCTGCTATAACCAGAAATACTCTTGTTTTAATAAAGGTGATTACGTTTTTCGTTATGAAAATAATACATGCTCATTAGAGAAATGTGGGGAACAATCCTACTTGACAAGACAACTACTATTAAAACTGATTGTAATTCTTTCCAGTTTTTAAATTCATATAATTCATATTCTTGTGATCACGAATTAAATATTAAGAACAGGATGCTCTTATCACTTAGCATTGTAAAACAAGCATTTTATATCTTTTGTTTAACATGTTATAATATTGTAATTATATATGTAACTCAAATATAAATTATTATAATTTAGAAAATTATAAACTATTCTATCATATGCATTTACTACAATGTACCTGAGCTATTGTTGAGCATTTAAGTTAGGATATTTATAACAGTACACTTCAGAGTGGAATTACTGGATCAAAGATATAGGGGTTTTGAGGACCTGAGACAGTTGGTGGGACTGTATTCTTGCTAACATAGGCCTTCTTAGAGAAGTACCTGTCCCTGGTTTGATCCTCCAGCTTAGCCTGTCCATAAATTCTGTTGTTAGTACCAGGAATGACTGGTTCTTAGGAATTGTGCAGAATCAAACTATACTAATGTGTAATGAAAATTAGAAGCACTACATGGAGGTATGGAAACCATTCGTGCTATTTGCCAAATATTTCTGCTGTCCACCTCCCAGACACACTATAGGATCATATTTTCTTGTCCCAGGGGTTGGCTGAGACATGTGTCTAGTCCTGATGAGGAGTTAGATTGGAAGCAAACACTTTTTTGCAGGGGGGAAGACCCTCCAGAGTTCTCTTTCCTCTGTCACTATGCCTGGCAACTTTTGAAAGAATGTCTGCTCCATCAGCCTGGTTCTTTGACTAACTAATGAGCAGAGAGCCCTCTGCCCGCCCTCAATGGCAGTGTGAGCAAGGAACAAAACTTTACCATCAGAAGTCACTGAGACTTGGAATTTGGCCATTACTGCAGCATGACTTAGCCTGTTGTCATGATACAGAGGAGATTTTAATGCTGCCAAATTTAACATGTTTAATGTCTGCAATGAGAAATCAGCTAAAGTTAAAAGACTGCTATTAAGAAATTAATCACAATAAAAGGAAATAATTATATATTTCAGATGCTCTACAACCCTTGAATAAGGGTACTGTGATGTTCAATATGATTAACACTCCCTTCTCTCAGTTGGAGCTAGACAATGCCAACATGTACCTCCTTCTCCTTTTCTTTCTATTTATTAACTTTTTATTTTAATTCCAATATGGTGAATATGCAGTGTTATGTTAGTTTTGGGTGTACAAAATACAGTGATTCAACAATTCCATAGATCACTTCGTAGTCATCATGGTAAATGTACTCTTTAATCCCCATCACCTATTTCTGCCATCCTCCCCCCACCTCCCGTCTAATAACCATAGTTTGTTCTCCGTAATTAAGAATCTGTTTCTTGGTTTGTCTCTCGCTTTTCTTTCCCCTTTGCTCATTTGTTTTGTTCTTAAATGCCACATATGAGTGAAATCATAGGGCATTTTCTTTCTATGACTTATTTCAATTACACTCTTTAGCTCCATCCACGTCATTGCAAATGGCAAGATTTCGTTCTTTTTTATGGCTGAATTAGATATATGCCACATCTTCTTCATCCATTCATCTACTGGTGGACACATGGGCTGCTTCCATAATTTGGCTATTGTAAATAATGCTGCAATAAACATAGCATATATCATCTTGAATTAGTGTTTTTTATTTTTATTTTTTTGCATAATACACAGTAGTGCCATTACAGGATTGTAGGGTAGCACTATTTTTAACTTTTTGAGGAGCATCCAAAGTGTTTTCTACAATGGCTCCACCAGTTTGCATTCTCACTAGAACCAGGTGGTAAGGGTTCCTTTTTCTCCACATCTTTGTCAACATTTGTTTCTTGTGTTGTTGATTTTAGACATTCTGGTAAGTGCGAGGTAATAGCTCATTGAGTTGATTTGTGTTTCCCTGATGATGAGTGGTGTTGAGCATCTTTTTATTTGTCTGTTGGCCATCTGGATGTCTCCTTTGGAGAAATATCTGTCCCTGCTTTCTGCCTATTTTTAAATTGGATTATCTGTTTTTGGGGTGTTGAGTTTCACAAGTTCTTTATATATTTTGGATGCTAACCCTTTACTGGAGATGTCATTTGCAAATATCTTCTCCCATTCCATAGATTGCCTTTTAATTTTGTTGATTCATTGTGCAGAAGCTTTTTATTTTGGTATAGTCCTGATAGTTTATTTTTGCTTTTATCTCCCTTGCCTCAGAGGTAATATCTAGAAAAATGTTGCTGTAGTTGATGTCAGAGAAATTACTGGCTGTGCCCTATTCCAGGATTTTTATGGTTTCAGGCCTCACATTTAGATCTTTCCTCCATGTTGAATCTATTTCTGTGCAAGGTGTAGGAAGGTGGTCCTGTTTCATTTTTTTGCATGTTGCTGTCCAATTTTCACAACACTATCTGCTGAAGAGACTTTTTCCCATTGCATATTCTTTCCTCCTTTGTCAAAGATTAATTGACCATACAATTGTGCATTTATTTCTGGGTTTTCTGTTCTGTTCCATTGATCTATGTGTCTATTTTTGTTCCATTACCACACTGTTTTGATTACTACAGCTTTGTAATATAAAGTCTAGAATTGTGAAATCTGCAGTTTCTTTTTCAAGATTTCTGTGGCTATTCATGGTATTTTGTGATTCCATACAAATGTTAGAATTGTTTGTTCTAGTTCTCTGAAAAATGCTGTCAATATTTTGATAGAGATTGTATTAAATCTGTAGCTTGCTTTGGATAATACAGACAGTTTAACAATATTTGTTCTTCCACCCATACACATGGAATGTCTTTCCATTCCTTTGTGCCTTCCTCAGTTTCTTTCATTAATATTTTATAGTTTTTAGACTACTGATCTTTCATCTCTATGGTTAAGTCTATTTCTAGTTCCTTTTATTAATTTTGGTGCAATTATAAATGGATTGTTTTATTAATTCCTTTTTCTGCTGCTTCATTATCAGTATATATAAATGTACCATATTTCTGTTCATTGGCTTTGTATCCTGTGACTTTATTGGATTCATTTATCAGTTCTGGCAGTTATTTTGGTAGTCTTTTGGGTTTCTATATAGAACAGCATGTCATCTGCAAATAATGAAAGTTTGACTTCTTCTTTACCAACTTGGATGCATTTTATTCCTTTTTCTTGTCTGGTGGCTGTGGCTCGGACTCCAGTACTATGTTGAATAAAAGTGATGAGACTGGATGTCTTTGTCTTGTTCCTGACTGTAGGGGAAAAGCTGTTTTTCTCCACTGAGTATGATGTTCGCTGAGAGTTTTTCATACATGGCCTTCATTATGTTGAGGTATATTTCCTCTCATCCTACTTTGTTGAGGGATCTTATCATTAATGGGTATTGTATTTTGTCAAATGTTTTTCTACATCTATTGAAATTATCATATGGTTTTTTATCCTTTCTCTTATTGATGTGAAAAACATGCTGATTGATTTGATAACATCGAATCACCTTTGCATCCTGGGAATAAATCCGTCTTGATTGTGCTGAATGATTTTTTTAATGTATTGTTGAATTCAGTTTGCTAGTTTTTTGTTGAGGATTTTTGCATCTATATTCATCAGAAATATTGGCTTATAGTTCTCCCTTTTTGTTGTCTTTATATGGTTTTGGTATGAGGGTAATACTGGCCTCATAGAATGAATTTGGAAGTTTTCCTTCCTCTTCTACCTTTTTGACATAGTTTAAGAGGAAAAGGTATCAACTCTTCTTTAAATGTTTGGTGGAATTCTCCTCTGAAGCCATCTGGTACTGGACTTTTGTTTGTTGGGAGTTTTTTGATTACTGATTAAATTTCCTTGCTAGTAATTGGTCTGTTCAAATTTCCAGTTTTTCCAGCTTTAGTAGGATGTTTCTAGGAATTTATCAATTTCTTCCAGGTTTGTTGACATAAAATTTTTCATAATATTCTCTTTCAATTGTTTATATTTCTGTGGTGTTGGCTGTTATTTCTCTTCTTCCATTTGTGATTTTGTTTGAGTCCTTTTTCTCTCTCTTTCTCTTTTTGATTAATTTGGCTAGAAGTTTATCCATTTTATTGTTATGGGGTTTTTTCTCCCCAAAGAATCAGCTCCTGATTTCATTGATCTGTTCTGTTGTTTTTTACTTTCTATACCATTTCTTTCTGCTCTAATCATTATTTTTTTCCTTCTGCTGGTTTTGAGTTTTGTTTGTTCTTCTTTTGCTAGCTCCTTTAGGCATAAGGTTAGGTTGTTTGTTCATTTTCTACACTTTTCATTGTTGGCTTTGCCAACTTTTGATGGTTACAGTCTTTCTTTAATTATTGCTGCCTTTATTTTAAAGTCATACAGTATGCTATTTTTAAAAATGAACAATTTAGAATCAAATGAAAAAGATCTGCTTTGTCTCCTCCTTACTAGCCTACCTCTTAAGGTTGCGTTTGGAGTACTCCTCCAGGCATTCTCTCTCTCTCTCTCTTTTTTTTTTTTTTTAAGGCATTTTCTTTACAGTTCCAGGTACAAATGAAATCCCACTCTCCACATTCTTATATATCGTGCTCTTTAAAAAAAAAAAAAAAAAGATTTTATTTATTTATTCATGAGAGACACAGAGAGAGAGAGAGTCAGAGACACAGGCAGAGGGAGAAGCAGGTTCCATGCAGGGAGCCCGATGCAGGAGTCGATCCTGGGTCTCCAGGATCACGCCCTGGGCTGAAGGCAGGCACTAAACCGCTGAGCCACCCAGGGATCCCCATCTTGCTCTTTTATTTTATTTTTCAAATATCTACTCATGTTGGTACATATTTACCTGTTTCTTTTTTATGGCAGCAGAGTTTTCTATTTCAAAGATTTACTATCCTTAATTTAACTGGTTGCTATCTTTAGCAGATATTTTTGGTGTTTCTAGTCTTTTGAGCAAGTGTGCAAATTAATCCCAGGGTGAAATTTCTAAAATTGGAATTGGAATTCTGACTTGCAGGGAATTTGCAGCTTAAATATCAATAAATATTGCCAATTCTCTTCCCAATGTTTAAATCAATTGAATGGGATTGTACATCAATACAGTGGGTGAGAGTTCTTTTTCCACTCTCAAGAACACAGGGTACTATGAAACGTTTTTAAATCTTTGCCATTACAATCACGAAAAAGAGATATTTTGTTATGGTTTAAAGTGCATTTCGTTAATTATAGGTGGAGTTAGTGCTTATTCTTTCTTTAAATGTGTTCTTTTCTTTAAACCTTTAGTATAGTGAGGCCTAAGTTGATTTTTCCTCTTTAAGGTGAATTGTTTTTAATTATTTGAAACTCAGAGAAAGCCTTATTTTTAACCATCAAAAAAGTACCTCAATGTTGTTATTATTCATTTACTGAACAAACAGGGCTCACAGGATTTCTAAGACCTCAATATATATGTTGTCACTGGGATGTTTTATAATAACTTCATCCAAGATAGATGGGCTGGGAATTGGCCAGCCCTTGAACCTCTCAGTTAATTGATGTGACATATTATTTCATTGCAGCAATTCAGCTTTGTGTCCTTGCCCACTGATGTTCTGGAAATCGAGGTGAAGGACAAGTTTGCTAAGAGTCGCCCCATCATCAAGCGCTTCTTGGGAAAGCTGTCGATGCCCGTACAAAGACTCCTGGAAAGACACGCCATAGGGTAAACCTGTGACTGAGACCTCAATATCACTAAGGCTTCAGCGAGCAGGCCAAGAGAAGCCTGTAAGCTGCAACAATATAGTCTCATGGAGACTCAAACTAAAATGGTGGTATTGAATCTCCTTGGCTTCCTCATTAATTATGTTGCTTGAGCCACAGCATTCAATTAAGCAAATCCTTCCCTTTCTTCTTGTTTGTGTACTACTGGTTAGTTATGGAAGACAGTAGAAAATCCTAAGACAATATTGAAAGAAGCCCTTAGAAGCACATTTTTCTATACAGGTAGAAATTAAAATGTGTATTAGTATGAAGAATATTATTTCTGCTTGTGTGTAGGATTTAATCATTTTGGATGTTTCTATAACAAGATTAAATGCTGGGTTACTAGAGTAGAGAGACTTAGAATACGCTAGTATTTGTAGAAAAAGCTAGATAATATGTATGAAGTTTTAAAAGCATGAATTCTCAGGGACAACAGCAATTTTGTTCTTTGTAGGAATCAGCTGTGTATAAGAATGTTTCTGTTTGTATCTTTTACATTCAGGTCCTCTCATGATTCTCCTTAAAATGGACTTTCACCAGATGAAATAGTTATATATAGTATATATTTCCTTAGTTAACAGCAACTATATTTGATAATGCTAGGCCTAGCTCTCTGGCCACACATGTATGCAATGCTGTGCTATGCTATACAATGTAACCCTTAGAATGATATCGAAGGAATGAGGAGAACTTGCAGAATTTCTAAGTGTCTCCATTTAAAGCTTTTGTGATTTCAGAACTTTGAAATTGCTAATGATTATCATCAGGACATATAATTAGAACCTTATAGCATGTGTGCAGCTTTGTGCATACTGACATGCCATTAACTTTCAAGACAAAGGGAGAGACATTGATGGAGCTACAGCCATATGTCACATACGGTGTTTGCACTTTCCATCTATAGTTGTGAGCATTAAACAAACAAACAAATGTACATAAAGAATGTAAAGCAGTCCCTGGCACATGGAGACTAAAGTGCTCTAAACCATTCTTTTTTTTTTTTTTTTTTTTTAATAGCGTCATCATGGCTTTTAAAGTAAAGGCAACTCAGAAGGCTCCGTCAATTCCCTTGCCTATAATACCCCAGCCCTAAACTGGCTTCTTGCCTCCCCTGAGTCCTATAATTGGACCACCTCAGCTTCACGTGGGAGGTCACTGGCTGCCTTGAACTTTTTATTGACTAGTCTTGCCTTACGCCTCTAGCTGGTTGTAAGTAAGCCATTTAAAGGCAGGCCTATGCATTACATGCTTTGTGTCAACCGTGGCACTTTTCACATATCACAGGCTCAAAAAATATTTGTTGATAAAGTGAATGAGAAGCAAAGGAAAAAAAAGCCTGGAACAAATGCAAAGCATAGCAAATTTAATTTTTATCTCACCACCTGGTTATCTTTAAGCATCACCTAATTTCAACTAGGTTTTGGGTTCAGGATCTCTTTCCTATGGTCATGGTAGATTCGCTTCATAATATTGACCAAGGCCCTTTCTAAACAAACAAAATATTGTGGTTCATTTGTTTTTCCTAATATAATGCTTTGCTTAACGGACTTCCTAGGAACTTCAAACACTACACTATGGCGTACCAAAGAAATATGTTAACTCAGTGGATCACTGTTTCATAATGCTGGTATTTTCTAGAAACACAAAACACTACCAGCCAGTGATTTATCTTTTTACTATAGTATGACCATGAATAAATAGAATGAATACAGAATCATCTGCATAACAAATGGTTTTGGATTATGTCTTGTTATTATTGGATAAAATGGATTTGTTAATTCTTGAATATCCAAAGTATTTACCTTCCCTATTTAGGTCAAGGTGGGGGGCAACGTACTCTGCTAAAACTGCATTGTTGATGAAACTCTAAGAGCAAAGTTCTAAATCGAGTCCCCTGGATAAGTCTCTTCTTAGTAATCAAGAAAGTGCCTTGAGGGGGCAGAGGGGCTCATGCCAGACTGCAGGGTGGAGTTTCAGAGTCTGTATGTGGGACGGTGGAGGTGGTAGGATTGGAAACCGACTTCCAAGTCTTGCTTGCTTCAGTCCATCCTGCAGAAGGCCTTTTGCTGAAGCACTCCACGGCTCTCCACACCACTCCAGTCACCATGACATTAGGTATATACACTGCAAGACATGCATCTGTTGCTGGCAATGTCCATTATAAAGGGCACTAGAGAATGTCAGCCTGCACAGGAAAAGCAAGCCAAGATACTCATGTCTTTTTTGTTATCATTGTCTTTTGCGGGTTTTCTTGGCTTAGAACAAAGTTGGCAGCAGAATTTCTGTAAAGGGCCGGATAGTAAATATTTTTAGACTTTGTGGACCATGTAGTCTCTGTTATAACTACTCGGCTCTGCCACTGTAACATGAAGGCAGCCCCAGACAATAAGTAAAATAATATGCATGCCTGCATTCCAATAAAACTTTTATTTGGGGATCTTAAATTTGAATTTCAGACAATTTTCCTGTGTCACAACCATTTTAAACCATTTTCTTTTTTCCAACCATTTTAAAATGTAATAGACTCGTGGCTGTACAATAGGTGGTGGGCCAGCTTTGGGCCCTGGCTATAGTTTGCTGACTCCTGCTTTAGAATATTCAATAAGGATTTTCTTCAAGCAGATGTACTCTCCCACATTTACCTTAAGACCATCTTCCATGTCCCTGAGTGGATCATCACCTCCTATTAGCAGGGTCTCCCTGGGCTTGCCTACCTCACCTACTGGCATAGAAAGCATCCTGTATAATCTTGAAGGAGAGCTTTTGACCTGATCTGTAATGGTGCTTATTTCCTTCTAGGGATAGGGTGGTCAGCTATACACTTGGCCGCAGGCTTCCAACAGATCATGTGAGTGGACAGCTGCAATTCCGATTTGAGATCACTTCCTCCATTCACCCAGGTATTTTTGGCATGAACTTCATGTCTTGTCCTCGCCTAGTGCTGGTGTGGTTCCTTTCTCTAAAATACAATAACCATGGTTCTCTCCAGACATGTCCTAGGTTTTGTGGTTCTCTCTCCTCTCCATTTGATGCCCAGAAGCCAGTGATCTATTCTGGAAGCCAGGTTGCTGTCCCCTTGATTGAGAGGCTCCTCTTCATTCTGGTGACCCAAGGTAGAGGGTTAGACAGTGGAGGGGGACATGACAATGAGGCCAACATGGGTATGGAGCCATGTCTAATTTATCATTTTACTCCCAGCACTTGCGTATGAGGAGTTCAATAGCCACTTACTCACTGCCTACATGAATGAATGAAGGAATGAATGAATGAATGAATGAATGAGAAACATGAATGAATGTGATACACATCATATTATTTAAGAACTATTTTGTACAATGGATTTATCACAGAGAAAAATAAATGTAAGTTGGACAGAAAACTTCAGAATCATCCAGTTTTCCATTTTTCAAGCCAAAACATATTCCAAAGACTTCCAAATAAGAATGATGAGATGCCTCATAATTCTACTTTTGCTGTTCTCCGGCAAGCCCCATACTAGGTGCAGATCATGCTGAGAACTAAGCTGGTCCTTCTGAGCCACTTGTATGAGTTGCTGCTAAAGCTAATGAGGCCGTGAGGACTCAGAGTCTGTAGTTTTCTGCGCACACATTAATGTCCAGCTGTACTTACCCATGCCCGATAGATAATGCAGATTATAAGAAAACACCCTGTTTTGTCCTTTCACATTGGGCCGTTTCTTCATCCTGCAAATAAAATCGACTCTTCCTTCACTGTCGCAGTAAAGATGGCCCTAGGGCTCTCACCAGAGAGATGGTGAATCTTCGATGGGTGCATTGCACTAGTGCTTTGGGGTTTTTTTGTTTGTTTTCTTTTTCTTTTTTTTTTTAAGATTTTATTTATTCATGAGAGAGAGAGACAGAGACACAGGCAGAGGGAGAGAAGCAAGCTCCATGCAGGGAGCCCAACATGGGACTCGATCCCAGAATTCCGAGATCACGCCCTGGGCTGAAGGCGGAGCTAAACCGCTGAGCCACCTGGGCTGCCCTGCACTAGTGCTTTTGAAATGGGAAGTTCACACCGGGCAGGGATCCCATAGGGCAAGGGACTGGGGGAAGGTAGAAGTAAACAGTGGTTGCTGTTCCTTGAATGGTTGCTTGACGTTGACGTCGAGGCCTCATTATTTCCCCGTCTGAGCTAGGAAGGACTGAGGTCCCTTCCATCGACTGGCCGTTTTCTGCTCAGTAGCTGCTAGGACCCTGGCTTAAGCTTTCTGCCACCGGCTGGACCCAGCCAGAGGGAAGGCTCTGAGCAAGTGTTAGCCTCGCCCGCCCGGCAGGCCGCTGGAACCTCTTGGCAAGCAAACACTGCTGAGCCCCCATGTGTGCCGGCAACTGGGGTCCTTCTAGGCCTTGGGTATTTTTTTTTTTTTTTTTTTTTTAGATTTTATTTCTTTATTAATGAGAGAGAGAGAGGCAGGCAGAAGGAGAAGCAGGCTCCAGGGTCATGCCCTGGGCCGAAGGCGGCGCTAAACCGCAGAGCCGCCCAGGGGTCCCCTAGGCTTGGGTATTTTAACGAACACTGTGAATCCCCTTGAAATATATCACGACTGCAAATTGTCATTAACATAAGAATTCATTGTTACAGAATTTGCCCCCGCAGAGCCTGGGCCTCTGGGAAAGTTCCTGCATCCCGTGCCCTCGGGCAGCAATTGGGGGGGGGGGGGTGTTCCCGGCCGGCCGAGGGCACCTGTGCCCCAAACCCACAGGCCTCTCTCTTCTGGAAGAAATGACCTGTTTTTCTCGCCCGCAGATGACGAGGAGGTTTCCCTGAGCGCCGAGCCCGAGGCCGCGGACACCCAGGACAGCCCCGGGAGCAGCCTGCTGGCCAGCAGCGTCGGGGGGCCGCCGGCCGACGCCCCGCAGCCGTCGGGGAGCTCGGGGAGCTCGCAGCCCCAGCCGCCGCCGCCGCCCAGCCGGGGCAGCGCGGGGGACGCTGCGGGGAGCCGGAGCGTGCAGCCGGCCGAGGGCGCGGCGGGTACCACCGAGGCAGGAGAGGACGGCGCTGCGGGGGCCGACGCGGCCGGGCCTCTTCTGGGCGCGGGGTGCGTGGACGCGGAGCCCGCGCCGAGCGCCGAGGAACTGGCCGAGCGGCTGGAGCTGGGCGGGGAGGCGCCCCCCGCGGGGCTGCCGGGCGCCGGGGAGCCCACGGAGGAGGAGGCGGCAGGGGCGGAGGAGGCGGAGGCGGAGGAGGCGGCGGAGGCGGCGGAGGCGGCGGAGAGCAGCGCGGGGGGCGAGCCGGCGGCGCAGGAGGACAACGCGGCGGCCTCGGAGCCGCGGGAGCTCGGGCCGCAGCCGCGGGCCTCGGGGAAGAGGAAGAGCCGGCCCTGCTCCTTGCCGGTGTCCGAGCTGGAGACGGTGCTGGCGGCGGCCTGCGGGGAGCCCGAGACCCCGCGGACGCACTACATCCGCATCCACGCGCTGCTGCACAGCCTGCCCTCGGCCCAGGGCGCCAGCGACGACGAGGCCACCCTGCGGGATGCCTCGGACAAGGACGGCCCGAGCGAGGCGGACACGCTGGCGGCCGCGGCCCCCGCCCTCGGGGGGGACGGGGAGGAGCCCGGCGGCGCCGCAAGCCCGGGCCACGCGGGCCCAGCCGACGGGCTCGACGGCGACACGCTGCCGAGCACGGGCAGCGAGAGCGACTCGAGCCCCCGGCAGGGCGGGGACCACAGCTGCGAGGCCTGCGACGCGTCGTGCTGCAGCCCCTCGTGCTACAGCTCCTCGTGCTACAGCGCGTCCTGCTACAGCGGCTCCTGCCGCAGCGCCTCGTGCCACAGTGCGTCCTGCTACAGCGGCGGCAGGTTCGCCAGCCACACGCGCTTCTCGTCCGTGGACAGCGCCAAGATCTCCGAGAGCACCGTCTTCTCGTCGCAGGACGAAGACGACGAGGAGAACAGCGCCTTCGAGTCGGTGCCCGACTCGGTGCAGAGCCCGGAGCTGGAGCCCGAGGTGGCCTCCGGGGCCGGGCCGTGGTCCGACGAGCTGGCGCCCCCCGCCGGGAGCGCGGCGACGACCGCGGAAGGCCTGGAGTCCCCCGCCGCGGGGCCGAGCGGTCGGAGAGAAGGTTAGACCTCAACCATGATGGCAGTGAGTGTAGGACCGCCAGGGGGACACAGGTGTCACCGACGAGGTGTAAACGCAAGTGGCAGGTTCAGCCGCCCCTGGGGTTGCCGGGGCCCGTGTGCGCCCGTCCCGTACATGTCTGTGTGCACGTGTATATGTGTGTGTAAGTGCTCGACACCGCGGAGGGCAGGCCCTGCCGCTCCCCAGGTACACACCGAGAACGACACCTGGCGCACTCACGCGAGCGTGCACTTGGGTGTGCGTGTCTCGGTTTCACGCAGCCACTAGAACCGGCTAGTGCTCACGGTGCCCTTGTAGTCCTGACAGTGACCGGGGCACCCGGGGTAGTGTCGAGCGACAGGCACAGAGAATACTCGCGAGCGCCCGGTGGATCATGTATAAACAAACACCTGCCGACTTCCCACAACCTACCGAAGAGTAGCAATAAATGTGAATATAAATTGAAGAATATTGATCCTACCTCTGCTTTAGAGTTTAACTTAGCCTGTGTGCATCCGGAAATGTACAGCCTACGTCTATGTGTCACTTCTGTCCTCTCAGTTCTGGCCATAGTTGCTTTTTTTTTAGACTGTTATTCCGTTTATGAGATCTAAAAACAAAGCAGCTCTCACATGGCTCCCCATTCCCACTCCTGCCTCTGGCAACCATCAATCCCTTGCCTGTTCTCTTGAAAACCGCCAGAGGTTAGTGAAAGAAATTGAAGAAGACACAAATAAATGGAAAGATATTCCATGCTGATGGATCGGAAGGATCAATACTCTTAAAAATGTCCATACGACCCAAAGCAATCTTATTGCAAGATTCCATGCAACCCCTATCAAAATTCCAGTGGCATTTTTCACAAAAATAGAACAAACCATCTTATAATTTATATGGAACCATAAAAGATTCCAAATAGCCAAAGCATCCTTGAGAAAGAACAAGGCTGGAGGCCTTGCGCTCTCTGATTTCAAACTACAAAGCTATAACTAATTCTGGGTTTGTTTTTTGTTTTCTTTGTTTTGTTTTGTTTTGGCTGTTTTGGCTAGTGGAAGGGAAAAATAACATGAAGTTGTCAATCACTATGTTTCAAGTGGGATTCTGATCCAAAGCTGCCACCTTTAGTTTTAAAATACCTTCTGTACTTTACCCAAAAGTATTTCTTCTTAGTCATGCCTGTGGAATCATCTATAAAATTAACTTGCATTTCTTTATCCAGAACTGGGAGCCATCTTCCCGTCCAGTGATAGTGACATGGGGAAACAATTCAAAGGTCACATAAAAGCAGGAAATAATTCAGTTGCTTTAAAGGAGAAAAATCTAGATTCCACTGTTTTTCTACTGTTTACATTAGTCTCCAAACAGAGGTGGTGGTATTGCCTCTAGATTGTAAGCTCATCAAGGGCCAGGACTGTATTTTCCCCATGTTTGACTGTCAGCACCTAAACAAATGCCTGGCACCTGCAGATTTTTATAGTAAAAAGTGAGCATAAAAATTAATCCTGAGTATACAACAGTGCCCAAGTCTACGTTTCAGAGAAAGGAGTGAGGGACAGTGGCACATGGGATAAGGAGAAGTGCCAAGAGTTTGATAAAGAGAAACACAGGGAGGAGGACCACAGCGACATACACTGTGGAAAGGTACCATTGAGTATGGGACGGACAACTCCTGTCTTCAATGAGGATGTTTTGATTCCCTCTGTTCTGAGGCAGATGCTATGTGCTGAGCACAGGAAGGTGGATAAGTGGCAGAAAGTGTGAAAGGTGCTCAGTAATCACAACAGAATTAAAAACGATTACAGTACAAGGAGATTTGGGGATACACACATAAAGGGCACAACCAGAAGCTGGCAGGGATGTTTCAGTCCAGAAGCTGACCAAAGGGCCAGCTTAATAAATACTGTAAAGGGCCTGATAATAAATACTTTAGGTTTATAGGTCAAGAGGCAAAATCAACTCTTCTCACCAAAGGCTACTTTTTTTTTTTAACAGTTTTACATTTAAAAGTGTGATAACCATTCTTAACTCTGAGCCACATAAAATCGAGGCCAGATTCACAGTTTGTCAACCTGCTGTAGCCTATGGTATATATTTTGACCACTGTGTTGGGAGACAATCCACCTATGGTTCATTGAAAATTGGTTCATGCTACATAAAGGCATGTTTTACAAACAAAAACAAAAACAAAACAAAGCAAACAAAAAACACTGCCCATGCCCTCAAGGGAGTAACAGCCCAAAAGGAAGGACAGGAAAGTGTTTCAGGGCCAGAGCAGAAGTCTTTGCAGGGCAGTTTCTAAAGAAATTTCTGAATATCTGAAATCTGCCGACTGGAAACTGAAAAACAGCTTAGGAAGCACCTACAGCTTCACTCTGGTGGTTGCCAGGGACAATCTGAAGATTCCTGAGATGGTCAATCTCATGAAAGCTGGGCATGTGTTGGCACAGCCTGTCTTCCCCTGCCCCCCCCCCGCCCCCAGCTGAGCTACGTGTCCCAGATGTGGCTCTGTCCCTTGCTGGCACCTGCTCCAAGAAAGCAAGGCTTTACCACAACGTGCCTGATGTCTGTGAGTGTCTTCCAGAAGAATCGCTATTACCCCTTTACTGTGACTTCTAAGACCGCAGACTCTTTCGAAGGTAGCTAGGCTAGACTTACCATACACGTGCCCACAAACTGAGTCTGCAGCACTTTATGGAAGATGCGTCCTGTATCTACTTTTTGCTTTTTTCCCCCCTCTATGAAAACCTCCTTTTTTTTTTAACCTCAACATAAAACAGTTTTTAAAAACTGTCTGCAGATCGAATGAAAAGAGCGATATAATGTTGTGGTTTGAGCTCTGGAGCCAGGCCCCCTAGATTTAATTCAGTTCCACCACTTCCTAGCTGTGACACCCAAGCCAACCTACCAGAATGCTCTGTGTTCCTCAAGTGTGAAATGGGTGTAAGGGTAGACTCTGTCTCAAGGGTAATGGGAAGGATTAACTGAGGTGATACACAGGAAGCGCTTGGCTGTCCCCAATTAATGGTTCTTCCAGGCAGATAAGCAGTGAGGCTAACTTTTAAAGTGGAATATGTTTCCTTCTCAGAGATCCTAGCAGGTGTGAACACTTGCTTTGTGTTTGAGGCAAGGGTGAGTGTGTGGAGCCGGGGCCTCCTGCAGAACAGACTCGCTTGCTTCTTCCTTGCGCTCCATCCATTCGGTGGGCTGAGCTGCGCCAGTCACATCATTGCATTTGCTTGGGGTTCACGAGCAGGTGGGGTCAGCTCCATTAACCCTGGCAAACAGCAGATATATGTTTCCACTAGCTTGGAGGAGTAATTACCTGATTGGTTGAATTAATTACAAGAGGTAAGTTTGTTGTTCTTTTTAAGAAACCAAATTAAAAATGCAGCAGCTGGTGACATAACAACTATGCCATTGCTTTCTAGTTTTTGCCACTAAGCACTTACAAGGACAAACATGACTGTGAGATCCACTAAAGAGAGCCTCTGTCTGAAACAGGAGTCAGTCCACGAGGAGCTGTGTACTACCACGAGGCTCAAGGCCTTCCTCAAGGCTCCTCAGAGTCTCAGAAGACCCCCCCACCCCAGATTCTAGTAACATAACAAAGTTTGCCCAAGAAATCTTAGCTACTTAACCTTGAAGAGGACCCGTTATTCCCGAATGCATCTCTGTTTTTGTTTTACAGTTAGCTCTGGAATCAAACTGCTAAATTAAATGTAACTTCCTTCCTAATTAATTTTTTTAGTCAGTTTTATGGATCTAGACTGGGAAGAAATTACCATCCTTCCCGTGTATGGAACATTCTAGGAAATGTTTGAAATTTCAGATCCCATAAAGATCTTAACCACTGTTTTTTGAGTTTCTCTCCTCTTTGACCTAAGGGGTAATGGAACACTTGCTATTTGCTTCAGCCATGGAGGGCAGAGGAAGGAGAAGGCCTGACCTTTGTCCTCTGGCTAATAGAGACTATTCCAAGAGAGCCAGGAGCATGTGAGTTAGAGGGCTACTGCTCTGAATGGGGGCCATCTCGGGCTTAGGCCCTTCTAGGTCTCCAGAGGTCAAGAGCCAGTGCCTCTGATGATGTGCCCCAAACAGCTGGTGCTCTGGCCTCCCCTCCACACAGCCACTCTCATGCAGTATCATCAGGACCTGAGGATGTCATGAAATAGGAAATAGGAACATCATTTTAGGACATCATTGTTCAGTTCATTATAAATCTGGCTGACAGTAATATTAACTATGTCTATAATAATCGGGACATGCATTCTGTGGCTGTGTTTATTTCTAAAATTTCTCCATGTCTGTCTTTCTTCCTTCTATCCCATTTCTGTGTCTCAAGTTTTCCTGTCTCAGTCTTCCTGCCTCTTATCTATTTCCTTCGTCTCTTGTCCTCTTCTCTTTCCAGAGTACCCTGGCTTGTCTGATTTTTCCTCTGAATAGTCTGGAACAGTCACAGGATCCCATAGCTAGTTGGCTCCCCACCCCAGTCCCTAAGCTTCCATACTATAGGAATTTACCTTCTTGGTCCACCAATTTCTCAACCCCATCTTGAAAAGGCACCATCTAAGAGTTTCATTCTAAAAACAAACAAAATCTGAAAAACAGCCTCTTGGCAGCCCCCTGATGAAACCTATCCAGATAAGGACCTTTGGTTTTGCGTGGGCTCACGGAGCTTTTATGGGACTTTATAAATGCTGCACTTCCCTCAAACAGGCCTGTTTCTTTAGCTGGGCTAAAGTCAGGCTCTGCTCATTTTCTTTTGTGTCCCTGTCTGATGCCACCTTCCCATCAAGAAAAAGTCAGATGGTTCCAGAATCAGACCCTGACCCCACATATTGGTCTGTGTGGTTCAGATCATAGTCATGATGTGTTTATTTTCTTTGGGGTTTTGAAAAAGTTTCCCCTATTTCCTCTCTCATGAATGGCTGTGAATGTAGCAAACTCACACACACACACAAAAATAGATTGCCCGCTCTGGGGGTTTTTTCTCATAATAGTTTGTTTTACAGTCATGCTTTTGTGATGACTTGCTGCAGCAATGAGTGAATCTGAATGTCTTGACTATCTTGTCCATAGGTGAATGTCCTATACTCCATAATTCCCAGCCAGTAAGCCAGCTTCCTTCCTTGAGGCCTGAACATCATCACTACCCAACAATCGATGAGCCTCTTCCACCAAGTAAGCTTTAGTTTTTAAATCTGTGTCTTAATTCTTCCTATCAAGTCTAAACAGGTCAGTATGAACTTGTATGTACACATCCAAACTCTTCCCCAACTCCATGCCTTACACTGTTGTAAAAACAAACACACAAACAACAGCAAAAGCCATGGCACCTTCTATAAACATGGGGTGTTTTTGACTAATGATTTCAGTATGTGATCTCGAAGAGATAATCCAGAACCTTCAGTGCCCCTCAACTTCGGAAACAGTATTTTACAAGACTTGACCAGTCCTTGCAAACTGTACCTGACCTTTAAGTCCTAAATTTTACTATTTTATATTTAAAAATTCACAGGTCAAGATAGAATAATCCCATTTGTTCTCCATTGGACCTGTTATATCACAGGCACCTCCGTATAATAAAACATTCAACCCATCAGGACACAAGAACTTGTGTTTTCCTTGCTCTAAGTTCCATCAATAAGTGACGGTCTATTTCTTCTGTATTTCTTAGGGGCTTCCAGAAAACATATCATCTTTAGTGATGGTATTCCATGTCATTTTCTCCTGATAACTATGTAACTCATTATTATTTAACTAGTCATTTGAACTTAGGAAAATCATTTAAAATCTCAGAAACTCAGTTTTCTTATTTGTGAAGTAAAGCCTTAATTTTCTCAGTGGTTAAATTCTAGATGTGGGCTAGTTAGTCCCTAGATATCATTCTAGCTTTTATAACCTTATAATTCTACATTATAATACATTTCTACAAAGGAACGGTGCCCTGGACATTATACATTCACTTAGCCTCATATATGTTCATGAATAATTTGGAAACATCTCTGTTTTGGCTTAGGCTTATTTTTCAAGCAAAGATAACCTTTAGATTTGACAAATTTTACAACTGCAAATTCTTGCCAGGATGCAAGGAATTGATGTTTCTTTACCTTCCTTTGCCTATGCTTACATTAGTAGGTTACAGTTTTCAAAAGAAAAATGCTTATTCCCTAATTCATCTATTCTTGGTAATGTGAAATATTTTGCATTTACACCATTCTTGTCCTGTTCAGTTGTAATTTACAGGTGAGAAAACAATAAATACTTTTCAATACATAAACATTTAAAAGAATTTGTTTTGGGGGATCAAGGCAAATATTATGCTATTTGACTTTTGATACCTGATTTCTTTCTTTATTTATACATAGATTTATGGATAGTCCACAAATGACTAGTAAAATTTGTGTCACTATACTTTCTACTTAGCACTTATGTAAACTATATCTATAGTCTGTTGTCTGCAGGGAAGGAACATTATCCCACAATAGATAACCTATCAATGCGTGTGGGCATGAATTGACTTCCAATCCATGCAGGAGTAATAACTAGTTATACATAAAGACCTTGTAAATAATTGAAAATAAATCTGTTTTAAAGACTTACTTTACATGAGCTATTTTCAATAATGAAAACAAATTTCTCCAGTTGGGTTTCAATTCTCTGTTCATTCAGCGCTGAAAAATAGGACAAAAGTTGGTAGTGAAGCCTAACAACAGAATTTTCTTAGATAGTCTCATATAGTACATGGATGACTTCATTCCTGATAGTCATTCATTCAACAAATACTCATTAAATGCTTGTGCTGTGCTCACTTTGGCAGCACATATACTAAAATTGGAACGATACAGAGAAGATTAGCATGGCCCCTGCACAAGGATGACATGCAAATTCATGAAGCGTTCCATATTTAAAAAAAATAAAAATAAAATAAAATAAATGCTTGTGCTGTATGAAGCACTGTTTTAAGTAAACAAAACAAAGATCCCTGCCCTCGTGGAGGGTGAGGCTAGCCTGGCAGGGACCCATCCATAATAAAAAAAAAGTACACAAAGCCATAGTGTTGCATGTTACAGGGTAAGAAGTGCTATGGGAAAGCACAAGCAGAGTATGGGTAAGGGTGTTTCAGAGTATGAGGTGGTGGCTGGTTCACCATTTTAAATAGGGTGGTCAAGTAGGCTTCATTGAGAGGCAACATTTGGAGCAAGGAGGTAAGAGGATGATCCAGGGGAAGGAAGAGCTTTCTGAGAAAAGAGAACAGCCTGCCTGGTCAGTTGGAGGAACAGCAGGGCGACCAGTGTGTCTAGACAGATTTAGGAAAGGAGAAAGCAGTGGCTGTTAAGGTTAGGGAGATATCAGGGAACCAGATCACAGAGGGCCTTGTAGACCATTTAAGAGCTTTGGTTTTTACTCTGGATGCAAGGGGAGCATTTTAGGTTTAGAGCAGAGAAAGGTCTTCTGACTTAGACTTTGAAAGGTCTTCTGCGGTTGCTCTGTTGGCATTAAATTTTGAGGAGGAAGGACAGAAGCATGAGGCCCAACATAAAGTTATTGCCATGGCCCAGGTGAGAGGCTGTGGTGGCTAGGGCCAGGGTGGGAGCAGTGGAGGTGGTCAGGAGTGGTCACATTCTAGACATATATTTTGTAGGTAGATTTGCTGATGGATTAGTTATGGTATGTGAGACAAAGATAGGAATCAAGAATGAGCTCAAGAATTTTAGTCTAGAAGGATGGAGTTGCCTTCACTGGGGATGGGAAGGGAAGGGTGCAGATAGAGCAGGCTTTGGTGGAAAAGATCTGAAGCGTGATTTTGACCACATTATATTGGAGATGTCGTCTAGGTAGTGATGTCACGAAGGCAACTGGATGTGTGGCTGAAGTTCAAGAGAAAGGTCTAGACTACAAACACAGTATTGCATTTGTTAAAGTAAAAAGAAAAAAAGAATAATTTTACAGGTTTTGTCAGTATAATAACTAAAGATAATACAGTATTAGGCTCTACATTGTTCCTAGACTTCATGGAAAAGATATAATTTTGTATTTGCTAGGTCTTACGGTCACAAATGAATTACC
Source organism: Canis lupus baileyi (assembly GCF_048164855.1). Classification (NCBI taxonomy): domain Eukaryota; kingdom Metazoa; phylum Chordata; class Mammalia; order Carnivora; family Canidae; genus Canis; species Canis lupus. The sequence continues at coordinate 49,710,934 of NC_132858.1, forward strand.
TTAACTTGCCCCAGCATCATAAAGGTAATCGCTGGCAGGAATCTGTGTAGGCAACCCAGTGCCATGTCCATGAGGACATGCTGAGGCCTAAAGCTCTATATGAAAATTCTTTCTTTACACAATATGTGAAAGTAAAGTCTTTACAAAGCAACCCAGAAAACATGCTTATAATTTTTAAGTACACCCAGTTATCACTTTCTGATTATAAGAATTTAGCATTATGCATTTAATAATTAGCACTATTAGAAATTTAATATATTGATAGAAGGGCCTGTCTGGCTGGCTTGCCATCCTTTTCCATGAGAGATTTGGAAATATGAAAACTTATAGAGAGAAATTATTATTATTAACAATGCACCATTTTGTAGTGTTCTCCTTGGAGAATTTATGAGACTGGAGCTGTGTCTTTGAAGCAGTCCTTCCTTTACTGTGGGAACCAGTGGGCAGGGGCATTAGTTTCTCAGCAATGTGCCATGGGACCTGGCATAGTTTTTTGTTCATAGGGAGTGCTGGGAAGAGATTATAATACTGAAACAGATACCATAATACTCTTCAAAGCTTAATGTTCATTCTTTGTTGGAGAGCTGTCAGGTTGAGTTCAAGAAAAAACTGTCCAGTTGCTCCTAGTTTGAGAATCACCAAAATTTCAAAATTTGGGAATCAAGATTAATTACCTAGTGGTTACACATATACACAGGTTTCATCAATGAGCTATTTAACATTCACAACCAACAGTTGAGCTGGATTATCCAGTATTCAGTTTTAATCAACACTTCCTAGAATATACAATCTGACTACATTTCCCCTTCAATTTGTCTTAGATGAGGTAAATTTGGTGTTTTTTGACATTTTGGTTTCCATTGGGCATTGTTTGGCGACTCCTCAGGTAAATGTCAGACATAAGCCATAATCTTCACAGATGTACCGCGCACACATAAAACCATAACTATACCAAATCTATTGATTTTTTTTATTTTCAAAAATTGAGAGTTGCTATGTCATTACCTGAATGATAATTCTTCAATAGAATTGTTAATATCTCACCTACTCCCAAAAGCTATGGACCTTCTTACTTAAAAGGCTGAATAGTTTTCCTCCATTTGCAGTCATTTTTGCTTTTTCTTAGTCTAACGCATTTTTCAGCATAACTTTATCATGAAGCTGTTATTTCCACCACATTTTCACGTGTGGACTCTAAAAGCTTTGCCCATCGCTCTACAGCAGACATTGCTCTTCTGTGTGAAGCTCAGATATGTGTGTATTACTTCCAGCTCTCCCAGTTTTGAGGACTTTTCCACCGCACCCCTCCATGTATTACGTACTCTACCATCCATGCTTCCACGTTTAGTTTGTTGGTTTTGAAATCTGAGAAGCAAAGGAATTTATCTTTATCTTGGGCTCCCTCTACTGTCTGCGATGGTTATTTATCAACAAAGAGGTACTTCAGCGCTCAAAGTGTTGGTAATAGCTGTTATTGGTTTGGTTTGGTTTGGTTTGGTTTGGTTTGGTTTGGTTTGGTTTGGTTTTGCCAAGAGATACTTGGCAGCCACAGGTGGGCTGAAAAATACACTGTGAATTTACCACTTACCAAAAGGATGATTGGAAGGGATCACATCCTTCCATTCTTCCTCTCAAGAGGAAGGGCAATCAATTAAAGTTACTAAGTATTAGATAAAGGTCATCCAAAGTTTCAGGTACAGCATCCTAGAACTGGAGCGAAAAGTGGTTTTAACATTCCCTCACTGACTAGTCAGTGTGTCTCAGATTTAGCAAAGAAAGGATTCTCCTGCATCAGACTGTCCGCCCCCACTGGAGGATGTTTCCAGTCTTCCAGCTGTAATTTGGGTGGCCCACCAGAGTGACAGGGTGGAAATGGTCAAAGGAAGAAATAAAGTAAACATCAGGTTTCCTCTTTAGACAATAGTAGAATTTGAACATAGGTCATAGTTGAGGAAGCCCAGATACTACTTAGGAGAAGCTGAGTGCAAGAGGCTGGTTTGTGGAAGGCCAGGTCAGTTCTGGTCCCTCCAACGTCACGGCAGGTGCTGAGGGCAGCGTCTAGCCTTCAGCAAGTATGCAACCGTGAGTTCTACCTGCAGAAGACCTGGCAGTGTGTCTGTTTCATATGACTCAGTAGTTTGTCCTTGACTTTTCTTTTTGCCTTGCACTAGACTGGGAAGCTCGCATTGACAGCCATGGGCGGGTGTTTTATGTGGACCACGTGAACCGCACGACCACCTGGCAGCGTCCGACAGCAGCAGCCACCCCTGACGGGATGCGGAGATCAGGGTCTATCCAGCAGATGGAGCAACTCAACAGGCGGTTGGTGATCAGCATGTGGTTAACCCCTGGGAACCCCTGGGAGATGAGAATGGCAGCCAGAGGACCCACCCCCCTTTACCCTTTCCTGCTCAGATTGTATGAGGAGACCAGAAAGTAGTTCTGTATCTTAAGAAACCCATCTCCAGTAGGTCCCTGGAAAGCTAGATTTAGAATTTGGGGGCAGGAGACCAACCAATTTCAAGATGGGGAATCCTCTGAACTTCCTGATGGCACAAGGTCGAAACCAGGTGTTCTTAGCCAAGGGCCCATAGACCAGCCCCTGCCCCAGGTGTTCACTGAGGATGCCCTTGTTTCATGAGCCCTCCAGAAGTTGCATGCAAAATTATATTTTTCTGTCAGACTGTTCCTTATGTGTCATGAGATTCTCAATAGGGCTCAGAACTCAAGTAGTTTAAAACATTCCAAGGATGGGTTCCGTAGAATACTGAGAGCTGCCTGCAGAAAAACAAACTGCATGAACCACTCTCTTCATGTCTACCCTGGTCTCCTGGTTGCTATACACTCAGTAATTCCTAAAAGGCTGCCATCCTGGAAAAAGAAATGTCTAAAAACACTTTTTGAGAGTTGGGTTGTCTTCAAACTAGAGCCTTGCTAGTGAAATTGTAGAGATGCCATTTTGCTTTTCCTCTACAACGGAGACCCTCAGTGGTATTTTTTTCATGCTGCAAGCCAGCGTGAGCATCACAGGCAAACTCCTGCTTCTTCCTTAAGGCTGGATGGCAGCTCCGGGATCCTCTCAGTAGCCGGGAACACAAACTGCAGGCTTCGACTTCGGCGGAACCCGCGTGCCACCTCATTAGGATGCAATAAAGTCAGAAGGAACGATGCAGAATAAGGAACTGGAAGTTAACTGTATCAGCCAGAAAAATTAAAGGGACAATTTAGTCCTGTGAAAAACACATGGGGGCGAAAACCGGAGCTTCGGCTTCCTGTTGTACGCCAAGGAGCACGCCCGGTGCAGATCCCCAGGATGCTCTTGGGGCTTGAGCATTCTCCAGCACCAGCTGAGCGTGTCGGGTCCCTAATGAGAAGCACGGGGGGGTGGGGGGGTCCGTTGGCAGTGCGTTTCTCTACGGTCATCCCCAGGTTTATTAGCTTTATTAGCTACGAGTGCGCCGCAGACCCGCGGGAGAGCCCCCTCTCGGTGATCGCATCAGAACCCCTGTAACTACACGGGGGGACCCGGCAAGCTCATTTCACATGGAGACTGGGTGCAGGTTCCAGAGGCAGAGGGAGCCTGGAGATCTGTCCTGGCAGAACCGGAGCAGAGGGGCTGTTAACTTGGTTAGCAAGGCTAAGAAAGAGGGGGAGCATCAGCAGGCCATATCCAGGAGAGGTGCACCCCTTGCACCCCGAGCACTGAGAAAGCAGTGCACTGAAGCAGAAGCGACCCCCCCACCTAGGACGGAAGAGGCTACGGACGTTCATCGTGTCCAGGTTGTATAATATGAACACCGGGCCCCATCCATCCTGAAGCAGGCCCCTGGAGAAGCTTTTGCAGGCTTCCCTGTGTAAGTTCCTGTGCCCTCCCGAGGACCTGGACACCCCCAGAGAGGCAGCCAGGCTCTGCGGGACAGGAAGGCTTTTGCAGGCTTTTGCTGCATCTGTCTGGACAGAAAGAAAGAACAGGAATTTGGGGACTTGAGAAAGTATTTATTTCTTGTGAGAAAACCCCACTTAGGGAACATCAGATAACCCTGAGATTCGCAGCCAGGCTCTTCAGCACTGATCGTATCCTATTGCTTTGAAGCATGTAAAGGTTTCCAGTGGTCTGACATGATGAGCAGCCACAGAAAGTTGCCGCCAGCTTCTCTCCATCCCCACGGGGCCCATTTTTGATGACCCGTGGTTGGTCCTCAGGACGAAGTTACAACAATCCCTGTCTCGCAGCAAAGCAGAAATATTTCCCAGTGTCGCAAGGAAAACCTTCTTTCTCCATGTCTAAGGTCTTTGGCCAACTTGACAATTAGCATGAGAAACATGGATGGGAGAAGAGCAAACTTAATGTTGTACGTGTGGAAGCTCAGAGAAACAGGCGCCCCAGAGAAATGACCAAAGCAGGCAGCTTTTGTACCTTTGAGGCAAAGAAACATTTTTTTGTGTGTGAAGACTTGACAACAAAGTTTGGCCCAGGGGTAGGTAGTAAGTTAGTGAAGAGGAGCAGGGTTTGGTTACACAGCCTTCTTCACCCCAACTCCCTGTCTGTCCCCGGTGATGGAGCTAACGCCACCCTCCAGGTGCGGGCAGGTACCTTCCCGTGGGGAAATCACTCTGCCTTCAGGAGGACGGCGCAGGGTCGGAGCATCCTTCTGCGTTGGTTGTTTCTTAAGTAACTTTAATTCAAAATAATCACTATGCCCCAAAAAGGCATGTTTTGGCGTGGCCTGCCCTGGGCCCCATCAGAGGAGATTCCCTGGACCCCCAACAGTGTGGTTCTGAAAGCCATTTAAATGCGTGTGTGCAAGGCAGTGCACACTGAGAAATGCAGACTGTGCAAAGAGCCTGTGGTGAGCGCGCTGGACCTGGCCACTCCCCAGACGCAGCTCAGCCTCCCCGGCCTTTAGGGCCTCACCACGCGCTCCAGCTGCATAGACATGCCTTCCACATGGGTCACGGCTCCATCCTGCAAGAGCCCAAATGTTGGGTGGTCCCTGCAATAGTCCCGGGACCCTCCGCGCGGAGCCAGCAGTGGCGTCTTCCGCAGTCCTGTGATCAGTCATGCCTCCCTCTCTTCCTTGTCCTTCTATGTGACCCCCCGCAGGGTCTGGGTCGGTGAAGGCCTCACAGGCCCCGGTGTCCAACAGTCTCTCTCGTTAGTCCTCACGCTTTCAGAACATCCCAAATTAACTCAATTTACCCTCACAGATATTTATTGATCACGCAGACAATATAAATGCATGTTCTTACTTTCAATAATCAACTAGAGTTTTTTTTTTTTAGTTATTTGGATAAAGTTTTTTTTATATTATTGGGGCATAGAGGTTTTAAATAGGAGAAAAGGTGAAGTATATATAATTCTACTACCCCAGGGTTTACCTTTTAAAAAAAAAATACCAACTGTCTTTAATTTCCATGCGTACACGTAGGCCTTGGGTAGCCGTGATAATGTATACTTAGTTTTATATTGTCTTCTCACCACACTGAGCGTTTGCATATTGCTACGGAGCCTCAGAGTATCATTTAAAAGGCTGTGTGGCATTCCAGTGAATGGATGAACTATAGTTAACTTAATTTGCCATATTGTTGGATGTTTTCCGTATCGCTTTTCATCGCTATTTTGGAAAAGGCTAAAGGCCCTATTAAATATTAGTATTGCCTCATAGTAGAGCGGTTCCTTGGGGTTATATTCTCAAAAGAGCAGGCCACAGGAGATCGCTGTGGTTTTGGTATTTGATATCCATGCCTAATGTTTTCTAAAGCATCTCTGCGGGCTCGCTCGCCAGCAACAACAGCTTCCCGTCCATCCCATCTTTCCGTCTTGGTTTTGTTGACTTAAGAGGTGCTCCTGGTATGTTTGGTTCTTACACTTCACTTCTTGCAGGGGAGGGTCAACTTTTTTTCCATAAGCTTTTCTTCTACCGACTGTAGCTCCTCCCATGAGAATTGTAGGGTCTTGGGCTTTGTTTGGTTTTGCTCGGTTTTTGAAGGGTTTTTTTCTTGTTTGTTTTTGTGTGCTCCTGTGTGTGTTCATTTATAAATCAGATATTCCAGCTGGCCTTCTTACCAATTTCCATAAACTCTTAATATAAAATCTGGCATTTTTTCTGCAAAAGAAAAAGGGGGGGAGTGGACACAGAAGCATAATCCTTCATGAGATATAAGAGAACCTGCTTTCTGGCTTCCTCTCTCGTCTTTAAAACAGAGCAGGCGTCCGAGGCTGTCATCCTGCCCTCACTGAGTGATCCCTCCACAAACTGCCGTGCATCCTGCTTGTCTCTGAACTTCAGCAGAGATCAGGGGCGGGGTGTGCTACCTGGGATTTGAGGCTGCTGACTCAGTAATGGCACAAGACAACCGAAGTCCAACTGAGGACACAGCAGGTTGTGAAATTACTGGCATTTGCATCATCGAATAAGATCACATTGATTCATTAACATTCTCCTCTATGGTCGCTGCACTTTGGGAAGGAAAAGTGAGGCTACAACCTTCTGTTTGTCTGGCCCTGTTCTAGGGATCTATTGCTGAGTAACAAATCACCCAAACTCGGTGGCATAAAACAATGATTTCTTGCTATCATTATTACTATTACTATGCACCACCGTTTTTATTTCTCATGGTTCCCATGGCTGACTGGGTTCAGCGAAGCCATTCTCTCTCAGGTATTGTCTTGTGGTTGCGGTCAGAGGGTGGCTGGGGCTGGCGACCCACGTATCTGGAGGTTGATACTGGCTGTTGGCTGGGGCCTCAGCTGTGACCCTCACCCCAAACCCGTGGATCTCTCATGTCACCTAGGCTCCCTCGCAGCTTGGCCACTGTGCTCCATCCCAAACTGTCACTTACATTATCTTCAATCAGTCAAGGTAGCCGCAAGAACATCCCAGGTTCAAGGGGAGAGTTTATTGATCCTACCTCTTAACAGATGAGTAATTCGGTTCTGGAAGAGCATGTGGGACTAAAAATACTTTGAGCCATTTTTGGCAAATGCAACCTGCCGTGACTCATGTAGGGGATCCTCCCGACAGCAGCTCCCTGGGTCTTCGGCAGTCCCATTCCTCCCCTGGTCAAGGTGACACACTTCAGCAGCTTCTCACTGGCCCACTCTGTCCCTCCCACCATGGTGGCACTTCCTGAGTTCCATCAGAGAGAATGTCACACACAACCTTCCGTCCCCTTCCACATGACCTGCTGGCCACAGGCATGTTGACGTGGAAAATAAACAAGGGCATTTCTCTATACAATCCTTTGCCCATTCCTGCCCCCCTCTATGTTGTCTTATTAGAGGCCTTCTCAGGGATGTCTCGCAGTGTCTGCTGCAGGCAGGGGTGTCTCCTGATGTGTCAGGAGTGAGTGGTGGAGCCTCTCTAGATAAAACACTACTTAAAGAAAGCAACCAGTGATTCTTAAACCTAGATGCAGGTAATGCTACCTAAAGGACTTCTTAGAAATGCAGATTTCAATTTTGTCTCCATTTCTGTGATCCTAACAACCACCCAGCTGATTCTCTTGCAAGTGGTCTGGAGACCACCCTTGAAAAAAATTTTTTAAAAAAGGAATTCCTTTTGAAGGTCAAGTCAAGAGGTCTCTGGTCTTCAGAAGGCCTGCCACAGCAGACCTTGTCTCTAACGGTACGTCCCCTGCCCCACGTTGGACTGTGTTTGGAGACCTGGTATTCACTGCTCCCTGGACTCTCGCTCTCCTCCTCTCTTCACACCTCCTCCTCCACCCCCACATCTCTGTCCTGGGCACAGGACTCGTGTGGCACATTCCCTTGCCCGTTGGCTCTTGCATGCAATCAGTGACCTCCAGGTCAACACGTCCAGACCCACACCACAATCTTCCCTCCCCTCCTGCCTGTTCTCCTGCAGGTCCCTTTCCAGTGTTGGCTCCCTCACCTACCTGCCTGAGGCCCACACATCCTGGTACCACCGGCGAGCTTCTCGGGGTTCCCCAAGGGTGAACTCCTCTGTGCACCTGATTCTATATTCCTTCCCTGCAAGCTCCCCACAGGTTCATACTGGCTTCCAAACGTAGGCACCCCGGTGCTTCCTCGTCTGTGTCTCACACATCAGGACAGCCTTTTCACACTGTCACAGTCGTGGCTTACCTGCCATTCCCCTGTGCGCTCGGAAGACGATATCGCATTCTCATCCTGACTTGGGTCTAAAAGTCCAGCACAGGGCCTGGGCATATTGGAAGAGGTGGCAAATATTCAGTAAGTACCTGGGAAGGTGATGGACTGGCCGGCTGACTGGATGCATCGTCAACTTGGGAAGAAAAATAAGATGAGCCTTCAGATCAGCAGGAAACATTCATTTGTGGGCCCGCATGTCACAGTGTTTCCACAGTTCCTGTCAGTGGTATCAGTTAAAGATAAGTGAGTGGAACTATTATTCTGATTTGGCGACTCATTACCATAATGTGAAAATAATTTGATCATCTTAGTTGTAACATTTTAAGTTCTCCCCCAAACCTTCGTTCTAGGCTTGGTCTGGTTTAGTTTAATGCAGGCCAGAGGCTGTGTGTGTTTTGTGACCAGTTATCCGTGTTCATGTGTAAAAAGTCACGACACTTGAAACGTGTCACAGTTTACAAAACAGAAAGAAGTCCGTTCATCGGGGGGTCCTCGTGCTGCCAGTTGTTCTGGTGTCTCACGGGAACTTTCGGCATTCCTTTCCTGACATTCAAGACAGTTCTTCACAGATTTCTCCAGTTCGTTGATTCAGAGCATCAGCCCCCAACAAGCCAAGAAGCAAAAGTTAACTCCCGTCTCTCCATTTTCTGATGCAAAGGTATCAAAATATCCAGCGAACTATTGCCACAGAGAGGCCCGAAGAAGATTCTGGCAACCAAAGTTGTGAGCAGGTCCCAGGAGGAGGCAGTGGAGGAGGTGGGAGCGACTCAGAGGCCGAATCTTCTCAGTCAAGCTTAGGTAAGGGGGGTGCGGGGGGCTGAAGCTGTGACCCCTACCCTGCCCCGGGGGACGGATGGCCTGAGGGGCTCAGGGTGGAAGGGGAAGAGGCTTGGTGCCCCCAGTGGGAAGCACACCGGAGTTTCCCACCAGGAACGTAAAGGAGAAGTAAGAAACCTCATACTCGTGCATCAAGGCCATTTTTCCAGGGGCCTCATCATTTCTCGTCAAGTGAATTTATTTGTTGGTGGCTTTAAGAATTTTCCGCTTATAAATAAAACAGTGCAATTAGGGCAGCCCGGGTGGTTCAGGGGTTTAGCGCTGCCTTCGGCCCAGGGTGTGATCCTGGAGACCTGGGATCGAGTCCCACATCGGGCTCCCTGCATGGGGCCTGCTTCTCCCTCTGCCTGGGTCTCTGCCTCTCTCTCTGCGTGTCTCAAATAAATAAATAAAATCTTTAAAAAAAAAAAAAAAGCAATGCAATGAAAATTCATGGTCTACTTCAAAGAGGCTCCGTGCCAAGACTAGGAATAATTATTTGTGTGCATTTAGAATAAAATACAAGTGCCCCCGAGGCAGCAACCTGGGAGCAAGGGGTCTCCCGGGGAGCTTACCGTTAGCACTGCCCCCCGCACCTGTGCGCCTAACCCGGTGGCCAGGCATCCGCCAGGGGCCTGCTTTTCACTTCTTTGAATCTGCCTGAGTGCAGCTCAGACGAGAATATTCAAAAGGCACAGAAGACTGGCTTCAGCTCTTCTGCTTGCAACTATGTAAGGGCATCGCAGCGACATCCCGATGCACTTCCTCGGAGGGGGCGCCGAATGATGGCCCGTCGGAAGCTCGGGCGCGGGGGGAGCAAGCAGGCCTGTGCCTGCAGTTGTGCCAGCTGTCCACCCTCTCCTGCGAGGCACAACAGTGGGCATGGTCGTGCACATACCCAGTCCCACCAGCCACTGGAATTGTGTCCCTTCTCTACATTTTACCAGAGACACTAGCTACGCTGACTGGTTTAGGTATTTCTTTTTTTTTTTTTAAAGATTTTATTTATTTATTCATGAGAGACACAGAGAGAGAGAGAGAGAGGCAGAGACACAGGCAGAGGGAGAAGCAGGCTCCACGCAGGGAGCCCAATGTGGGACTCGATCCCAGACCTCCAGGATCAGGCCCTGAGCTGAAGGCAGACGCTCAACCCCTGAGCCCCCCAGGGATCCCCTGGTTTACATATTTCTATTTATTAATTTCTCAGAGATGTGATAAAGTAGCCGAATAATTGAAAGCAGAAGGCAAAAAGGAAGAGAAAGTTTCTTTCTGAGTTTGGTATTGGGTAACAAACTGTCCCAAAGTGTGGAAGCTTAAACCTCCAGCCCTGCATTTGTCCCCCAGGTGGGCAATAGCGGCTGAGCCCCAGCAGGCTCACACACGCGTCCTGAGTCCGCTCTCCAGTCAGCTGTGGGCCAGCTGGCCTGACATGGCCTGCTCCCTAGCTTCTCATCTTGTACCAGACTAGGCCCAAGCTTGTTCTCGCAGTGGTGGCAGCGTTCTAAGGGACAGTGGGGACGCACAGACTTCTCGAAGCCCTGGCTTGGAATTTGTGCCAGGCCCTGTTACTTGAAGCAAGGCACAAGCTAGCTCAGTTCAACAGGGGGAGAAGCTGCACAGTCTCATGCAGGGGGGTGTGGATGCAAGAAGGTAAGAACTGTGCTCCTTTCAGCAAACAACCATGACTATGCTTAGCAACTCCTGAAGAAAAGAAGAAAAAAGCCCCTGTAGTAGAAGGGACGAGATGTTCAAGGACTGGACCTCACTGAAGTCATGCAGGAGCACTCGTAGGAAATAATGACTCTTAACTGGCACATGCACAGTGATACGACAGCTGGTCCTACACTATGACACCTGATCAGGTCACTGTCGGGGACAGCAGTCGGCTCCAGCTGCCCCATAGAGGCCAATACACGGGAGGCCGGGGCAGGGGGGTTGTAGAGAGAGAAGTACTGTATTTGAAATGACATTTTCCAATGCATTCATTGCTTTGCTTCACTTTTTGCAGATCTGAGGAGAGAAGGGTCACTTTCTCCGGTGAATTCACAAAAAATCACCTTGCTGCTGCAGTCCCCAGCGGTGAAGTTCATCACCAACCCTGAATTCTTCACCATACTACACGCCAACTATGTGAGTGCTCCAGAACACACAGGGAGCCCACCTGGCTGCCATCAAAAACTCAAAACACTCCTTTGCAAAAGTTATTTGATAGATTATAGATGGTAGCATTTTAACTCAGGCAAGATTGAAAACAAACAAAACAGCTTGATCCACTCTTTTTACTGTCTGTGAGGCCCCCCACAAAGGGGGGGGAAAAAAGCTGGATTTGGCAATGCTGTTGCTTCTTCAGGTTTTTGTTGGGCTCAAACGTATTAAGAACCATGAAAGTCATTTAGAAACAAATCCGTGTTTCTATTATTGTTAAAATTTTAAAGGAATAAGATTATGAAGTTGACAGATTCCCTTCAGCCTGAATCATTTTTATAAAATCACCTTCATTAAGGAAATTTTAATATAGATTTATCTTAGATAAATATCTAGTTTTCCTTTTAATAAAATTAGTTGTTGAAGTATCATGCTTAAGTTAAATTTAATATGTTTACATATATAATTATTTATCTCTTTTTTTGTATTTTCAAGAAAGCAATGACATGCTATCACTATATTCATTAATTCTTTCATCTGATGAACATTTTGTGTAGACAGATGCAGATCTAGGTACGGGCGTCACAGAGGCAGTGTGACACCTGAACAGCACAAGCTTCCCAATTTGTGGAGCAACAGACATGTACAGAGACCAGTCTGAAGTGACAGGACAGGGCCCAACCTCAGGGAAGAATGAAAGGCTCTGGAAACACAGGAGATGGGACATAGGAGAGCGTCCCTGAGGAGGTGGCTGCTGAATTGAGTCAGGAAGGTTGCAAGTGGGTGGGAAGAAGCCCCAGAGAGAGGGAAGAAGGACACAGCTGTGAAGGGGTCTGGGGTCGGGTCTGCGAGGATAGGACGTGGTGGGCAAAGGTGGGAAGAAGGGCTGGAGGATAAGTAACAAAACTCAGGGTAAGTCATGGAAAGGAGCCCTAGCTATACTTCAGAAGCAGCAGAACCAACAGCAGTCCTAGGCATTTGCCTCATAGGATCAGGTGTTTGATTAAACATCTTCTCCAGTAGAAGCGCAGGAAGACTGAAGGGCGGTAAGGTTAGAGGCTGATCCAACCCACAGGTGAGAGATGATGGAGGCCCCCCCTGAGGAAGGGGCCAGGCATATAGAAAGGGGGAGCATGGTGATGGAGGAGGGCAAGAGTGAGGACTCAAGAAAGTCTGAGTCCTTTCCACTTTGAGCACCTGAGTTAGTGGGTGTCTCCATTAGCAGGTGCAATTATTTGTTTAGGCGACAGAGGCCGTGGCCAGGGAGGAGACCAGTTTTTTGCAGGTTATATTTGACAGTCCTCCGGGACATCCATTGTTAGACCCAGAGCGGCTGCTCACTGGTGCAGGGGTGAGTCACAAAGGGGGACAAGGATGCCAGATATTGTTGCCCTGAAGCACTGGCATCAGGTGGCCCCTGGCCAGGAAGAGCCACCGCACCAGCCTGCCCGGCAGCGAGCAGTGTTTGCTTTCACCACATGCACACCAGCCTTGTGTACTACCATAAGGTCACCATTCGACACTCCTGAAGCATTCTCCCTTTCTTCTCATCCCCAACCCCTCCATACACAAAAGTTGGCGACACACCTCTGAAGTCTAGCCTTCGATCCCCAGGGACCCTAAATGGATCCTCCTTGTTGTAGACATAGAAGAGGAACAAGGGCAGACCGGTGCAGCCAGAGCAGGAAAAGCAGGGGAGAGACAGGAGCAATGCTTCCCGCAGTAGAGGGAGACCCAAGGGAGCCTGGCCTAGCTCTGGGAGGAGGAGGGGGAGGAGGAGGAGGGGAACCTCTGAGATGCACCCAGAGGACGACAGTGCCCAAGGCTGCGGAAATGCCCTAGAGATCACAAACGGGTCCATGTGTGTTGACAGTGCACATTGAATTTTTGAGCAAGATGTCCCCTTCTGAGGCTGCCCCCTCAAGGCCACGAGAAATCACTGTGTTAGCCATCAGGTTGCAGTACGTCAAGGCGCTCAAGGCGTACTTTGTCTGTGCTTTTCCTACCCGCCCCCCCCCAACACCCTATCCCAATGGGCCCTGGCCCCCCCTCAGGGTGCCTACCGAGTCTTCACCAGTAGCACCTGCTTAAAGCACATGATCCTGAAGGTCCGGCGGGACGCCCGCAATTTCGAGCGCTACCAGCACAACCGCGACTTGGTGAACTTCATCAACATGTTTGCAGACACGAGGCTGGAATTGCCCCGGGGCTGGGAGATCAAAACGGACCAGCAGGGAAAGGTGAGTGTGACTCCTGTCATCAAAGGGCTCCGTATCAGAAAAAGACCCAGGAGGAAGTGAGGGGGGAGGACAGGAAAGGTGTGTCTCAGAGACAGGCCATCAGCCACCAGGAGGAACAGAGAGGTAACTGCGGGCAGCAGGGCTTCTGACCTGTGTAGGCTGTGGAGTGTCATCCCTGCCCTCTTGCCCGCTGATGCCAGTAGCAGCCCCACCAACTGGTGATATTGCCACAGATGTCCCCTGGAGGGCAAAATCCTGCCCGGTTGAGAACTGCTGCCTGTGTGCTTGGAACTTGAAAGCAGAGTCTGTTCAATGACCTTTCTATTGTTATGCCTCCTTAGACAGCTGACTCTCAGGGAATGAAATTATCAGTTAAATGGGAATGGCATTATTAGATTACTTGTTGTGATTTTCCTAATGAGCCTTCAGTTCTCATTAAAACCACCTGGCAAACGGGCAGGGCATATTGGGCCCATGTGATATTCCTGGCTTGCGTTTTGCCTTTGTGTGACCTTAGCCAAAACATCTTTCCCAGCGATGCTTTAGAAGCCTAGCTGAGTTTGCTACAGCAAAACTGTTCTTTCTTAATCACCACCAGTCACATCAATGTATTTATAGGACAGGCCAAACCGTTTATTAAAGAAATGTCTCTGTGTAATCTTTTATGATCTGCAGTAAATCCCTCCCTCTTTTAGGGTCAAAGGAATCACGAGTTTTGTCAGTAGACATGTCCCAGTGGGAAACTGCATTACACAGTTTCTGTCCTCTGTCATGGTGAATGTGTGAAGCCACAGTTCCCCAAAGTGGGCTGATAGGGTGTCATTGTCCCCTGGGAACCACAAACTCCTCCCCACAAACCCCTTAGCATGTCTCAGGACCTGGACTCTCTGATGTGAAGAAAGGATGGTCCACTAATGCAAGTCTGTTAGTTCAGTAAGTACGTAGGACCAGCTCCTGGGCAGTTGGTTGAATTGGAAGAGGGCCTGGGGTGGGGGACATGGTTTATGTAGTAGAAAAGCCACTATAGCCAGAATCTGCTCCTAAGGACCTTCTCTTTTACTGGATGTAAAAGGGAATGACAGTGACTATGCTGTGAGGGCTTGGAGATGTGCGTCACAGTGGGAAATAAAGATGTTAAGCCAGGACAGAAAGTAAAGGAACATCTCATCAGAGCTGGGGTGCACAGGCCTCATCTCAGCGGTCTGTGGTCCATATTTACGTTTATTACTTAACTAAGTTGCCAAGAGTCCACCACTATGAATCAATGAACAGAAAGGGTCATTACGGTTTATTATGCAAATAGCACACTAATGCAAACAACTTGCTTAGCCTCAGATCTTCCAAAGGTCATAACTACACGCAGCTCTCCCACTAGGGTGCAACTAGCCAGAGGCCCAGTGGAATGCCAGGAAAACCCCCACCCAAGCCATCAGCCCTGTTCCTCCAGGGCTCATCACACCAGCAAAGAAGCACAGCAGCTGAGACATGCACCAAGAATTTTAGTTATTTTGAAATGCGTATAAGAGAATTTCTGGCAAAACATTTTCCCCTAATTCTGTTTAGTGAGATGGTATCATATACAAGAAAGAAGTCCTAAAATGAAGAAGACTTGAGTTTTGCTTTCAGTTATAACACAAACCAGCTGTGTGACGAAATGCATATACACACACACACAAAATGATCGAATTCCTTATTAATTGAGCGCACACAGACTCAGAGTTGGCAGACAAAATCTCTAAGAAGCATACCAAGTACTGAATTGTTGGGGGGAAAGTAGCCTTAAATTAGAAATGTGTTATCACAATCCATAGAGTAGAGAGGAACAGTGGAGGATAGGGGGTAAAATAGGAGTAGGGGGACGTGTAGGAGCACCGCCCCATCCCATTCTAAACACGTGACCTGGGGCAAGTCCCTTTACTGCTCTGAGCCCCACTTTGTTCATCATAAAGTAGCACTAATTATTATTACCTTCATGATTTTATAGCCACGTGTAGAGTAAATAAGTGAATGTGGGAATCCATGATAATACAGCAGATTAGTAATGTCTGTGGGAATTATCCATACAAAAAAATAATCACATCAGACTGGCAACTGGGGAAAATACAAAAATACTTCATTGCTAAAGCCCATTGATAATGGAGATAGGTTTAGAAAAACATTTTTGGACTCTATCCTACAGGCTCATCCCTCTGACTTGGAGAGAATGTGCTGTACAGGAGTCTGGAATTTAGGAACACCACTCACTGAAAAATCAGGTGGTGCTAGCTCTCTATGCAAAAGATATCTTCATAGATGCCAGAGAAGGTTCCAGAATGCCACATTACCTTCTTGTTTCTTACTCTGGCCAATCTACTTCTTGTTTTATTGACACATGCAAGATGACAGCCTTCGTGTTTAGGGTATATGTGGTAGGAATAGAAGGACCAGGGCTAGCTGTTTGATGTCTTTGAATGCATGATCATCCCCACAAAAGGGGACAGGGACAGTGCCCTGAAAGTTGCACCACTTCAGGAGGACCAGAGTAAAGGGCCAAATGGCATCTGACTCATCTGTTGTCTTGAAAGCCTGAGAAAGGAGGTCACAGCCTTCTTCCAGCTTCAGTAGAGATTGGCTGTGGACCGCAAGTGGATTCTAGGCCTGAGTGAGGAGGAGGCTTATCATCTGAGAGGGGGTGTGGCTGCAGGTGGTGGGGCAGGTGACATTCTGTCTGTGGCCAGCATAGGGTGGAGCCAACCTCTACTAAGGAATGAACACACAACAGCAAAATAAAAAGGAACCTGTGAAGACCTACCACTACATGAAGGAAACAGAACCTTTATCTGAGAAAAAAAATATATCTCATAGTATAACTTTTTTCAGAAAACAGAAAAATTTAAAAGGTACCTGCTTATCATACCCAAAATGGTTTAGGAACATATCACTTCTATTGAACAAGAAGGAGCAGCCAGGAACAGAAAAAAAAAGCTGAGAGGAAGCAGATGTAAGAAAATAGACCTGCCATATGATCTGGCAATCCCACTTCTGAATATATATCCAAAAGAATTGAAATCAAAATCTCAAAGAGATATCTGCATTTCTATGTTCCTTGAAGCATTATTCACAATAACCAGAATATGGAAACAACCTAAATGTCCACTGATAGATGAATGGGTAAAGAAAATGTGGTATATAAAAAGGGAGGTGGGGAGTGGTTAAATAAGTGATGGGGATTAAGGAATACATTTGTCATGATGAGCACTGGGTGGTGGAGGGGAGTGTCAAATTACTATATTGTCAACCTGAAACTAATATTATACTGTATGTTAATTGGAAATAAAATAAAACCTTTAAAAAGGTATGTTTGTAAACTTATGTGTAGAAGCATATGGTAATAGAGCTGCTCTTAATTTAATGAAACTACACAGTGCATAATGCATCTTTCACATAACATCTTCTTTCATTAAGACATTAGTGTTAAATAGGTGTCAATGAGGATGTAGAGAATAGGGAACCTTCTTGCACTGTTGGTGGAAATGCGAACTGGTGCAGCTACTCTGGAAAACAGTATGGAGTTTCCGCAGAAAGTTAAAAATAGAGCTACCCTACAATCCAGCTATTGCACTACTAAGTATTTACCCAAAGAAATACTAAGAAATACTAAGTCAAAGGGACACATGCACCACAGTGTTTATAGCAGCAATATCTACAATAGCCAAATTATGGAAACAGCCCAAGTGAATGGATAAAGAAGAGGTGGTACATATATACAATGGAATAATTACCAGCCATAAAATGGAATGAAATCTTGTCATTGGCAAAGATGTGGATGGAACTACAGAGTATTATGCTCAGCGAAATAAGTCTGTCTGATAAAGACAAATGCCATATAATTTCACTCACATATGGAATTTTAGAAACAATCAGGGGGGGAAAAGAAGAGAGACAAACCAAGAAGAAGACTCTTAACTATAGAGAACAAACTGAGGGTGACCAGAGGTGGGTGGGCAGGGGGATGAAGGAAATAGGTGATGGGGATTTAGGAGTACACTTGGGATGAGCCCCAGGTGATGTATGGAAGTGTTGAATCAGTATATTGTACTCCTGAAACTAATATTACAGTGTATCTTAACTGGAATTCAAAAACTTATAAAAAAGAAAATATGATATATACATACAGTGGAACATTATTCAACCTCAAAAATGAAGGAAATTCTGACACACTAAGGTATGAATGAACCTGGAGGACATTATGCTTGGTGAAATTAGCCAGTCCCAGAGGGAAGACAGTGTGTAATTCCCCTGACATGAAGTATGTGAAATAGCTTCAGAGTAACAGAGCAGAATGGTGGTTGCCAGGGGCTGGGGCAAGAGGAAATGGGGGAGTTTAGGTTCAGTGGGTGTTTCAGTTACACAAGATGAGTAAGCTCCAGAGACCTGCGGCATATGTTAACAATGCTGTTTTATACCAGGTGCTTAGTACTACAGCTAAAATTTTGTTAGAGAGTAAGTCTCATGTTACATGTTCTTACTACAATTAAAAAAAAAGTGGGCTGAAAATAACATCTTAAAATCTTAATTTTAAGATTGCAAAGAAAAACAAAATACAATAGCATTGGAATAAAACAGAGCAGAAATGATGCTATTTAAAATCAAATCACTTCCCTAAAAACTACAGAACGCTTCTGAAAGAAATTGAGGAAGACACAAAGAGATGGGAAAATATTCCATGCTCATGGATTGGAAGAATTAATATTGTGAAAATGTCAATGTTACCCAGGGCAATTTACACATTTAATGCAATCCCTATCTAAATATGATGGGCTTTCTTCAGAGAGTTGGAACAAATCATCTTAAGATTTGTGTGGAATCAGAAAAGACCCCGAATAGCCAGGGGAATATTAAAAAAGAAAAGCATATCTGGGGGTATCACAATGCCAGATTTCAGGTTGTACTACAAAGCTGTGGTCATCAAGACAGTGTGGTACTGGCACAAAAACAGACACATAGATCAGTGGAACAGAATAGAGAATCCAGAAGTGGACCCTCAACTTTATGGTCAACTAATATTCGACAAAGCAGGAAAGATCATCCACTGGAAAAAAAGACAGTCTCTTCAATAAATGGTGCTGGGAAAATTGGACAGCCATGTGCAGAAGAATGAAACTAGACCATTCTCTTACACCAGACACAAAGATAAACTCAAAATGGATCAAAGATCTAAATGTGAGACAAGAATCCATCAAAATCCTAGAGGAGAACACAGGCAACACCCTTTTAAACTTGGCCACAGCAACTTCTTGCAAGATACATCCATGAAGGCAAGAGAAACAAAAGCAAAAATGAATTATTGGGACTTCACCAAGATAAGAAGCTTCTGCACAGCAAAAGAAACAGTTAACAAAACTAAAAGCCTACAGAATGGGAGAAGATATTAGCAAATGACGTATCAGATATAGGGCTAGTTTCCAAGATCTATAAAGAACTGATTAAACTCAACAGCAAAGAAACAAACAATCTAATCATTAAATGGGCAAAAGACATGAACAGAAATATCACAGAGGAAGACATAGATATGGCCAACATGCACATGAGAAGATGCTCCGCATCACTGGCCATCAGGGAAATACAAATCAAAACCACAATGAGATCCCACCTCACCCCAGTGAGAATGGAGAAAATTAACAAGGCAGGAAACCACAAATGTTGGAGAGGATGCGGAGAAAGGGGAACCCTCTTGCACTGTTGGTGGGAATGTGAACTGGTGCAGCCACTCTGGAGAACTGCGTGGAGGTTCCTCAAAGAGTTAAAAATAGATCTGCCCTATGACCCAGCAATTGTACTGCTGGGGATTTACCCCAAAGATACAGATGCAGTGAAACGCTGGGACACCTGCACCCCAATGTTTATAGCAGCAATGTCCACAATAGCCAAACTGTGGAAGGAGCCTCGGTGTCCATTGAAAGATGATGGATAAAGAAGATGTGGTCTATGTATACAATGGAATATTCCTCAGCCATTAGAAACGAGAAATACCCACCATTTGCTTCGATATGGAGGGACCTGGAGGATATTATGCTGAGTGAAATAAGTCAATCAGAGAAGGACAAACATTATATGGTCCATTCATTTGGGGAATATAAAAAATAGTGAAAGGGAATAAAGGGGAAAGGAGAAAAATGAGTGGGAAATATCAGGGAGGGAGACAGAACATGAGAGACTCCTAACTCTGGGAAACGAACGAGGGGTGGTGGAAGGGGAGGTGGGCGGGGGGTGGGGGTGACTGGGTGAGGGGCACTGACGGGGGCACTTGATGGGATGAGCACTGGGTGTTATTCTATATGTTGGCAAATTGAACTCCAATAAAAAGAATTTTTTTTTAAAAAGGAAAAAAAATTAAATCACTGAAATGGACCAGGGAAATAACTCCCAAAGTGAGGAAAGAATGCAAATGATAAGGAATAAGGTTAAAAAATAAAGAAAGGAAGGAAAGAAAAACCAAAAAGAACATATCTTACTTTCTCGGCCAGGCCTATCCAATTTAATACCAAAAACACCGACGGTCCCCGGCCTTTGTGATCCACCATATAAATTATATATTTGTTAGATTTGCTGTTTCATCTGTTTGTCCTAACAGAATCTTAAGCTCCTTGAGAGCAGGGATCTTTGCTCATTGATGAAACTCCAAGGGCTTAGAATATTTCTGGGATATAATTTGCACTCAATTAAAATCGCTCTTGGATGAATGACTTATAGATGCTCCTAAGGAAGAAACCAGAGTAATAGGTATAACAGTAAAAATTAAATTCTACATATAAAAACTAAATCAAATTATTAATTAAATATTGAAGATAAAATTTTGAGCTCTAAAATAAATTGTTCAGATAGGCAGGTTAATTGTGCTCACTGAGTTATAGTAAAGTTAATTAAAATTCTGTATCTACACATATTCTGGAATGTCTTTAAATGGGAATTTTAAAAATCTTATCAATATATAGCCATGGTAATATGAAAGTTACCTTAAAAAGAATAAAAATCAGGCAAGCTTAAAATTTTCCATCCATAAAACTCAACTATAGAAATCTACAGGGATCCCTGGGTGGCGCAGTGGTTTGGCGCCTGCCTTTGGCCCAGGGCGCCATCCTGGAGTCCCGGGATCAAATCCCACGTCGGGCTCCGGGTGCATGGAGCCTGCTTCTCCCTCTGCCTGTGTCTCTGCCTCTCTCTCTCTCTCTCTCTCTTTCTCTCTGTGACTATCATAAATAAAGAAAGAAAAAAATATTAAAAAAAAATCTACAGAGCAACGAGTACAGGTTATTGATGAGAAAAAGTTGCAGCCGCAAAATTCTATATCCAAACAAATTGATGTCATCCAAATGTGAAGATACTAGAAAAACAACCTACATGCAAGATTTCAGAGCTCAGTGGACTCTTTTCCTGTCCAAAGAAAACACCAGAAGCCATTCTCCAAATGGCTCACAAATGAAGCAGAAGAGGAAATCAATAATGGGGAGATCATAGTGTAAGAGGACTATGGCGGTAAATATTTAAATCAAATACATGAATATAAATGTAAATAATTGTTAAAATGCTTGAAAATATTTTGGAAAGGAGTAAAATATGATAAAATGGAATAATTGTATAAGAACTATTTGAATCATATTCCTAACCTAGAATAAAATAGACAAAGAAGAGAAAAGAAGGCCAATGAACAGAGCAAGGAAAGTTGTGCTAAGTTCATGGTTGAGTATAAGAGGAATCCAATTGGATAATTTGAAAAACAAGGGCTAAATATAGTTATTTGATCAACTTAAAGGGCAACTATTTGTATCACTGAAAGCAAGATTTTTGTTTTAAACATCTACAAAAATAAAATCAAGCAAAACACAATTTACATAGCAAAACACTCAAAAAATCCACCAGGAAGCAAAGAAATTAGAAATAATAAAAAACAAAATAACAAACGTACAGCCAAGCTAAATAGTCATAATGGTAGGTGGAAATATGATAAACCTACAAATGAAAAGAAAACACTTTCAGGTTTGGTAACAAACAGATCCAACTTATTAAAAGACATACTCAAATAATTCAGAGAGTTTAAAAAATAAAAGAATAAATATTAATAGAATGTGAAAACTGTAACAAGAAAATCAATGGTGGTATATTAATATCATAGGAAGAAGAGTTCAAAATCAGAACCATTAAATGGAGTCAAAGTAAGATTTTATATAAATCAAAAGCACAACTAAAATAAAGATACAATAATCATATATCCTATGAGCCAAATCACATCATATTATATAAGAAAACCAAAAGAGAAATACAAAAGGGATGAAATAAATGCATTGCAGGAAAATGAGTCATATCAGTTTGACAGGGAGACAAAAGTCAGGATTTGAATAATGTAATTTTGTATTAGTGGAATATATATTCTTTTGTTTAAAATAGACCTTACATAGACCTTAATTACATACAATTTCTATTTGTCAATTATACCTCAATAAGAGTGGGAAAAAATAGAGTTTACATGAATGGATAAACAAAATGTGGTATTACCCACACAATGAAAGATTTTGCATCGTTAAGAGGCAATGAAATTCTGACACATGTACAGCATGAATGGACCTTGAAACAAATCAGAAACAAAAGGACAAATATTTGATCTCACATGAGGTATCTAAAAATAGTCAAACTCATAAACAGAAAGGGACTGGGGGAAGGAGGGAATGAGAAGTTGGTGTTGAATGTGTACAGAGTTTCAGTTTGGGAAGATGAAAAATTTCAGGAGATGGATAGTGATGGTTGTGTGATAATGAGAATGTACTTAATGCCACTAAGCTACACTTAAAAATGATTAAAATGGCAAAATTTGTTTACCACAATTTTTTAAGGAATAAAAACAGTTTACAACTTCTTTATGAGATCCTTAGAGATTTTTCTTTTTAAATGATAACATTTTGTAACACAAAGAAAACAGAAAAGCATAAAATATTTGTGTTGCATGCCATGGCCATAAGCTATAGAGCTGTATATATTTTTTTAAGATTTTAATTATTTATTTGAGAAAGAGTGAGCGAGAAAGAGAAAGAGAGAGAGCACAAGCCAGAAGAGAGGCAGAGGGAGAGGGAGAGGCAGACTGCCCACTGAGCAAGGAGCCCACCCTATGTCCCTGTTTGATCCCAAAATCATGGGATCCTGAGGTGAGCCAAAGGCAGACATCTAACTGAGGCACCCAGGCATCCCTAGAGTTACATTTTAAACAACGGATTTAAAATCAGTCAGAAAAAGACATTGTATGATTTCACTCATATGTGGAATTTAAGAAATGAAGCAGATGAACATCGGGGAAGAAAAAGAGAGACAAACCATAAAACAGACTTGTAATGATAGAGAAAAAACTGGGGGCTGATGGAGGGAGGTGGTGGGGGTGGGCTAACTGGGTGATGGGGATTAAGGAGGGCACTTGTGATGAGCACCGGGTGTTGTATGTAAGTGATGAATCCTTGAATTCTACTCCTGAACTTAATATCGCACTGTATGTTAACTAACTGGAATTTAAATAAAAACATAAAATAACAATGAAAATAAACAACAAATTTAAACACAACGAATCAACCATCAACACAACCATCAAAAACAATTTGCCAAATGGAGATTCAAAATGATGTTTTTCATAACTATTGGGGTTTTTTTTAAGATTTTATTTACTTGAGAGAGAGTGAGAAAGAGAGAGAGCATGAGTGGGGTGGAAGGACAGGGGGAAAGAGAGACGCAGACTCCCAGATGAGCAGGGAGACAGATGGGAGGCTCAATCCCAGGACACTGGAATTGTGACCTGAGTCCAAGGCAGACGCTTAACCAACTAAGCCACACAGGCGCCCCAACTATTGGGTTTTATTTTTTTTTTTTAAACTATTGGGTTTTAAATAAAACTAAGACCTAGAAACCATTGAGAAATTATTGAAAATGCATGTGACTGATACTTAATAAAACATGTGATATAGAAAGACTGTACTCAAAGGATTAGCACATTGGTTTTTATTATCAAATGAGAAAAATAAATATTAAAAATATAAGCTTTCAAATCAATAACTTAGAGAAGGTTAAAAAGCAACAGTAACTAAAGCAAACTTCAAACTTTCAAACTTTATTTGAAAATAAAAAT
Organism: Canis lupus baileyi; assembly: GCF_048164855.1. Lineage (NCBI taxonomy): Eukaryota > Metazoa > Chordata > Mammalia > Carnivora > Canidae > Canis > Canis lupus. Next base: position 49,734,410 of record NC_132858.1, read on the forward strand.
CCAAAAGTGTGTGAATGGGAAAACAACATAAGAAATAAGTATGACCCTTGTTTTAGAAGAGAAATAAATCAATCTAAAGAAAATAGTAAATAAAACCAAGAAATGAGTGATAAGAGATGCAGAGACATTTTAAAAAGAAAATGCATACCTATATATGCATAATATATAAATAAATAAAAGAAGAAAATCTATACTTCTCCTTCTCCTCCACACTGGCTCATGCTCTTTTGTTTTCTCTCTCTCTCTCTCTCTCTCTCTCAAATAAATTTTTTTAAAAGATTAAAAAAAAAAAAACCTTGAAAATCTAAAATGGGCACCTGTGTGGCTCAGCATAGAACCTGCTGCTCCCTCTGCCTGTGTCTCTGTCTCTCTCTGTGTGTCTCTCATGAATGAATAAATAAAATCTTTTTAAAAAAAGAAATCTAAAAGAAATGTGTAATTTGAAAGTATGTGTGATTTAAAGATTGACTTGAGAAATATAACAAGTTGAGTGGACTTATGGAATAATTTGGAAAATGCAACAATGAATTACTTACCCAGGCCCAGGTATCTTTATGATCTACTCCAGAAAGTAGGAAAAAAACAGAAACAGCATAGGTCATTTTTTTGAAGCAATCATATCTTTGCTCATGAAACCAGACAAAAAGCAAAAATCATTGGCACAAAGTTCAGTAAATTCTCACCATGGAGTATTACTCAGCAATAAAGAAAGAACAAACTACTTGTTCAATAGCTTAAGTGAAGCTCAAGGGAATTGTGCTGAGTGAAAAAAAAAAAAATCCTAAACAGTCACATAGTGTGTGATTTCATTTATAGAATATTCTGGAAGTGAGAAAACCATTCAATATCTTGACTGTGGTGGTGGATACGTGAACCTACACGGGTGATAAAATTGCATGAAACTAAACATACACACACATACATACAGATAAATGCAAGTTAAAGTAGAGAAATCTGATTAAAAAAAAAAAAAAAAGGAACTGGGACACCTGGGTGGCTCAGTGGTTGAGCATCTGCCTTCGGCTCAGGTGGTGATCCCCAGGGTCCTGGGATCAAGCCCCACGTCGGGCTCCCTGCATGGAGCCTGCTTCTCCCTCTGCCTGTGTCTCTGCCTCTCTCTGTGTGTCTCTCATGAATAAATAAAACCTTAAGAAAACAGAATAAAAATATAAATGAAACTGCAGACAAAACTCACCTGACTTCCAAAAAGTTCATATTAAAAAGTAAAGTTGAGGGTCTGGGTGGCTCAGTCAGTTAAACCTCTGACTCTTGATTACGGTTTAGGTCATGATCTTAGGGTCATGAAATCAACTCTTGCATGTCCTCCAAGCTGGGTATGAAGCCTGCTTAAAAGTCTCTCTCTCTCCCTCTCCCTCTGCCCCTTCCATCCCTCCCCCTACTCATGCACACACCTCTCTCGAAAAAAAAATAAAATGTGAAGTTTAATTAGACACTATATTAAAAAAAATGATCCACCGCAATTAAATAGGTTTTCTCTCAAAGATGTAAGGCTCCTTCACTACTAGTAAATCTATCACCTGTAGTATAGTAACCAGTAATTTTTTTTTTTAAAGATTTTATTTATTTATTCATGATAGTCACAGAGAGAGAGGCAGAGACACAGGCAGAGGGAGAAGCAGGCTCCATGCACCGGGAGCCCGACGTGGGATTCGATCCCGGGTCTCCAGGATCGCGCCCTGGGCCAAAGGCAGGCGCCAAACCGCTGCGCCACCCAGGGATCCCCAGTAACCAGTAATTTATAGGAGAAATTTTAGTTGAGCACTCTAAGAAATGCTCTAAAAATGCCATAAAAGTACATGATAAAAATAAAGTACACATTTATATTTCAAAAATAAAACATAGTTTTAGTAAACTAGGGATGTAAATATGTTTTCATGACATTATAAAAGCTCCTTTAACATAATGAATGAACCATATCCTCTTTTACAATGGAACCCATTGAAATCAAGACGATTGCAGCTGCCATTTCTTCTTTACTATTGTTCTAGAAGTTCTCACCAATATTACAAGAATGGAAATTTTTTTTTAAAAAAAAAGGGCCTTTATAAAGGAGACAAAATTATCATTATTTGCAAATTAAAATCAAAGAAAATATACCTAAAGGTGTCCTTTATTTGATAGAAGCACTTAATACTATGAGCAGACACTAACTGAATAAATATTGTAATTATGCCTTTCCTGGGTACTAAGGATGACGTGTTACAAACATTACAGGAAAAGCAGCACTCAGAATAGCAACAGACTCTACTAAATATCTACAGACTCCCTTAACCAAAAATATGTCTTTCAAAGACCACTACAAAATTTTACTGAGAAAAAAGGTCTTGCATAGACATTTTATGTTCAGAAATGGGAAAGGATACATTGATTATTATAAAGAATGAATTCTCTCCAAATCATCTGTAGTCTTAAGGTGACTATAAGCAAAATCCTAACAGAATTTTGGAACTTAATAAAATTTAGATCAGTTTATCTGGAAAAACAAGCAGGCATAGGTACTTTAAAAAAAATCTTCAAAAGATAAATAATGAGAGGAAACTTGTCCTACAGATATTAATAATTAGAACAGTGAAAATCCCACAGATCAATGGAACAAATAAAATAGTCCTGAAACAGTGGTATTCATAAGAATCTATATGTACTAAAATAACAGGGAATGGATGTTTTAGAAAATTAGACTCTTGGAGAAAAAAAATCTAATTACAACTTCAAATTCATACCAAAATAAGTTTCAGAAAATATTCAACAAAAATACAGCTAGAAAAATATAATTAAGCATTGAACCCACTTCTAGATAGAAATGGAGAGATTTGAATACTGAGGAATATATAAAATTCTGTGTAGTGAAACAAAAATCAAAAGCAATTAGAAGGCAGAGGAGTAACTAAACGCACGTATAAGTAATTAAGAAAATCTTAACGTTCCAACAACAACAAAAAGGGAACAAAGTCAACAATAAGCCAATAAAGAAACTGACCAATAAACCTGTGAGAAAATGTTTGGCTTCCCCTGTAAGCGATAGTTCAGCAGCATTTACCACTCAACATTTTTAGGAGATCTTTCAAATACTTAACATTTATAAAGTCCATGACAAGCATTCATGAACTTATGGAAAAAGGATAAATGTGTACATCACTCATGAAGGTAATTTCTTAATATGGATCAATAAAATTTTTCTAACTTTTAGCCTAGTGATTAACTCAACTTTCAGAAATTTATACTGAAGGATTGCCACATATGCACAAATGTCTTAAGTCTCTTAAGACTTATTTAACTTCAATTTATAAACTTGCAGGCATATAGCTGAATAATAAAAAGGTACCTTCAAATGTTGAATTTAGCGATACTCATGTGTTTAAAAATCTCATGTTATTGGGCAACCCTGTCAGAACCCCTCTCATGTCTGAGAGCTTTCTCTGTATCTTTACTTAATAAACTTCTATCCCTTTACTCACTAAATTAATAAATAAGCAAATAAATAAAATAAGATCTCATATTATATAAACATGTTGATAAATTTATAAACTTGTAGGCATATAGTTGAATAATAAAAAGGTACCTTCAAGGATTGAATCTCCTATGTCCTATGGGGCTATCTTTTGGTCTCCATAATAAAACCACTTCCTATATGGCTTTTTATGGACTTGTTAACAAGAATATCTAATACTTAAAATTATAAATTCATACTTCCCAAGAATAATTTTCAAGTCTGTATTTGACTTTGACTACTTCTGTCAGGTGGCATCTGAATGTGTCTAAAATGAGCATTGATTGAGGTCTTTAAGAGGAAGTCACCTTCAACACACATTACATTTTGTTCAAGACAGTATTTGAAAGATTGTTTAGTAATACAAAAGATTTATTTTTTTGAAAAGGTACTAATTTTCTTTTTTATGAGAAGTAATTTTAAAGAAAAACTTTTGTCATATATTGGAATGTGTACAGTAATCAGACATGCTGCAAAGATTTATGAACAAGAATGTTAGTTGAAAGATAACTTTTTTTAAAGATTTTATTTACTTATTCATGAGAGGCAGAGACACAGGCAGAGGGAGAAGCAAGCTCCATGCAGGGAGCCCAATGCGGGACTCGATCCCAGGACCCCGGGATCATGACCTGAGCCAAAGGCAGGCACTCAGCCACTGAACCCCCCAGGTGCTCTTGAAGCATTATTTTTAAAATAGTAAAAAAATAAAATGTCCAACGATAGAGGGTACTGAAATTATTATGCAGCCACGAGGCTGAATGCCATGTTATTCTGTGTTACAAGAATGTCTAATAACTTAGGGAAATGCTCAAAAAATAATAAGTGAAAAAAGTCTAACAAAATTATAGGTGCCAATGTGGGGAAAATATGTAGATATTTGTATATTTGCATAAGAAAAGAAAAAACTGGGGAGAAAAAGTCACCAAAATATTTGGGTGATTACTCTTAGATTGCGATATTTGGGATAATTTTGGTTTTCCTCTTAGGTTTTTATCCTTTTAATGTTTCTTTGCAGTGAGACTGTGCTAATTCTATAATCAAAATGAGAGTGCTTATTTTAAAAATAAAATGCTCTGCAAATTATTACTAGTGTTCTTTTAATATAGCAAAGGCTCTATTTCTCTGGTTTTCCATGGTAAATAAGAGCTTATGATCATGACTCTATAGCTCTACAGTGTGACGTGTTTATCAATGACTGATAATGTTTCATTCACCTACTGAGTAAACGGATGCACAGTGCCCCAGTCTTCCATCTAGTTTTGAGTAGATAAAAAGGAGGGGCGGGATAAGCACGAAGACGAGCCCTGTAGCGTTCCCTTACATGACTGACCTCATTCTGGATCATTCTCATGCAGTGTGCTTTTTAACTGGTCTGTCTGCAGTCTTTTTTCGTGGACCACAACAGTCGAGCTACCACTTTCATTGACCCCCGAATCCCTCTTCAGAACGGTCGTCTTCCCAATCACCTGACTCACCGACAGCACCTCCAGAGGCTCCGGAGCTACAGCGCTGGAGAGGTAAGACCCGCCAGTCCCCCTGCCATGTTCACAGTCGCACAGTCCCCTCCTGTGATGGAGCCAGAACTATTTTAGTGGCTGGGATCCAGAATTGCCTGCTTCTCCAAGGGCCCTGCCTTATCCACACTGCTCTTTAGAAGAAGGAGGACTCAAGGACACCCAGTGAACTCCCTAGGCCCATCTTCAAATTGCCTTGACCTTCCCTTTTGTCCCAACAATCACCACTACTAAAAATCTGTCTAGCTCAAAGGAGATTGAAATTGCGGTGTCAGGATCCGTACACCAGGGCTGGAGCTGAGCTTCCTTAGGCCAGCCAGTCATGTGTGAGTTCTTAAAAGATCATACAGGGTATGACTGACATCAAACTGGATCCTGAAGGAGACATCAATACGATATACATGGACTTTTAAAAACTGGGGGAAATCGCCTGGAGACATGAACACTTTCTTCCCATCCTACCACCTGCTCTTTCCTCGTTTATCTGTTTTCTCTGCCTGCGGTTTCCTTCTGCTGAATCATGAAAAGCTGCCATCCTTCTTAAACACCATGTGCATTGCCTTTCTGAACTACTATCTCTTTATCCTACACCCTTTTCTCGCCTCCTTTCTCAAACCCAAACTCAAAAATAGCTCTTTTCCTCTTCTAGTTGGTTCCCAGCAATATTATGAGCAAATTCCTTTTTATGTCCTTACTGACATTTCCCAGGTTTTGGTACCATCCTAGAAACCATCAGGATCTCAGGAGATTGTGGCCACTGAGAACCATCTCTCCTAAAACAACTTGTAGAGTTTGCTTTACAATGAGGTAGAAAATGAAAAAGTATTATAGGAAAAAAAAAAAAAGAAATATATATATGCATATGTGTGTGAGTGTGTGTGTGTGTGTGTGTGCATACCTCACCACCCCTCTAAAAGTTATTCCAGGAAGAACTAGGGTGAACCTCTCAGGAGAATTGGGGAAAATAACAATCCACCTGGAGCCTCCAGATAACAAACGTAAGTCTCAAGGGAAGAGCCTGCTCCTGTTGTATTGGCACCAGTTTACTACTTTTTTAGGGGAATCACTCATATGCTCTAACAGGCATAACTGTTTCCAACCAACGGTGCTCATGGTTTAACGCCAATGTGATAAATGAATTTTTTCTTTCATGAGTCATCTTAAGTATTGTTTTAGGATACTGCTGAAAACATGATAATTATTTCTTTCTGCATATATGTAAAATGTGTGCATGACCATGCAGAGAAGAATATTATACATCCCTCAAGAGTTATGTGGGTGTCAGGACATGCAGAGAGTGGACACTCAGCAGCAGACACATTCACACACTATAGAAAGCAGTGCCCCAACTTCCCAGCCCAACATGCATTGTATCCCTCTCTGGTGGCACTTTTACAACACTTCAGAAAGTACAAGATTTATGAAATAATAGTGGATAAATACAAAATTCTACATCAACTTGAAATACGCCACTTAGTTCATTTAAAATGACCAACCTCTTTGATATTATTAAGGCAATTTCAGCATTAATATAGATTCTATAAAGAAACTGAGTACTGCAGTCAGATTCACTGTCAATAAAAGAAAAAGAAAAAGATAGATTACTCAATGTAAGATGAACCCCCTAAAGATAGAGATCTCTTACATTTATAAGAAATTAACCTGAAAATACAAGTATTAAAACATTTCTGTTGAAACGGGATTAAGATCATGAGTACAACTTGCAGTACCTGTTCTGAAACATTTATTTAACATGACTGAGTAGCCCAAGCACAGTTACATTGAATATCAACATTGAGGGGCACCTGGGTGGCTCAGTAGTTGAGCATCTGCCTTCGCCTTAGGTCATAATCCCAGAGTCCTGGGACCGAGTCCCGCATTGGGCTCCCCATGGGGAGCCTGCTTCTCCCTCTGCCTGTGTCTCTGCCTCTCTCCCTGTGTCTCTCATGAATAAATAAATAAATAATTTTTTAAAAAAAAGAATATCAACATTGATGACAAAGTACCACCTGCATCAGCCAAGAAAGACTATAACACATAACAATGAAAGGGCATAAATGCGCATCAGCCACCTGTATTTTTCCTAATTCATCCACTCTCCAACTGACTCAGTTGATCAGGTTTTCAAACCCCTTCCAATCCTCTGTCTGCCAGTAGCTTTGCACTGACACAAGGAGAAACCAAGAAAAGCAAGAGAGAAGCTGAGACGCAGAGGATATCTGATCCAGAGACGGCATACCAGAGAAAACAAAGACCCAGCCTCTATGAAAATAAATATTTGGTTCCTCCTGCTGTGAGAACCCATAGCCCAGGGAGTGAGAAGACAGGAGGATCTTGGCATAAAAACAGAAGGAGAGGATGGTGGGAAATATTAATTGTGTTTGCTGTGATGTGAATTTGCTCAACAAACATTGATTACGTGCATGGCCTGCTATGAGCACTGTGGAATGCAAAGAAGTATGAGATATGATCCTTGCCCAGGAGAATTTTATATTCTATGATTGAAGCCAAGCCAAAAAACACAAAGTAACGAGAACAATTAGAATATGACTGAGTGCCAAGAGAGATGTTAGGACAAGTGCCACAGAAGTTCAAAAGAGGCCAAGGAAAGACTCCTTTAAAATAAGGTACCTGACCTAACCCTAGAAAATCGGTAGAATTTAACCAAGTACCAAGGAAGAGGAAGGGCAACCCCACAGAGAGCACCGCGGAAGCAGAGGTGCAGCAATAGGATTGAGAAAGGTCAGTAGAGAGACAATGGATAGTTCAGTGTGACCAAACTACTGTTTCCACTTGGGTTTTGTCTTGGTTTTTGTAAAGCTTTGAATGTCACATGGTTGGCACTTTCTCATGAGCCCACGGAATGAATTTGAGAGAAATAACATAATGATTTTTTTGTAAAATACGGGCTTTAGAGGAGAAGATTATTGGCATTTTGAGGACACTCCTGTAATATGTAGAATTGTCCTGGGTCATTGCAGGACCTCTTTTTCCTGGTCACATCCATTAAATGTCAGGAGTGCCCTCACCTAACCAGTCACTATGACAACCAAAACAAAAAACCAAACAAAATACCTCTAAGCATTTCCAAATACCTCCATGTGGTAAAATACCACTTCAGTTAAGAATTGTATTTTATTAGTCAGGCAAACTTAAATATCAAAAATTCAGGTCACACAGGGAGTTCAAGACCGCAGCTCAGATCTAACTCCCAGTCCAGTGTAAACTAGTATTTTAAGAAGGAGACCATGACAGCCAAGAAGAGGAAGGCAAAGAGCGATCTCCAAGAGAAAGGCCCATTCGGGACCACTGAAGGTTGGCAAAGAGACACAAGACAAAGAACATCTTGTAGGAAGAAGCCTGAGGAGGAAGGGGCAGTCCGTTAGCAGATGGTCCCAGCTCCAGCTTCTCCACAGCAGAGCTATGTGTGTACCATTACCCCTTCCTTTCCTCTCTTGGACCTCAGTTCCCTCATCCGAAAGTGGAGACAAGGCAACTAGGTGGTTGGCTCTGTGATTCTCAGTCTGTGATGCTTGAGGCACTAGGAAGATGAACAGGAAAGCCAGTTGGGGAAGATGGCAGGTTTGCCATTAGATAAGTTGATAATGAGGATGAACACAGTAGGATATCCCATTTGAAATGACAGTTAAGCAAATGGAAATATGAGACTCAAGAATAATCAGTGAATTATTTCCATAATCCATGGTTTTCCTGTATCCATATCAGAGCGACTGGAGGATTTGCAAGAGATGTTTCTTACGCTGCAACCTTAGGAATCAGTATTTTCTGTTCACCTTCATGAGCCATTCTCTTGAGAGCTGCTCAGCAGCGAATATTTTTATCAACTGCATTTAAAGACAGAATTAAAATCAGGAAATCAGTCTATATTCAGGCTCTTAAGTGGTAAGAATTTCCCTCAAAACCCCTGTGATAGATTACTAACAAAGACACTGTCAAGCGTCTTTTAGATTGGCCTTTACATCAAGTGAAAATTTTTCAGGTGGTTTGCTGAAAGCAGTTATCAGGGATATATATAGTACTTTCTGCATAAAAAGATCATTATTTGATACTTTAGACTTCATTTGAGTACAGTGTCACATCTGACTGCAATATACAGAAAAAGTATCCACAGAACAGGCCTATCTCGTCCCATAACATCCAAATGGAAATGGACACAGACAAATGGAAAGAGCATATAGGGCTAGAAATATCAGATCCCATCTCTCTATCAGTAGGAAAATCATTGAAGATCGCATTTGTCTTGTTTATACTGCAATTAGCAATATAAATTAACATTAATAAAGAAGGATAATAGAGCACATTATTTTTATTTCTTTTACCACCTTATCTTGGTCAGGTTAGAAAATCATTAATCATAGAACAAACAGTTCTGGAAGGGACACACAAAAAAGCATAATAGTAGTTGCCTAAGAAAAGGACAGGAATCTGGCAGAAACTGACTTTTCACTTTAAACGCAGAAGTCGCTCTTGGTCATTCTTTATAGTTTGCTTTTTTGATGACAAAAGTTATTTCAGGGCAGCCCAGGTAGCTCAGTGGTTTAGCGCCACCCTCAGCCCGGGGCATGATCCTGGAGACCCAGGATGGAGTCCCCCATTGGGCTCCCTGCATGGAGCCTGCTTCTCCCTCTGCCTTTGTCTCTGCTTCTGTGTGTGTGTGTCTCTCATGAATAAATAAATAAAATCTTTTTTAAAAAAAAGTTATTTCATTGGCTCTGATGACACAGAGAAGTCATCACCCAGGGAGCTTATGCTTAGAGAAGGTAACTTCTGCACTGCTTCTAAAAATTGAAGTTTTCCTCTTGATTCAACGTAACCTATACTTAACCTACAGGTTTGGTTGGAAGTTTATAAAATTCCGACCCCTATGAAAATAAACTTTTGAATTATCAACAGTAGGTAAAGAGTGTAGAAAACACAGACACGGATGGGAAAGAAGTGAAAAGGCGGGTATAATTCCCCATCTAGGGACACTTCGTGGCCTACATAGAAATAAAAGAATTAGTTCCTATTGTCTATGGTTCTGTATCCTACTTTACCAGGCTAGTACCTTGTAGGCTGTTCCTATGCCATTGCAATTCTTCTATATTTTATCATACAGGCCTACCATAATTTAACTCAAGCCTTTCTTTGTACATTATGTTTATTATTCACTTTTCACTATTATAAATATTTTGAACTCAAGCATAGATCTCTCTTTTGTTTCATGAGATAATTCTGAAAACTTTCTTAATGATCTATTTTTAGAATGCAAAACGAATCTAGAGACAAATGCAAATTCATCACTTAGGACTTTCCTCTGAACTCACTATTTTTTTTATCATCAGGCCTCCAGTGAGCATTAGCTGATTACTAATCCAAATTCAGCCTATAACCTGCAATTTTCAATGATGGCTTAAAAAACAAACAAACAAACAAAAAAAAAAAAACACCAGTTTACATTTCTAAATTGCAACACAAAAGAGAAGCTTGTTTACCAGTCACTGAAAACTATTTTCTGAGCATATCTACTTTTTTTTTTTACTAGAGAGCTAAATGTTTGAAGTTTCACATTTGCAATTATGATTAAAGCTATCTCAACATCAAAAGGGAAAGAAATCTTAAAAGTAGTCCCTATTGCAAACTAGGTTTTAGCCAGTCATAGAATAGTCATAGCATGTCTGGGGAGAGGCAGGCCATGTCTGGGAGAGGGAGGTCCCCTCTTTTTCTCTCCATCTCACACACACACCCAGGAGAAACCCAGTAACACAAAAAGTGTCAAATGCCAGGGAATTCAGTGAGTCATATAATTTTGGTTTTAAATGGAAAATCTATTTTAAGTCATTCTCAGGTTAGGAAAGCAAATGTTAGCATCATGTTTGCAGTGAGATCGGAATCAGTGACTCAGCTGTTATCCAACATTCCTCAGGATGGATCATTTAATACTACTTTAGGGGTACAAGGATCCTAGCATATACTAAACTCTAACCCAACCTCAGAATCTTTTCCAGCCCCGGTTGAAGTTGTCTCCATCCCTATAAATTCTTGGCTCCTAGTTGGATGAGGGTGTGTTCTATTTAACCCTCCCATCCATCCGCATCTGTAGGTTCTCCACTACCTCCTTTACCCTTGGCAGGTGTCTCTATGGTTCAGGTACCCCACATGCCCCACCTTCCCCCTGTGTTGTCTTCTCCATCTCATTCATACTTGGCCTGAAGCACATTCATCAGTGAGTAGTCTGCCTTCAGGGTAGCTGGCCTTCATCTGGTTTCAGAAGTTTTACAATCTGGCTTAGTTTTGCCAGTGAGCAGATGACCTCAGAAGTAGGCACCATTTTTCCCTGAAACATATCTGTAACACATGAATTCCCTGTGGCAGCCCGGAATAGAAGGGAGCCTCTTCCTGTTTCAAAGTGCTATTTATTTCAGGGCAACCCACCAGCAATTAGACACTTTAGCTCAGAGTGTGACAGCAGGCATCACCTGAGTTTGGTACACAGCCATGCCTTCCTGAGGTCTGTTATCAGATCTGTTTCCTCAGTTTCTCTCTGTAATACATCATTTAGATAATCTTCAACTGAGTGGTCTTTCAGATTCCTGTATTCATAGCATCAAAAATATTTCACACACACTTTATTTTTTTTCACACACATTTTAAAGCAGACTGACATAATTCCTTCCAAGGAAAAGTGACCTATCATTTAAGTCCCAGATAGCCTTTACATATTAATTCAAGGAAAAAGAAATGTAGAGACTCAATGCTGCCTATTTTAATAATTAGCATGGCTTTCTTTCATCACTCTGCTTTGCAACCATGTAATTGGGACTGGAAAGTGCTGTTGCAGAAGTACCAGCTTCTAAATCTTGGTGGCTGGCTATCTAGCAGGACAGAGCCGAGGGCTAATGACATCAAATGAGAAGCTTACTACAGTAGCACAGAATCTAGTTCCTTGTCCCTCCAGTAGGCAGCGGGCAAGGAGAAGGACCGGGAGAGAAAGGATGGATCTGCATCTCTACTACTTCCAGAAGAGCAATTCAAAGACTGCCGTACACAGACAGTGAACTGATAGCACATCTCTGCCAAGAAAGGATGTTATCCCTGTCTGTGTGGAGTGTGGAAGTAGGACCCAAAGGAAAACCAGCAATTACCATGTCTTTAATTAGTAAGCCCTTAGTAATCTGTCCTATTTGTCATCTGCAATGTGACACATGGCCTAGTCTTAAATGGCCCCTTTGAGATTGACCTGACGTTTCTGGACTTTGTACTATAAGATCTCACTACCTCTCCTGAATTCTGTGGGAGCAAATTGTATACCGACTTCAGAGGAGGAATCTTCTTTCCTTATTTGTCTAGATGCTTGAGCTTCTTATGAGTATATTACAAAATAATCTTTAATATAATTCTTAAATTTTTTAAAGCCTATTTTGGCATATTTTACCAAATATCATAGGATGATATTTGATGAGTGGATTCCAATGTGGAAAATTTACAGAGCCTCTGTTTAAGTAGCTTACCCTGCAAGGGCCCTTTAAGGAACAAAAGTACAGAGAATTATGGTAGAAAGTTCATTGTCATGCTCTAGAACTTAGAGGGTTTGTTAAAACTTAAAACTGATCTAAATTTATCATCATAAATATCAGTTTTAAGCTAAGTAAGTTCTGCATTTCATGTAGTTTTGTCAAAATGCCCATCCAAAACCAGGGTATTGGTTGCAGGCTAATAGCAGAAAAGGAGTCAACAAATGCTTTGCAGTCAAGCGTTAGTTGGTATCCTAGTTCTGTCTCTTAGAGTTAAAAATTTTGTAAATAATTTATCTGATCCTCAGATTCCCTGTTTGTAGTCTGGGCTTAATAATGCTTTTCTTTCAGAATTTTGAGAGAATAAGAAGATACTATGTGAAGAGTAGCCAGTACAGTGAATGAAATAATAGGCACTAAGCAAAGAATGGCCACGTGAGGGTGATACGTGCTGTTAAAAAGAGCAAGTCCATTCCACATTCAGTTCTGAAGTTGAGTGCCAACCTTTCGAAATGAAAGCCATAAACTTATCTTTACTGATAATGTTCGTGTAGAATTTATGTCTCTTGAATGTATTTATGAACAGAAATGTTTTTAGTGTATTCAGTATATTAATTTGGTTAACATTTATGACATCTAACACAATCACTTTCTTAAAAACCATCAACCACCCTACTTAGTCTTTCTTTTTTTTTTTAACTTGCTTATTTCCACTCACTTTGAGCATTGTAACTTCATTGCTTTTTTAACTTAGGTGATATCATGATCTTTACCCCTCATCTTGAAAAATTAGTATTAAAAGTCCATCTGAATTTGATAAGATTTCCAATGCTAACAATTTTATTTTGAAATTAGGCTTCAGAAGTCTCTAGAAACAGAGGAGCCTCTTTACTGGCCAGGCCAGGACACAGCCTTGTAGCTGCTATTCGGAGCCAGCATCAACATGAGTCATTGCCACTAGGTATGTATCAAGCTTTGGGGACCCTGGATACCCAATACTTAGGTTATTTTCTTCTTGTCACGAATCTTCTAATATTCAGAATTCTGTGTTTTCTTTTTCCTCCCCTATAATCTACCCCCACTCTTTGCTTCCATCCCCCTTCTGACCCAATTTCTTTTCCCTTCATTCCTTAATTTGTCCTTCCATCTTCCCTGTCTCTGTTCTCTTCCAGGCCTTGACCTTCTTCTTTATTGTATTCAGTGATTTGTATTCAGTGATTTGTTAGCCAAGTCCAGGAGAGCATAGTTTAAATGAGGTGATGGATCTTGTTGCTATTAGACACAGTTTTTAATTTAGACCTCTCTCCCCAGGTGTGTGTGGGGATAAGTCAGCATAGTCTTCATTCCTAACCTCAGTTACCTCCTGAGGTACATGCCACTTGTATCAAGGGAAATGAGGTGAGAAAGCCCAAATGGATTTGCTTATTTCCATTATCATTCCTGGGAAATCCACCTACACCACAGGTTATAAGGGTCAAGTGCTCAGAAAGGGATTTCTTTGAACTCATAAAGAATCTTTTGCTGTAATAACTATTGAAAATGGCCAAGAGAAGTCAGAAGGAAGAGAATAGAACTCCTCTCATGGAGAGCAATTTTATTCTCCTTCACCTCTTCACACAGGGATGAGTTAAGTTCCTGGAATATTAAGGATAATTAACTTAGATCTGGTTTACTTTTGGTTTGATCTTTTAAAAATGATAATGCTATTATGTCACAGAAAAAAGCCCTCAAGAGCTTACATTTTTTTGATGAGTATGCTATCTGCCCTTCAAAGTCCTTTGCTAACCCTGGTATCAAGCAGCCATTTTCCAACCATTAGAGAAATTATCTCTGGGCTGAAGACTCAACCACAACGTGCACTTTTGTCTGTTTCAGCATATAATGACAAGATTGTGGCATTTCTTCGCCAGCCAAACATTTTTGAAATGCTGCAAGAGCGTCAGCCAAGCCTGGCGAGAAACCACGCACTCAGGTAGGGACTTGTCGCTCACCCTCTAGCTCTGGGTCTCTCCAGCCCGTCTCCCCAGGGGGACAACACCTCTGTGGAGGAAGAGTAGAAGCTTATGATTCGTTTTGTTCTCTTGAATACTCAGAAGGAAGGATCCAGGGGATTCTAATGTTCTCTGAAGAGCCACTAACAGAGATAGCCATATTGCCAGGTTCCATATTAACCATACAATGCTAAAATAATTTCCACTGATTCAGAAAGAAATCCAGAAAAAGTAAAATATCTTTCATCAAAAAATTACTTATGTAAAGCATCATATGATTTTTTATTCAAGTATAATTAACATATTAATTGTTATATTAGTTTCAGTTAGACAATATGGTGATTCAACAATTCTAGACATTACTTAGTGCTCATTATGATCAGTGTACTCTTAATCCCCTTCACCTCTTTCACCCATTCCATCACCTACCTCCTCTCTTGTAACCATCAATTTATTCTCTGTAGTTGAGCCTGGTTTTTTGTTTGTCTCTTTTGTCCTTGCTTGTTTTGTTTCTTAAATCTACATATGAGTGAGATCATATGGTATTTGCTATTCTCTGACTGATCTACTTATTTAGCATCATATGGTAAAGGATCCATCCATGTTGTTGCAAATGGCAAGATTTCATTCTTTTTTTTAGTTCAGTAATATTCCATTGTGTATATATACCACATATTCTTTATTCATTCATTGATGGATTCATACTTGGATTGCTTCCATATCTTGCCTGTTGTGTACATGTGACAATAAACATAGGGGTACATATATTTTTTGAATCAGTGTTTTCATTTTCTTTGGGTGAATACCCATAGTGGAATTATCAGATCATGTAGTGATTCTATTTTTAATTTTTGAGGAACCTCCATACTGGTTTTTCCAGAGTAGTTCCACAAGCTTGCATTCCCATCAGCACTGCATGTGGGTTCCTTTTTCTCCACATCCTCGCCAACATTTGATTCTTGCGTTTTTGATTTTAGCCATTTTGACAGGTGTGAAGTGATAACTCATTGTAGTTTTGATTTGCATTTCCCTGATGATGAGTGATGTTGAGCATCTTTTCATGTGTCCGTTGGCCATCTGTATCTCTTCTCTGGAAAAAATATCTATTCATGTCCACTGCCCATTTTTAATTGGATTATTTAGGGGGTTTTGGTGTTGAGTTGTGTAAGTTCTTTATATATTTTGGATATTAGCCCCTTATTGGATATATCATTTGCATATATCTTCTCCCATTCATTAGGTTATTTTTTTGTTTTATTGATGGTTTCCTTCATTGTGCAAAAGCTTTTTATTTTGGTGTAGTCTCAGTAATTTATTTTTGCTTTTGTTTCCCTTGCCTATGGAGACATATCTAGAAAGATGTTTCTACAGCCACTGTCAAACCAATTACTGCGTATGTTCTCATTTGGGAATTTTATGGTGTTAGGTCTCACATTTAGTTCTTTAATCCATCTTAAATATTTTTATTTTTAAAATATCATTTAGTGGTAAACCAATTATTAGATTAACATATTAAAAAATAAACCAACCAGCAAACCAAAAGTATTAAAAGTACAATGTGTTCTAACTACTTAAATCTTACTATCCATTAGTGTCATTGTTGCATGAGTGTCCTTGAAAATGAATCACTTCATTTGGAAAGGACAGCCACCCAAAGTGATAACAAGGTAACATCTCTTAAATCTCACGTTCCAAGATATTCAGGTATCTCTCTGCTTCAGTTAACTGCACAGTGTTTGGGAATCTGGCCATACATGATGGTTAGATGTGTCTTGTTGGAGTTTGAATTCTTGATCAAGCTCTTCGAGACCATTATTCAGAGCATGTTATTCAGTCCAAAACTACCCTTAATCTCCTCAGATACAGATTACCATGTGGGCACTGTGTAGATGCTTTTGTGTATAAAGGATCAGGAAAGGTCTGGGAATACAGTCACTGACTGCCTCGGACTCCTCATCTCCTATTTGGTGGTCTTTTGAATCTAGCTGGCAACTGTGATACTCTGCTTTGACTTCTCAGTGAATCACCAACACCTGAAAATAGCCTCTTTGCAATTCAAATTCATATTACTCCTCCCAGAGTGGATTATTCACTGATCACACACACACACACACACACACACAGCTTCACTGACACCTCTTTTCACTGCTTTTTACTCTGTGTGAATTAGAACCACCCGTCCTCCCCACTGCCAGGTCTCCACTCCTCCTTCTTTCTCTATCTCCACACCAAAACATACGCCTCCTCACTTTCTATCTTCCAGCCTTTCTTTTTCCTTCCCTGTGATGGCCTGCATTTGGGTGCTCATCATTTCTCTCCTGGATTTTGTAGGGGTCTCCTAGAATATGTCCCCTTGATCTATCACTGTAACAGATATCACCTACCTGTTATAGCCAGAATTACCTTCTTATAGCACAGATTAAATCATGTCACTTCTGGCCTTCAAAAAAAGCTTTCCATTGTATGTGAAATAAAGTCAGGATTTCTCAACACATTTTCCATGGCCCTAACCTAACTCTATCTCAAGCTAGTTTTCCCTTCTAGTGTCTTCCACTTCCACCAAGCAGGCTGTGTCCTCTCCTACTTCTGCCCTCTTGGGAATGGCTCTTCTCTTAAGGACCTCTCAACTCATTTTAAAGGCTCAAACCAAATACAAAGATTCACCAACCTCGGCAAACTTTAATATTTCTTTTGCCTTGTTTTGATAGCATTCCTTTTTTGTCCTTCTCATATATTTTTCCATTATCTCTTGAATACTGTCTGTACTGGTGTAAACTCCTTAGTGCGGGATCTTCCAGTCTTTGCCTTTGTATCACTCTTCCCCTCAGAACCTACTCCTCTACTTTGAAAATAAGCAACACTAATTATGTTTAGAGTGTTTGAAAGATCTTTAGATGAACAGATGAGCTTTAGCATAAGTGATCAGCCCTTCCACTTATGCTCATCTCTGCCCATTACTGTGCCACAGAAGGCAATGCCATACTCAGTCATGTGGCTCATTTATTTGTGGGCTACTCCCTGACTCACAGTATAGCATAATTTAAGGGAATTTCCAAGGGATTTTCAGAGAAGTTGTATGATATGAAAAGTTTCTGAGAGATTGCTACTCTTGAACTTTTTTTCTGTTACTGATTCTACCAATAACTAATGAGTTCAGGGCTAATTTTTTGAGGAATTTGAATTCATCAAAGGCACTGGAGTCTCATTTAAGTCATTTTAAAAGTGAAAATGTAATCCCCTGGGTAAAAGAGTGAAAGTAAACTATTTTCAGTGCTATTACATAGTATCACATTATAACAAAATCCAAGAAGCCTTAAAGGCTTTGTTCCAGTGCAGAATTGTACAATTATGATTTTTCCAGACATGGGGAATTTGGAATTAAGACAACTTGGAATTGGAAAAATCTCAGCAATTATTTAGTATATAAACTAATAACTTCTTTAAGATTAGGGACTCCTTTAAGGACTTGAATGAGAACCCAAATATCTCACCAAAAACAGAAGGCCCAAAGTGGCTAAAAAACATGGAATTAAAAAGAGAGAACAACAAGAGGAAAAATTTGCTTACAGGCAATACAAGAGTCAGGCTTCCAAGAACCAGGAAGCTAGGAACTACTCACTGTGACTGGGCTGGTGGTTGCCCCTGGATCTGATGTGGGGGTGAGTCAGTTCCATTTTAAAGGTCCAAAGATTGAATAGAAAACCTCCTTTCCCCCATAACACTGCCCAGAGGACAAACTTACTGCTTCCTCTGTGGTCTTCAAGTGGGGACTGTGACCCTTGTTCAGCCATTGCTTTTCTCAGGGAGTCATGGATACATGTCTTGAGTCCACAAAGCCAGTGTGAAGGGTGAGTCCTCAGAAAACTGTGTTCAGCAGATAACACAGTGAATCAGAAGGAAGCCACCTAAGGAGAGGGAAGATGGAGCCAGAAAACCTAGAGTTAATGACATCTGTTAACTTTAAGCGTTATGGTAGCAGTGGTCATTCATTCATTCTTCCTCTAAGCTTTTATTGTGCCAGTATTCTGAATCAAGAAGGGCTGTATATGCAGTAGCAAAGCAAACAGACACTGGTCCCACTTTGTATCGTATTTGCTATCTATTGAGGAAGGTAGATGGTAGACAAGTTTGACTTTTATTTTTCTCAAGCCAAATATATAGCTATAGAATGTGTTAGAGGCCAAAAGAACAGGATCAGAATTTAGTAATAAAAGATAGTGACAAAAGAATTTCAAGGATTTCATGTGGATATTAAGTTTTGAGGCCTTTGAGGCCACAAAGAGAGATGTCCAGATGTCAAGGAGGCAGGTAGCTCCACTGAACTGAACCCTAAGGAGAGTTTTGCACTGGAGTTTTCCTGATGGACAAAGGATATATGTAGGAGAGGCAGATGGCATTCTCACCATCAGAGATCTTTCCCAGTTCCAGTGCCTTTGGAATGGGTCCCAGGGCCTTTGGAGGCCCCCAGACCACTGGGTCTACATAAGAGTTTTGTATACATGAAAGAGTGCAATGTCCTGTGGAGAGCCACTGAAAGTCTCAGAAAAGTGGGCTTGGCTTTCTGATACATGGATGTGGTTAATGTGGGATGGTGGGATAACAGAACCACTGCAGTGTGGTGCCACTTTGGGCACTTTGCTGCCTTAGTATAGTTGGCCCCCTTTGGACTTCATTTCCTCAGGGATGCTTGGAACAAAGGGAAACTCCTAGAATGTTCTCTCCATTTTTCCTCCAGCCAAGGAGACCAGGGGCTTACCCATGTATAGGTCCCTTGGGACCACAAGATGATCTGCCCCAGGGGCATTGTCATTGGGAGGACATATAAATTTGAGAGTCCTTTGTGGGGCTGAAGTCAGTAAACCAGGGGAGCAGATCCACAGAAGCTTCCAAACAAGAGGCCTGGAGATGGTATCAGGATTTAGAGGCCAAAGCTCAGAAACATGGGATCGAAAACATAGAGACACACAGAGGGAGACAGGTGATGGAGGAGGCATTGTGCTTGCACTCTTGGCTGGGCTTCCACATCCTTCCGCAAAATGATGTGCGGACAGGTCTGTTCCATTTTTCAGAACCTCCAGTCAGAGAAGCCACAATGAACAACCCCCCCCTCCCCCAGGTTTGGGCAATAGCCTTTATTGCAGTGATACGCTACCTATACTGAGAAGTTGGATTACAACACATTTCTCTGTTTAATCTTATTTTGTAGAGGCCAAAAAGTTTTCCTTTTAAAAAATACACACACCAAAAGGTCAAGCTTATTGTATTGTTGCCTGAAAATATGCAAGTAATGATGAAGATTTGGGCTCATCTTATTATAATCAGAGACAGGAAAAATTTGTATCTGCAGTATTTTTACAAATAGATTTTTAAGAAGTCATACATTGGAGGAAACTGAGTATACGGTATACTGGATGGCTCTGTATTAATTTCTTACAACTCTATATGATTCTAAAATTATCTCAAAATTAAAATGTTAACAAAAAAATAAAGTTAAATATAAAAAAAGCAAATCCTTAAATCTTCTCAGATTTTTGTGGCATCTCTTCAAGAAAGGGAAGAAAACTTCTTTGAAGCATGCACACAATGGAATGATTCTTGGTTGTGGCATTTATAATATTTGAATGCCAGAGACGCAAAGTACCAAGTTCATCGGATCAGAATAATATTATTTATCTCTAAATTCATCGGAATAACTTGTCAGGTTTGAGTTGGAGGTCACGAAGAGAGTCAGAATGCAAATTATAATTAAACTGAGAAATTGAGACCTGTGCTCAAACTGACCTGGAAGACTCGGGTATTCTGGATGCCAGCCCCTCTCTTCCCTGGTGTCGCATCATACATTTTCCATCAGGTGTAAGATTTCTTGAGATGCCCTCTTTCTCTTTCCTCCCATGGCTCCCAAGATGCCGAGAGCCCACAGCAGTCCTCCGGCAGCTCTCCTTACCCACCTCCCTCCTAACTGTCATAGCTGTCTGAGGTACTACGTTTGTTGTGTTCCTCAGCTTCCATCCCTGTAGTCTGAGGAAGGGTGATCCCTTGTAGAGCATCATGGGAACCTGCTACAGGAGCTCAAAATACCACAAAATTCACTGGACATTAGACTATCGCTAGTCAGCCATATTGGCAGGGAAACGAGTCAGAAAGGGATGTGTGCCCTCGTTTATGTGTTGGTGTGTAATTCTTATTTTCTTTCCTACATTATTCTAGGGAGAAAATCCATTACATTCGGACTGAGGGTAATCATGGGCTTGAAAAGTTGTCCTGTGATGCAGATCTAGTAATTTTGCTGAGGTAAGGGGCTAAGCCTGAAACACTTCTGGAAAGGCTGCTCTGGGCAGTTTTTTTCCACTACTTCTATAGTTGAAACACTCTGCATTTGTTCTAGAGGATTCTAGTAGCTGCAGAGTAGGACCCCCCCACCCTTGTACCTGCTGCCCATTGCCTTCTTTACATTCACAACTGAGGTATCAAGAACTGTGCATAGTACTTAATGGAGACTTTATTATTGCAGGATTAATTAGGATTTAAAATAACACTGAGAATTTGCACGCTGGCATGTGCCTATCTAAGTGAACCTAAGTGCTTTTGTTGCCTTGTGAGACCTGTAACCACTATATCGTAATTCATGAACACTCTCGTGAACAGAAAATTAACTTTTTTCTTTCTTTCTTTCTTTCTTTCTTTCTTTCTTTCTTTCTTTCTTTCTTTCCTTTTCTTCTCTCTTCTCTTTTCTTTTCTTTCTCCTCCTCCTCCCCTTCCTCTTTCTTCTCCTCCCCCTCCTCCTCCTCCTCTTCTCCTCCTCACTCTCCTCCTCCTCCTCACTCTCCTCCTCCTCTCCTCCTCCTCCTCCTCCTCTCCTCCTCCTCCTCCTCCTCCTCCTCCTCCTCCTCCTCCTCCTCTCTTCTTCTTCTTCTTCTTCTTCTTCTTCTTCTTCTTCTTCTTCTTCTTCTTCTTCTTCTTCTTCTTTTCTTACTTTACAGTCTCTTTGAAGAAGAGATTATGTCCTATGTCCCACTGCAGGCTGCCTTCCACCCTGGGTACAGCTTCTCTCCCCGCTGTTCACCCTGTTCCTCACCTCAGAACTCCCCAGGTAACTTGAGTATCTGGCATTCTATCTCCTGTAAGTGTCCATCTGGGTTTCCACCAGATGAAGGTAGAAGAAGAGCAGTAGTATATGTATATGTGTGTGTGTGTGTGTGTGTGTGTGTGTGTGTATATATATATATGCACTCTCTTCTCCCCTCTCTCAATTTTCTAGTTGAAACCACACTGTCGAAATTGGGTGTTGACAAATTGCCTGTTTTTGTAATGCCCCCACACTATAATGCATTCTACATTCTTAATTTGAAATTTTTAATAAAAATAATATTTCATGACATGAAAATTATATGAATTGCAAACTTCAGTGTCTATAAATAGAATTTTATTGAACCCCAGTCACACCTGTTTATTTATGTATTTTCTATAGCAACTTTCACACTACAACAGCAGAGCTGAGTAGTAGCGATGAGACCAGAGGACCACAAAAGCCTAAAATATTTACTACCTGGCCCATCACAGAAAAAGTCTACTGACCCCTGCTCTAAATTACTTTTGTATTCCAAAGGTACTCTGCAGGCATTTAGAGGGGAAGAGCCTTTTCTAAAACATTTTGCCTTATGACTCAGAATATTATTAGATACTAATTTTAGTAACTTTCTGTTTAGGTGTAAAGGAATTGCTCAGTGATGTGGTGACTAGGGACCACCATTCTGTCCCCACAAAGATGTTACAGAGTTTTCTTACATGCACAATTGTTCCCCTACAGTTTCCTTTATGTATTAGGATTAATATACTCATGATACAGAAATTCTTTATAGGTATTTTCCATTCCAAATAAGGAAATATGTACTGAACTGTTTAGTGGAAAAAAAGAAGATGTTGCTCTTGGGTTCATCAAAATAATTAGTTTAAGTCAAATCCATATTCCCAAATGAGATCCAGATATTGGAGAGTTTTCCTCAGTTGCTTAGTTTTCAACACCACCTTGTTCAAAGTCTTGGTGGTAAACCCAAATTTCTTTTTATGACTTTAGAAGTAAAGGAACTTAGTTTTAAAAATCTAGTAGGTTCTTTTATCACAACTTCTAGAGTCAGTGTCTAAGCTTGGATTTTGAAGCCACTGGAGAAATTCACAAGAGATACAGAATTTAGCAGTGTCCTCAGTCCCCAGAAGGGAAGTCTCACTCAGCATCGTGTGGTACTGCCACATGTCTCTAAAACTAGAGTATCTTAGTTTGGCTCCTCCAAGTTACATCACTCAGAACTATCTTTTAGGGGTAGTTTTGTTAATTGCTAAAATCTGTTTCTAAGTCAGTATCTCCTCATCATCACTTCCTCCAAACCAGTGCACCAAAGGCATTATTAAGGAAATGCCCAATGTGTGCTGCTTCTGACATATAATTGAGATGCCATTGCCTGGGATAAGGAAGATAAGGACCTTTGCTAGAGCCAACATGAAGACAGTCAAATATTTCCAGTGCACACAGGATGACTTACTTTTGGGGAGTAAAGCCTTCCATTTGGGGGCACCTATTGCTCTACATGATGATCTGCCATTTTGTTGTAGATATTGTACCAGCCTGATAAAATATCTGCACTTTGGTCCAAACATTCAACAGTAAAGTATGATTTTAACATTATTACATGAAGGAGGCAATCATATTACAAATAGAAAAATAGGAGATACTAGTTATTTCCTAAATGAGAATTACTTGCATAATTTTTATAAAAGGAATCAACTTTCCTAATAAGCCATTACTAATACCATGAACCTAAACGATCATCCAATTAATTTTAATTCTTTTTTAAATTTTTTTAAATTTTTATTTTTTAGATTTACTTATTTGAGAGAGAGAGAGTGAGAGCGCACCAGCAGGAGAAAGGCAGAAGGTGAAACAGGCTCCCCACTGACCAGGGATCCCAATGAAAGGCTTGATCCTAGGACTCTGGGATCACAACCTGAGCTAAAGGCAGACATTTAGCCAACTGAGCCAGGCACCCACAATTCATTTTAATTCTTTTTTTTTTTTTCATTTTAATTCTTAATTGTCCTAGCT
The DNA here is from genome assembly GCF_048164855.1 of Canis lupus baileyi. Taxonomy (NCBI): domain Eukaryota; kingdom Metazoa; phylum Chordata; class Mammalia; order Carnivora; family Canidae; genus Canis; species Canis lupus. The sequence goes on from NC_132858.1 coordinate 49,758,034, forward strand.
CTGACCATGAGGGTCCTAGATTATATAATCCAAATATTTTGATGTTGAATTTTATAATTACCATTTTCTAGACCTTCCTGAAACTTATCTGAGTGCTACAGAGATAGCAAATCATAGATATTTATGCCAAAGTACTTTGTAAAGCTTAAGTTACTAGAAAAATACATAGAATTGATCATGGGCATAGTGGTAGTACCAGCAGTAGTAAAAGTCATATTATAAAATACACTGCATTGTGCTGGACAGAAAATGCTACTTGCACCTACAGATTTGTATTCTCATTCTACATATAGTCTGAAACCTGGCATTTCACTGAGGACAGTTCTTTTCAAGTGGTGGCTATGGGTTCCCTTACACCTCAGGTGCTGGGGGCTCTAAGGGTAAGGCTGATGTGCTTCATGCTTCCTTGCTTATACCACTCAGCTGCCTCCCCACCACCCCCAGTTGCTCTCATTAACCAGCCTTTCTGTCATTCTCAGACTCTGGTATCTGTCTCATAGTTTGCTCTCCTTCTCAAGTCTTTCCATCATCCTGAATGACTTCAACATCCACAAGGACACCCATTCATTTCCCTAGCCTCCTGGTTTCTGGAATTTCTGGTCTGCCATGACCTTCCCCTCCCCCCCTCAGAACCACTTGTTCTCACATTCACCTTCCCATCCCTGTCGTCATCTCTAAAATCACTAATTCAAGCATCTCACTCCCGTTCAATATACTTGTTCAACTACTCTTCCCATTACTGTCCTTTGTCCTCATCAAGACCTCTAGTTCACACAGGCCTCTCCTTTCCTTTTTGTCCTTCCCTTATCCAGCATAGATTCCATAGTTTATTATCTTGGTAGCATCTGTGCCAATGGCCTTTGCTCCCCAGTCCTCTCCATTTTGTTTGCAGAACCCTGCCCCTAGATGAATGCACTATCTGCTTCCTCTACGTCTATGCTCAGGAATTCTTGGGCAAATTCATCTGACAGGGCCAATTACACATTATAGATTAGTCTTCTCTCACCTCATATGATCTTGAACACCCAAAAGAAAACTCTACCATGTTTCCTAGGTAAACTTTTCTACTGCTTTTTCTTTTCTTTTTTCTTTCTTTTTTTCTTTTTTTTCTTTTTCTTTTTCTTTTTCTTTTTTTTTTTTTTTTTTTTAGAAAGAGCAAGAGAGAAAGCAGGGGAGAGGGGGCAGATGGAGAAGGGGAGAGAGAATCTTTTTTTTTTTTTTAGATTTTATTTATTTATTCATGAGACACAGGGAGAGAGAGAGAGGGAGAGAGAGAGAGAGAGAGAGCACGCCAGAGACACAGGCACAGGGAAAAGCAGGCTCCATTCAGGGAGCCTGATGCAGGATTTGATCCCGATCCAATCCTGGATCTCCAGGATCATGCTCTGGGCTGAAGGTGGTGCTAAACCACTGAGCCACCTGGGCTGCCCCCATAGAGAGAGAATCTTAAGCAGACTCCACACTCAGCATGGAGCCTAACATGGGGCTTGATCTCACAATCCTGGGATCATGACCTAAGCCAAAATGAAGAGTTGGACACCTAACCGACTGAGCCACCCAGGTGCCCCTTTACTGCTATTTCAAAGTTTATGCTCCCCTCAAATCTCCAACCCTCTCTATCTCTCCTAGCAAATGATATCCCTTCTCCCTTCACTAATAAAATTGAAACCATTAAGTAGACATTTTCCCAAATGTCTGCTACCAGTCCTACAAGCCTACCAAGCCTGCCCCTCCTTCCACTCCACACCTGTGCATGAGAGGAGATGTCTTCACTGGAGGTCACCATGACCTCCAGGCACACAGGCCAGTGGGTAATTCTCACAACTAACATCAAGCCACCTCAAGCCACATTTGAGATTATTGACTGTTCTCCCTCTTAGGTCATCTCTTCAGTTAGCTTCTATGACACTACTATATGCACTTCAACTACTTCTTCGGTCACCTATGCAGACTCATTCTTCACTTCCTACCATGCTCAAGACTCAGCCCTAGGTTTCTTCTCTTCTCTCTCAAACTATGTCTCTTTCCAATCAAACATTCAAAAGTAGCAGCATCGAAGGCCAAGTTCATGATCTCCACCACAGATTTGTTCTTTTTCCCTTGTTCTCCATCTCAATGACTGTCACTGCAGTCCCTTCCACCTCAGTCTACTCCACTTCTCACCTCCGCTGATACCACACTAGTCCAATTTAGGCTGTCTAAATCTATCCTAGTCCTCTCATTTTTTTCTCTGCATTGCAGAAAGACTGATGTTTTCATGACTCAAATGTCATCATGTCAGCCCTCGTGCAATGGCTTCCTATTGTGCTTAGTATTAAAAAAAATTATTTAACAGAATGGACCTTATCCTGTTTGATCATCTCCTACTCACCCCACCAGGCTTGTTTTGCATCACTCTGATCTTCACACCCTGCGCTCCAGGTAAACTGGAGCACCACTTTCCATTTTGCTGCAGTACCTTTGCACGTGCTGATCTTCTACCTAGATTGCTCTTCGCCCAGCTCATCTCTTATCTTAGTTAAATCAAAGTCTTTCCTAACTAATTCAGTCTACTTCATGCTTACTTATTCTTCGGCTATTCCCCAGGGAAGCCTTCCCGAACATGGCCAGAGTGTTCTGTGATCTCAAAGAACTGGGTTCGTTTCCTTCATGGATAGCAATCATCTCAATTTGTAATGATAGTCTCATTCCTGTGGGTTTGTAGATATCAGTCTTTAGAATATAAATTCTGGAATATGGTAGTTATTGAAGGGGCAAGCCATGATTCTGGCCATCTATAAAACTTGGAGAAGAATGTTATTTTTTCTATTCCTTTTACATAGAATCCTATTCCTTTTAAATAGAATCCTCATTAAAAAGTGTATAAAGATAAGGCATTCACAAAAAATTCTAAGTGATATAAAAACTACTTCTATATAGAACCAACAAAATATATTATTATTATTATTATTATTATTATTATTATTATTATTATAAGTTTCTTCTATGATGCAAGACCATCTAATATAAACTCCTGAATGTTTAGGCCCTACTGGACACCCATGTTTATTTTAGGGTCAATATATTTAGAGAAGTATGACATACGTGTGTGTTATACTCTGAGTTGCCTTGTTATAGTTACAATCATTTCTTATAATACAGAAACTTATAAGAAAAGTTTAGACTAGTTTGATTTGTGTTGTTTTAGATTATCCAAGTACAATTAAGCCAGTAGATATGCTTATCAAGGTATTTTTAAGAGAAATACAACCCGAAGTGGAGTAAAAGACATAAGTGTTTATTGTCAGAATTCATTTTTCTCTTCATTATATCATTTTCATTTTATTATAAAAGTAACTGAAAGAGTAATGGAAATCAAGGGAAACTTCTTTAAGAAGAAAAGTATGAAGACATAGGAATGTGCCTCTAGTTGGCCCTTTTTCTAACATTGCTCCATATTTCAGTGATGACCTTCAGACAACGTGCTTCTCTCTGCAGGTTTACAGAGAGCCAGCGCAAGAGCCCCTTCACCCTACCGGAGAGACTTTGAGGCCAAGCTCCGCAATTTCTACCGAAAACTGGAAGCCAAAGGATTTGGTCAGGGTCCAGGGAAAATTAAGTGAGTGCTCCAGTGCTTGTCACTGAATTCATATGCTAGATTTTTCTGTCCTTTTCTCCCTATACCTTTGTGATACTTTTTGGAGATTGAATTCCATGGTATGGTAACAGTTATATTCATAGTAGGGAGGAAGGCAAAAAAGAAGTTGGGAATAAAGAGGAAAGGCAGTTAGGTTGGAAGAGAAGTAGGAAGGAAGGAAAGAGAAGAGGAAGAGAGAGAAAAAAACAGATTTCAGACAAAAGCATATACAAAATTAATGGTAGACTTTTTCAGAAAACCAAGAATTTTGAACTAAACAAAAAAAGTACGTATTTCCTTTTACTTTTTCTTGGGACAAATTTAACTCATAAGTCAAATTTGTGACTTCTATAACTTTGTAATTGAGGTCTAAGTGAATAGTTGTATATTTCTCTTGTGGGTTTATTATCTTCATCTTTAGAATCTGAATCTAAACTCAAAATTCCAGCTGGAATTGATTTTTGATCAATTCCAAAAAGAATCCTAAAAGTAAAATCTGATGTGATGGGGTACATCCAATTATAAGAATGTACATGTTGTTCTCATGCTCCCAGTATTTCCAAAAGAGCATTAAAATAAGTCTATTGCCAAACTGATGGAATCTGCACCTCGTTGGAGAGGCTGGAGAGTGAGGCCATATAAGCTCGGGCACTCAAAACTCATCCAGAACACTTTCCAACATCAGAGCTCGGAGCCACCACTCACTGCCCATATGAATTCTTCCCAGGCTCATCATTCGTCGGGACCATTTGTTGGAGGGAACCTTCAATCAGGTCATGGCCTATTCCCGGAAGGAGCTTCAGCGAAACAAGCTCTACGTCACGTTTGTTGGAGAGGAGGGGTGAGGCACCAGCAGTTTTATGCAGACATCTCACTCAATGTGGGCAGGCCAGAGTCACCAGATCTTGGTGATTTTTCTCAAGAAAAAAACAAGGTGGCTCTTAACTTTTGCCCCAAGGTGATTCTGATCATGTCCTTCCAGGAGGTCTTTCTCTCCCCAGGTATTGCCAAGCCTTAGAATTTATGCTCTTCAAAAGCCCAAGATTATCGGCATGTGCCAGGGTCTGAGGTTATGCACTTATACTGTGCATAAGCCAAAAATACAGACTTAAGCTATTGGATCTTTACTTTATCAGGTGGTGTACACTTTTGTATCTGATCAAAAATCTCTTCCTCCTAGAGTGCACATATACTACTACATAGCAAATTTTTTATAGCATTTCAGTGATTTTGTAAAAAAAAAAAAAAAAAAAAAAAAAAAAAATCTTAACCATGGAGGCCAAGCCTACGTAGGAGGGCATATTGGAACAAACCTGGAAGTTTTTTCAATTTACACACATTCATTATCACAGGAAATTCTTTTATGCCTCTCACGGCAAGGTCCTCATTTTTAATGGGCCAGGTATGTGCTTTATCCAATTGGTGTTATATATGATTGAATAAAGGTTAAGAAACACTGCCATAAGAATTTATTCATGGATATCTAAAACATATCCCCTAAACTGCATCCTCATTTTCTACAGCCAATTATGCTCCCACGGGGATCCACTGTAAAGGACAAAGGCTGCTCTCTGCTTTCCTTTGCACTGACTGAAAGAACACACTAGCACCTGGATAGAAACAGGCCCCCACCTCCCACATGTAACAAGCTTCCTGGGCCTCTGCTTCCTTTGCAGCCTGGACTACAGTGGTCCTTCGCGAGAGTTCTTCTTCCTTTTGTCTCAGGAGCTCTTCAACCCATACTATGGACTCTTTGAGTACTCTGCAAATGATACCTACACCGTGCAGATCAGCCCCATGTCCGCGTTTGTGGAAAACCATCTCGAATGGTAAGATCTGGAAGACTTGCTTCCTTATGCTTGAAAGTTCTGGTCTCTCTTAGTCAGAAGTCAGTAGTATGGACTTGAGCAGCACTAGTTCTTGTGTAGAGTAGTGGGCTAGATATTAAGAGGAGTGATGGGAGTGGACAACAAGGCCCTAGAAGGAAGACTCAGTTAGTTTTCACCCAGAACATGAAATAAATTACTAAAGACACTGCATATTTACTATCAACTGCAAATTGAGTTGATGAGCCAGTAATTGCCTTCAGAGGAAACACTAAGGTAAGTAGACATAGTTGAATGTTGAAATTTTTACTAAATGTTGAAAAGTCTACATATCATAAGAGTCCCCAGTGGAGGCTTCTTGGAGCTATTCATGAGTTTGAAATTTTTTTATTGTGGACCAGTGGCTCTAGGACTGTGGACATGAGCTTCTACATCTTACTGTAAAGTAAAGCTGCTGGGCCAAGTGCTCTCTGAGCATCCCCCTGGCTTGAAAATCCATTATCTCTTTGGTTCTCTTTTATCAAGACATCTATTACCACTTGCTGAAATGTGTAAGAAGTTAAGTATCAGTCAATTCTATGCAGTTCTGTGTGTGAGATACCTCAAATATGGATATTAGAAGTCTCCAGAAAGCTGCATGGGACATCTAGGATGCAAGCTTTTTCCTGCTGTGGCACCACCACACCTGATTTGAAATTTATTCTTAGTCTAACTGTAGGAGCTCCTGCTGTTAGGAGGGAAATGAGTCCTGGAAACTGCTAATGTGGATTCTTATCTGACATTGCTCATTTATGATGTGTTGTGACAGCTGCTGGGGAAGGGAGCAACTGGGGTGATCCCTGGCCTCCTGGCTTAGAGCCCAAATGCCCACATTTTGTTTTAAAGCATCAGAATAACCCACTTCTGCTAAGACTTCCAGCTATTGCACATGCCCTCTCTCTCCAAAAACTCTTAGCTCTGAAGTTCTTGAGCTGAGGCAGCCGTGTATCTACATTAAGTGTTTGGCACAAGTGAAGAGCCAGAAGTTGCCCTTTTTTGTTCCTTTTCCTGTAACTTATCAAGAAGTGGATGCTGAAGTCTGTGAAGCAGAAACACAGAGCACAGAGACAGGGCAGATGGAGCAGACGAGTGGCCCTTAAGGGGAGTTATGACCCCAAGAACTGAATGCCAGCTCTGACTTAGGTCACATCAGGCAGTTGTAACAGTAGAAACTGCTGCAGCACCCATGACACAAGAGTACATACAAACACATATTATACTTAATATGATCCCTCAATCATCCTTTAGTTTGCGAATATGAAATTTAACATGATGTCTTGAAAGTCATAAATTAGAATCAGCAATCAATAAAGAAATATTTTCATCAAATATTATACCACATATGACTATGCTGAGGTGTTGTGGGGATACCTTCATTAATTCACCAGTTATAAATCAAGCACATACTATGTGCCAGGAGGATACAAAGGTGAAATGAGAAAGATCTTCCCTCAAGGAGTGGTGGAGTGGTAGTGGGAGCAGCATATGAGTAGACCAACAACTATGCATAATGTCTTAAATGCCTGGTTATGCATGCTTAACACACGTGCACATGTGTATGTATGCAAGCCTAAGATGCATATATAATTATGCCTGAGAATTATATTAAATCACAAAGAAAAATGTCTTACTCCACCCAAGGTAGGAAATGGGGTGTGGGAAGTGAAGCCAGTGGATCTTATAAAAAGAGGGGATGGCTACATCAAATCTTAAGGGACGGTTGAGTAGGAGACTCAGCAGAGAAGGAGAAAGAAGATATACCCAGGAGCCAGATTAGGAAGTAAGAATTGAAAGGCTATGAGAGAAGCCTTAAGCAAGCAGTGTAGACAGTTCAGAGCAGAGAATGAACTCAGGGTTGTGGTGGGAAGTGAGGTTGGGATGGAACAGAAGCAGATGGTCATACCCTATGTGGTGAATACTGCAATTGGATTTGTGGTTTTGAAAAGTAAATCTTGTCATAGCGTGGAGACACGTTTGAGGAGGTAAAACTGGAAAGAGCAAGACCAGCTCTAAAGCTATTGATGAGTCAAGGGGGAGCAATAGAGATTCAAACTCAGACAGAGGTGGTGTCTGAGAAAGGAAGGGACTGACTTGAGGGCCACCTTGGAGAAAGAAGAGAACTATTTGGTTCACTGAAGGAATGTTCACTGAGGTGAGGGAGGGAGAGAAGTGTAGCATATGTCAGAGGTCCTGGATGAGTGGACTGATACTATACGATGGGAGTTATGTGAAGTAAATGATATTCAAATGTTTTATTTACTTATTTGAGAGAGAGAGAGAGAGAGAGCACATGAGCAGGAGGAAGAGGAAGAGGAAGAAAGAACCTGAAGTAGACTCCACGCCAAGTATAGAGCCCAACATGGGGCTTGATCTCACCACCTCGAGATCATGACCTGAGCAGAAACCAAGAGTCAAATAATCAATTAACTGAGCCATGTAGGTGCCCCTAAATAATATTTATAGGAAAGATAATGAATTTACTCTTTGGCAGGTAGTTTGCATTTTGTGCTGCAAAGACAGATTGATGTATTATATAACTAGAACTATGGCTCTGGTTAGCAGGAAAACATCTGGGCTAGAAATTGAGATTTGGGAGATTGCAGAGTGAATCAGCTTTGAGAGAAGATGAGAGCCCTCAGAGCTTATGCAGAGGACAACCAGAGCCAAGGCCCACAACAAGGTGGACAACGTGGATGTGCAAGCATGCATGGAGTCGTAGATCCCTGAGAAAACTAAGAAGGAGCAGCCAAAGAGCTGAGCTCCTTGAAGGAACATGATACGAGAAGGAGCATCGTGGTGGGAGCAGAAGGTGCTCAGGGGAGACCCTCTGGAAGAGAGAGAGGCAGGCTAGAGAAGAGGAGCAGAGGGGATATGTAGGCAATAGAATGGGGTCTCCAGGGCTCCAGAGCATAGGATTTGGTAAACAGAACTGAGGGGATCAAGGAAGTAAGAGCATTCAGATGACCAAGGGAGCTGCATTTGGATGGTGGTCTAGGGTAATAAGGTTAGCACCCTAGTGGCATTACGGGACCCAACATTTTGAAGGAAACCTTGCAGTCAAGCACATTTTAGTGCAAACACAGAGTAAGGCCACAAATGAAGACCTAATGAGAAGCACAGAACTTGCGGGACCTGTGGCATGCTACTTGAGAGTGGCCTCAGTCACTTTCCACTGGGAAAGGTGGCTGGCCTGCTGCCTGGCTCCTGCTCTCAACTTGACTTGGTTGTCTTCTGTTCCTCTATGAGGAGCTGAAGACAGCTATGTCAATGTGTAAGTTATACTTTATCGCAGTGAGGAGGGAAACTGTGTTATACATGGATGTTGCATGCATTAGCAGAATTCTCTGGATGGACCCTTTATCAAGGATATCTTCTTCCATCCTCCACTCCCACTGGCCAAACCATCCATCCATAAACTGGAGGACAGGGGATCTCCAGATATTGCAGCCCATAGCAGCCAGTCCCCAAGGTTACTTTGCAAGCCAAATAACAGTGGGAAACCCATGCAGATGGAAGGCAAGGATTAAAAATGACCAGAAGAGCCTCTACAGCTCAGGACTTTCAATCCATCCACTAAATACTACCATTTGCTAAATCATATGTGTCTATCATATGTGTCTTTGACTACAGAAATCTCAAAATAACATTCCAAATTCTATATCTTTATTCTTTACCATTTCCATATTAATGAGGTATTCATATGTTGATCTTTTTATTATTTTAATCTCTATCATATGCTGGTTTTATAACCCTGGAGATACAGAAGTTAATATAAAGCCAAATAATAAAACATCCATTGAAGGCTTACCAACCATGCCAGGCACTGTTCCAGACATTTTCGTGTAACCGTATTATAACCCAGATACTGATTATCCTGCTTTTACACATGAAGACAATGAGGTGTAGACATAACCAATGTTATGACCTAAGTGTTTTATGTCCTGGAGGTAAGCAGCAAACTTCCCTAGGATTATAGTGTTACATGTCATAAAAATTTTATTATATATATATGTCTGTGTGTGTGTGTATATATATATACCTCATTATGCATTTATCATGTTGTATAAGGAGCTTTGAGGATGAGTGGGAATAAGGGACTTCCAGATAGAGGTCCCAACATTCACAGCAGGACAAGGGGTGAACACACACATGTCCATTTGGTGTGGCTACAAAATAGAGAGACATAAAGAAGCTATAAAGTCATCATCATATCAGTAGGAAAAGGCATCTGATGGCATTCCAGGGAGTTTGGATTTTATCATGAAGATGACAATGTAATATTTTTAGAGGAATGTCTTGTATTTTAGAAAGTCAACTTGCTTACAAGTAGTTGAATAGGAGTGGGCATTAGGGGTGTCATTTAAAAGACTCTTGAAATAGTCCTTTCAAAAGAAAATCAATTAGGACAGAAGCAGTGGAAATGGAGTTGTTTCAGAAGGAAAGTGGACAAATGAACAAAACTTGGTGTGGGATTATAGATGATGGGTTAAGTATTCAAAATTCTCCATCTGTTATAAAGTGATGTATAAGAAAATACCAGGTAAAAGATCCTCATATATTTTTAGTGGAAGTGACAAAACTATAAATGTGTAAAACTTCAAACTTATTTTTATGTCTAATAGAGTATGAATGGTGCAAAATGCATATATTTTCAAATTATTATGCTTGAATAAGAAAGATTAACGTTCAGCTTAAACATCTCCTCTAAGGGCCTTCGCTGATCACTTGATTTAAAATAGCCCATCCATTTGTACCTCTCCAATTTAACAGCTTTTCATAATGACAGAATTTATTTCTTTATGAAAGTATATTTATATATTTATCTTGTACACCTTTAACTCATTATTATTTGCCTCTCCCCCTAGAATGGAAGCCCTGTAAGACCAGGGTCTTGTCTTTCTAATCACAAGCCTGGCACTCAATAAATATGTGTAGAAGCAAAGAAAGAAGTATGGGAGAGAAGCAAGAAAGATGGATGGATGGATGGATGGATGGATGGATGGAAGGAATGAATACTCTTCACTTAAAAATCCTTAGTTATGAGAGTTTCAACCTCATTTCAATTTTTAGTTCAGAATATTTGAGATTCAGAAAGACAGTGCTCATTTCTGAATGTAATTTAAGATTTTCCCAACTGTCCTCTCTAAAATCACCACTAGAAATTCTTTTTCTGTCTCAATGATTCTAACAGCCACTTTTCCCAGAGCAAATCTAAGATGCACGGAAGCCTAAACAATTGAAATAGGTGAATGGCTTCTCTATTTTGAGGCAGAGTTCTGGAATGTCAGATATGCTCTGTTTGTTATAAGTATCAGCATGTCTCATTTTAAGCAGTTACTGTGATATGAGTCACTCTTTACTAATCACCAGTGCAAGAATTTTCAGAAGCCAGGTTTTAAATTCGACATTGTCTTATCAGTTTCTGTTCAACAACTAGAAGGTCCATGCGGTCATTTTATGCCAGTGATGGTGACAAATAGAACCTTTTCAGTGTCACAACCAGAATTCTAAGACCCCTCAAATCAAAATCTCCAGGAGCCTTTGCTAACTGCAGCATAGACTCTTCCCCTCCTTCTGCCTCTGCCCTGACCTCTCTCCCTTTCCAAGCAGACACGACTTGGGTGGTAAAAATCTTCTGCTTTTAGGTCTTTAGCAAAGGGAGGTACAGGGAGGAGAGAGACTCCTTTGAACATGTTTAGAGGTTGGCCACATGGGTATTAAATGTAATTGTAGAGTTTTATGGAACTTAAGAAGTCCTGGATAGCGTACTTTAAATATCCCTTGCTATATGTGCCGAGTCTTGAATTAGTAGGTAGAAACCACAATACCGCAAAACCCACTGGATGTCTCCTGGCCCTTCAACCCCCCAGGGCCCCTCCTGACAGAAGAGATCAGTGTGTAGTTTTTATTTGAGTCAGAATCAGATGAACTCCCTGACCCCAACTCATCCAGTAGCAGTCACTAGGGTCTTGGGTAGACCAAGAGCTTCATGGTTCCCATTTCTGGCTGAATCCGAGTAGCCTTCTTAGCAAGGCTAGGAAGAAACTGTGGATTGTAAACTAGTTTAGAAATCACCATTGAAATGGCTGTGACCTGTTGTGACTGTGTCCCTTCTGTTCATTTCTTCACCCCACTTTCTTCAGAACTTGTGAGAAATTCCAGGTAAAGTTTCAAAACCATTAGAAAGAATGCTCACTTTGAACACTTGCATTATCCAAACATAGACCTGAGAATTTAATATATTTAATACATTCAATTCAGTTGGAAAAGAATAGGTTCATTAGTTAATGATGCCAGTACAATGAGCCGTGCAACAAATGTTTTTTTATTTTTTTAATTTTTTTAATTTTTTGCAACAAATGTTGTTACATTTCTCCCTAATCCGAAAGAGTATGTGAAAATTGTAACAAAATTGCTTATAGATACTTAAAGATTTCTAGAACATAAGTGCTATTTAAAACGTAAAAAAAAAAAAAACCTAAAAAAACCTTGAGTGGTAGAGACTCTTTAAATCATGATTGGAACCCTAGAATCTATAATAGAAAAGACATGTTTGAATATACATAAAAATGAAAATACTTTTTACGGTAGAAACACCATAAACAAACTCAAAAGGCAGGCTTTTGATTTTGAAAAATAATCTTTGCAACTCAGGGAAATCAGAGGTTGAAAATCCGTAATGTAGTTTTCAAAGAGCTCTGACAACTTGAAGAGGGAAGACAGCTCTAGAAAAATCAGCAGAGAACATGAGAAAGCTGTTCAGAGAAGAGAAAAGTCCAAATAATCAGCAAAGCCATAAAAAGAATTTCCGTTTTATCCATGATCAGGAAACGCAAAATAAAGAAACAAAGATTGATCACTTCATAACTATCAAATTGGCGAGAATTAAGAAGTTATATGAATCTCTTTTGGAAGGGGACATGGCCAAAAGGATACCCTCATGTATTACCAGTAGAAACATGAATTGTTACAGCCTTTTTAAAAACACAACCAATGATATACACCAAAAAAATGTAAAACCTCATGTAACCATCAGCCCATGAATCTGTCTCACAGAAACAAAAGCACTACTATAAGTCCCCCTATAATAATAGTTAATATTTATGGAGTGCTTACGATGGGCCAGGTATCTTTTATAAACACTCTACATGAGTCACATATCCCATTATGACCCCTCTATTTTACAAATGAGGAAACTGATACCCAGAGAGGTTTAATACTTGCCCAAGGTCAACACAGCTAGTTAAGTGTCAGAGCCAGGAATCAAACCTAGTCAGTCTGGCTCTAGAGTGCCGACTTTTAAAAGCTATCCTGAAAACATAATAATAATAATAAATAAACAAATAAATAAATAAATAAATAAATAAATAAATAAATAAATGCTATCCTGTGCTGCCTAACAAAACAAAGGTGTTTGTTTCAACACTGGCTGCAAAGACATAGATGTGGAAGCAACCCAAATGCCCATCAGCAGGGGACTGGTTAACTCCTTACAGGGGATCTCCACTGCATAGTGACATGAGGCAGAAGAGGACTGACAAAGATCTTGCCAGGTGATGGAGGGGGAGCTCTTCAAAACATGTAGAGAGAAGAAGCAGAAAAATATGAGCAATAAGATCTGAAATTTGAAAAGGAAAGATGCTGGGGCACCTGGGTGGCTCAGTCAATTGAGTGTCCAACTCTTGGTTTTGGCTCAGGTCATGATCTCAGTGTCCTGGGATCCAGCCCCGTGTCGGGGTCCATGCTCAGTGTGGGGGTGAGGTGGGTCTGCTTTAGGACTTTCTCTCTCCCTCTGCTCCTCCCCCTGCTCACATTTTCTCTCTCCCTCTCTCTCTCTCAAATGAATACATCTTTAAAAAGAAAAGGAATGATGGAAAATTATGTATGTGTGGACATAGATACATGAGTATAAATAAATTAGTATGTGAATAGAGGATTTAGATGAAAACTATGGAACGATACGTCTTAGTCACAGGAGATGAGGTGAGGAGAGAGGAAACAACTGAGATGGGAGAAGACAAGACCATCGATAATAAAAAATTTTTTAAAAAAGGGATCTACATTCATTTTAGTGAATTTATCTAAAGATTGTATGTGTGCGATTTTTTAAAAATAAATTCCTAAAGACTAAAAAATGCCATTTGGTACTAAGAGCTTAGCTAAATTACTAGAGGGAAGCATGTCTCAAACCTGAAGTCCTCTGTGCACTCCCACCCCTGGGACTTGTGCTGGGCACACGGATTGCCTGGCAGTGAGCCTCCTCTGGCTCACGTAGTATGAACGCTGTGTGTACGTGCTGCTACCTGGCTCTCCCAACCTGGCCTCTTCCTTTCTCCATCCCTTTCTGCCACCTCTCACCCCATTACTCAGCACAAAAATCTTTACTAATTCCCACTGTCTACAGAATGAAGTCCAGAGTCCTCGGATCCTCAGGCTATCCTGAGGCCTGAGGCCTCTGGCCTTGAGACCCCATCTGCCTCTCCTGGCCAGTGCTCCTTCGTCCTCCCCCTGTGTCTCCCAGGGCTGCGATCCACTCTCCTTGCTCCCTATTTTTCCCCTGTCCCTCTCCTCTCAATCGTATGGGTCCCCCCCGCCCCTTTAAAGCCCACTTAAAATATTTTGTAGTTCCTGATTTCTTTCCTGGACTTTCTTCTGAAAAACAACCTCAACTTCTCTGGAGTTCTTTTAGAAACAAAGCTGTTCAAACACTTTTAACTGGAACTGCTTGCCAGTGGAATTCACATTCAATTCTAGTATCTAGAACAAAGAAAGTAGAGCCAGTCTCCACCAAGAGCTGGGTGGCTGCCCACTTGCCCACTCAGATCCTTCTTCCCCCTCCCAGGTCTTCGCGTTGTAGAGATTTGTGTTAGTTTTGAAACTGAATCTGGCAACACCTTTTCGTCTTTGCCCTTTGCACCCAGTGTGGTTTCTGGCACAGAGGCAGCATTCCAGCTCCTGAGGCAGGGTGCCACCCAGCAAGAGGGGATGACTTCAGAGCCTGGCACACCTGGGTGTAAATTCCTACTCCAGCTCTTCACTGCTGTGTGAACCCGGGCAGTTTTCTTAACCTACCTGAATCTCAGCTTCCTTGAGGTAACAGTGCCTATTCTGCAGGCTGGTTGTAAAGACACAGCAAAAGCGACCGGCACCTCATCCATACTTAAATTAGATGCTATCATTCCGTCCTTGATATTTTACAGGGACATCAGAAGGTGCGAGAGAGAGCTAGACTGGTTCCTTTGATCTGCAGTTTCTCAACCTCAGCACTATTGACATTTGGGGCCAGATAATTCTTTGTTGTAGGGACTGCCCCGTGTGTTGTAGAATGTTTAGCAGTGTCCCTAGCCTCTGTTCACGAGGTACCGTCGCATCACCACCACCATCCCCAGTTGTGACAACCCAGATGTCTCCTAGGAGGCAGACGTCTCCCTGTTGAGAAACTCTGCTTTGATGTTCCCATATGGAAAGGGGTTGGGAAAGGAAAGTGTCGCATGGCTCAACAAGGGCAGCCACATTTCTGCAGGATAAAGAATATTTCTGCAAGTGTATAGTATCGTAAAAATATGTTCAACATTGGAATAAGTCATTTTTTTTGGACATCTTTGGTTACCGGATCCACATAACCCAGCCTCTGAGCAGGGACCCCGCAAGAGCCTCAGTGCAGCCAGGCCCCTGACTACATGCTCTGATTCTTTCTAGTCCATCCAGAAGAGAGCCTCCCACTTGCTTTAATCACTTGTTTCCAGGACACTTGCCTCCTGGACTCCGGGGCAAAGCCTAGAAAGAGGCCATGCTTCTCAGAAATCAGGATTCATGTGGAGTTCCTTAGGCGGGTTGCAGGCAGGCAGTTCTCTTAGGCCGAGTGATGTCACCTGCCCAGTAGGCCACCTTCTCCCTTCCAGCAGGCCTGCATCTGTGCAGGAGGGCCAGGTACCATGCCTCAGTTTTCTGTAGACCAGAAGGGAGCAATAACAGAGCAACCACTAGTGGGATTGCCAGGGCCAAGTCCAACCCACCACTCGCTGTGGAGATGAGAGACTAGCTTGAGGCCAAATCCTGTACTCAGCTGGTAGGAATGTGCACCAAGCAGAGGGAAAGAAAACAATGCTGGGCATGGCACGGAAGCAAGAAGGGACATGTCACCCTGCTAGAGGACTGGGAGCTGCAAAGAACCAAAACTCCACTTTCCTAACACCTGTTCCAGAACAGCTCCATAGCAAGGATGTCATTATTGTTGGCACTTGCCCCTGCTGTTTGCACTGTGTGTTCAATTTCTAAAGGGAGTTCTGCTTACATAAGTTATGGGGATGTAGTACACAGCATAGAGAGGACAGTCAATGATACTCTAATAACATTGTATGGTGATAGATGATAACTAGACTTACCGGGGTGAGCATTTTGTAATATATAAAAATACCGAATTACTATGACAAATACCTGAAACTAGTAGGATATTGTGTGTAAGTCATACTTCAATTTTAAAAGTTTATATTAGCAATCAATAGCCCTAAAAATGGCTCTTTCTAGGAGCCTTGCTGTGTGGAGCAGTGAGAAGCGTGTAAGTTTTTTTAAGGAGACAATGTAAGAAGAGAAACAAAGACCCCCATTATAAGAGAGAGCAAGAAATTGATGGCACAAGAGCCCCGAGGAGGCAGGAGGGAAGAAGACCTGTCACACTCTAGTGATGAAAATGAGAGAAGGTCCTAACTGGGATAGCAACCTTTTTCTAGTTGGAGGTGCAGAGCTAACAGGTGTAGGTTGCAGATGCGCACTTGAGGCTGGCATGTGAAGGGGATTGGCTTTGGCAAAGAAGAAGAACCCCTCCCCTATTTATTGTAGTGGAAGGTAGCAAGACAGATGCATGTAGCTGCAGGTAAGTGGGCTGAGAGGAGGCCCCGCAGGCCACTTCATACCCTCTGCTTTGAGAAGAGACGGGTCCTTTTTTTTTTTTAAGATTTTATTTATTGGTTTGACACAGAGAGAGAGAGAGGAAACACAAGCAAGGGGAGTGACAGACAGGGGTAGAGGGAGAAGCAGGCTCCCCGCTGAGCAGGGAGCCCAACAGGAGGCTCCATCCCAGGACCCCGGGATCATGACCTGAGCCAAAGGCAGATGCTTAACTAACTGAGCCACCCAGGTGCTCCAAGAAGAGACAGGCCTTTACGCTCCATCCCTGCTCCCCTGTCTGTGCATCAAATACAATGATTGATGCCTAAGACAAAACTCCACTTCTGACTTTCAGAGCATTTTTTTTTCCAGTTCAAAAAAAGGATGAGGGCTTTGGAGTTAGTGATTCTCTTTAGTTGGCAACTGCAGAACTTGTTTTAAATGCAGATTTCCAGAACCCACTCACAGAGTACTCTCTGGGCACCTGCGTTTTAACAAGCACCCCAGGGATTCTGATGCCAGTAGAAGGGTCGCTGGGCTTGGAGAAACACTGCTGTGGATGCTGGCAGCTTCAAGTGCCCTCAGAGACCGTGAGAAGAAGAAAGCTAGGTGTTCATGCGGCTTTCACACAGAGAAATGAATTCACCACAGGCAGAAGCAACAGATTTTCACTCAATTTACCAATATGTGAGATGTTAGAAAACATAAAGATCCAAAAACGAAGGCAATAATATTGGGTAAAGGCACAGAACATATGTTGTATGGGAACATCATAAATATTGTGTGCACTTAAATAATGAGGTTGAGAAAGGATAATTATTTTTAATTAATAATGGTTATGAGCATAAGGAAAGAGGAATATCTTTGAGATAGGTTTACAAAGTAGAATAGAACTTAGCAATTATGAAGTGCTTTTCATCTTCAAAGAACCTATTAACATTAAATCACTCTTCTTTTTAATTTTCCCATGAGGTAGGTAAGCGTTATTATCCCTTATTTGTAGATGAGAAGTGTGAAGAAGCTGTGACATGCCCATGTAGACGTAAAATTGAAAGGACTTAAAAGGAAATAAAAGTTCCCACCAAAAAGGAGATCTGGGTTTTCAGGCTCTCGTTTCACCTTTGCTCTCCTGTACACTTATATTTTTGGAAAAGAAATTAGAGCAGATTTTGTATAATCAGCTGTTGGTAGAGGGATAAAGAAGCTCATTGCTGCACAGGGATGGGAGATGCCATTGACTATTCTCTTGATTTCCCTGGTGTATTAGGATTTAAACTGAGGAAGGCTTTTGGAAGAATCACAGTTAATTAATTTGACCAGACTATTTACATTATGTTACTTCAGCATACATATGAGTGGAGATTGAAAATTATGCTTTGATTACATGACTCTTTTTTATGAATACATTTATTATGGCTTGATTAAATACATAGGAATCGATGCTGCCCACCTTAAAAGTTTCCTTTGAAGACCAAGGAAAGGAAAGCACTCTAGTAACAATGTCAAGCCCAGGAATAAATTAGCATATGTGGCAAATATCATGGCTGAGAAATCCCTAAACTTGATTCTTTCTAAGTATAAATATTAACAAAGTTGGAGCTATCGTTTAAATCACTGAGAGATGCACTTTCCATGAAATTTGTTCATTTTCTGATTTGCCTTAATACCAAATAGAATTTTAAAAATACCAAATAGAATTAACAGAGTCAACTACATCTTATTGGAAGAGGTTTTAAAAATAAAAACTATGTGAAAATATAGATTTATTTTTTTGTTTAGCCTCAATCTCATGAGAGGAAATGTATATTCAGAGCAGTGGGAAGGGTGGAGTTTGACAGCAGCAGAAGCTGGAATGATTGGAGGGTCAGGCCAATGTAAACCACATAGAATGGGTTTCTTAAGTTGAGTATACTATTCTGAAAAAAAAGGTATAGAGAATGGCATTTGCAGAGTTGAACCAGGGACAGGTGTTTAACCTTAATCAAGTTGAGAACAGGATCAAGGGATCCCAGTGATCCTGAGAATGTACAGACAGACAAACCTAATGATCAAGAATATCATTGTGAAAGATACATGTGAATCACTCTAGACTTCAAGGAGGTGTATGATATGATCCAGGACACAGATCCCGAGGCATGGGGTAGGCACAGATCTTGGGACCTTGGGATCTTCAAGGGCAAAAAAGAGTCAAGAAGGGCTTAGAGTTTTCAGATGATGAATAACAAAGGTAGGTTCCAAGACTGGCTTTCCTTACTTACTATCCAGACTGCCAGGGACTTTGTCTTTTTATGTTCTAATCCCAAAGAATATCAATTAATTCTATTATCTAAAGAAAAATACAGTCAGTGGATAAGTCTTCAAAACAGTAAAGTCAAATAAAACATAGTTGCAAACCTCAATATCACATTTATTTTTTATTTTGTTTTATTTATGTTTCCCATATTCTCCCTCTATCATTACAGTTAATTCAGAACCAATTACTTGGGGATCCCTGGGTGGCTCTGCAGTTTAGCACCTGCCTTTGGCCCAGGTGTAATCCTGGAGTCACAGGATTGAGTCCCATATTGGGCTCCCTGCATGGAGCCTGCTTCTCCCTCTGCCTGTGTCTCTGCCCCTCTCTCTCTCTCTCTCTCTCTCTCTCTCTCTCTCTCTTTCTCATGAATAAATAAATAAAATAAAATAGTTTTTAAAAAATTTTTAAAAAGAACCAATGACTTAAATAGCTTCAAGTAGTCCCGCTACCCTGGTTACATCAGTACCTCGGTAGCTTAAGAACTTGATATTGTTAGAGCCAGCATTATTTTGCCAATCACATGAAAATTATAGAATGTCATTGAAGTTGAGGCTTCAGTGAGTCTAGTAATTTCCTGACCCCTAATAATTCACTAGACAATATACTCCACGGGAGCTTGGGAGGCTTGTCTGTCGTGTTTTCAAAGTAGCCCAACAACTAGCCCAGTTCCTCAAAAATGGTAGGCACCTCATTATGATTTGTCAGAAGGAAGGCAGGCAGGCCTAGAAGTTGTTTAGGCTGTGTCAAACTGATTGTTTTCTTTTTACCCTTTTAGTGAAATACTGTGCATTGCTTAATGAGTCACAGGCAAGAGAGGGACACATCATTCAAAGGGTCAATAAGGCATCATGGATTCTGCTTGGAGCACAGTGACATTGCTCCCCTATGGTCTCTGCTTTATGTGGCTCAGATAATTAAGAACTTTTAAACCTACGCTTTCCTGGATTACTCAGTTAGATGAGGATATAGTAGATTTCAGAGCATTTTAGTTATCCAGGCAAGCAGCCCTTTCTGATCAACTTTTCTACATAATTCTGGGCATGGAACCAGACTCTGGGTCTCATCCGAAATTAGATATATTCTCCTCTTGCATGAAATGAAATATATGAGTTTAGTGGATCCACTTACAAACTACATAGTGATATGCTCATTGAGAAGCATTCCAGAAAACTAAAGAGGATTTTTGGATTCTATATTTGTGTTCTATATTGCTTTCCTCTGGTGGCCATACCAAATTATCACAAACTCGGTATTCTCAGAGTTGGAAGCCAGAAGCCCAAAGTCAAGGTGTTGGCAAAGACACGCTCCCTCCGAAGCCTCTAGAGGAGAATCCTTCCCTATCTGATTCAGCTGCTGGTGGCTCTGAGAATTTCTTGGCTTGTGGCTGCATCATTCTCTGACTCTGCGTCTGTCTTGGCCTCTCCCTCTGTTTCTGTATCTTCTCTTCTGTCTCTAATAAGGACATTTGTCAGTGAATTTAGGGCCCATGTGAACAACCAAGATGATCTCATCTTGAGACCCTTAATCATATCCACGAAGACCCTTTTTCCACTCACAAGTTCCAGGGTTTAGGAAGCAGACATATCTTTTTGGGGACCAACAGTCAACCCACTACAGGCACAACCCACTTTAGCTTTCTCTAAAAAAAGGAGTCACTCCTTTGGCTGTCCTGTTGAGGAACAAGCATCGCCGTTCTTACTCGTTTGCCCCCTGCAGGGCTGATATTAATAGCGGGCACTTGGCAGGCATCAGGGCTAGACATTCATTTCAGTTGCTAATTAGCAATCAGAAGATAATATCCTGTCATTATCTTGTGTTGGCAGTCTCTTTCATGGCAGATGAAGAAAATTTCAAGTTTTCTCAGCTCATTGCAACACTGTTTCCTCACACAAGGAACTATGAAAACCAAATAAAAATCATGCCTTGCATCTGCAGTATTTAAGCAGCTCTGGAGATGTGAGGGAGTGGATTCTTTACACATTCCTTGAAACATTATCTGGATAAAGGTGGGTGTAGAGAATAGACTTCATCTACCTACCCCAGGGGCCTTGACCTACATTCTACTCTGACCACCTGCTCCCACAGTGGCCCTCCCAGCCTCATTATCACCCCAAACTGTGCCATATCTGAAACTGAAAAATCTACAATCCCACCATCAATCATTCTACAGCCAGCGTTCCCACCTCCTCCCCCTACCACAGCTGCTCACCAACTTCATTTGCACCTCAGATTCGCCATCTCCTTCCCATCTGGCACGGCTTCCTTCACCCCAGGCCTCCATGCTTGCACTCCATCTGATGGGCAAAACGCCACCTTGGATCAATGTCATAATGCGCTCTCCCACATTCAGCGCCAGAGCTGTTTCCTGTACCTCTAGCACCAAAGAAAATGAAATAATTCTGAGAGATGGTACAATCCTAATTCATACTCTCTGACCTCAGCAGGTTCCCAAAAAAAGCTCACCAGTCCTTTGACTGATGCATCTTCCATTCCACTGTCCTGAAAGCCCCTGCCGAATAGACTCCTTCACTTTGAGGAGGTGACTTCAGATCCCACTCTGAGGTGACCACCTCAGTTTCACACCCCAATTACAAATGCCCAGTGCTGACACCTTCCCAGCATCACCCTTTTCCTGTTCAAAAGAGACTTCCACTTAGGCTCTGGATCCATCTGCTCCCATATCCTCCGTGCCCTTGCTCCAGGAGTTTTCTCTTTCTTATCTGTCTTAATATTTTTACTTCCTCCTCTGGTTATGGCTCCTTTCCCCTGTTCACTTCTCCTATTGAATCCGATGTCAGGATTCATCACCAAAACTACCCTTTCCATGAGCAGCAGAGACCACCTAATCAACAAACCCAGCAAACAATTATCACTTTTTATCTTAATGGAAACTTTTACTTACATGTTTTATGTGTAAATAAACATATATAATATTATCACGTCAATAATATGTATTCATTGTAAGAAATTTAATTCTCATAAGGAAATATCTTCACACAGAAATAAATATTATTAATATTTTGACTTGAGGGGCGCCTGGATGTCATAGTCTGTTAAGTGTCCAACTCTTGGTTTCAGCTCAGATCATGATCTCAGGGTTGTGAGATCAGGTCCTGATGTTGGGCTCCAGACTCATCCAGGAGTTTGCTTGGAACTACCTCTCCCCCGCCTTCCCCCCACCCCTCCCTCTCCCCTCGCCCCTCCCCCTGCTCTCTCTTAAATAAATTAATCTTTAAAAAAATATTTTTGACTCGAGTCCTTCCATGCCATTTGATGGACGGTTAGATGGATGGATGGAAAGATAGATGCAAGTCTATATAAAATTTAACAATAGAATCAAAGTTTACTGTTTTATAAAGTTCTCTCCATCTTGCAGTATGAATCCTAAAGCTATATTTTTAGCCTCACCTCCCTGTTGAGCTGCAAACTCTTTTATCCAAACACCTATTAAACATCTTTATCTTGATCCTCCTCCAAGTTAACCTCTATCTAATCTCTCCCATGAGTGACTTCCTGCCATCCCTCACAGCTCCTTCTGCTCACATAAAGCTCCACGTCCTGACCTTTTTACCTCCAAAATTTTCTCACAACGACCTGAACATACTGTAATACACTCTCCAATCTGCCCTTCTCCGCGCATCCATCCTTCACATGACTGCAGACTGATTTCTTAAATGTCAAACCAAGTATATCACTCCCTTGCTGAAACCCTTCAGTAGGTCCCCATTCTCTATGATTTAAAAGCTGAGCTTGTTGGCATGGAAAATGAGACCTTCCAAGACCTCCCACTTCCTCTTTCTTCAGCCCAATCTTGCCGCGTCTCGCTCTTTATGCTCTAGTCATCGTGAATTGCATGCTATTCTAAACACATTCCATTCTATTCCCTGCCTCTTTCCTCATGTGATTTTATTTTCTTGGAAAGCCCTTCCCTGCCTTGAGTGATCTAATTTCTACTCATTCATTAAAGCTCACCTCAGTCATCACTTCTTCCAGGAACCCAGCCTAGATTTAACCCCTTCCAAATCAGCAAGTGTCCTTCTTCTGTGTTTGCACACACCCTGTGTACTTTTCTACAGCCCATCTTACCTGACATTGAATTGGTGCATTGTTCTGTCTATCCCACTCCTGTCCTGTAAACTCTTCAAAATGAATGTTTACCGTTGACATCTTTGTACACACCTGGCACATGGTGGACAATCGGTAAATTTGTTGAAATTGAAATGCATGAACACACGGTATATAATTTCTCTCATCTTTGAAAAACAAACCCAAACCTCATTTGGTGTCACACCCTCCTCCTACTACTACTGCAATTTACCACTCCCCCTGAGAGACAAATTCATGCAAAGAGTTATCTGCTCACGTTCTCCACTTCCTTTTCTCCCATCCTCTCCAGCCAGCGTTTCCTCCCCTTTACCCCCATGGAAACAGCTCTCATCAAGGTTGCCAAATCCAGTGGGTAATTCTCGGACCTCTTATTACCTGATCTCAGATGCACTCTCTTGGTTCCTCTCCAACCTCATTGTCATTCCTTCTCAGTTGATTTTATTGTCCCTCCTCATCTTCCAGATCTGTGAGTGTTACAAATTCTCAGCCCTTGGTCCACCTCTCTATCTGCACCTATTTCTTTGGGGAAGTCTTGTCCAGCTGCATAGCTTCAAATCCAATGTACATCCTGCCAACCCTCACATTAACATCTGCAGCCAGGCCCTCCCCAGAAATACTGACTCAGTGATACAGCTGCCTACCCAACAGCTCTACCCAGATATTTAATGAGCCTATCAAATTTAGTATGTCTGAAGGAGAACTCTCAAGTTTTTTCTGCAACCTTCTCTTCTGGTGTTTCCCAACTTGGTAAATGGCACCACCATCTACACAATTGCCCTGGTCCAAGACCATGGACTGTCTTTGGTGCCTCTCTTTTTCTCACATCTCCCATCCAGTCCATCAGCAAGTCCTCTTGTCCCTATCACGAAAATACGTCCTGAATCTGACTTCATTGCCCCCACTATCACAACCCTAATGTAAGCTACCGTCACCTCCCATCTGGACCACTGCAGGAACCTCTAAACTGGTCTCTCTGCTTCCACTCTTGCCAGACTCACCTCTCTCCATGCAGCATCCAGAATGATCATTTTAACACATCAATCAGTTCATTCATAGACCCTACATGAAACCTCCAGTGGATTCTCAATACACTTTGGATAAAATCCAAAGTCCTTACCAGGGACTGCCACCTCTGATGTTCTGTTCCCTGGGTATCTCTCCAAACTCATGTTCTATCCTCCTCCCTTTCTCTGTCTGGGGTCCAGTCCAATTGCTCTCTTCTCTGTTATTCAAACAAATTATATGTCTTCCACATTGGACATTGCTATTCCCCCAGCTTAGAATACCCATTCTCCTTGAGGCTCACTCCTTTCCATAATTCAGATCAAGCATCATCCCCTCAGAAAAGATGACACAGCCTGGTGTATTTGGGAGGAATCACTCTTGCCTCGCATCTTTTCCCCAAGAGAAACATAAAGGCCAAGTTTCTGGTAGGAATCTAAAATTATATTTGGTGGAGTAGGAAGGTATACTTAGCTATTCTAGGAGTGGTGGAAAATTGCTCAGGTATTGCAGAGTGGAGCATAAAGCCTTGAGATTGGTGACTTTCATTGCCTCGGGAGGCCCAGGAGAGGCAAGTGGTGCCTATGAGTCAGTTAGAAAGGAGACTATAATCACCTAGATTTGTGTATTCTTCCCCCAAGAGGGTGGCTTTGCCCTCACCCCCTCCAAAGGACATTGAGCAATGTCTGGAGACAGGTTGGGCTATCACAACTGGTACTGGCATCTAGGGGGGAAAAACCAAAGGTAGTGTCACACGTCTTCAAGTGCACAGGACAGGAACAGTTAATAGTGCTATAGTTGAGGAACCAGCTCTGTTGTTTTGAGAGTCACAAAGGTCCTTAACCCCTGCAAAGTCCTCCCAATTGCCAGGGAAGCAGTGACCTAGGATGATCTAGAAAGTAGCAGGAATGGAAAGCATGGCTGCTATAGAGAGAGCCTTCTAGAATTCAGCTGACACAAACCACCTGCTGTCAGTCTGCAGGTGACAGGCAATGCACAAGTAGGTGCAATAACAGAGTCCTAGCTTGGGAGGCAGGCCGTCGCGATGGGGCATTCAGGCATCAATGCAGCACTCTGGCCTCATTCGTTGACTCAGCAAAATGTATTTGAACCCCGGGACTTGCCAGTACAGTGCTGGTCCAGACAGGTGTTTGTGCTCCACGACATGCTGTGACCTCCAAAGGCCTCCAAAGTCCACGAACTGTGTACAAGATTTAGCAGACCTCCATTCCCTGCCAGATGCTCAAACATCAGCTGCAGCCTCCATCCCCTCACCAGAGGCAGCAAGAGCCAAGCATATTATCACCAAGTGTCCAGCCTCTTTGCTGTTCTCAATATACCGTCTGATCAGTGGTCCAGGCAGGAAGGCCAGAATATAGGGTCAGCTTTGGGTCTTTCAATGCTGAAGCTGATGCCAGGGGTCTCTCTGACGCTGAGTGGTATTGCATCAGAAGATCCAGCAACCAGAGTCGCACAGAGGGAGACTGAAGGCTTGCAGGGCAAGACTGAGAAGATCACCAAACTCAGAGACACCTTGCAACAACTATTAGGGGCCCATGTTTAATGCCAGGGGATCAAACTACCAGATACACCACAGCAGAACCTTTTTGACTTGGCATATTACCTGGTGCTACACTGAGGGTTTTATTCCATTTTATATCACTTTCATATCAAGGGATTAATTAGAAGCTTTTTGAGAGTATTTTGTTTCAGTCTCCAAAATGTCCTTCCAGGGTATCATTAGGTCTTATTTTCTTCACTTGTCAAGCCATCTGCTTTCCCTTCCATAAATCCAGCCTGTAAACAAGAAATTCCTCTCCCTAACTTCCTGACTGAATTTTTTGCCATTGAGCAAACTGCTTTTGTTTAAAGAATCATTTGAAAAATACGCTGTGAAATCATTACATACTACCCCCTACAAAAACATATTCCCATGGAAAGTCCCGCTGTACAGATCGAAGAGGGAGTGTGAGGGAGAGAGAAGCCTGCTACTACGTTGGTGTCTTGGTGTAAAACGTTCGCCACGTCCTTCCATATGCTGATCCAGTCACCCAGTCTCCTCTGCAGCTCAGTCATTCTGTCTTCCTGAACGGGGACCTCTATCGATATTGGAAATGTGAGCAATTAACCCAATCAGACGGGCATCAAATAGTATATGATGTTGCAGAAATTTCCAGTAGGCTGGTATAGTCGTGCTCCCCTGGGACAAAATCAGATGAGCATTTTTAATTTACTTCAAGTCAACAAACCTTGATGGGGTCCCTTACCTGTGCCAGGCATTGTGATCTGTGAATGTTTTGTGTAAGCAGAGAAAAAGCTTGTAGTTCTGTAGCAGCAGCCAACTGCCGGCTAGTCCACTGGCCCAGTCCACATTCTCACCCTTCAGTCCAGCGTGGGGTATGGCCCTGGGTTCTAAGGGAGAGGCATGCCAGTATGTAGATGGTGTCTATTAAACACTCAGGTGGACTGACCTCCACTAGTCCCTGGGCCCTTGTGTTTTAGCCCTTTTGTGTTTGTGCCCTTGCCCTATACAACATTATGACCCCCATTTTGCAGATGAGTAAACTGAGGTCCTTGGATGTTTAGCAGTTTGCCCAAAGTCACACAGGTCAGAGGAGTTAAACTGAGGCAGCGTGACCTTAGAACTTGCAGTTTTGTCTTTCCCACCACACTACTTGTTTGGGATTATTGGCCAGCGGCACACAGTAATGAGTCAACAAACAGTAATACATTCAAGGAGAGAGTCAAGTCTTTGTTGGGCCTTCAAACAACGTGGGAAGATGTGCCAGAAATGTGTGAAACTCCATTCATTACCTTTTGAACTCACTGAAATGCACAAAGCTCAGATGGAACGGAGATAAATCCTCGCCAGTAACTTTGGTTCCTTTCGTATCTCCTGCCATAATCTCCTTCCATGTCTTTATGAAAACTCAAAGTGGCTCCAGTTGCTTTCATCAGAGGCAATGTCAGTTCATCCTCCAGATATTTGGTGAGCTGTTGTTGAGGATGACTGAAGAGTGACATCTGCCCATTACAGAAGTCCTCTGATGGTCCCAGAGTTAACTGGCTGCATGCTGCCTCCCCCAAAACCTATGAGCAGATGGATAAAGATGAAAACTACTTAGGTTTCCATCAGAGCAGGAAGGGCCACACCAAGAGAAGAACATTTATGAAATGAAATACTTTGCAAGTTTATCTAAATAACACGATGAAACCCTATATTTGCAAATATGTGAGGGTATCTGTGCTGCCCTGTGGTGTGAAAAGAGGAAGCTGCAGAGAAGCAGGAGCGGCAAGGCTGCCCCATACACAGACACAAAGTATCTGTTCTCACCAACTGATATGCAAGAGAAAGACCCATCAAGGTCCAAGAGAGTGCCTCATGTGACAGAGTTAATGTACTTTTATTTAATACTTTCTACGCTGTGTGTATTTTTCTTTACACTAAAAAATACCCAATTCTGTTTTGTTTTGTTTTCTTTGCCAGGAGGATAAGGGTTGATGATACCAAAAAACCAAAACTTGCAACACATGGAAAATCAAGGCTATGAAAAGAACTTAGAGTCCAGGGATTGTTTCTAAAAATCACAGGGTTGGTGGGGTTAGGTTGAGAAACATAACTGTGAACCATCCACATTCTACCCCTGAAGGAAAACAGACCATGCCTTCTTAACAATGAGACCCATAGCTGACTGACTCTCAAAAGAAGATTTTTTCCTATTAAATGTGGAGTTCTTGGTATTTTGCTATCTTGATCTTATTTTTGTGATGTCTTAGGTCCAAATGGGTTTCTGCGGATTAATCTCTGACCAGTAAATAAATAGGAAAATATGGTTTATGTGTTTTTAGAGGATCAGGAATACATCTTAGGGTGATGGCGTATTGGAATATCCTGGGGAGTTTTCATATTATACCCAAGGTGGAGCCAGAAGGAAACTCTTTTCTCCAGACTTGAGGATTACTGATGGAGGGAGGCCCCATTCCTGACCCATCAGAGTACTGTATCCTTCAGGTGGCTGGAATGGAGAAAAGATTGAGACCAACCATCTAGTACCAGGGAAGGGTCTCAGAGGGGCCTGCCATGGTGTAGGTGACATGCAGATTTAGACAGGTCTGGTACATGTAGTCAGAGGACATGCCTTATCTTCTCATGTCCTCAACACTTCCATGCTGTCTGCATGTGCATCTGCTGATTTACCTGGGGCCTGAGGCCCCTCCTGTGAAGAGAAGTTGAATGGTGCCCCCCATTGGAATCGAACACATGTGGGCATGTCTGATATGCTTGCAAAGGGGAGCCAACAGAAAGCAAGTGTGAGCAGGGAATCTGGGGTCCTCAGAAATGATACAGCTCAAGAGAAGCAGAAGGATGGCGCAGCAAGCCAGAGGGGCCAGCAAGCCTGAGGTTGAGCTCTGAATGAGGAGTAGTAGCTGCTCCTTAGGTCCACCATGACTTTGCCAGCCTAGGGACTGAAGGACAGTGAGTAAACTTCAAAAGGAATCCTAGGGACACCTGGGTGGCTCAGCAGTTGAGCATCTGCCTTTGGCTCAGGTCATGATCCTGGGGTCCTGGGATCGAGTTCCACATTGGGCTCCCCTTGCTGAGCCTGCTTCTCCCTCTGCCTGTGTCTCTGTCTCTGTGTGTGTGTCTCTCATGAATAAATAAATAAAATCTTTGGGGAAAAAAAAAAGAGGAATCCTAGTAAACTCTCAGGTCCCTAGCAACTCTGCTGTGAAGTCCCTCTAACAGAGCAGATCAATACAAGGAGCTATTCCCTATCAGCAACATAAAAATGAACTTAAGCCACTCCAAAGAGCAGATCTCGGGCAGCGGCAGCTCGGGGATTGCTGGCAGTGGCACCAGAACATGCAGCACTTCAACCATCTCTGGGATGTGCTGAGAGCAGTATGGCTTCAAGAATGGCAGCCGAGAAAAGGAGGAATAGTGTCACACTCTGTGAGCCAGGCTGGCCTGCAGTATCAGCCGAGATTTCTCGCGGGGCCCCTGGTGAAGAAAGAGGAACAGAGGTCCTGCGAGTTCACACATGGGGGCTCTGCAACTGGGGACCCTGGGGCCTGGATATTAAAGTGACACATGAATACCCATAGGCAGAGAAGGCACAGTGGGCTACCTCTGTAGGGACTTACTTTTATTTGTCCGTAAAACCCTTTATTTGTGGG
The DNA here is from genome assembly GCF_048164855.1 of Canis lupus baileyi. Taxonomy (NCBI): domain Eukaryota; kingdom Metazoa; phylum Chordata; class Mammalia; order Carnivora; family Canidae; genus Canis; species Canis lupus. Next base: position 49,786,982 of record NC_132858.1, read on the forward strand.
GCACCTGGGTACCTCAGCTGGTTGGGTGTCCAACTTTTGATTTCAGCTCAGGTCATGATCTTGCAGTCCTGAGATTGAGCCCTACGCTAGGCTCTGCACTCAGCACAGAGTCTGCTAATCCCTCTCCCTCCTCCTCTGCCCTTCCACACACTCACACTTATTCTCTCTCTCTCTGTCTCTCATAAATAAAATCTTAAAAAAAGAAAAACCTCTTTGTGCCAAGTAATTTCGGTCAAAACATAAACTTTTTTGCTTCAGTTATGTGCACAATGTCTTCAATTATCAATACAGAGGCTAAAGAAGCATAATTTCTTTCTATTTCATAATTCCTACACGTTGGTAATAAGTGCAATCAATTTCCCAACAAGTAATTGTTCAAGCTAAGTGAGATAAACAAAGAAAGTGCAAAATTACTAGAAGATGTTTTCTCATAAATGAAATTATGCACCATGGCAATTCATCAACTGGTAAAGGTTTTCCATTTCAATCTATGTTTTTTTAAGCGACTTGAATTGTACAATTGGATTGTGCTTTACATAAACACATCCCAGATCATAGTTCATGGCTCTGAAATATAGTTTACTATGTATATTGGTCTGGCTCTGAGCCATCCTGTCTGTGTTTATGTAAAGCCAAACCACATTATCCTGGATTGCTTGCACACCTTCAGAAAAATATCGAGGGCTAACTAGTGGCCCACATCAGCCTGTGAAACCAGTATACTTTTGTCTTTAGAAATTCCATCTTATGAACTATTTAAAATGCTGTTTTCCCTGGCCATAGAAAAACTTATATTAGGAAGGCATTGTGTAGCAAAACTACTTATTCAGGCCAAATGGGAAATGAGTATGTGTAGTGTGTTTCTGTTATCTACTAAGTGTTGTTACTGAGTAAATGATTTAATGATATTTCTAAAAAGAAGAAGAAGAAGAAGAAATTCCATCTTATGATCTACCCATTCAAAGCAAATAAACAACTGTGTATCGGTGGTCTGCATTGCAAGTCTCCTGTGCTAGAAACCATGCCATCTGCTGCACTCCATCTGGTCGCAGCCCCTTGTTGAGAGGTAGGCAGTGGTGCTCCTCACTGCACAGCACTGGGCAAGACACCAAACCCGGAGATTCCTCCCCAGACCTTGCTTTCCTGATCACTGACGGTTGGTCCAGGGTGGGCAGCCAACCTGAGTTGCAACAAGCAAGGAATCATGCTGGAACCTTGGACCTGGGTTAGAGAGGGTCAAGTTGGTCTCTTGAGGATGAAAACCATAGGAAGTATTGACATAGAGAGAGAAGAAAGGAGCAGATGTGCAAAGAGAGGAGCGAAGAGGAGAAGGTGGACAAGGGAGAGTGAGGTCACTCAGGTCCCTCATCTTCCTGACACCCAACTGCATCCCTGACCCCAAATTCCATGAGATATCACCAGGGACTTGTAAAAAATTTCCCGGGCATCCCGGGTGGCTCAGCGGTTTAGCGCCACCTTCCTCCCTGGAGACCCAGGATAGAGTCCCACGTCGGGCTCCCTGCAGGGATCCTGCTTCTCCCTCTGCCTGTGTCTCTGCCTCTCTCTCTCTCTCTCTCTCTCTCTCTGTGTGTGTGTGTGTGTGTGTGTGTGTTTAAGTGTCTCTCATGAATATAAATAAAATCTTAAAAAAAAAAAAAAGAATTTCCCCCTTGGCTTAAGCTAGTTGAAGTTCACTTGAGCCAAAGTATTTCTAATTAGCAGAAGTCGGTGCTGGAAGCCAACATAAAATAAGATAATAATATCATTTAAAGAGTGCAGTTTTCCAGAAGAGGAAATGGAGACCAGGTAGTTAAGTCTTTGCATGAGATCATAGGCCAGACAACCTGGACCCTAGACCAGAGGATTAACTTCTCTACTGTTCAACTTCTCCAAATGGACACAAAGGGAAGGGCGGGATCTGGTGTGACGCAGATAGGCATTGGTGTTCTCACCCTACCACTTGCTTGGGGCTAATTATGGACCCTCAATTTCTTAGTTTATGAAATGAAGAGAGCTAGAATTGTGAAAATAGAGCTGTTGCAAGAGTCAGGAAGATAACGTGAGTAACATGTGTTGGCCCAATAGACATTCATTGAAAGTTATTTCCAATCTGTTTCCAATTTTTCACTCATAAGTAATAGCAGTCACTGGAGCTGAGAGCATATTGTAAAGGGTGCTGGTCAGCAGCCTCCTTCTGCATTTTTACTGTTAAATAGGGTGCTGAGATAGATGCTCCTCATTATGGGAAGGAAGCAGTCTTCTATTCCTGCTTTACTACAAAGATTTTTTTCCTCAAAATTGATGGCAGATATTATCAAGTAACCAGCTTCTCTCAACAACAAAAGTCATATGATTTTTGTCTTTTGATTTCATAATTTATTTTAATAACAATACCTAATATTAAACTATCCTCAGTTTCCTAAAACCAAATATCTTTAATCACTTCTCATTGTTCTGGGAATGAATTGGTAGGTTCTGGTGTTTTAATTATGGGTTTTTTTTTTTAATGTATGAGTGAAATATCTTTAGTTTTCTTTCTTTTGCTCTTTGCTAGATTCCATTTTGTGATGATGATAGCTCATACTGATGAATTACGGAGTTTTCTATCCTTTTCTGATTTCTGGAACTATATAAATAGCAAAGGGGTTTTCTATCCATGGAGGTTTTGAAAGAAACAAACATGTTTTTAAACATGTGTATGTGTGTATCTAGTCTCACCAACAATTTTGTATGTAGTCCTTTTTCCTTATAGTCTTCTAGTTCATTCGGTGGTTATTTGTCTATTTAAGTTTTCTGCTTCTTCTTGAATAGAGTTGAATAATTTATATTTTGTTAGAAAATTTACGATTCATTGAAATATTTCATTTTTTTTAACATTGAGCTGAAAATTGTGTTCTTGTATAATATTTTCATCTGCTCCCTATCTGTGGATACCTACTACCTGCTAAGATTACAATTTTTCTTTACTAGGCCCTCGGGGGCCAGCTCTAAGTGAGGAGGGTACTTGGCCAGGCACCTGTGTTGATGTTTGCTCTCTTTCTGCTTTGAGTGTCTTGATCATCTCCATCTGCATGGTTACAACCCCATCATCATGCTAGAAGGATCAGCTGTAATGCTTAGAGTCAGAGTGGGTAAGCCTCAACTGGGGTAGAAGTAAACTGTGTCTGTATACACAGGATTGTGGTCACCATGTGGGGGACTGGTCAGGTATTGAGCTGGTCGGGAGAGACCGCTGAGGGATGAAGCACTAGTGGGGCATGTTGACCTCAAGGACTCTAAGACATCTGATTTCCTATGAGATCCCCCACGCACGGTGCCCCCATAGCACCTTCACTGAGATTTCCTTTGCCTCTAATCTCTTCAGTCAGTAATATTCGTACATTGATATTTGTATGTTATTTCCTGCAAATAGAATTGATCACTTGAAATATGTCAATTTGAAGAGTTATTTATAATTATGCTCATTCAATAGGATCAGATGATCTATTCATTTTAATAATTTTTAAAGTAGTTCTAGAGTAAGAAATCTTCTGAGTCTGAAAAGAGTCTCACGAAAGGTAGTAGAGATGTATTAGTTGAAAATTCCAAGTGGGAGGATCTGATAAAAGTCAAAACTAAGTCTACAGTTAGGTGAAAATCTATTTAGATGGAAAGAGGCCAGGGAGACCCCTGTATTGGAGGTAGGATCCAGAGATGGGCAAGGCCCACACGGTGAGAGAACCAGTATGCTAGACGAACCAGACAAAAATCTGGTTTAGGAGCAGGGCAACAATGGGATCAAGCCCCAGGGAGACTCAGCACTCAGTCAAGCAGGTTATTAGCACAAATTCCAGGATATTAAAAAAAAATCCCAGGATTTGCCCCAAGAATTTAAATTATTAAAAGCCCTTACATCTGGAGGTAACCAGATCTACAGGACCTGTTCTTCCCAGCAGAGATCCATTCTTTGTGTGTATGTGGCTGTCAATATTAAATAGCAATGTAGGCTCAGCTTATCCTTACCAAAACGTGATTCCCTGTAACTCTTCCTACCGACTGTGAGCACAACTGCCATGTATGACCCCCACTCAAATCCTCTACCTCCCGGCATGTATTGGTCACACATTAGACCTTCAGGTGGTATCTCTGGAATGCTTGAATAGATAAGGACGTATGGTCCAGAAAACGTTCTTTGTCCTTGGGTTCAGGTCCTCCCTGGGTTCAATGTGGACTGTTTATCTAGGGTTCCAGACTTCTTTATCAGTGTGTTTCTTCTCTCGGGTCCCCATGCTGTCAATTCTGAGAAGAGGATTCCAGCATAATGACTCTATTCTGGTACTTGGGGGAGAGAGGAGAGTTGCTTTCACACATACCAAGTACCTAGGCATTGTTTATGGTAAAGAATGAGGAGAAGGAGAATGGGTACCTCCCTTCTGTCATCAGTTGGCAAATTCCTTGAGCCTCTTACAATGAGTACTATCAGGAAACACGTTAAATACAAATACAAATGATTTTTAACAATATAAATTTCCACCTGCCCTTAAATTTCTCTGCCTTGTCTGTGTTCCAGGTTCAGGTTTAGTGGTCGTATCCTAGGCCTGGCTTTGATCCATCAGTACCTTCTCGATGCCTTCTTCACGAGGCCCTTCTATAAGGCACTCCTGAGACTGTAAGTGTGTTATCGTGGGCCATGGTCTACCCAGCCCCGTCTGAGGACAGGAGGTGCCAAGCTGGCACCTCTCACTCTGTCCCTGTTTTGCCCTAACCATTCCTCTTTGTTTGCTTTTCTGAGTGCTTACATATCACATAAACCTTTTAGTACAATAAAAAGGCATTTGGAGATTTTATATAAGCATAGGAGACTATTATAACATCATATAATGGATATGAATCCGTTTATATAAATAATTACAGTAAGATTACAAACTTTATATTACACTAAGTAAAATTAATCTAAAACTTAGTCTGATTTAAAATGTTTTCTAAAACTTTCTCCAATTGCCTTCAAGAGTTCATGAGTCAATAATTATCCCATATTTATTATTGTTATTTCAAAAAAAAAAAGCATTGAATGAACTACAAAGATTCATCAATATATTCAAAAGTACCAAATTGTTAGAATCGGTCTATGTTGCTTTAGCCAGGTCTGGGCAGCTGTTTGTTTAACAATCTGTTTACCTTTCACCCTTGGAATGCATCCAGGCCCTGTGATTTGAGTGACCTGGAATATTTGGATGAGGAGTTCCACCAGAGTTTGCAATGGATGAAGGACAACAACATCACAGATATCCTAGACCTCACTTTCACTGTTAACGAAGAAGTTTTTGGACAGGTTTGTGGGATATGGGGCTTGGAAAAAAGCATTTGTTTTTTTGCTGTGGAAAATTCACATAACACAGAATTTACCACCTTCACTGTTTTTAAGTCTACAGTTCAGTATTGTTCAGTATGTTCACACTGTTGTACAATCAACCTCCAGGACTTGTTCATTTTGCAAAACTGAAACTATATGCATTAAGCAATAATTCCACACTTTTCCTTCTCCCCAGTCCCTGATAACAGCCCTTCTACTCTCTCTCTCTGAATTTGGCTGCTCTGGATACCTCACATAAGTGGAGTCATACAGTATTTGTCTTTTTGTGACTGCCTTCTTTCACTTAACACCTTGTCCTCAAGGTTATCCACATTATAGCATGTGTTAGGATTTCCTCACTTTTTAGGGCTGAATTCCATATAGTGGAATTATGCTATATACATATATATAACATATTTTATTAATTCATCCACCTGTTGATGAACCCTTTGGTTGCTTCCACATTTGACTATTGCAAATAAGGCTGCTGTGTAAATTTATCTGTTCAAGTCCTCGCTTTCAATTCTTTTGGCTGTATACCCATAAGTGGAATTGCTGGATCTTAAAGTAATGGGATTTTGTTTTTAATCTAGAAAACAAAGAGTCTCATTCATTTGAAAGATAATTTTCTGAGGACTACTTCCTTTAAGAAAGCTGCCCATGTCTTCTTCCTTCTCCTTTTCACAACATGGATCTATTTTATAGAGTCTTTGAAAACCAAAGTGATAATGGATTAGAAAACATTTTTGTGAAGTGTGACATACATTTGGAAGGTAGTTCTGTGATCTGTGCAGCTACAAAAAATACTTATTTTAATCACTAGCATCTAGATATTTGCTCCTCCAAAATGCATGTATATCAATATTATTTAATAAGATAAAGCCTCTTATTTTTTCCCCACCAGTATTTATATATCTTTGAATCTTCTGGGTTACAGTTTTATAGGTTAACTATAGCCTGAATCATTTACAAGAGATTTCAAAAGCCTCTACAAGTGATAATCTGTAATGTGTCATTGTGAGAATTGAGCTGATAGGCTTTATAAGTACCTATAAGCAGAAGCACAAATGTGAATGGCGTGCTGAGTCTGTGTATGACAGGTACACACTGAACTTTGCAGCACCTATACCATAGTCAGGAATTTTGGACAGGTCCTGGAAAATATCAGGATTCTGTTGAATTTCCTTTGTGTAAACATATCTGTAAAGAATACCCTCTTCCATATTTGAGGAAAAAATTTTCCTTCTTACAACTATAGAGAACACATTTAAATATGCCCAAACATACATGATACGTTGGGCACAAGACTGGCTCACTCAGTGGAGTGTGTGATTCTTGACCTTGGAGTTGTAAGTTCGAGCCCCATGCTAAGAGCAGAGATTACTTAAAAATAAAATCTTTTAAAAAAATGCAATTCACTTAACTGTCCTGCATGTATTAGATAAAAGTATGAAATACAGTATTTGCTATGTGTGACTTCTTTTTGCCATTCTTTACATTTGCCCCGCAGCAGAGGGTTAATTTGTAAAATAAATACAATCATTTAGCAGGTGTTATTTTTTTAAAAGATTTATTTATTTATTCATGATAGACATAGAGAGAGAGAGAGGCAGAGACACAGGCAGAGGGAGAAGCAGGCTTTATGCTGGGAGCCCAACACGGAACTCGATCCCGGGACTCCAGGATCACGCCCTGGGCCAAAGGCAGGCGCTAAACCGCTGAGCCACCCAGGGATCCCCTAGCAGGTGTTATTAAGACAACTGGTAGCCATCTTAAAAACTTTTAAGTTAGATTCCTAACCTAACTCATTACATCACAATAAATTCTACCTGGATTAGAAATCCATTAAAAATAAATAAATAGGCACCTGGGGGCTCAGTGGTTGAGCACTGCCTTTGGCTAAGATCATGATCCCAGGGTCCTGGGATTGAGTCCTGCATCAGGCTCCCTGTGGGGAGCCTACTTCTCCCTCTGCCTGTGTCTCTGCCTCTCTCTCTGTGTCTCTCGTGAATAAATAAATACAATCTTTAAAAAAATAAAAAATAAAAAAATAAGATCTTTAAAAATAAATAAAATTTTAAAAATAAAAATAAAAAAGAAGAAAATGCTAGAATTTTTATTTTTAATCTTCCAGTAAGGAATGCTACTGTATATGTGACACAACTTTCAAAGTCATAAAAGAAGAGATTGACATAGTGAACTAAAATTATTATTTAATTCTGTGTGGCAAAAATACAGCATAAACAAAGTAAAAATGGCATAATATTGAATATACTATGGTATACACACAAAAGGCGATTCTTTCAATATAGGAAGAGATCTCACAGATCAATAAGAAATTATCAACAACAAATAGAAAATTAGCAAAACATAAATAGTTCCCAGAAAAGGAAATATGAGGAAATAATCTCATTCACAAATTGTAAAAATGTAAATTAAAGCATAGTGAAATGCCATTTTCCCTTATGTGTCATGAATCAGAAAGGTTAGCAGTATTCCATTTTGGAGATGATGTAGAGAAAAGGCATGCTGTACAGGAGTATAGGTGGGAGTAAGTGGAAGTTTGGCTCACTGTCTATGAAAGGCACCTTTGTGGTAGCTACCTTCATTCATAATGCACCTGCCTTCCTGGTATTGTATATAATTGATGAATCACTGAACTCTACACCTGAAACTAGTGTTACACTGTATGTTAACTAACTAGAATTTAAATAAAAACCTAAAAAATAAAAATAAAAAAATAAATGTACCTGCCCTTGAGACAGCACCCAGGAATTTGTCCTACTGATATTTATTCACACCTAGTTCAAGTGAGTAGTGTATTAAGATCTTCACTGCAGCGTTGTCGACAGTTGCAAAAGACCTGAAATGATCTAAATGTCCAGCAATAGAGCATTGGTTAAATACATTATGATACATTCACGCAATGGAATAGTGAACCAGTGGGATGTATGACTAAAAAGTGCAAGACATGCCAGCCATCAACTTACAACAGTAAGAAGGGTATTGCAACAGCAACAACAAAAACGGAATAAGTCAGATCTGGATTGGTATAAAACAATTGTCAAGGTACATTGTTAGGTGAAAAAAGTGTCGTGATGAACAGTGTACATAATATGCTATCGTTTATGGGGGAAAATGATGATATATACATATTCCCTGGTATGTATGTCTATTCTCCTTGGAAGAGACGTGAGGGCAATTTTCTCCAGGTAGGGAGATTATATAGCTGGGAGGTGAGATGGGAGAGAAGCTTGCTTTTCATTTATGGCCCTTTATACCATTTGAATGTTATTTCATGGACACATATTACCTGCTCAAAAAAATGAAGTAAACTACGAATAACTGAACCCATAAAATGAGAGGGGGAGAAAATAACATGGAAAGTACAAAAGATCAATCCTTAATGTGTGTGTGGCATTGAACAACTCAGAGAGAAGTTTAAAATGTTCCCAATGATAAAAATAAGGCTGCGTTGTAGATCTGGAATAATGTATATCTGTGTAAAGCTTAAACAGATCTCATTCCTCTTGAAATGAGGTCACTAATGGTTTTAGAAAACTGAGTTATAGCCCTTGTTTTGGCAAGTTAGGAGATCCTGAGGAGCAGGCAGGTAGATGCAGATGAAAGACATCATAGGCTTTTCCTAGGTGTGTGTGTGTGTTAGGATTAGGGTCAGCTGCCTGTGAAGAACCCCAAAATGACCCTACTGAAATTAAGTTTATTTTTTAAGTTTATTTTTTTCTCACATTAAAGTCTAGACAACCCACGGCTGCAATGCCTACTTTAGGCCCAGAAGCAAATAGTGCCCCAACCATCCTGCTTGTGCCTAAAGCAGCAGGACAAAGGAGCAACAGCCCCTTACTTTAAGGAGGTTCCTGAAAGTGCCATACAACACTCCTGCTTACACCTTACCGGCCAGAATTTAGTTACACGGCACACCTAGCTAAAGCAAGGTCAGGAATTCGTCTCTAACTGGGCAGCTGAAAATCAGAGGTTCCAAGGAATGTGGATATTGAGTGGCAATTAGGATGTTAAACCAGCCAGTATTTTATAATTAGCACTAGTCACCTAAGTGATAAAAGAAAAAATAACATCAGACTTCTGCAGACTGTTTAGGTACCTGTGTCAACGAACGCCAACTACACATATCTACGTTTCTTAAACCAATGGCTAAACACAGCAATGCCTCCCTTCTTACAGCTTTGAGTGGTGAGATGAACCCCTTCAGTGAATTTGAGATGACGGACAATCCCTTCCAATGCCCAACACTTTTGATAAAAATCTCCAACATGTCATCCCCTGCCTCGCCTTTCAAAAGATAGAGCACAGATCATAACTTCTCTTAATGATTCATTTGTCCTAACAAACAAGCACCACCGTACTAAGTGGCAGGGTCCTTCTCCGTTTCCTTTCTCAACATCACTCTGCCATTCTCCAGCCAATATTATACCCAGCTGTAAAAGCCATCTTCCCATCCTCTGCCATTTTCCTGTCAATGATCTGCTCTGGGTGGGGAGGCTGGTGGCTTTTGAGAATGTAATCTAATTGGGATTTGGGGGAATTGAGTATCAGGACCTTCTGGTCCATCTTTTCCCCCAGGACAACCAGGGGCATTTTTCGTTTAGTCCCATTATGCCTCTTGAGTCAAGAAAATATGTTTCCCCATTATAACACATCAAAAAATGCAGCTTTTCCGAGGTGCATAACTATCCTCTGAGAACAATCAGAGCTTTTGTAGTAACTTCCAGGAAAGGAAAAAGAATTAAGGAGGTGAGAAGGCCGAACCCATGTGAAGAAGACTTTCTGTAAATAGTTCACCCTACTAGAATTGATATGTGTCACTGCAAGGTCAGCTGAGCCAACAGGCATCACAGTCTTCATGTGTCCCCACAAGGTAACCGAAAGGGAGTTGAAATCTGGAGGAGCCAACACCCAGGTGACGGAAAAGAACAAGAAGGAATACATCGAGAGGATGGTCAAGTGGCGGGTGGAGCGTGGTGTGGTACAGCAGACGGAGGCGCTGGTGCGGGGCTTCTACGAGGTGAGACCCAGGCCTGGCTGAGGAAGGCAGGCCAGGGCCAGGGCCCTCACCACCCCACAGCCTGTTGGGGGGAAAGGAGAAGAACCAAGGTGGGTGGAGGGCTCAACTCCAGTCACCAGGGTGCAGAGAGGACCCCCTTAGGGTAGACAAAGGAGGAGTCCAAGATCTCTGAGAAACCTTCCTCTTGTGGCAGGTGAAAAATGCTCTCACAGAAATGTTGTGACACATATGCAAACATTCAGTGTCTCTTGTCAGGACATGTGCATGCTGTTTCCTTTCACTCAGTGAAATTACATTAAGTGTAGTGAAGGCATTGGGGCACATTGTCCACTCTTGCTAGATTTCTCTTTCGTTACAGTGTCACTTTGTGCCATATGATCCCCACTAAGGTAATAAATCAAGAGGACGGGGACGGCTGCCAGCTTCCTGGGCATCCAAGGCTGGTGTCCTTTAGCCTTTTGCAATTTAGAAACAAGACACTATCAGTGTTTTCTCAGAGCTTGGGTCTTGGAAGGTTTCTTTCTCTGCCCGTAGTGGAGGTCAACACTGCCTGCTGGCTTGTCCACCACAGTTTGTTGAGAGGAGGTGCTCAGTTGTCCCCAATCCATGTGGCAACAAGGCTGAAGTCAGAGCTCAGCGACCTAGCAAAGGAGGTCTTCCCAGATCTTTGAAGGGGGGACGAAGGGCCGGAGTGGAGAAAGGAAGGGAAATACAGTTTTTTGGTTTTTTTTTTAAGTAGAATGCCCATTTCTAGGAAAGAAGTCATAGTTTAGTGTGGGAGACAGGATACCTTTCAAGGGAAATGATAATAGTAAAAGCCCTCAAGTCACTTCAAAGTGTTTGGACCTCCTGCCTTTAAAATTCAATGATACTTGGAAACTTAAATATGACTAGAGAACATCAGGTCGGATTGGCTCATAACATCATTCTGAGAGGGAGTATCCCAGGTAGTGAAAACCCTGGGACCTTTCTCGAGCTCCCAGCTCATCAGTGGGTTGTGTTTCAGGACGCAGAGGCCACGATTTTGAACCTAGACAAGATAGTACATTCATTAAAAACAAACCAAAAAACAAAAAGAGTTGTAACGATGGTCAGTGTCCCAGCGTAACCCACAGAAGGAGTGGTCATGCCTACACCTTCAGGGTGTTGGACCTGAAGCCTCATCTTCGTTCCAGGTCGTAGACTCAAGGCTTGTGTCCGTGTTCGACGCCAGGGAGCTGGAGCTGGTGATCGCTGGGACCGCGGAAATCGACCTGAACGACTGGAGGAACAACACGGAGTACCGGGGCGGTGAGCGGGGGGTGCAGGCCACGACCCTGTTGTCTGACCGGTGGCCTCCCAGGCGACCTTAGCCAGCCTCACGGTAGCTGGTTGGCAGTGAACAGAGCAGAGGTGTTTGCTACGGTCCCGGGGCCCTGCGACCCCACCTCTAGCTGGGTCCAAAACGCTGTCCTCACCCCCAAGGGAAAAGCCCTGCCATTGAACACTTGCCTCCCCCCCTCCCTCCCCAGCCTGGCAGCCCTCAATCTGCATCCTGTCTCTATGGATTTACCCATTCTGGGTGCTTCCTGTAAAAACAACCATATAACATGTGGCCTTGGGCCTGGTTCCCTTCATTTAGCCTGCTGTTTCAAGGTTTGTCCAGGCTATAGTGTTTCATCACTCCATTTCTTTTTGAGGTCGAATAATATTCCATTATCTATAAATATATTTTAATATAAATATAAAATATATAAATAAAGTAATATATAATATATATTTATATATAACTTATATAAATATATAAATATTTATATATTTTTATATAATATTTTAACGTAAATATAAAATATATAAATAAAATAATATATTATAAATATTTATATGATTATATAAATTACATATAAATAATATAATATAGTAATTATATATTTATGAATTATATATAATTATAATTATATAATAATATAATATAAATGCAAATAATATATTATATATGATATTAATATAATATAAATATATATTCATTTATATCATTATATATAAATAATATAAATATAAATATGCATATTCATTTATATCATTATATATAAATAATATAAATATAATATAAATATATATTTATTTATATCATTATATATACCTAATATAAATATAATATATTATAATACAAATACATATTTATTTATATAATAAAATAGTATAAATAAAATAATATTCCATTTTATATCTATATATAACATATATTCCATCACTTTTCAAAGACTACAAAAAACTGGGCCTTAGGGCAGCCCAGGTGGCTCAGCAGTTTAGTGCCACCTTCAGCCCAGGGTGTGATCCTGGAGTCCAGGGATGGAGTCCCATGTCAGGCTCCCCACAGGGAGCCTGTGTCTCCCTCTGCCTGTGTCTCTGCCTCTCTCTCTCTCTGTCTCTCATGAATAAATAAATAAAATCTTAAAAAAAAACACAAAACTGGGCCTTATCTCAATACATGTGCAAAGTAGGTTCTCATAACATGCCTTCCTGTAACCTCCATCCTGAACATTCCTTCAGGTGATCCCCATTGGGATAGGCTCTGGCCTAACTCCATGTAGACTCATTACCAAGAGCCACCACCCAGAGGCCAGCTCCTGGGCTAGGATACATGCCACCAGGGAAGTGCATCCCACTTCCTGTAGGATTGGAGCCCCGTTCCCCTCAATCTTGGTTTGCCACAACACAGTTCTGTTATTTCCCCAAATCCTATTTCTAAGTCCTCCCACCTATTCACCTTCACCCTGCCAAACTAGTCTCCCGTCTTCCTGAAACATTATTTTCACCAGGCCACTTCCTTATCCACAAAATGGATAAATTTTTCTTTTTAAGTCTCAAAACCATTTCCTTGTGTAAAATATTATAGAGAAACCATCCAAACCACAGAGAGAGAGCTAGGCCCCCCACCCCAGCCTCCCTCTTCTCCCCAGTGTACTGGGCCTGAGGAGCCTCTGTGGGATCACGGGGCACTTCCTGGCATGGCGTGGAAACCGCTGGCCCCAGTGGCGAGTCCCAGGGTCTCCGCCTGGCTGCTACCGCCCTCTGAGGCTCCTGGCAAGTCTCCCCTCGGCCCTCACCAGACCCCGCTCTGCGCTGGTGGGCTTGCTGTTCCCTGCAGATTTCTTCCTTGTTCTTGTCGTTCTCTAGCTCTCCTGTCCTCCACTCACCCAGAGCCTTCCCGTCCTCCACGCACACCTCACTTCCCACACAGATTTCTCCCAGGTCAGATGCCTCTTGCATTTGCATCAGTGGTGACTCTTTGACCTGAGCCGGTTGCCCAGGCTGGCTCTCCTAACTCTACTGGTGGCAGTGGCCTGACCGGCCCAGCGGGCCTGAGGGCAGCCGCTCCAAGAGCACTGATGGCTGCTGGAGATCCAGGCGTCTTCTGTTCAGCAAGCTTGCCCTTTCCCTCCAGACTCTCCCCCAGTACGTGGTTACCAAGAACTAAGCTATCAGGACAGAGACAAATACAGTAAAATATTAGGTTGATGCGGGTTTTGTCTCTTAGGGTCCCAAGGGTCCCTAGCCACCCCTTGTCTCATTTAGATGAGGCAGGAAAATGGCTGGTGGGGTCCCATGAAAGCAGATATCTCTGAGGACACCCCTCAGAAAGTCCAACTTTTTATAAAATGGCTATTTTCTAAATCTGCTTTTGTTGTGACACTTGACCCGATGGCATAGAAGGTCATAGACCTGTGTGAAGGCCGTCGTTAGAGAACCCGGCAGACCGGTGGCAGCTGTTGGGGTCTCCCTGGCCCTGCCACACCCGTTGCTCTCTCCCTTCCTCCTCCTCCCTGCACATCCTCACTGGCTCCCTCCTTCTGCCCCACTCAGGGTATCACGATGGGCATCTTGTGATCCGCTGGTTCTGGGCCGCCGTGGAGCGCTTCAATAATGAGCAGAGGCTGAGATTACTTCAGTTCGTCACGGGAACATCAAGCGTGCCCTACGAGGGCTTCGCTGCCCTCCGAGGAAGCAATGGGCTTCGGCGTTTCTGCATAGAGAAATGGGGGAAAATTACGTCTCTCCCCAGGTAGGGGCTCCTGCCAGCCTCCGGCAAACCCACCACAGAGGGCCAGTAGACCTCGGTATTGGAGTTTGGGTGATGATCCTCTGGGAGGAAATCCTTTCCTGCCACCCAAAGTACTGTTATACGAGTTCTTGGTGAAAGATGCCAGGGAAGAGTCTCTGGGAGGTGAATTTAGACCATATTCTTAGTGGGTTTTGATGACTCATGGTATTTAGGTTACAGTGTCATGATCCCTGTGTCAGGTGTAGGAAGCTTTCCTATCTGTTCGTAGCCCAATTTAACTTTAGGAGGACTGGATCACCTGGTGAGGGTGGCAGGGGAGGCTGGGGGCCCAAAGTAACCCTTCTAGCACTGCATCTGTACTCCTCCATCGCATCACACAATACTCTGTAGGTAGACTGTGCATGTACATGTCACATTTTTCCTACGATGTTTTAAAACATGTCAGGACAAGAGCATGTATTTCTTGAGTCTCTACAGTGACTTCTGTATATTAAGCTGTCAAGGAGATTGTTGTGAGATAAATGCAGAAAAGGAGACACCAGGGATCCAGGCAGTTTAACAGAACAAGGTTCCTATGCCATGAATTCTAACACCTTCTGGGTCCTTCCTAGGCCACTTTGAGCAGCCTTTTCCTGCTCAGTGAAAGAAAGAGCACTAAAGAGACTCCTGTATAGGTACCACAGAACTGTTGCTCATCAAGAGAAGTTTGATCCATATTATTTTCTTCTACTATGATATTTTCTAATTGTAAAAGAAGCTTCACATTTAATTCTGCTGTTTCCCTGTGGCCTCCCAGATGCTATGGCTAAATCCCAATGGAAGGATTTACTGAACTATGACTTGCATCCAGATCTCCCAGACCTTCTAATGTCCCGAAGACCCCCCACCTGATGTCAGTGGGCATCAGGTGGCCCAGGAAACAGAGTGCGTGCCCAACTGGTCAATAAGAGCCTAAAGCCTTGGCACAATTTTCAGCACTGGCTTCACACACTTGTTCAGCAGACCCTGGTGCTCATTCGTGTGGGTCTGCTGTTGGCTGAGCCTACTGAATTAAATCTGGCAAGAAAATAAGGCTAAAAAGGCAAGATTTCCATTTGTCTAGTTTAATGATAGATTTGGAAGATGAGGTTATTTGGAAACATTCTTTTTTTTTTCATTTTAGAGAAATGAGTTTGAATCACCACTTGATCATAGCACCCACACACACCCCAGCATAAGGTGTACCCTGAAGAGTGGCAAAGATACAACCATCCACCTTCCAGAGGAGATTATAGTCTAGGGAGGAACACAGCCCAATAAGAATAAATTTTGTACAACACAAGGTGGAATCAGAGGAGCACTGAGAAAGGGAGGTAAGAGGAAGGTGCTATGAAAATAATAGAATACAGGCCCGCTCCCAATTGAACTGGCAGGAGGAAATGCCGCAAAGATGATGACACTTAGGTGAGCATCGAGGGGCAAGGAATGGGTAGAAGGAAATTCCAGGCTGAAACAGAAACATGAGCAAGGCCTAGAGGTGGGAGATGGCCAGCAAGTGTTCAGGAAGGAGAGCCCAACCAGTGTGGAGGACAAGACACCCAAAGTGATACAAGGGATGAGATTGAGAAAGATAGGTGGGTCTTGATGGGTCACAGAGAGAAGACTGCTGAGGAGTCTCTGTTTTATTCTTTAGGAAATGGAAATAAGAATAGCTTTTGTCATTTGGGGGTCACAGTTTGAGTCTAGTTACATATTTGCTTTTGAGAAGCTTTGAAATATACATTAATATTAACCCACACTAAGAGCTTATAAGATGGACATTGGGCTTATAATCAGGCTCTTCACATCTGGGCCAAGGCATCCCTAAAAATCTGCTGTTCTGCAAACCCCAGAGAGCATCCTGGGGAGGCAGGGACTTTACTCTGGGCTGAGAGTGTCCCAAGAAGCAAGTTCTGAGATGCCTCTGGGAGGACAGTGAAAATGACCCCCTGGATAGTAAGCCCCTACTAGTCTTCCTTATACATTTTCTGAAGATCCAAGAAGCTAATAAGTGTCACCAATGTATGAAGAGAAAGTAGTAACTTCGGACTTCCAAGAATAGCAGTTTGGATAGACCTAGCCTGACCACATGGCAGATGGCAGGAAGCCCTGAGGCAGCATCTGCAATGAGTTGCAGCAGGGAAGGGCCCAGAGGCTGGCAGGGGCGCCAAACAGATACCAAATGACCCAGGACTTCTCAGAGAATGTGAGCCCAACTTACACTGCCCACACTGGAAGGAGAGGTGGTCTGAGCTGCTTTGTTCTCAGATCTTCCCCCTACAGAAAGGCAACTGGCTTCCCAGATGAGAGAACCAAATAGTGTCACAAGTAAACCTAACCATAGGCCAGGCCAGATAAAACCTTTACATCAGTTCATGTCCTTGCCTCCTAAAAACTGTGGGAGGGTTAGGAAAGAGGGTTATGAGACTAGTGGTTTCCAGAATGTAATTTTACAGTGTCTTGTGAAGAAAGTTCAGTAAAAGATGGGTGGGACAGTCCCTGAGTTTGAGGTCGAGGAGCTGGCTGATTAGGGCATTGAACATGCCATCCATGTAGACTTAGATGCCACACAGCCTGGTGGGAACACCTGAAATGGGGAGGATTTAAGCAAAGTACCAGAGATTTTAATAAATGTAATGAGCTGGAAGATCCAAGGGTATGGAAGATGCGTCTAGATCACTGATTTTCAGTGATTTTCAAACTTTTCGGCCATAGGCCACAGAAGGAAATACCTTTTACATAACACCACAACCCAGTACGTGCCTATCTACTTGTGTGTACGTGTGTGTCTGAAATACAGGTTCCTGAAAACAACACTTTACCCTTCTTGGCTGCAGATGTCATGCCCTATTTTCTAATCTATCCTATTTGATTGAAATAAAATTCCAGATAAAACCTGGAGTTATGGGGGGAAATATCTAAATGGCATGAGATTCAAAGGAACAGAATTTTTAAACATCTGATTACCTCTTAGTTTTTATTTATTCATTCATTTTTATTTAAGTATAGTTGACACAAGATGTTACGTTAGTTTCAGGTGTACAGCATAGTGGTTCCACAAGTCTATAAGTTATGCTGTGGTCACCGTGATGGTGGCTACCATCTGTCACCCTACAACACTATTATGATGCCATTGGCTATATTCCCTAGACTGTGCCTTTTATTATTGTGATGTATTCATCCCATAACTGGAAGTCTTTACCTCCTACTCCCCTTTATCCTTCTTGCTCATCCTCCCACCCCCTTCTCTCTGGCCACCACCAGACTGTTTTCTGTATTTATGAGTCTGTTTTTCCTATTTGTTTGTTTGCTTTGTTTGTTTGTTTTTGTTTTTGTTTTTTTTAGATTGCACATATAAGTGAAATCATTTGGTATTTTTCATTCTTTGTCTGACATTTCACCTAGCATAATACCCTCGAGGTCCATCCATGTTGTCACAAATGGCAAGATCTCATCCTTTTTTATGGCTGAGTAAAAGGAACAGAAATTTTTAATCAAAGATTGAAAAATAATGATCTAGAATCGGCAGTGGGGACCGAGCAGACTGCTAAGTGCCCTCTACATCACAGAGTGTGGCAGGCTGATCATTGGCCATCTCCACTCATGGGGACTGAGAACGGGTGCTAAGACTTGTTGGCCATGTCCAGAAGGGAAGAGTGGGAGAGTTTTCTTGCCATGGAACAAGGGCTGGGGAGGGTACAGAGGAGTGGCTCCACAGGAAAGAAAAGTGTGGAAGCTAGTCAGAGTAGACATAGCACAAGATAGCATGGAGATGGAATAAAAAAGAGGAGATGAATTTAGGGGTTTACGTTTGAAGCAGGGACCAGGGATTACAGAACTAGGAGTAATGGGCAGTTGCATAAAAGTTGCAAACAGAATTCTGACAACAAACTTCACTGCAGATGTAAACTGAGCCCAAGCCCAGGTGGATGGGGGTCGGGGGGGTTGGTTAAGGTTGGGCAGTTGGCTTACTCTATAGGGATGGCTCTCAAAGGGTATGGGAGAGGTGATTTTGCCTCCCTCCCGGACATTCAGCAATGTCTGGGACGCTTCTGGTTGTGGTGGAAGGGTGCTAGTGGCATCCAGCAGGTAAAGACCGAAGATGCTGCTAAACACCCACAATGCACAAGACAGAGAATTAGTAAGTTTAAAATAGCAGTAGTACCACGGTGAGAAACCCTGCTCTATGGACCATAGGCTACAATGGAGGCTTCATGGAGCCATTGGGAGTTCAGAAGAGAAACTGACAGCCACCGAGAAGCCATAGAGAAGCCAAGGGGAGAGAGAGATTCAAGAAGAAAAGATGTCAAAGGCGTTTAAAGAGCTTGTGGAAGTCGGGATAGAGAATGAGCCTCTGGATTTGGGGATCAAGAGGCTCTTGAAAAGGTTAAAAAAGAGTAGGTTCAGTAGTGATGAGAGTGAGAACCATCTATAGAGTGAGGCTGTGGTTGGGCAGTGGAAGGAGATGGCGTGAAGGGGGGACAGGACTTCCAAAAGCGGCCTCACAGCTAGCTGAATAACCAGCTGCAGAGAGCAGCAATTTATTTGCTTTTAGTAGTGTTGTTTGCTTTTGACCAGCCTTAAAGTGGTCTCTTCTGGGGAGAAGCATACTGTCTTTGGCATTGGTTACCATTTTAATCGATAATTTGGAAAAAAAATCAAGGAGACACGAAAACCAATCATGAAGATGATACAAATTAGAAGGGCAAATAATACGGTGACTGACACAATCTAAATCCTGACTTATCTCAAAATGCTGGAACCCTAGATGGACACCAACAGAGTGAAAATTGACCTGGCGTGATTGAAAAGATCCATGTGGAGTTCCAAAATATCAGTTGCACAAACAGGAGATGAGGCGATTCATCTGCCAGTAGCTCATGTGAAAAAGGCTGAGGGTCTTGAGTCCCCACAGGTGTGACACAGTTCCTGAAACCATAACTGCAATTGTGGTTGCATTATTAAGAGAAACTCATGGTTAAATGATGATTCACAGATTACAAAAGGCATTTATGTGCATTCTAACATTGGTCCTCACGACAACCCCTCCAGGTATACAGAGCATATATTATTAGTCACATTTTACAAGTGAGAAAACTGAGTCCAGAAAGATTAATTGACTTTCCCAAGGTGATAAAGCTAATAAGTGGTTTAGACTGCAATTGGAATAGAGGTCTTCCAACCCCTGGTTTTGTACTTTTTCCACCAACCCCCCACACCCCAGAGGACTGGGCACAGTGCCCAGGGAGGAAAGTGAGCAGATGCTCTGGGCTGTCAGAACCACACCTGGAGGACTGCAAGCATTTAAGAATGTTGAACTGAATTACGATTTGATTGTGTTTGTTCATTCTAGTTTATAAACTAGAATCTATTTTAGAGAGTTAACCAAGGCTGGTGATAAATACGGTAAAAGCAATTTGAAGAAACTCGAGATGTTCAAGCAAGGTCTTGAAAAGGTGCCATTTGCTAATGCTTTCAGATTATTCCCAGAAATTACCTTTTACAGCATTAATTTGGTTTGCAAATATGGGATTTTTTGCTGTAACTTTTCCACTCATGAGTGCCACTTTAAAGAACCAAGACAATGATGGCTGCTCATATCTCATGCTTAACTAGTTCAGCTAGGTTCAAAAGCATACTTGGGATTGTCCTGTGCCACTTAATGTGGTTACCCAGAGCCCAAAGTATGTCCTAGTTTTAATCTTTCTAAACATAGAGAAGCCACTATAATTGTCATCCTACTCATTTTAATGAATGCTTTTCCACTCTTACTCCAATGAGTTCAGGTAAAATATGTTAATTATTCTCTTGTGAAGTCACCGTAGACCTGATGGAATGAATCTTAGATCATAATCTGAGACCTCCTCTAATCTTGGTCTGTTTTTATGTTTCTTCCCAGTTAAGTCCTTGAAGCCTAAGGCCAGATGCACTGCTGTCCTGTGCCGACTGTTGGAGCTGGTGGGGGGAGGGATTTGGGGGGTCATTTCCCAGGGAGCTATGAGCAGAAGGAGGAATGGGTGTTGAGAGGCAAATACAACAGCATCCTCCCCTGGTTCTTCCTGTACAAGTAAACCTACCTTCCCTCCCTGCTTTTCCCACCCCCACCCCCACCTCTCCCCACCCCTCCCCCACGCACACACCCAGATAAGCTCCCTTGTACCCTGACCACTGCATCAGCCTGATCAGGAACTCTGAAAACAAAGGTATAAATAATACACAACTTCCCTGGGGATCTTATAATTAGAAGAATTCAATCTCCCAAATGAAATTCAAATGAGGGGAGAATGGTCTCTTTGGTTAGAGTTTTGTTTGTATATATATTTGTTTTGTGATATTTTATCTTCTTCTCTTTTATTTTTTATTACTTTATTTCATTTCATTTTAATCTACCCTTTTTTGGTGCTAGTTGGCTTCTCAAAACACCTTTGCAACACACCACCCCTTTTAGGGAGCAAAAGGCATGAAGTTAACCTTGAGCTGCACCCCCCACTCCCATCTTCCTCCCTAACTTGGTACAGGCCTTGGCCTCAACCAAAGATTCCATAAAAACAAAGAACACCTGACAGGAAGAAACTATTCAGGTGATTTGAAGTTCCACAGGAGGAAAGGGTGTCCTGGGCCTCTCCGGCTCACCGCTGAGCCCCATAGGTGACACAGGGTCTGGTCCTGGTCTGTGCATTAATGCAAGGCAGGGGAAGCCATTCCTTATCTAGACCAGATACTGGCGTGCGTGGGCCTGCAGGATGAAGGAAGAGTACGACAAAGTGGGGCACAACTTGGGGCACAAGGATGCTCCAGGCAACCAGGGAAGACTATTCTCTAAGCTCAGCTGTTCTTGGAAATGCAGCATTCTGGTGTCTGGTGTCAGGTTAGAGGTGTCCCACCAAAAAGAGAAGAGTCAGACAGTCACCGGGGCACACCTGACTCAATAGAGCATTGGATCTCAAAATTCCAGGGCATCCGGTGGCCCGTGTACATCATGCCCATGGTTTACTGTGACCCAGAAATCAGAGCTGGACAAGGAGACTTGGGAATATGATCCTCTGGTAATAATTAGGTTTCCGCCTCTTTCACTGACCACACCCAAGCTCATATCTCAGTTGCAGAATAAAGCTGGTACCATAGAGTTCATGTCTGGCTTGCTAGTACCGTTCTACGTTAATGTGGTTTGCTAATAAATGCAAACCGTCTGTTTCTAGTTATTCTACTCCCTCAACTGGTTTATTTTGTCTAGAAGGCTGTCATTCTTTGTTGCAATGCTTTATGGGGGTCCCAAATCGTGGCTGTGCTCACTTTTTATTCACTTCTGCTTCATAGCTTCAGATGGATCACAGATACATACAAACCAGTTGTTACCTTTGAAACCAACACCTTCACCGATCTTTTCTTCCCCATTCAGGGCACACACCTGCTTCAACCGATTGGATCTTCCACCTTATCCCTCGTACTCCATGTTGTATGAAAAGCTGCTAACAGCAGTAGAAGAAACCAGCACCTTTGGACTTGAATGAGGACATGGAAACTCACCTGACATTTTCCTGGCAGTCACATCACCCTTTCTGGGATGATCCCCTTGCCCTTTCCCTGAATCAACTCTCCTTTGATTTTGGTATTTCATGATTTTTATTTTCAAACCAAATCAGGATTGACAAAAGCTGTGCATGAAGAACTGCCTTCTTCTGAGATCCAACCTTCAGGCTTATCTCCTCTATTCTCGATGAACTGCTAGCCTGTATGCAATATTAAACAACAGCTGTCTCAAGGTCTGTGTGTATCTCCACATACCTCCATTACTAACAATGAAATAGGAATGCAAGTTATGCTACACTTGACCAAATGGTAATAAAAGTTTACTTCCATTTATATAAATGTAGGGAAATTTGAGCATTAAGCATTCCGAGCTTTTATACGCCCATGTCTTCTGAGCAGAGCCACCATTTTTTATAATTTCTAATAACCAACTCCAGGTCTAGGAGCCAATCAACAATTTCTTTTCCTCCCACTCTCCTTTTCCCCATGCATACCATCCATCCAAAAACAGCAGTGGCAAAGCTGAAGTTTTTATACATTCAACTCATGATTCATATATGGCATCAGTCCCATCAGCTGGAACTAACCTAGATATATGGTGCAAATATTACATTTTCCAACAAATAACAACAGCAAGAAAAATGCCTCCTGCTGATGCAATGCAGTGCATCTCAATGGTTGTGGGGATTGTGGCTCAACCTGAGTGTAGAGAGGTCTAGGAGGGGCACGCCCCCTGTGAACACTCACCACACAAGAAGCAGAAACTTGTGCACACGAAGGAGATCTCATTACGTAGCATAAAGGATGAGGCTTCTACCCCCATGGTGTTGTGTAGAATGTGATGAAGCAAACAGGAGAGAGGGAAGAAGACCATATTAGGTTGGTTTGAATACCTGAGTTCTGTACTGTTTTGTTTTGCTTTGCTTTGTCCTGTCTAGCTACAGTTCTCCTTCTCAAAGGAAAAAAAATAATAATCTCATGAGATAAACTCATAACTTCTTTGTTAAAGATAATTGGCAAATGGACTTTTGTTTTAACTTTGATATTGTTTTTTTATGCTACTTTTTTCCTTTTCTTTTCTTTATTGTGGTGTTCAAATTCCTTCACATCTGATTGTCCACAGGGACACACTACATGAGAAGCTGCAGAGAGTGATGGTGCTTGTTCGGGGTCAAGGGCAATATAGTACTCCTTCTTCATCCATAACAATTCTCCTGGAGCAGACACCTAACACCCCAAAGGCACATTGATTTGTCAAAATAGATATCCAGTTTCTTTTAGCACTCAGTAAAAGAGAGATCTCAGAAAACTTAGTGTTTTCAGAAAAACGGTTGCAGGCTCCAAATACAGCCGAACCTCTTGATTACATTTGGAATAAGTCCAAACATAATGGTCATTTCTATTTTTCTAACCTTGTTATCCATGTGGTCTGAAATATGTCATATGTGAAAGTGTTTTTCTTCACTGGGAAAAGAAGAGTTAAAGGGGCCCCCGTTATTGAAATGTCACCTTGTTGTTTCCAATATATTAAACAAGGGACAAATGTGAGAAATGTAAGATAAAGTGAATTTCACAGGAAGCCATGCCTTGTGCTCATTGTCTCAGTTTGAATCCAGGCAGTGCATTGTGTTTCGTGTGCTCCAAAATGAAACTTCTTTCAGTAGGAATATTTAGTATGCCCAGCACCCCTTGCTGCTGTGTTTCTATTGTCAATCAGGAAATAACACGTTACCAAAATTTAGCTTTCTGTCACTGTCTAAAAAGAATATTTACCAAGATAAGATGGAATGTGCATATTACATAATATAAATTTGAAGGATCTGTAAAATTCAGTATACATGTCAAGTATCTGAAAAGTTATGGATTCCAATGGAGCTATTATTTACACAAACCAGAGCATAAGAATTATGCAAATAATTTCACCATTTTACCTCTTTGAACAGCATCTCTAGTATAGGGAACATCTTTTGTTTTTAGAACTTAGTGTTACACATGTGTATGACTTATTAATTCAAGCACTTGATTCTTTTTTAGTACTTATCTTCTTCATTAAGCATTGGCAACAGAGGAAGATGTTTAAAAGATGGAACCTGCTCCTGGGGAGCTTTACAATGTACATAAATATCTAATTAACACCTTACTTAGATTATTTGATATCTATTCTACTCATACATGGAAGGAACAAGGTACCCTAGAAAATATATAGAGATGAGATATCTTAGGCATAAATGGTTTTCCAACCAAAGTTTTCCTTCTTTCCATTCCCCCCCTCCCACCCTGATGCCCTGGCGCTAAACGTATCCCACAAAACATTGTACAATCAGTATTTGGTAAAAGTATACAATTCCAAAAGGAAATGCTGATGTCAAAGTCAGCTGAAAGAATGCAAAGCTTGCTTGACAGGGTCCCGGATTCTATTACAGCCTTGTACAGAATCCCAAGTGAAGACAGAGAGGAGAGGCATACAGACAGTTGTTATGGAAAGATCCTATGATTTTCAAGTGATGTTTCTTTAGCTATTATTCCCTAATGTATGAGGCTGGAATACATGAAAATTGTATGTGTGTGTTTGTGTGTATGTTTTATATATATATAATTATGCTCTTAATTCCACCAGCTGGAGGTGTAAGCCTCCCCCAATCATATGACAGTATGAGCAAGACAGATCTGTTTGTTACCACTAATAATTTGTTTTTAATTTAAAAGTGTGAGTTTTCTCCATGGAGGCATATTATAATACTAATCACTTATAAACCACAATTCCCCTAAAACCAAACTTTTAGAAATAGTTTTGGTAAGAGTCTATTACCTTTAATTGGGGGAACAAACAAAAAATAAGAGAAACCTTACATTTCAAGTAGAAAAATACTTTTAAAATGCTATGAAGTGTTATAATAATTTCTTGGATATGACATCTTATTCTATTATATGAAGATGATAATCCTAAAAATAGAAATTGCCTCTACTGGGTCAGGAGTTCTCTGGAACCTCCTGTGTATATAAGTTGGCAGCAGTTGTGAGAACTTTTTACTACCACCACCAATGCAGCACACTTGCTTGGAGGGCAATGAGGAAATTAAAAAGAGATAAGTGATCCCTTGGCAGGCTTCTAAATCTTTTTCTCTTTTAATTCATGACCATATGTCCATTAGCGGTGAGTATATTTGCGTGCAAGTCGATAAGCCAGACCTTCTATCTGATATTTGACAAATATCTATGATATTTGTCAGCCATGTGTCAAACCATGTGTCCAAAATTTGGGTTCAAAAAATTTCTCAATTGCCACAAATGTTTTCCCAGTCAAGATGAAACACTTTCAAATGAAAGTAGTTAGAACTTTACATAACAAATGTGGTGCTTTATTATTATTATTATTATTATTATTATTATTATTATTATGTACTTCAGTGTTCATTATTAAAACTACTGCAATACTATATCATAAAAATCGGGGATGGATGTTCTAGCCATCATAAGGTCCAAAAGAAAAAAATGTTATTTTCCTGTTAGTGACATGTAGTCCCTTTGTTCTAGTAGAAAAAAAAGGTGCCTAGAGGTAGTATATAGAGTAAATATTGTTCCATTAGCCTACTTCCTGCAGCTTCCAATTTATCTAAGGAAATGTCTATAACACTTTTGTTAAACGTCTTTGTTCTAGTCAATAGCAGGAGAAGTCCACATTACTGGGCTGATTTTGCTTACATCAACAAGAAAAATGTCACGTGATACTCAGGCCGAGCTTTCTCTTCCATCACACCACCTTCAAGGAATGTCAATAAACTCACTTTGGTATGGCATTGTGTGTGCTCCTTATTGCAAACAGAAGTCTAGGGTAATACATAACAATTATGCCTGGGCTCTCACCGGATGTAGGCAATGAAACAACACAGAAGGCTACCAGCTGCTATGATAAATAATCCCTGGGAAGATTATTTATCAAAAAAGCATAGCATGTGTTCACAAATCCATGAATAAAGGAAGAGCGTTTGTAACAAGTTACTTGGGTATCCTTTTAGGACTGCACACAAGCCACGTGGGCTTCGTTTGTGAGCGTCCTTTATGTTGAACCAGGCATACACTGGCTTATTGAATTCCTACCTGTTGAGATGCTTCTACAAAGACTCCAGGCTACAGCCAAACACCCGGTGCGACCCTAGGAAAAGGGTTAGCACTGGGCAAAAATGTGTCCAATGGCACATATCAGAACTCCAACATCACAATGGTCTTGGGAGCCTCTAAAAGATGAATTGTGTGGCTGTCACTGGGAAGTCAGTTGATTTATTCCTTGAGGGAAAAAAAAAAAAAAACCCTTATTATTAGAGAATGTGAATAGGACTGAGAGAAGAAAAACCCCGGAAGTCTCCATATTGCACTTATGTCCATACTAAGTTTATTTTAGATTCATTCTTACTGAAAATGATTTTTCTTTTAAGGCATAAGAAAAAAATTAGCCTAAGCTGTAATTTCCAGATAGTAGATGATAATATTTTATATTTTTATCTGATCATTAATCTGAAATCAAGATTAGATTTCAGATCTCTTGATTTTTATGGCCATGTTTTTCCAATACGCTGTGCTGACAGCTGTTTAAAAAAAAAAAAAAAAAAAAGGAAAGAAAAAGGCACATATAGTCCAGATGCAGTTTAAGTATGTTTATAAAGGATGGTTCTCTAACAGAATAAATAAGGGAGTTATGGAAGGTCAGGCTAAACTTTATCACTGCTGCGGGAATCATCACATTTTTAGCTGGGGAGAAACACTTAGACACTTTTGTCTGACAGTTTTATCTTGGAGATAAAGAATCTGAGAGCAGGATAGATGATTTTCTCAAGGCCACTCAGGTTTATCTTGAGAGCTAAAGGTATGCCGGTCACAAAATATCCCTTGAGGTCTTGAGTTCCTGGACCTGCTGTAACCTTAAGAAATTAGCCGGGGGGGGGGGGGGGGGGGGGGGGGGGGGGATGGAAGCGGAGATCTAGCTGGCATGCCATAGGGGATGCCAGGAATCCAGTCAATTGCCTAGAGCTATAGCCCCTCTGTATGAATTCCCTGGGCTGCTGGAACAAAGGACCACAAAGAAGTGGCTTAACCAAGTCTAAAAGTCTAAATCAAGGTGACGGTGGGGTTGATTCCCTCTGAGAGAGAAACTGTTCCATCCCTCTCTCCTAGCTTCCAGGGATTTACTGGGAATCTTTGGCCTTCCTTGACTTAGAGACCTCAGTCTCCATCATCATGTGATATTCTGTGTGTGTGTGTGTGTGTGTGTGTGTGTCCAAATTTCCCCTTTTTATAAGACAACGGTCATATTGGGTTAGGTCCTACCCTATGACCTCATTTTAGCTTGATTACCTCTGTAAAGACCCTAACTTCAAATAAGGTCACATTTGCAAGTACTGGGTATTAGGAGTCCAGCATATTTTGTTGGGGGGACACAATCGAATGCATAACTATCCTCCTTCCTGCCATATTAATAGTTGTCATCAGCCCCAACAGTAATAGTAATAATAACAAAAGCTGACTTATATTTAGAGCCACACTATTCACCCGGGTCTTTAATTGCTCTAGTAATAATCACAGAAGGAATAAAAACATTGCCTATAAGTTTATTGCTTTTTAAAATAGTTTAGTATAGTAAATCAATAATTATTATTGTGCTATCTATTTAATAAATGGATTAATGAAGATAACTGTGATCACAATAAATTTTTTCACTACTTAAGAAAAACTAATTTGCACTTTTCATGTATCACCCTATGAAATAACTTATATCCCTATCTTAAACTGAAAACAAAACAAAACCCTGAAACATGGAGAAGTTAATCAATTTGCCCAAAGTAAATGATATGGTCAAGATTTGAACAAGAAGCTGGGCCCCAGAGCCCAAATAGTCGACCACCACCACACACTATCTTCCCTGAATTAACCATTTATTGAGCACTTATTATATGCTGGGTCCTGTGCTGGGTACAAGGGGAAAGTGGCAGTCTTTGCCTCAGGGAATTCATGGTCTAGAAATACACAATTCATTCTTCTGCTTCATGTGAGATGTGGCCCCTGTTTTGTTTTTTTCTTTTTTAAGATTTTATTTATTTATTTATTTATTTATTTATTTATTTGAGAGAAAGAGCGCATGCGCACAAATAGGTAGGATAGCAGACAGAGGGAGAGCGAGAAGAAGGCTCCCCCATGAGCAGAGATCCTGATGCTGGGCTAGATCCCCAGGAAGCAAACACTTAACTCACTGAGCCACTCAGGCACCCCTAGCTCCTGTTTTTGATATGAATAGTCCCTCTTGCAACCCTGCCCCAGCTCCTGAGTTAGATATGATGTCATTTAAAAAATAATAATAAATAGGCAAAATGCTATAGGAAAAAGAAAACAGGAGCCATTGGCTCCATTGAAGAGGAAACACAGACAGGAATGAAATAGTCAATAGAGAAAGGACAAGAAGTGACTGAATCAGCCTAAGAACCTTCATATCTTGAAGACCTGGGAGATGACAACTACGAAGAGATTTAATGTCCAGAAACTCTGAGTGATTTAGTGTTAAAACTTGTCAAAATTAATCATCTTATATATGCCCAAGAATTTGTATTTCTTTCCATCTTATTCCAAAGAGTTTATCTTATAGTTTTTTTCTTTATAATTATGTAATCCCTATTATTTTTAATGTAATAAAAATTGGTTCATATCCAAACTTTTATATCTGTCCTTTCTAAAAAGAGCTGTTCTTCTTTTAAGCTTATTATCTTAGTAGGAAAAATTAAATAACAATCTTCTAATATTGTGACAGTTGCATTAAATGGCCTCCATTCTTCATCCCTCCCTACAGCCGTACCCAGTCACATCCCACTGGGAGCCTAGGCCAGAGGCGTGTAAATTCCTTGCACAATTGAGCTTGATCTCTCTCTCCAGAATCTCTACTGTCATGGAAATAGAGGTGTAAGAAGAGGATAAACGCATGGGGAGCAGTGGTGAGACTGGGCTAAATCAATCTATGGCCAGATGACCCCCAGATACTTGAGTAAACATGGCCAAGATTATGAAAGCCACCTAAGCCAAATTCCAGCTGACCCCAGAAATGTGAAATAAAGGTTTATAGTTACATGCCAGTGATATTTTGTGATGGTTATACGTCATTGTTGTGACAGTGGATAAGCACTTCAAAGACCAGTGGGCATCTTTCCATTCTGGGATTAATTTTTGAAACCAAGCACTGAAAGTTTAGTTTAATAGTATGAATGTGCCCATTATGCATGGTAGCCATTGTTTAAATTAATAACGATACTGAAAACAGAAGAGAAATTGGCATATTTGCATGAGCTCATCAACAAAAAATTATAAAATACATGAGGAACTCCACTGCCAGGAAAGAGAATCCACAGATAGAATAAACACGAAGAACTTAAAATATACTGCCATCTAAAAGAGGTATAAAATAAATACTTTGAAATGTTCGAACACACAAGGAAATAATAGAATACATAAATTAGAAACAGGAGATTACAAACCTAGAAAGGCAGCCTTGAAAAGGACAATACTGTGCTTTTTTCCTTTTCTTTTCTGGAATAAGCCACTTGAATTCGTCAAGTATTTAACTTGTATGAAAATGTGTAGCAGCTCACAGCACTTGAAAGATGTGGCTTCTAAAATAAGTGAATCTATATTTTTCATATATATGTATTTATAAAATGTACTTTTATCATAACTACATGATAAAACAAATATTGCTCTGTTACTTTTTATTTTCTAAATTCACGTTCAGGTTGACACAAGAATGCACAAATGCTGAACTTCTACCCTAAGAAAGCTGAACTTCAACTTTCAAAAAGTAGACTTTGTAGATATTTAATAAATGTTTTTTAAATTTGTTTTTGCCATAGTAAATATAATTTGTTTCACCGCCATAGCAACACACACATATACATAAATTTGATTTGGGTTTTTAATTATTGTTATCAATTTGTGTAATTTATAAATCAAAATTCCTTGAATGTATAGTTCAGTAAGTTTCATTTATTCTGAGACTAGGTATTACGTGTATATAAGTTCGTGATTTTTAGGTCTCCCTGGTAGCTTGTTTCTTTTACAAATATGTCATTACATACCTTCTTAGATCCCATCAATATTCACCTAAAATTCTACTCTCTTGGCTATTAACAGTTATTAAGAGTTCTATGAAGATCTACATTCAACTACTGTGTAGATACCCATAAGATCCTATACCCAACACACGGAGAATATGCATTCTTCCCAAGCACATGAGACATTAAGAAAAAAAAAAAGAAAGAAAGAAAAAAAAAGACTACAATGTCTCAAAAAACACCAAAGAAATGATAGTCGCAACCTTAACTGACCACAATGCAATATAATTAAAAGCCAATACTTAAAAAAAAAAAAAATCTACTCAAAAACCTATTTACCACGGGATAAGAACAAGACATGAGTTATCCCTAACTCATGGAAGCAGCTAAAACATCTCTTACATATTCAACTGGCCAATGAACATCTCTCTCTATTCAGTGGGCTAATAAAGCTATCGTATTTTTTTCAATCAGGGTTTTGATCAGGAAAGTATAGCCACTCTGATCCAGAATAAGGAATTTACTATAAAGATAGACCTTACACAGTTGTGGGAGCTGGTGAATAAATCGACGGGAGCTTTGCAGCTGATGGTTGCTCTGAATCAAGAAGAAAAGCCAGCTATAAAGCAGGAATGAGCTAGATAAGGCACTAAGATACACTGAAACTCATGAGAACAAACTAGAAGCCTCCTCAGGTTGGTGACCTTCCGAAAGCAATGGTTCCTTTCATCATGGAACTGCATACATTTCTGACCCAAGACTTAGGGAAACTGCAGAAAGATCCTTCTCCCAAACTCTTCATTTAATCTGCCACCAATTCCTGTTGGACCTAGCTTAAAAGAATTCCACTGTTTTTCATCAATCCCATTGCCATGTCCCTAGTCTGAGCCACAATTTCACATCTGTATGATTGTCAAGCCAGCCTTCTTGCATCTAGTTCACAACGCTATGGTCTGTCCTCCACACTGTAACCAAATAATCATTATAAAACATGTGTTAATCATGTCACTCTTCAGTTTAAATTCTCTCATAAGTTTCTACATCCCTCCATGATTTGCTATTAGTTACCTCGTTTATCTTTCACCTCTCTCTCCTAGTCACACACCCCAAACACATTTTCTTTTTTTTTTTTTTTTTTTTTTTTTTTTCCCAAACACATTTTCACCTGAAAGTATTTGCAATCATGATTTGCTCTGCTTGAGATGCTCTTCTTCTGCATGTCCACAAGATTCTCTTCCTGTTTTTATTTAGGTCTCTCCCTATATGTCACCTTCTCACAGGGATGTTTCCTGGCCAATCATCTGAAGTACTGCCTCCAGTCCTTCTCTATATCCTATTCTTTCTTTACGTTTTTTCAGACTCCTTATCTCTACCTGACATTGTCTTATACAGTTGATTCTTGAACAATACTGGGCCTGGGGTGCGGACTCCCCAAGAACTTGAAAATTTATATATAGCTTTTGATCCCTCAAACTTAATAGCTTACTTAGTATAGGCTAAAATCCTTACCAATAATATAAACAGTCAATTAACACATAGTTTGTTTATTATATGTATTACATACTGTATTCTTACAATAAAGTAAGCTTCAGAAAAGGTTTTTAAGAAAATCATTAGAGAAAATACATGTACAGTACCATCGTCATTTATTGAAAAAAAAAGTCATACATAAATGGACCTGCATGCTTCAAAACCCATGTTGTTCAAGGGTCACCTATATTCTTATTGCATCACCTCCATAATAATGTAAACCCCAGGAAAGCAGGGATATTGTTTTGTTTACCCTTATAGCACCAAGGCCTAGACCAGTTCTTGGCGGAGTAAATATTCAGTGGATATTTCCTAAATAAATAAATGAATTCATTTCATACAGACTATAAAAAACTTGGAGTTTTATTCGAATATAAAAAAGGCTTCAAGTGTCCAGTTCTGCATGTAAGGTGCTTACAAATTGCCACTCTGTCCTAACAACACATAAAAAATTGAACAGACTAAAAAAAAAAAAAAAAAAAAAAAAAAAAAATTGAACAGACTGAAAAATTAACTCTCTCCTTGGAACCATAAGAGAGGGAAAGACACAGGGAAATCCATGGCCTTTATTTTGTTTTATTTTTTTAAAGATTTTATTTATTGGTGATAGACATAGAGAGAGAGCAGCAGAGACACAGGCAGAGGGAGAAGCAGGCTCCCTGCAGGGAGCCGGACGTGGGACTTGATCCTGGGACTCCAGGATCACACCCTGGGCTGAAGGCAGCGCTAAACCACTGAGCCACCCGGGCTGCCCAAAACTGTGGCCTTTAGTATTGGAGAGACAGACAGACAAATACAGGGAGTATAGAATACCAGACCAGAGACTCTTGAGCAGAAATAGCCATAGGAACCTGTGCTGGAGTAGGAAACCCTGGATTCTAATTGACAAATTGCTGGAAGCTTAGGGTGGACACATCTGAGAGTTAAAAACCCTAACCATAGGAAAACCTCCACCATATTATGAGATTTACTTCCAGGTGTTTAAACAAGTCCTCAGAGCAAATATCAGAGAACAATTTCTCCAAGCTTGAAGGGAAAAGAGAACCATTTTGAAACATGCCAGAGCATTTTGTTCTTTTTAACAAGGCCTGTCCTCATGGGAAGGCAGTTAACTGGATCTCTGCCTGCTGGAGTGTTATGAGAGTCTCATTGACTTTGGGGAAAGGAAATACCAGACTCCGGGCCACTCTAGAACTCTACTTGGGAGGAGAGAAATACCCTTCTATTCTCTCCCACCTAAGGAAAGAGGAAAAAGTTGACTTAGAAACATTGTGAAGCTCACAGTCCAAAGGCACAGACCCACTGGAAGACTGAGACTTAATCATGGACTATAGCACACTTCCCTCCCCCATGTTGCACCCCCACATCACTGAAGGCTTACGTACAGCAATTCCTTTAATGCAATACCTCATGTTTGGCTATTGAGAAAGAATTACAAGGCATATCAAAAGGCAAAAAAGAAACACATAAAGAGATAGAGCAAGCAATCATCAGGACCAGAAATGGCAGAGGTGTTGGAATTACTAGACTGGGAATATAAAGTAGCCATGATTAATATGCTAAGGGTCTAATGGATAAAGTAGACAATACACAAAAACAGATGGGCAATGTAAGCAGAGAAATGGAAATCTTAAACCAGAGCCAAAAAGAAATGCTAGGGATCAAACACAGTGCAGCAGAAACAAAGTATGCCTTTTATGGGCCTATTAGTAGACTGGACACAGATAAGGAAATAGTCTCTAAAATTGAGGATATCTCAATAGTAACTCCAAGACTGAAAAGCAAAAAGAACAAAGATTGGGGAAAAAGAGAGAGAGAGAACAGACTGTGCAAGCATTATGGAACAATTACAAAAAAATTACAAAAGGTATGGGTTCACGGTCAGGTCTGTGGTTGGCAAGCACGTTACCAGAGGTCATTGCTGCCAAGTCCCTAAGCATTCGTATTTTGGATTCCTGGGCAGGTCCCTGCATAGGCAGGACTGTCTCCAGACTGCAGCAGAGCACGTCTGGAGTGATGCCATAGGAATGCTTCAAGGACCACAGTTGGATCTGAAGCTGGTGGCCTGTTCTCAGAGATGCCCATGGGTTTGTCCACCACTGGGTCCCTGGGTCTAACTGCCTCTGGAGTGGAGCTAGAGCTGGGTCACGTGACTGTGGCAGGGACTGCAGTTGGGTCTGAGGCCAATAGGCCCTGTAACTGAGGGCATGACAAGCATGGCTCCTCCGGGGTCCCTTAGCAGAAGGGACTGTTGAGCAGAACCATGAATCATCTTGAGCAGAGATTGAGCCAAGTGCACAGAGGGACAAGGCTGCTTCTATTCCACAGCAGGCCTGCCAGTGGTGCATGCGCCTGCCTTCTCAAAGGACCCGTCCTCAGTCTTGGGCTTCACTGAGGTGTTACAACCTCCCTCTCAGATCTCAAAATTCTCACAAAGTCACTTTTGTCTGTGGGTAGCTACCAAATATGTGTTTCCTTGGGAGAGATGATCTGGGAAACTCTCATCCCACCATCTTGCTGATGTCACCAGTATCATCCTGTCTTGACTACTGTAGCTTTATGGTAGGTCTTGAAGTTGGTTAGTGTCAGTCCTCTGGTTATGTTCTTTCCCTTCAATATTGTGTTGGAGATTCCAGGTCTTTTGCCTCTCTGGGTGAATTTTAGAATCCATAACTACAATAATTCACTGTGATTTTTACTGGGATTATGTTTAATCTACAGATCGAAATGGTGTTATTTTGAGGCCCCAAGAAAGCACCTCAAGGTAAATCTTAAAAAATAATGCCTGGAATATATTTATCCTAGGAATTTGATAAATGTTATTTCTGGCTGAACAGCCTTAGCTTACATAGGAGACAGAATTTAAGAATTAAAACATTCCTGCATCAGGTCAGTAAAGTCCAGTACAAAACAATTACTTCTGGGTCTACAGAGTCTTTATAGAACATTAAAAGGCTGACTTTTACTTTCCTCTCATTTCCTGGAGGATATCATCAGATATTTTGTAAGCAAATGTATTAATCTTCTTTTCTAATGTTGTGCCTTTGTATGTAGTAGAAACCAATTGTAGAGTCATGGGGGTAATAATTTTTTATTTTTTAAGCTTTTTTTTTAAATTCCAGTTAGTTAACACACAGTGTTACATTAATTTCAGGTGTACAATACAGTGATTCAACACTTCCTTTTGATACCTGGTGTTTATCATGACAAGTGCACTCCTTAATCCCCACCAGTTATTTAACTCATCCTCTATCCCCTTCCCCTCTGGTAACCATCAGTTTGTTCTCTCTAATTAAGAGTCTGTTTCTTGAGTTGAGATGGCAGGGAGTAGGGGACCCCAAGTAGCTGGAATTCAGCTAGACAGTTATCCAATCATTCTGAACACCTGCAAAATCCATCAGAGAGCTGAGAAAAGAAATGTTGCAATTCTACAAATAGAAAAGCAACCACTTTTTGGAAGGTAGGAAATCCAGAGACATGAATCTGGGATGATCTATTGGAGGATATGGTGGAGAGAAGGGAGCCTGCTTAAGGAGGCTACCACAAAGCATGATAAGCAGTGGGGCACAAAATCAAAACTTGTAGAAGTCTGCTACACTGAAGGACATCCACCCCACTGGAGGTGAAGTGGAGCAGAATCCCAGGTGGAAAAAAAAAAAAAAAAAGAATCCCAGGTGGGAGAGTGTGGTCTCAGGACCCGTGGGGTCACAAAATGAAGGAGGATGCCCTAGTGCAGCAGAGTTTCCAGGAATGGGAGCAGGGAAGCCAGCTGTAAACAGTGGGTCTAGGCACGGGCTTTCTGCTCCGTGTTGCTATATGCTGAGAACCTCTGCCCAGTCATGTAACCACTGTCCCAGCAGGGGCCCAGCAAAAGGCAGAAGCCTGGTGAGACCCTCGTCCCCCTCACCACCCCCAAGGAGGAACAGCTTGGGTGGGGGCTGCAGGAGTCTTTAAAGTTTGGAGACTCAAAACTGGGTCATGAGCCTGAGATGAAAATGATCCATCAGAGGCTGTGTGAACACAGGGTAAGGATGGAGACCAGGGAGACAGGAGTGATGGATTGCTTTCTGTCAAGGCTCACTGAAGAAGTGGGGGTGCAAACTTTCAGCTCTGGGGTAGAGATCCAGGCACCACCACTGTCATCCTCCCTGTTGGGTCTGAAAGCCTTCAGGGGGCAACACAGCACCATTTACAGGGGCCCAGCGCTCTGGCAAAGGAGGCACGATTCCACTAGGCCAAGGATGTGGGAAAAATCAGTGCAACAGGCCCCTCGCTGGAAGACCAGCAGGAACAAGGGGCAAGCATCAAGTTCACTGATCAGAGCGACTGAAAAGCTTCAGCTTTTGGGGAAAACAGTAGATAGCATTTGTGGGCTTTTATTATTCTGTATCTTCCAGATTTTTTTCAGCTCTTATTTTTTTTTCAATTCTTTTCTTTTATTCTTTTTAAATTTTAATATATATTTATATATATATAATATATATATAATTTTGGTTTCCTTTCATTGTATTTTATTTTGTATGCATGTACTTATGTATTTATGTATTTATGCGTGCCTCACAAGAAAAAATAGGAGGAAGTAGTCACTGCCCAAGGATTTAACGAACATGGATATAAGTAAGATGTCATGACTGGGATTCAAAACAACAATTATAAGAATACTTAGCTAGGCTTGAAAAAAAGCATAGAAGATACTAGAGAATCCCTTGCTGAAGAAATAAAATAATTAAAATCTAAAGAGGCCAAAATTAAAAATGTTATTACTGAGATGCAGTAAAAAATGGAGGCTCTGACAGCAAGAATACACAAGGCAGAAGAGAGACTCAGGGATGCAGAAGACAAAATAAGGAAGCCAAGAAAAAGAGAGAGAGAAGCAACTACTGGATCATGAAGGAAGACTTTGAGAAATCAGCAATTCCATAAAGCAAAATAATATCTAGATAATAAGGGTCCCAGAAGATGAAGAGAGAGCGGGAAGAAGGCTTAATTGAACAAATTATAGGTGAGAACTTCCCTAACCTGGGAAAGGAAACAGGCATTCAAGTTCAGGAGGCACAGAAAACTTGCCTCAAAATCAATAAATATAGGTGAACACCTCAACATACAATAGTGAAGCTGGGAAATTTCAGAGATAAAGAGAAAATCCTGAAAGCAACTCAGGATAAGAGGTCCTTAACCTACAAGAGTAGAAACATAAGGCTGACAGCAGACCTAACCACAGAGACCCGGCAGGCCAGAAAAGACTGGCATGATATGTTCAACATGCTAAATGGGAAAAATATGAAGCCAAGAATACTTTATCCAGCAAGGCTTCATTCAGAAAAGAAGGAAAGATAAAGAGTTTCCAGGACAAACAAAAACTAAAGGCATTCGTGAACACTAAACCAGCCCTGAAAGAAATGTGAAAGGGGATCTTTGAGCACAGGGAGAACCCAAAGTAACAGAGACCAGAAAGGAACGGAGACAATCTACAGAAACAGTTACTTCACAGGTAACATGGTGACACTAAATTCATATCTTTCAATAATTACTCTGAATGTAAATGGACGAAATGCTCCAATCAAAAGACAGAGGGTATCAGATTGGATTAAAAAAAAATAAGACCCATTGATATGCTGTCTATAAGGGACTCATTTTAGACCCAAGGACACTTGCAGATTGGAAATGAGAACCACTCACCATGCTAATGGACATCAAAAGAAAGCCGGAGTAGTAATCCTTATATCAAACAAATTAGATTTTAAGCCAAAAACTGTAATAAGAGATGAAGAAGGATACTCTATCATAAAAAAGGCATCTATCCAACAAGAAGATCTAGCAATTGTAAATATTTATGTCCTTAACTTGGGAGTAGCCAACTATATAAACCAATTAATAACAAAATTAAAGAGACAGTTGATAATAGGACAATAATAGTAGGCACTTTAGCATCAATGGGCAGATAATCTAAACAGGAGATCAATAAGGAACACGGGCTTTGAATGACACACTGGACCAGATGGACTTCACAGATATATTAAGACCATTCCATCCTAAAGCAACAGAATACACATTCTTCTCAAGTGTACATGGGACATTCTCCAGAATAGATCACATAGTGGGTCACAAATCAGGCCTCAACTGGTACAAAAAGACTGAAATTATACCATGCATATTTTCAGACCACAATGCTTTAAAACTAACTCAATAACAACAGAAAGCTTGGAAGGAAAACAAAAGCATGGAGGTTGAAGAACATCCTACTAAGAATGAATGGGTTAATCAGGAAGTTAAAGAAGAAATTAAAAATGCATGGAAACAAATAAAAATGAAAACATAACAATTCAGAACCTCTGACATACAGCAAAGCTAGTTCTAAGAGGGACAAATATAGCAACAGAGGCCTTTCTCAAGAAACAAGAAAAGTCTCAAAGACAGAACCTAATCTTATACCTAAAGAAGCTGGAAAAAGAATAGCAAATAAAGCCTAAGTCCATCAGAAGAGGAATAATAAAGATTAGACAAGAAATCAGTGATGTAGAAATCAAAAAACAATAGAATAGATGAATGAAACTAGGAGCTGGCTCTTTGAAAGAATCAATAAAATTGATAAACCCCTAACCAGACTTACAAAAAAGAGAAAGAACTCAAACAAATAAAATCATGAATGAAAGAGGAGAGATCACAACCAACACAAAAGAAATACAATTATAAGAGAATATTATGAGCAATTACATGCCAACAAATTAGGCAATCTGGAAGAAATGGATACATTCCCTAGAAACACATAAACTACCAAGAGACTAGCTAGTGAGATCCAACAGTACATTAAAAGGACTACTCACCACGACCAAGTGGGATTTATTCCTGGGCTGCAAAGGTGGCTCAACATCTACAAATCAATCAGTGGGATACACGACATTTATAAAAGAAAGGACTCGGGGATCCCTGGGTGGCTCAGCAGATTAGCACCTGCCTTTGGCCCAGGGCGCAATGCTGCAGTCCTGGGATCGAGTCCCGCATCAGGCTCCCGGCGTGGAGCCTGCTTCTTCCTCTGCCTGTGTCTCTGCCTCTCTCTCTCTCTCTCTGTGTCTATCATGAATGAATAAATAAATCTTTAAATAAAATAAAATAAAATAAAAATAAAAGAAAGGACAAGAACCATATGATCCTCTCAATAGATGCAGAAAAAACAATTGTCAAAATACATAACCCTTTCTTGACTAAAACTATCTGCAGTGTAGGGGATAGAGGACATACCTCAATGTCATAAAACTTATATACAGAAAACCCACAGGGACTATCATCCTCAACAGGGAAAAACTGAGAGCTTTTCCTCTAAGGTCAGAAATAAGACAGGATGTCCACTCTCACCATTTTTATTCAACATAGTACTGGAAGTCCTAGGCTCAGCAATCAGACAACTAAAAGGAATAAAAGGCATCCAACCTGGCAAGGAAGAAGTCAAGCTTCCACTCACAGGTGAAATGACACTCTATGTAGAAAACCGAAAAGACCTGAGTAAAAAATTGCTAGAACTGATACAGGAATTCAGGCAAGTCACAGGATATAAAATCAGTGCACAGTAATCAGTTGTATCTATACACTAACAATGAGATCGAAGAAAGAGAAATCAAGGCATGGATTCCATCTACAATTGCCCCCAAAACCATGATGCACCTAGGAATAAACCCAACCAAAGAGGTAAAGGATCTGTAATCTTAAAACTATAAAACACTTATGAAAGAAATTGAGGAGGACGCGAAGAGATGGAAAAACATTCCAAGATTGAATCATGAATCAGAAGACAATCTGAATAAACTGATAGCAGGAAATAAAACTGAATAAGTAATTAGAAAAAAAAAAAAAACCAACAGCAAAAGTCCAGGTCCAGATGGCTTCATGGGTGAATTTAACCACACATTTAAAGACAGATTTACACCTATCCTTTTCAACTTATTCCAAAAAAATTAAGGAGGAAGGAATACTTCTAAACTCATTTTATGAGGTCAGTTTTATCCTGATACAAAAACAAAAGATGCTACAAGAAAAAGAAAACAATTATAGGGCAATATCCCTGATGAACGAGATGCAAAAATCTTAAAGTATTAATTAGCCAACCAAATTCAACGATGCATTAAAAGAATCATACACTATCATCAAGTGGGATTCATCCAGGGATCCAAGGATAGTTTAATATCTGCAAATAAATGTGATACACCCCATCAACAAAATGAAGTATTAAAAAATCACATGATTATCTTAATAGGGGCAGAAAAAGCATTTGACAAAATAAAAATTCTGAATAAAGTTTGTATAGAGGAAATGTACTCAGCCTAATCAAGGCCATACATGACAAACCCACAGCCTACATGATAGTCAACATGAAAAGCTGAAAGGTTTCCTCCCAGATCAGGAGTGAGAAAGGATAGCTACTCCCCCCCCCCCTTTTACTCAATATGGTATTGGAAGTCCTCATCCCACCAATTAGGCAAGAAAAACAAATAAAAAGTATCCAAATTGGAAAGGAAGAAGAAAAACTGTCACTATTTGCAGATGACATGAAAGCATATATAGAAAACCCTAAAGCCTCCACCAAAAAATTATTAGAACAAATGAATTCAGTAATGTTGCAAGATACACAATTAAACAGAAATCTGTTGCATTTCTATGCACTAATAACAAACTATCAGAAAAAGAGATGAAGAAAACAATCCCATTTACAATTGCATCAAACAGAATGAAATACCTAGGAATAAATTTTTTAAAGATTTGGGATCCCTGGGTGGCGCAGCGGTTTGGCGCCTGCCTTTGGCCCAGGGCGCGATCCTGGAGATCCGGGATCGAATCCCACGTCGGGCTCCCGGTGCATGGAGCCTGCTTCTCCCTCTACCTGTGTCTCTGCCTCTCTCTCTCACTGTGTGCCTATCATGAATAAATAAAAAAAAATTAAAAAAAAAATAAATAAATAAAGATTTTATTTATTTATTTATTTATTTATTCATTCATTCATTCATTTGAGAGAAAAGAGAGAGAAAGAGAGCATGAGCAGGGGGAGGAGCAGAAGGAGAGGGACAAGCAGACTCCATGATGAGCATGGAGCCAGACGTGGATTTGGTTTTGGGGGCTCAAACTTATGACCCTGAGATCATGACCTGAGCTGAAACCAAGAGTCAGATGCTCAACCAAATGGGCCACCCAGGTGCCCCAACCTAGGAATAAATTTAACCAATGAGGTAAAAGATCCATACTCTGGAAAATTCTGAGTCACTGATAAAAGAAATTGAAGATGACACAAATAAATGGAAAGATACACCATACTCATAGATTGGAAGAATTAATATTGTTTAAATGTCCACACTACTCAAAGCAATCTACAGATACAATACAACCCCCATCAAAATACCAATAGTATTTTCCATCGAACTAGAACAAATAATCCTAAAATTTGTGTGGAACTGCAAAAGACCCAGAAGAGCAAAGCAATCTTGAGAGAGAGCAAAGTTGGAGGTATCATGCTTCCAGATCAAACTATACTACAAATCTGTGATAATCAAAACACAAAACAGATACACAGATCAGTAGAACACAATGGGGAGCCTAGAAACAAACCCATGCTTATATGGTCAATCTATAACAAAGGAGAAAAGAACAGACAATGTGGACAAGACAGTATCTTTAAAAAGCAGCCTGAGAAAACTGGGCAGGTACATGCAAAAGAATGAAACTGGACCACGTATTTTACACCATATTCGAAAATCAACTCAAAGTGGATTGAAAACTTAAATGTAAACTAAAACCATAAAACTCCTAGAAGAAAACCCAGACAGTAAGCTCTTTATCAGTCTCAATATTTTTTGGCTATGTCCCCTCAGGCAAGGGCAGAAAAAAGCCAAAAATAAACAAATGGGACTACCTCAAACTAAAAAGGGTTTTGCACAGCGAAGGAAACCATCAATAAAACAAAAAATAATCTACGCACTGGGAGAAGATATTTGCAAATTATATATCTGATAGGGGATTGATATCCAAAATACATAAAGGACTCATACAACTCAATAACAAAAAGCAAACAACCCAGTAAAAAAAATGGGCAGAGGACACGAACAGACATTTTCCCAAAGAAAACACACAAGTGGCCAACAGACACATGAAAAGATGATCAACATCTCTAATCATCAGTGAAAAGCAAGTCAAAACAATAATGAGATACTCACCTCACACCTGTAAGAATGTCTGCTATCAAAAAGACAAGAAATAACAAATGTTGGTGAAGGTGTGCACTGTTGGTGGGAATGTAAAATCAGGTAGCCACTGTGGAACACAGTATATGAGTTCCTCAATTAAAGACAGACCTACCATCTGCTCTAGAAATTCTACTTCTGGGTACTTATCTGAAGAGAAAAAACACTAATTCAAAAAGATATATGTACCACTATGTTTGTTGTGGCATTATTTACAATACCCAAGGTATGGAAGCAACCTAAGTGTGCGCTGAGAGATGCATGGATACAGATTATATATATATGTGTGTGTGTATGTATATATATATAATATATATTGGATAATATATCCATGGATATATTGCATATAGGATATAGGATATATATTGGATACAGGATATAGGATATATATGGATAAAGATTATATATATAATCTTATATATATAAGATATATATAATCTTATATATAATATATATAATTGGATATATTATAATATAATGTATAATATAATATATAATTATAATATATTATACATATATAATGTATATTATATATATATAACTCAGCCCTAAAAAAAAGAAATTTGCCATTTTCAATAACATGGATGGTCCTAGAGGGTATTATGTTAAGTGAAATAGGTCAGAGAAAGACAAATACCATATAATTTCACTTATACTTGGAATCTTAAAAAAAACACAAAACAAAACAGAAACAGACTTAAAAATACGGAAAACAAATAAGTGGTTGCTGGAGGGGAGGCAGGTAGGCAAAATAGGTGTAGGGGATTAAGAGGTACTGAGCTCTAGTTATAAAATGAGCTATGAGGATGTAATGCACAACCTAGGCAATACAGTGAATAATATTTTAATAACTTTGTACAGTGATAGAGGGCAAGTAGATCTATGTTGGTGATCATTTCATAATTTACAAAAATATAGGTACTGTCTTGAGCACCTGCAACTAATACAATAGTATAAGTCAATTTTAATTTCAGTTTTAAAGAGATCAGATGAGCAGGTGGAGGGAGAAGGTATGCGGGACACCTCTACCCTCCCCTTGGTTTTGCTATGAACCTAAAATTTCTCTAAAATAAAAAAGTCTACTTAAAAAGCGGCAACCTAATATTTTTTTTAAAGGCCAGACGAGAACACAGAAAAGGCTACAGACGGTGCAGCAGCGGCTACTGCACAGCGCGGCGTGAGGCCTTGATAGTCTTTATCCAAGTCCCGCTTCCCCGCCAGCGTGGGAAGGAGCCAGGTGCCCGCGGCTCCCAGGCTCCCAGGCGCTGCACAGCCCCGGCGCCCGAGTCCCCCGCCCGTGCCCGCACGCGCCAGCTCAGGTCGGGGCGCGCCGCGGGCTCGGCAGGTGCGCCGCTGGCTGAGGCGGGAGGCCCGGAGCGCGGTCGGGAAGGTGGGGCTCCCTCCCCCTCCCCCCGAGGCCGGGGCGGCCCCCGCGTCGCAGCTCGTCCCTCTCGGCTGCAGAGGGAGCGCGCGAGGTACCCGCCGCCCTGCACACCGAGCCGGAGAGCCAGGGGGCGGGGCCAGCGGCGGGGCGGGGCGGGGCGGAGTAGGACGGGGGGCGGGGCAGGACCAGGGGGCGGGGCCGAA
Source organism: Canis lupus baileyi (assembly GCF_048164855.1). Taxonomy (NCBI): domain Eukaryota; kingdom Metazoa; phylum Chordata; class Mammalia; order Carnivora; family Canidae; genus Canis; species Canis lupus. Next base: position 49,830,375 of record NC_132858.1, read on the forward strand.
TAGGGTGGGGCGGGGCTAGGTAGACGCAGGGGGCGGGGCGGGTAGGACCGGAAGGCGGGGCGGGGCCGGGGGCGGGGCCTGGGCGGGGCGGGGCGGGGCGGGGCGCCGGGAGTGTCGGGCCGCAGTTTAAGCGCGCGGAGGGGGCGGGCGGCTTCCCGGAGGCCGGCGAGCGGCGCGAGGAGCCGCGGCTGGGGCGGTTGCCCGCGGCGGCCGCAGGGAGACGAGCCCGGCAGCATGATCCCGCTGGAGAAGCCGGGCGGCCGCGCCTCCCCCTCGGCCGGCGCGGCGGGGGCGGGGGCGGGCCGGGGCGTGCGCGCGGCGCGGAGGGCGCCCCCCGGCCGGGCTGGCGGGCTGCTCACGGAGATCCGCACGGCGGTCCGCAGCGAGCCCTTCCAGGACGGCTACAGCCTGAGCCCGGGCCGGGAGCTGGGCAGGTGAGGCCGCGGGGCGGGGGGGGCGGGGGGCGTGACCCGGCACGGGGTTGGGGGCGGGCGGGGCGCTCGGCGGCGGGTTCCCGGCACGGGCCGGCGTGGGGGGCGCTGCCCGGGGGGTGGGTCCCGGGGGGGGGTCCCGGGGGTGCCGGCCCCGCAGCCCCGTGCGCCCCGTGTCGTCCTGTGGCTGCGGGAGGGGCCCGCGGCGCCGTGACAGCTCCCGCGGCGGGTGCCGATGAACCCCGCCTTCTGCCCCCTCATTTTCGGTTCTGGGTTCTGGGTTCTGGGTTCTGGGTTCTGGGCCGCTTTAGCTCTAAACCCCCCGGTGTGGAGCCCTGCGCGCAGGCCCCTGCGCTCGCCCCGCGCTGCGCTCCGCCCCGCCCGCGGCCGGGGCCCCCTCCCTTGGGGGCCGGCTCCCCTTTTCCCTGCCGAGCGGTTTGCAGGAGTCGTGCAAAGCCCCGCTCCTGGGGTCGGGTCCGAACCCCCGTCGCCGGCTGCTTGCGAGGTGCGCCTCCGAGCGGGTGATCCGGAGCAGGTCAGTGCGCGGACAGCACCTAGCCCGGGGCGCCGTGCGGGCCAGGCCCCGGGCGTGCACCGACGTCAGCCCCGGCTGCAGACCCGGTTACGGTAGCAGAAGAGCACCTGTCGCGGTGCGGAAAGGGCCCGACTCCTAGGACCGCCCTCACCTGGGATCTGGGAGAGGGACAGTCTTCTCGTGGCATTGGTTGCAAACAATATTTTTTAAAAAGTGGTATTTACTTTCACTATTTAAGGTAGCTTTTAGAAATAGCTTTGGTTGGTTGGTTGGTTGTTCGGGGGGAACCGACCTTAACCATGTCCTACTTATTCCAAATGTTAAAAAGGAAAAACACCGCTCAGAACAAGATCTACTTCACTATGGTAGGCACTGATTAACCGGATCTGTCCGCGCTTTAAATATGGCAAGGAAGACCTAGAGAGCTACCGACACAGCTAGGTATTCTAATTCATCGAAATTCCAGGCATTCTGAAGTAGCCCTGATCTGTTGAAAAAGGAAGACTAAGACTTCCTATTATTTGGTCGTCTGGCTTCATTCCACAAAAGGAAAACTTGGTGTTACACAGCTGAAATATCTTCAGGTGGCAAGCACTGTCTTGTAGGGTTTGTAATAAATGATTTAATCTGAGAAAACTGATTTGCACCCTACCAGGTGTTGATACTAATTCCTCTAGGAATGTTCCTTTCTTTCAACGCTTGTTTTTATCTGTATTATAAAATTCACTTGCCTCTAGTGAATAGTTTATCTTTTACATATATTTTACATATATATTACATATATGTGTGTTCTTATATAAACTCTTTTTACCAAAGTAATAACTTCTAAAGCAGCAGAACAATAGTTGCTTGATATAAGAACCTAAAACTGAAAAACAAAATTAACGTATTGGTTTCTTTTGTTCCTTTTTTTTTTTTTTTTTAACCCTTGTTATGGAGAAGTTGAATGCAATGGTGAAGAGCATGGGCTTTTGGAGTCTGTGGTTGAATCTTATTTCCTTGTTATGTGTACTTGAGTAACTTACTATTTATTGCCTCACAGTTGTGGAGAGAACTAAATAGAACACATCTACAGCACTAAGGCTGTGCCTTCCTGAGAGGGAGCCCTCAATAAACCTAATTCATTGTGTAACAATAAATGTTCTTTGACATGTAATCAGAAAGCAAAAATAAGAAAACCTCCACAACTTTGTGCTTCTATCTGTGGCAGAAGGAATGAGATCTCCTTGCAAAAGACACAGGAAGTGTTTAGAACTCTCAGGAAGCAAAAGTTCTGTTTTGTGTGATTAGCAGCCTTTAAGGTTTATAAATTTTGCCTGTAATATGGCATAATTGCTTATTCGTAATCTTTTCTGTAGTAAGAAAGTTGTCTCTTTTTCCAGCTATGAACTGTGGCTGCATTTCTGATGTGACTAATGATCTCATTCTGATACAGAACTTACAAAATTACCTATGTTAACATCTTAACCATGTGGAGGAGAAACAGAAGATCTGTTTGTTAGAATTTACTGTGGCCTCCCATTTAGTCAAAAATGTTGAAGAGGTGTGAAGAGCTAACTGTTCAGATGAAGAAACAGTTCTTTTGGGAGTCTGTATTATTTTCTCTTACACAGAAAGCTTTCAGTGAAATGAGGAGAATTTTTGAAATGGTCAATATTGGTTCTAGAGTAATAACAGAATATGATGTTGATTATTTTAAGAAATGTCATGTCACATTCTTTAAAAGTCTCCAGGGTCCATAGCAACCTAAATGTGGATAAATATATGATGTAAAGTTTTCTTTTGTTACTTGAGGCTTGACTTGTTATTCATAAAGTTTGTTACCTTTCTTTTAGTGAGGGTATGTGCCAGTGTAAACCACATTGATGATTATAGGTGCAGGAGACATGACCTTGGGTTTTGAGGATTTTTTTATAATGTTGATTTCTCTTGAGTTTGAAAGTACAGGAACAAATATGTGTTTCTAGAAATTCAATACTAACTTCACATTGAATGATTGCCTTACATGTGTTTTCATTATCTAGCCCTCAACTTTAACATTTTTTGATGCATTTATAAATTTTATCTTAAGAAAAAAAAGATTTTTTAAGCCAAAAGAATGTCTTTTGTTACTACATTAATACATACAAATAGTTGAATTTACCTATGGGAAGAAAGATCAATGAATTCTCTGAATATTCAGAGAATATTAATTCTCTGAATTAATAACTTATTTATAAATGTATAGTTTTATAGTATACAAGTGCTTTCATATGTATTATTTAATTCTCCTCACATGCATGTTTGAGAAGTCCCCCCCCCCTTTTTTTTAAGGTTTTATTTATGTATTTGAGAGAGAGAGCTCAAGCAAGGGGAGTGGCAGAGGAAAAGGGAGAAGAGCCCAACATAAGGCTCAATCGCAGGACCCTGGGATCATGACCTGAGCCCAAGGCAGATGCTTAACTGACTGAGCCACCCAGGTGCCCCTGGGAAGTCCCATTTTCAATGAGAAAACCCAAGGCAGAGATTGAGTCCAAGAAAGACTGCTGCGTTGGAACTCTTTGAAATCCCTCTATTATATCAGCCACAGATGTTTCTCAAAGGATAATCTGCAGTCTGTCTTGTAGCTAAAACAATTTCTCCTAGTTTTTATAAGAGGACATGAGTTCCATGTTGGGACAAACTCTGTGAAGCTTCCCTGTCATATGGTTCCCTCCTCCGTTGGGCCTTTAGGTAGGGGATGTTGTATCTCTTTCTCTCCAGAGCAGTTGGGAGTAACAGGAATAAGGAAGGATTTTTTTATCACAAAATAAGAGAATGTTCAAGCTGAAGGAGAGCAAATGTATTTCAGGAACTGCATGTCCTTTACTTGGATTCATGGCTTCAGGTTTTTGTACCTTACAACTATGTAAGCATGTGTCATATGTTATAATTCATAATTTCTTTAGAAATTAAGACCCTGCAGCAGGGGTGCAAGGCTGGCTCAGTCATTTGAGCTACTGATTATTGATTTCTGCTCAGGTCATGATCTCGAGGTCCTAGGGTCCAGGCCCAAGTAGGGCTCCACGCTCAGTGGGGAGTTTGCTTAAGGATTCTGTTTGCCCCTCCACAGCTTGCTCGTGTGCTCTCTCTCAAATAAATGTTTTTAAAAAAATTTAAGACCCTTGTTAAGTAATATTGTCCATGTAGAAATTGGCTTGTTTTAGAATGTATTTTATTTAAGATTTCTTGTACACTAGTCATTAGTGTGAAGAGTATTTACCAACAGTTGTGTGTAATCTGATATTTTTGGATGGATTAAAGGAAAATTGACTATGTGGTTCGGCAACAGGAGATACTTAGTATGGCTTCTAAGGCAGATAACTTCATTAAATCAACTGTTTTAATTTTGAAAAATTGGGACTAAAAATAAGAGCTTAATTTAAAATACATAAACTTAAAGGATTTAATGAATTTCAACCTCTTTACAAAGCTGTAAGTAATAAAATTGTATAAAATCGGATTATTGAACCAAATGCATTAGAAAGCTGAGTAGGTACAGTCATTGATTCACCTATTCGGGTAAAGAAGAAGGAACTACATTTATTGAGGGAATTTTTGCACCAAGTAGAAAGTCAAAGTTAGACCACCTTCAAAACTCTTCTAGGATTCTTTTTAATAAATTACTATCATCATAGATCTGAAGTTAGAGCCCCAAATGATAAAAATAGCTACCAATTACTGATCATCTGTTGAATGCTATACGCTGTAGAGATGTAGTTTTGTTTAGTCTTTACTACCTTGCAAGGCAGTAAGTGCCGTCAACCTAATCTTACAGATGGAGGAATTCAGGCTCAGAAAGGCCGAGTAAATTGCCTAAGATTACACAATTACTAGCCACAATTTAAAACAGTCTGTCTTCTAAAGCCCTGCCTGTTCTTGTCACTCATGCTGATATCTGATCTGATAGACTCACTGATTTTTACACTTAGGCTTGACAGATATTTTGGTTTTTGCTGTTTTTCTTTCAGAGGTAGGGAAGAGAGGTAGGATCTATTCTAGATGTTTCTTTTATTTTTATTTTTATTCTAGATGTTTCTTAAATGAAACTTCTTACACTTAATAGCACCCCAGTGTTCTTAAGTAAATGTTATATATTAGCACAGAAGGCACTTTGCTAGGAGCTAGCAATTATCCGCAAATGTAATAAATCGGTCACTACTCCCTTTATCAGCAAGGTGACATATCACATGGGAAGATTTTATGGGGAAAATAACATTTGAGCTGAGCCTTAAGGAATGGATGGAATTTCAGTACTAGTGATGAAAGATACTCCTCCAGCCATTGGCAATAAAACAAGTAAGCACAGTGGCAGAAAAATTCAGTGAAAGAGGGACGAGCAAGTAGTCCAATGCGATTCAAATATTAAACTTCATGAGGTTAAGTTGCCACAGAACTTTTATTTTATAAAATAACAAGAACAGCTGTATGTATTCAGGATGCTTGTGTGATATCCTGTTTGAGCACCTGCCATGTGCAGGGCACTGGGGAGATAAAAAGATGAATGATAAGTGAGGGCTGGCTGGGGAACTCCTCGCCTAGCTGGGGAGACAGGCATAGTACAACACGTTACATGATTTCAGACCAATGTGAATAATATAACACAGATGTAAACAAAGCATTTTATTATAGTCTGGGGCCAGACCTAGAACCACGATGATCCCTTTTGTTTTGCTTCCTCTCTCTACCACTCAAATTAGCATCTACAGTTTTTGATCTTTGAGAAACCTTATATATTTTGTTGGTAGCCCAACACTGGTGCTTACACTTGGAAGAAATAGAATCATCTTTACAGAGAAGGGCATCTCAAACTTCTCCCATCCAAAAGCTAACACATTACCTTCCCTCCCCTCCCCACCCCCCACTCCAAACCTGTTACCATTCTTATAATCAGCCTGTCAGTTGATGGTGCCATATTTATCCAGTACGCAGGTAAAAATCTACAAGTCCTCCTCAGCTTCCACTTTTCCCTTTTCCCCCTCATCTCTCCTGCAAGTCCATCTGCCACGGAGTGCTAATGAACTTTGACCCCCTTTTATTTTATTTTATTTTTTTGTTGACCCCCTTTTAAATGCAGTGTCTTTTCCTAGCCTCTGCTGCTGCTGTTTTAGTTCAGCCCACTACCCTGAATTATTGTATTGGTTTCCCTAGTTTCTAGTTAACATTTTGCAATATACTCTTCTCCACACTATCAGATTTAGCTTTTAAAAACCATTATTCTAAAAATTCTAACAAGTACCCATCTTTACCCTGAGAAAGCCCAAATTCCCTTAGCTTGTCATACTTACCTAAAGATGCTCCCCACACCTTCCTGAGCTTTACCAGGTAGGCCTTGGCAGTGCAGAGATGACTAAAACCATCTAACTGGTGGATCTAACTCAGATGTCACTTCCTTTTGTTTATTGTTGACATATCTTTACTTTCCCACTATGCAATGTATTGAGTAGTTCTAAAATACATGGATTTTTTAATATCCCACCCCCCAACCCCCGCCAAAACTGTTCAATATCAACCTGAGTTGTCAGTTTAGTGTGTAATAGTGAACCATAGATGTTTGTGAAATGCTTGAAGAGCTCAAGAAATTGTAATGACTATGTATGTAGTCAGGAAGCATTTTGGCTAAATCCATAAAGAAAGTAGATGTGAAACAAACATACCGTTTGAACCTCATCAGCCTCGTCTGTATATTAACTGTGGCCACTAGTGTCAGAGAAATATTTATTTTATGCTTAGACAAAAGCCTGAGTAACCTAAAACTCAGGGTTTAGGTACAGTCACGGTTTTTACCATGAAGCTGTGGTAAAACACACATATTGGCATCCTTGTGGGGTGTGGAATTTAGACCCCGGGATGATGTAATCCTTAGTGTGTTCGCTAGGACTCTGTACCTCGAATACTGAATCTCACATTTCTGGGTACTGTGTTGCTCTACAGAAGGAACAGATCCAGAAAACTCTTTTTATCTCCTTTGGACTCCTCCTTGAGCAATTTGAAGAGTTCCCCTCCCACTGCACCAGTCATGTAGAGATGAGGGCAATACAAGTTTCCTCTAAACTGTCCTGATCTGCTGTTCTTACTGCCGGTTTCAGTATGACAGTGATGGGCGAGTTTTTCAGTGTGGGATGACTGGGGGTTGGCGGACTGCTGCTGCCACAAGATATAGAATGATTTTTACATTTTCAAATGGTTGAAAAAAATCCGAAGAGTAATATTTAATGAGATGGAAGTTTTGTGAAATTCACACTTTTAGTGCTTGTAAAGTATTTTTTTGTTTTTGTTTTTTTTAAACCCAGCCCCACCCATTCATTTACATTTTGTCTGTGCTTTCATTTTATGATAGACTTGTATAGTGGCAACAGAGATGGTGCAAGACCCAAAAATATTTGCCATCTGCCCCTTTACAGAAAAGTGCTGGCTCCCAATATAGTGCATGACACGGTGGAAAGAAAAGAATAAACCTAAAATGAGGAGTGCCTCCACAAAAACAAAGGTGGTGTTAAGAGTAGTTACTGGTGTGGGAGGAGAGCCATGGGAGCTGTGTTGCTGACCCTAAGAAGTGGTTGCATGGCCCCAGATGTCAAGGATGGTTTTCTTCCCTATTTTTGTCTCTAGTTCCTGAATTTAGCAATAGCTCTTCTGTAGCAAGGGTTCCCAGAGTTTGTAGGTTTGCAATATGTGTGAATCCCTTTCTCTATTGAGTCCTTTGTCTTCCCTTCTATTCAAAAATACACATTCGGGCCAGACAGTAAGTAGTCTTACTTTAGTGCAGCGTACGTATTGCCTGGAATGTTAGGTGTGTGAACAGTAAACATTTGTGTGTTTGACGGGGGAATATTTTGAAGGCAGTTTAGCTGAGTCATTTCTAATTTACCAGGAACACGCTTGTTGTCAATTATATTTATTGGTCAGTGTTTTATACATGAAACTTTCTCTTTTTCTCCTCTTTTGAAACTTCTGACGTATAAATATTAAAAGAATCAAAGTAGTAATGATTTTTTTTCTCAAAAGAACCCAAAGGTCATTAAGAACCTTTTAAAACTTGATGGAGATATTAGTCTAATGATTTTATGGGGTAAAATAAAAGGCATTAGTCTGTGATGAATAGGTTTATGATTTAATCCCTCAAAGCATCTCTAGGAGTCTTTTACATTTTTGTGAATGCAAAGAACTTTGATCTGAACAAGGGTGCTGTTAGGTAGATTGTCCCTTCTGTGGGCAGCTATGATACAGATATGCCTAAGGGTGTATCATTTAACGTTTTTTTTTTTTTTTCATTTACCGTTTTTTTTAGTGGTGGCTACAAAAGCATAGAGCACATGAAAAATATATTTGTGGTTAACATAGCTAGGAAGGAAGAATTAGTACTCTAAATTACATCAGTAGTCTGGACTGCTGGGTCCGAACTTAGAAGTTAGAATTTAACAGAACAGGGGGATCCCTGGGTGGCTCAGCGGTTAAGCGTCTGCCTTTGGCCCAGGGCGTGATCCTGGAGTCCCGGGATCGAGTACCGCGTCAGGCTCCCTGCATGGAGCCTGCTTCTCCCTCCTCCTGTGTCTCTGCATCTCTCTCTATCATAAATAAATCTTTAAAAAAAAAAAGAAGAAGAAGAATTTAACAGAACATGAAATGAAAGCCTTGCCTTTAATTTTTTAAAAACATTTTAAAAATTGGGGTGCCTGGGTGGCTTAATTGGTTAAGCGTCCTACTCTTGGTTTCGGCTCAGGCGGTGGGTACAGTGTCACACTCCACACTCAGTGTAGAGTCAGCTTGGGATCACCTCTCCCTCTGCGTCTTTCCTGCTCTCTTTCTCTCAAATAAATAAATCTTTAGAAAACAAACAAAAACCGTATTTTAAAAATATAGTATGAGGATACTGGCTTGAGAAACTTCAAAAGGAAAAGCATCTAGGTGGTTTATTTACCAGCTCAAATGAAATATGAAAAACCTGTCAAGTTTTTTTTTAAAGAAAGCAAATATTAGGTTGTATTGTACCAAGGTCAACAAAAGAATAATGATGTAACCCTTTGATCTGATTCTACTGGAAGGAATTGCTTCAGATTTGGTTAGCACATTTTATCAGCAGTTCTGATGAGCCATAATAGCGAGAAAGTCTTAAAAACGGTTATAGGATGAGAAATGATTGAAAATTGGAAAAGGGAGGGGCACATGGGTGGCTCAGTTGGTGGAGCATCTGCCTTTGGCTCAGGTCAGGATCCCAGGGTCCTGCTGGGCTCCGTGGGGGAGTCTGCTGCTTCCTCTCCCTCTGTTCCTTCTCCCGCCCCACTTGTACTCTTTTCTCTCCTCTCTCTCTCTCTCTCAAATAAATAAAATCTTAAAAAAAAAAATTGGGGATCCCTGGGTGGCGCAGCGGTTTGGCGCCTGCCTTTGGCCCAGGGCGCGATCCTGGAGACCCAGGATCGAATCCCACATCAGGCTCCCGGTGCATGGAGCCTGCTTCTCCCTCTGCCTGTGTCTCTGCCTCTCTCTCTCTCTCTCTGTGACTATCATAAATAAATAAAAATTAAAAAAAAAAAAAAAAAAAAATTGGAAAATGAATTGGTAGTTAACAGATCCTGTTGGCTGCGTTCAGTACCTGATGGATTGGTATTTGGCAGACAAGGGTCTTTCTGTGCTACTCAGCAAAAGGCCCAGGCCTAACAGGCCTTCACTTTAGGCTTGTAATGAAAAATCTTATTAAAATAATAAGCACTCAGAAGTGGAAGAGACTGCCTCACAGTTTGAAAGAAGACGTTGGCATTGGTATTTGGCAGTAGGTGAAAAAGAAAGAAAACACACATACACACACAAAAAAAAACAAAAAATCTGTGATTTCTAAGCTGCCTTCCAGCTTAGAAATTGGCTGTTTATGGGTGATGACTATCACAAAATAATGATTTGGTTTGATTAATAATTTATTTAGCGCTTACTATATGGCAAGCTCCATGCCAAGCAATTGATATGTATTACATACTTGAATTCTCACACAACCGTGTGAAATAGATTCTGGTACGTCTTTGACAGATGAGGAAAATGAGATTTAAAAATGTTAAATCAAAAAAATTAATTAATTAATTTAAAAGGTTAAAAAAATTGCCCAAGGTTATGTGCCCAAGGTTATGTGAGCTGCAGAGCTATTTGCGGGATTCAAACCCCCATCTAATTCCAGAATTCATACTCTTAATTTGCTTAGTTATGCTGACTCCCCTGTGACTTGCTTATTAGTTTAGTAACAAATGATAGTGTTGCATATCAAAATAATGTTTGTTGTATCTGTTTTTATAGGAAAAACTAGACATTTCCAGCTGATGCTGTAGCTGAAATATATAAATGAGATCTTAACTTGTATAGTTTTGGAAGGTGATAGAGTATTAGAGTCAACTCAGTTCTTTTAGGAATTTTGACAACCAGTTTCTCTCAACAAGCCAAATGGCTTTTCTCAAGATTTAAATCATTCTTCAGTATAAATGTGTTTAAAAAAAAAAAACATATAACTGAAAAGATACTGATTTTAATATTTGGTTATTCTTTATTTAGAAGGGATTTTTCAGGTTTACCAGCCACATTTTATTTGGCTTTTATATTTATATATTTTAAATAAAATAAATATATATAAATAAATAATATATATATAAATATATATATAAATATATAATTTATATATATAATAATATATATAAATAAATATATATAAATAAATATAAATAAAATATATTTATATATTTTATTTTATTTTATATGAAAGTACCTATTCAACTCTTATGTGATGGTGCTGCTTTTGTGATTGAATATGATCTATATTTGAATATCCACTAATGAGTATTTGGAAATTTTATTAAAATTTACCATCCCTAGAAAGTTGTCAAATCTAACTGTGAATGTTTTTGTTTGATTCTAGGGGGAAATTTGCAGTGGTGAGGAAATGTATAAAGAAAGACTCTGGAAAGGAATTTGCAGCAAAGTTCATGAGAAAAAGAAGAAAAGGCCAAGATTGTCGGATGGAAATAATTCATGAGATTGCTGTTCTTGAACTAGCACAGGACAATCCTTGGGTCATTAATTTACATGAAGTCTATGAAACTCCATCAGAAATGATCTTAGTTCTGGAATAGTAAGTATTGTTTTCCTTAAATGGAGTTTGTTTGATAGTCCACACTTCTTTATAGGATGCTGGTCATCTGGGGTACGTGTCGCAGCCTGGTACTCTGGAAATCTGAAGAGTTTTTAGAACTTTTCATGTGTTTCTTACACTAATTTGATATTTTTCAAACTAACAATCCATGCATATTAGGTTTTCATTCTTTAACGAAATTCTTCTGATAGTAAAGTTCTCTTATTTACTAGTGGCATTCTTCAGAAAGTAAGTGATACCAAGGTAATAATAAAATAAGAGACATCTTACAATCCCTTACTGTTCATGTAGGCTGAGTTGGTAATCTCTTTCTTTCAGAAATAATTGTTTGCTTCATACCATGTTTTCATTTATGTAGGGACAGTGTGGGAAACAGCTTTGGAAAATGAACAGTTTTTTCTTAAAGAAATCCTGTTTTCCTCTTTGTTTCTCCTACCAAAGGAAATGATTGATAGATTTGACCACATGAAAAGCCTAACTTTGCATCAATAAAGACAAAATGAAAAGACAGGCTCAGGGAAAATCGTTCTCCTGTCTGTTCACCCAAAGTGCTTAACATTTCTTTGCTGTGTAACGAGGTACTACCGATTCACAACATGAACTTCCCAGTTTAAAAACAGTGGGCAAAGGATATGTTAAACAAAATTTCAATCAAGTAAAATCAAAGATCTGATCAGCTTTATGAAGTGAGTGCTTCTAGCAAGTGGGGGGCAGCTCCAAGGCGTTGTACAAAATGGACAGTTTTTCTAGTAAGAAGGGTTTGGCGGGATCCCTGGGTGGCTCAGCGGTTTAGCACCTGCCCTCGGCCCAGGGCATGATCCTGGAGTCCCGGGATCGAGTCCCACATCGGGCTTCCTGCATGGAGCCTGCTTCTCCCTCTGCCTGTGTCTCTGCCTCTCTCTCTCTGTGTGACTCTCATGAATAAATAAATAAAAATCCTTAAAAAAAATTAAAAAAAAAAAAAAGAAGGGTTTGGCAAGAAGTTATTAGCGAAAGAAAGAAAAGGCTAGTTTGAGGCAGGATCACCTTCCCTTATGGGAAGGGCAGGGGGCCTTATTAGGTGGGTTACCTCATCTTCTGTTGGGGGATGGATAGGACCCAGGGGAGATTTCTCACTGATGCTGATCAGAAATTTTCTGACAGATTGGTTAAGACTTCTGTTTCTGGGGGAGGGAGAAACTGCAATTAGGTTCGGTATTAGCTCCAGTTTGTTGGTTTGGTCTAAATGATACCATTTTGGGCCCGTGCTTTTCTTTTACAGGTAAGAGAAATTCCACATAGATGTACATATATAAGTGGCCTATATATAACACGAAAAATACTGATTCTTAGAACTTTTATACTGTAAATTTAAAAATAAATTTTTAGGGATGCCTGGGTGGCTCAGTGGTTGAGCGTCTGCCTTCTACTCAGGGTGTGGTCCTGGGATCCTGGGATCAAGTCCCGCATCGGGTACCCTGTGGGGAGCCCACTTCTCCTTCTGCCTGTGTCTGTACCTCTCTCTCTCTCTGTGTCTCTTATGAATAAATAAATAAAAATTGAAAAAAAAATTTTCATTTTCCCCCTGTAAGAGTGGCAACAATCATAAATAAAAAGTGATATTCAAGGTTCAAGCCATCTGATTTATACTGCAGGTGGCAGTGTTAATTGGTGCAACTTTTCTGGAGGGAGGACAGGCTAGAGTTATATAGCAAAAACTTAAAACAAAACCAAAAAAAACCTCTTTAATCCAGCAACTTCACTTATATATTTTTTCACAAGGGTATAATAAACGGGCAGTTGTACAAAGATGTGTCAGAAAATATTCAATGAAGTTTTTTTAATGTAACAAAAAAGAAACCTAATTGTTTAATAGAGAGGGATTGGTTGGTTAAATAAGTGATAATGTCGCAAAGTGAATTGCTGTGTAGTCATTTAGAAAGATAAGGTGGATATAAATGTTTCAACATAGATTTTTAAAAAAATATTGTTAAAAAGATAAAAGAAGTGAAAATAGCGTGTGTAGTAGTGTTTTTGAAAAATTTAAGTCTGTTGAAAGAAGATTCTGGGTGGCTAAAATAGTGTCTTCCTCTTGATAATGGAATTCAAGAGCATTGTGTCCAAAATTTTAATCAGTAATTTCACTTTTAGGAATCCCTTCTGAAGAAATTATAAAATGTGAACAGTGAGAAGCACAAAAGTGTTTCAAAGTTTTTTTTTCTTTTTTTTTTTTTTTTTATTTATTTATTCATGAGAGAGGCAGAGAGAGAGAGGCAGAGACACAGGCAGAGGGAGAAGCAGGCTCCATACAGGGAGCCTGATTTGGGTCTCAATCTCGTGACCCAGGATCACAACCTGAGCCGAAGGCAGAGGCTCAGTCGCTGAGCCCCCAGGTGCCCCCGCACAGAGTATTTTTAATTCTAATAGTAAAAATATTAAAAATGATTGGGTGGGTAAGCAAATGTGTAGTATATGTGAATCTCCTCTGAATAGAGTTGTTTTCTAACCTAAAAAAAGCTTGGAGTAGGAATCTCTCATATAAGCCCTGCCTGCCTAGGTTTTCAGTTTCCGGGTTGTCTTGGAGCGGATCAAGGCCGGATTGGAAGTTGATCTAGAAAAAATTTTACGAAATGTCATTCTGTGACCAGACCTGGTTCCTGTCCTGTTCTCACCAAACCTGCTCTTCAGCCTTTGCTGGTGGATTCTTCTCAGGGCTTCGTGGTCCAGCGACTCCCTGCCCTTCGGTAGCTGTGCACTCTCTGGCCGCACCTCACCCTGGCCTGCTCCCTCTTGGCCTCCCCCGCAGCTCCTGCCTGCAGCCTCCTGGCCTCCTGCACACCCCGCGAGGCCGGTGGGGCCTCCCGCCTGCTGAGCACAGGCCTGAGGAGTCCTCACCTGGGCTTTCGCTGGCCTCGGGTTGTTCTTGGCCTCCTGGCTCATTCTCCTGAGGCCCGCCTCCCGCCAGGAGCTAACCCACACCTTTAGCACACTGGCCCGTCGCCTCCTGGCCATCGTCCCCTCCTGGCCATGGTTCTCAGATACCGGCCTTCCTGCCCTGTGGAGCTGAGGCAGGCTGGCAGGTGCCCTCGCGCCCTCGCTCCGCGTCCCTCTGCCTCCACAGCCCTCACCTCCCCCCCCTTTTTTAATTTAATTTTATTTATTTTATTGATTCATGAGACACAGAGAGAGGCAGAGACACAGGCAGAGGGAGAAGCAGGCTCTGTGCAGGGAGCCCGATGCGGGACTCGATCCCAGGACCCCAGGGTCATGCCCTGGGCTGAAGGCAGATGCTTGACCCCTGAGTCACCCAGGGATCCCCTCACCGCCCCCCCTCACCTCCCCCTTCTGTCTGGAGTTTCCCCCCTTCACTCTGGGGCTGCCGCCTTCCCCTCTGCTCCTTCATTCTCTCCCTTCCTCTTCCAGGGCCCTTGGTTTGGTTTGAGTCCGTTCACTGACCTCCCTCAGCCTTCCAGCATCCTTCCAGGTGGTTCTTTCCCCTCGTCCTCCAGTGTCGCCCTCCCTCCTGTCCTAAACTTGCTTTTCCTCAGCTTTGATGGCCTGTGAGCCGCGGCCCTGGGCTTGTCCGTCCTCCACTGCTGTGCTCCTTGCAGGAGCAGACTGAACTTAAAGCACTGCTCAGCTTCTAGTCGGTTCTGTGCCGGGTGCCACGGCTCTTCCGTCGGCTGCACCTGCTCTTCTCAGACCCTGTTCGCCAAGATCAACCTGCGCCCTGTAGTGCACTTCCACTCCTCACTCCTTACAAACTCCTTACACACCTTCCTTCTTTAAATGATCTTCTGCTGTGGCTTCCATGGTCCTGTTTTTTTTTTTTTAATCTTCCCTCGCAGACTCTCCCCGCTTCCCCTGTAGGACTGCATGCCTCTCCAGAGTGCATGAGAGTTGTTCTTGTCATACGCTTATTTTCTGTACGTTTACTGTGAATGATAACATTCCACGTTTGTGGCTTCAGCTACTCTTAACGTGTGATTATTTCCGAATCGTGGTCTCCAAACTTGGACCTTCTGAGTTCCACCTGCGTATCTCTGTCTCCAGCCACATCTCGTTATCAATCCAGGACCAATATGTGTGCCCGCCTGCATTGCCCTGATAATGCCTGCTTTTCTTTTGTTCCCCATTTCCAGTGTTATCCCCATTTATTTCATAGCTTAGGCTAGAAACCTTGACTGTCTCTTTGTTTCCCTCATCTCCCTTAGAAACTCATATATTATAATAAATTACCAAGTCTTCCATTTAGTCCTCTCCTCTGCTCGTCCCTTTCACTTGGTGTCTATGTTGGGTCCTCATTGTCTCTCCCATATTCTCTCTCAGCACCTTCTTAGCTGATCACCCTGGCTTCGATTCTAGGACGTTCCTCAGGCTGCTGTTAGGTAACTAAGACATGGATGTGGTGATATTGTCCCCTTAGAAATCTGTGGTGGCTTCTCTTGCATCAGTGATCGTGGTTTCCAAACCACCCATCAGTATGATTTGACTAAAAATGTTTGTGTTCTACTTTTTGTTTGAAGGGAAAGTCTTAGAAATAGATTTTTAGATATTGAGATAACAAAATTCTTGGCCACATCAATAGATTGTTGTTAGGGAAACAGGCAGGTTTATGATCTCTGCGTCAATAATCCATTTCACTTACGTTTAGGTACCTGCCATAGGTGGTAATAGGTGCTGGTGGCATAAAAGTGAAAACGGCCTAGTCCCTTCCCTCCAGGTGCCACAGGTTTAGTGAAGGAAGTGTAAATGCTTTGCAGCAATATTGGTATTTTATTAGAAATGCTTGCTAGTTGCTATGGGAACTCAGAGTATAATCATTGTGCTTAAGAATTTACTAGGTGCCAGGCACTGTGCTAAATAAGTCTTTCGACCAGCTTGAAATAAATTATTTACATGCTTTGTATACATTGTTTTATTTTTAAATTTTTTTTCCAGCTTTATTGAGGTATAGTTGATATAAAACATTTTGTAAGTTTGAGGTATAGAAGGTGTGGATTTGATACACTTCTGTATTGTGTAATGATGACCACCATAGCATTAGCTAACACCTGCACCACATAATTACCTTATTTGTGTGTTAAAAACATTTAAGATTTACTCTTAACATCTTTCAAGTATATAATGTAGTAGTAGTAACTATCACCACTGTGCTGCACATAAAATCTCCAGAACTTCTTCATCTTATAACTGGAAGTTTGTACCCTTTGACCAGTATCTCTCTTTTCTCCACCTCCCCACCCACTGGTAACCACCATTCTAGTCTCTGTTTCTAGAAGTTTTGCTTTTTTAGATTCCACGTATGAGTGGGATATATTTATATGGCTGAATAATGTTCTGTTACATATAGAACACATCATCTTTGTCCATTCGTCCATTCATGGGTGCTTACGTGTCTTCGTATCTTGGCTGTTGTGATTAATGCTTCAGTCAACATGGGAGTGTACATCTTCTCAAGATTCTGTTTTCATCTCTTCTGCATGCACACCCAGAAGTGGGGTTGCTGGGTCCTGTGGAAGGTCTGTTCTTAATTTTTTGAAGAACCTCCATGCTATTTTCCACAGTGGCTGCACCAGTTTACCTTCCCACCAGCAGTGTCCTTTTCTCCACATCTCCTGCCAACACTTGTCCCTGATGACAGCCCTCCTGTCTTCTGCCCCCACCTCTCTTCTCTTATTCCTTCAATTACAATTTGTTAAACTGCTTGATATTGTCACTCAGGTCCCTGGTCCTAATATCTTCCCCCCACCCTCGCTCGATTCTTAAGATCGAATTTCTAGGTCTTAAAATTCTACTGCTAGGTTCTTAAAATTCACTGATTCTTCTGCAATGCTATAAAGCCCATCCAGTGAAATTTTCATTTTAGATACCTTCTTTTTTAATCTTAGAAGTTCCATTTGGTCCTCTTTCATACCCCTCATCTCCTTGTTATGTTCCTATTTTATTTTAAATTGTTGAATATATTTATAATATCTTATCTGCCGATTCCACTATCTCTGTTATTCCTAGGTCTGTTTTTAGTATTTTCTCATTAGTTGTGGATTATAATTTGTGGCATTTTTAGATGTCTAGTAATTTTTGGAAGGATGCCATGCATTTACAGTGTCACAGTGTTGAGCAGATTTTATGATCTTCCATTAAAGAATGATGACGTTCATTTTGGCAGGCAATTAAATAACTCGTGAATCAGTTTTGTTGGGGCAGGTCATAGACTACTTAACCTTACTACTAAGGTATGGCCCTTCTGGGATGGGGAGCTTGCTGACTGCTTAAATGGTTGGCATGATTTTTATACTTCAGCTGGACAAAATTCAAATATCTTATTCTGTTCTTTGTGAATGCTAGGAATTGTTCAGCTTCTAATTTCCCAGCAGTTCTTTGTTTGACTTTACAGAGTTTATCCTTATGCTAATACTTCAGGATACAGCTAAGCAGATGTCTGGAGATCTTTCTCTGTGTGGCTCACTCTGGAAATCCAACCTCATTAACTTTGCCAAACACCTGGTTTATGTCTTCAGTTTAGCAAGGCTTCCGTTTTCTGCTTGGGTTTCTCCTCCACCGTGTACCACAATCCATAAGTTACTTCCAAGTAGGAAAACAAATAGTAGGGCTCAAGTTGTTTGTGTCCCTCTTCCTAGGGATCATGGTCCTAACTGCCTGTGTTCTCAGGTCTGAAAATAGTTGGCCCATTGACTTTGCTCAATTTCTTGTTGTTTATGACTAGAGGGTAAGTTCCGTGCCATTTGGCTAAAAGAGGAAGTAGGTACTTAACCTTTCGTGAGTCATATCATGTATTTCTGACACCATCATGCCCTTTTGCTTGTGTTCACTATGCCTTGGATGTGCTTTTACCATTTTATTTAGTGGATTCCTATTCCTTCTACAAGTTTTGCAATAAATGTCATTTTTCTCCTATTTTTTTCTCCTTTCCAGTGAATTGCTTAGTTGCTGAATTGTCACTTGATACATAACGTCACACCCATAGATATTTACACATACGTATTCTTTAAAATGTGTTTCATTTTTCTTTTTCACTAGTACTTGAAATTATAAACAATACTTATTTATAATTTATCTTTCTGTCTATAGCACATTGCACAGGGCCTAACATATTTGATTTAGAAGAGTGAGAGAATGAGGATCTGAACTAAGCCCTGAAGCAGGTAGAAATGGAAATGCTAGTTTTGATAGAAAAAGGAATGTTTGGTGTCAGAGGTTGGGAGCTAAGATCTAGTCAAGGTATAGGCAACAAGGAAACACAATTGCTCTTAGCCTGCAAGCATCATGTACATGGCTCTGCATAATGTTGATCATAACATACTTATCCCCTAAGTTTCTAAGGGCCACTAGAAAGTTGAAATTAAAAGTTCTTAATACTTTTTATAAAAATAGTTTTTATATAAGAAAAAATACTCAACATCCCTGGGCTTCAGGGAAATACGAATCAATGAGATACCACCTCACACCAGTCAGAATGGCTAAAATTAACAAGAAAACAAATGCTGGCGAGGACGTGGAGAAAGGGGGACCCTGCTACACTGCTGGTGGGAATGCAAGCTGGTATAGCTACTCTGGAAAACAGTGTGGAGGTTCCTCAAAAAGTTGAAAATAGAGCTGCCCTATGAGCCAGCAATTGCACTGCTAGGTATATACCTGAAACATACAAATGTAGTGATCCAAAGGGGCACCTACACCCCAATGTTCACAGCAGCAATGTCCACAACAGCCAAACTGTGGAAAGAGCCCACGTGTCCATTGACATGAATGGATAAAGAAGGTGTGGAATATGTATATACAATGGAATATTACTCAGCCATCAAAAAAATGAAATCTTGCCATTTGCAATGATGGGGATGGAAGTAGAGGGTATTATAGGTCAATCAGGGAAAGACAGTTATATTGTTTCACTCATGTGTGGTATTTAAGAGGCAAAACAGAGGAGCATAGAGGCAGGGAGGGAAAAATAAAGACATAATCAGAGAGGTAGACAAACCATAAGAGACTCTTAATCATAGGAAACAAACTGGGAGTCACTGGAAGGAACGTGGGAGTGGGTATGGGGTAACTGGGTGATAGGCATTAAGAGGATACATCACTGACCTCTACCTCAGACTAATACACTATGTGTTAATTAATTGAATTTAAATTAAAAATAAATCTGTGTAAAAAATTTTGTGAAAAGCTCTTGAATTAATGTTTTTAAACAAATTTTTGATAAAGTATATGTAACTCGTAATAATTACTCAGTTTCTAGATGATTTTATAGTAGTGGAAAATACACACTACTGAAGTAAATACACCATAATCTAACTGGAAATGTTGCTGTAGCTAAAAGGTAGGGCCCAACAAAACTTGAAGTGTTTCACTTCCTTCCTGTGTAAAGGAAGATACCTTGTGTGAAGTAGTTGGTACTGTTGTATTTCCTGTTAACCGTACTTAACAAATGCTTTTAATGTCACAAATGGTTTTTAAAATTTTGTTTAGTTCCATTAGTTAATATGACAGTTAATGAAGTCTGGCTTAGACTTAAGCAGACGTAGGATGGGATGATTGCACATTGTACCGGAGGGTGTGTAAGTATTTCTCGTCACTGAAGGTTGGCCTACACAGCTTCTTTAATAGTCTGCATTTGAAATACATCCTTGGGACGCCTGGGTGGCTCAGTGGTTGAGCGTCTGCCTTCCGCTCAGGGCGCGATCCTGGGGTCCTGGGATCGAGTCCTGCATCGGGCTCCCTGCAGGGAGCCTGCTTCTCCCTCTGCCTGTGCCTCTGCCTCTCTTTGTGTGTCTCTCATGAATAGATAAAATCTTAAAAAAAAAAAAAAATCCTCAAAAATTTTCAGAGAACTGCAGTTTTGTGCTTATGTAAACTACTGAAATTGTTGGGAAAACAGAGGAAACCCTTACATTAAAGGAAGAATGGGTAAACCTAAAAAAAAAAAAGAATGGGTAAACCATAGAGTAGAAAGAAATAATAATAAATTGCTCTTAATTTTAGATAAATCTTTGCACTTAGTGTAAATTAACCTGTATTGAATTTTATTGTGAATGGTAGTGAGCTGAGTTCCCCAGAGGACAATAAATTGTGATTGGGAAACTTTTACAACCGAAGTACAGTTCTCTGTTTTAGTTGAGGAACACAGGGAGTTCTGGGTGTAACTGGCAAACTGTGGTGTGTGCGTGCGTGCGCGTGCGTGTGCAGAGAGCCGTATTTACATCAGGGTGCATCTCTAGCTGCTTGGAACTTAGCTGACCCAGCCCATACTGACTTTTGCTTTAGGTCTTCAAATCCATACCAACAGTATACAGGACTGCCAGGCCGTAATGAATTTACTCTGCAATTTCGTTGTGAACGTTCACCTTTTCTTTCCTTATGACTTGTGCGTTACTTTTACTGTGCTGGAATATGTGATGAGCATTTTACAACTAAATACATAAAAATGGTTTTAATGCTTTCATAGGTGGTTTTTAAAGTACTGTGGTCAAAATATAATAAAAAAATCAGTTGTATATGTTTTAGCCAAAATGAAAACCTTATCAGCCAAGGAAATATTTGCTTTCACTTTCGTCACCTGCAACTGTTCAGCTAAACTTAAATATGTTCTTATCTACTTTGGTGACAAGTCATGTTTCCATATATGGGCAGAATTTGGAAATAGGTTGCTTTAACAGAAAAGGAAAGAAAAAAAGAGAACTAAACTATCATACTAAACGGAAATTAATAAGTAGCTCTGGTCTGACAGCAATATGGCTGTTTGGAGTTATAGATTTCATGTCAACTTTATACCAACTTTATGAAAGCAACTTAGTCTTTTTTTCTTGACACATAAAGGAAATTTTGAGATATGACATAGCTGTCATTTATGATACGAACGGATGTTTAAGTATGGGCTTTTTGCCAAAGAGGAATACAAATTTTTAAATGTTGGTTTTTTTTTTTTTTCTCTTATTGGCAAAATTCTTTGGAGGAAAACAAACAGAGATGATTTGTCCAGATGTTGGAAGAAAGTTTAAATCAGTATCGCTCTTTTGGTGAGGATAGGCTTTTCCTATTAAAATTTTAAATGCATGTACCCTTCACTCCAGCTGTTTTGTTCTGGGTATCTATGCTTGAGGAGCTCCTGGCACGTAAGCAAACATGTGAGAAACTGTAATGTGCCTTCTCATCACAACATTGTTTATAATTGTGAATAACTAAAATGTCCATCAAAGGCTTCTGGTTTATCCACAGGGATAGGAGTTCAAAATTATGAGATAGATAATTTTAAAAGCATCATGGAAAGATTCTTAAGACATGTTTAAGTAAGAAAAGGTTGAACAGTATCAGTAGAATGTGTCCTGTTTACCATTTTTTTAAATCCATGCACCTAATATTTTTGTATACATCTGATACATATTTTCATATATACATTTCATTTTTATCTGGAAGGATATAGTACACCAAGGAGAGAATAGCACTTACCTTCTAGATGTGGCTCCAGCTGGGATCGGGGAAGGGGTCTTTAATTGGAGGGCATCTGCTTTATTTTCATTAGTATGTTTTATAAAAATAATATTTCTGTGTATTCTATAATTAAAAATTCTGGAGAAATTTTCTCTTGAAAATGTATGTCTTTTACTATTAAAATTTAAGTTCTTGAAACTCTTAAACTGATGGTTTTATTTAGCTTTGGAAATGCTAATCTTAGCTCATATTAGAGGTGTCACGTTTTTATCAAAAAAAAATGGAATTAGGCAAGTAGACAATAGTTTACACACACTCAAATGGTAGTTTATCTCAAGATACTTAATGTGTAAAATGTTAAGGACAAAAGAGACAATGTTTTTAATGAGCCCTTGCCTTTATAATTAAAGTATGCTTCTCCCCTCCTCTAGTGCTGCTGGAGGTGAGATCTTTGACCAGTGTGTTGCAGACAGAGAAGAAGCCTTTAAAGAAAAAGATGTTCAAAGACTCATGAGGCAGATATTAGAAGGTGTCCGCTTTTTACATGCTCATGATGTAGTTCATCTTGATTTGAAGGTAAGATCTAAATTTACAATTTTGAGCTTGCTAGAGAATGATACTCCAGGTGTAAAGTATTTAACAATGATTTACTCAAACATCTATCAAGTCTGTGTGTTTTAGGTAATAAGGAAATAAACATCAAGTCTCTTAACTTCTAGCCAGTTGGTTTTATCAAGGAGGTAGTGTACGTGTGTGTACATAGAAAGATAAATAATAATACTTTTCCCCAAAAAACGGAGCTTGGAGGATATTGGGAGTAGGTGAATTCTTCTGATGAGAGATAGGGTTTGAGCTAGACCTTAAAAAGAGAAAAAAGGGATTTAGATAGATAAAGAAAATATAAGAAAATTGTAGAAAATAGAGATAAAATTAACTCATAAGAGTTAGGAAAAATTGTTGGTCAAATATAAATGGAATCGTGTCCCTAGAATTGAGAAATGAAGTAGGAGATGTTGACAATTGAGGAAAAGCCACATTCCAGGGGTTTCAAATGTCATGAAGAGATAGATGACTTTTTTAGCAGGAATATCTGAAAAACAGTGTTAGAAAATTAGGCAGTTGGCAGTAAATAAAATAGAGAACTAGAGAAATTAGAGGCAGATAAATATCTAACTTAAAATTATCAAAGAAGGAAGGGGAGGTGGGAAGAAAGAATACACAAAGGGCAGTATATCAGTTATGATGCTTTTGAGTAATCGGAATTTCAGCCAAAAGTAGGGGAAGCAACAGAGGAAATTTTATTGGCTAAAAAGCCCAGGTATAATTCTGTCCTAAGGTATGACATTGTTCGTTAATTCAAATATTACATGTAGTTGGTTTTTCTTCAGTCGTCAGCTCTGCTTTCTCAGAGTGGCGGTAAGATGGTAGTAAGTTAGATGCTGCCATTTTAGTCTTATACTTATCCAGAGATTCAGCTGGAGAGAGCCAGGCTCTGCTTTGTTAGCTCTCTCAGAAGTCCTGAGATTGACTGTGACCAAATCAACTAATAGATGTACGGGGTTGGGTGGGGGAGGCCGGTGCAGGGTTTCGACTGGCCCAGCCAGCATTGCTAGTGTCATTTGTTCCAACCTTGGAGGGGTAAAGTCCTCCTCCCATCCCAATTTTTATTTGGAGAGAGCGCGGAAAGGATGGCTTCTCAGACCAGCTCTGTTTGTAAAAGAACAGAAAGTGGGTGGGTACTCGGGAGACAGACAGCGTCCAGGTGAGCGTCCACCACGGGTATCCCTTCAGGCATCTGGGGTCGGAAAGCCCAAGGTCCTTGTTGATTGGCTGCTTCCATATCGAGCCCAGGTGTGGCTGCGGGGGAGGAAACATTCCTCCAGGAACACACCAGTGACTCCAGTTCCTTATCAGCCAGAGGAGATAGGGGGAAGAAAGGCAGGGAACCTGAGTGGGGCTGAGCCCCTGGACCCAAGAAAGGCTCTCCTGACCTGGACTTCTGCAGCCTTATCTTACTCCTCGTCGTCTGCTGCTCTGTCCCGACCTCTGCTGTAGTTTGCCTTCTAGCAGAAGGCAGATGCTTGTGGCAGTGGTCCTCCGACTTGGAAGGGATCAGAATCACCAGGAAGGGCTTGTTGAAGCGCATTGCTAGGCCCCATTCCAGAGTTTCTGGTTCAGGGTAGGGCCACATGATGCGGGTCCAGGCACCATTTTGGGAAGCGCTGTCTGGCAGGATGGGACACCGGTAGACAGGGGTGCCGGGTAAACAGCAGGGTTCATCTTCCCTGCTGGAGGGAGCACTCAAGGAAGAGTGTACAGTGTGTCCTCTGGAGGTTGACTTCTAAAGGAAGCTTGATAGAATTCCATCTGAAATAAGGTGGAAGGGTAATAGGTACTCCTTCAGATACTAGTTTCCTACAGAAAAATACAAGGGAAAGAAAACAATTTAGAGACTTTCTCGTGCTTTTCTGAAAAATGCCAATTGAAATTCATTCCATAAACATTTTTTTTTCTCAAAGATACTATTTTTTTTTTTAGTACAGTGGCTAGAATGCATGGGTACAGCACTGTAGACTATGGTAGTTACAGTGGCACTTTTTGAAGGCAGGTGTGGACATGTGTGTACCTGTAGGTAGTCCCAGGATGTTAAAGCTAAAGTGGCCTTAGAGATCACGTAGGTAAAACCCTCATAGCATGGGTGAGGGAACCGGGGCCTGGTATTTTACCTTTAGTGTGTCATATGCTTGGAAATTCAGAGATCCTTGCTGCAAGAAATACCCACCCAAGCCTCCCTCGGGAGCACTTAGCCAGGAGGATGGTCTCTGCAGTCCAGACTTCAGTGCACTCGGACTTTAAGAAGCCTCAGTTAGTGTCAGCCGTGCTGAAGAATTCCCACAAGTAACATTTGTACTAGGCTTTTTTTTTTTTTTTTCATGTTTGGCTTTATACACTATGGAAAGTCATATATTCATTTTTTTATAATGTTTTGCTAGTTTTATGATGTAAGTAAAAAGGACTTCTAGGAATGAGCCCCAATTTAAATAACTTTGTACCTGTAGGAAGTACGCTTTCCCTTGTACCTGTAGGAAATACGCTTTCGATTTATGACAGCTTAACCTATAACTATTATTCAGGAACTAATTAAGTAGCAAGTCAGACAGGTTGCTAACATTATATGTCATGGGTCTTTGATGTTACTTGAAAGCAGCCGAAGGTGAAAATTAAGTTCCTGAATACCAGGTTTAACTATGTATTTACTCAAGGAAATTATATCCCTTTCTCCCCAGTACACTCAGTATAAATCATATTACTTTCTCCCCGGTATACCTGGTGTAGAGTTCTTTCTGGATTTAATAGAGGCTTTGATGATGGGCCTTTGATGTTGGAAACTGGACTCTTGATGTTTCCTAGGCCCAGAGGAACAAGAAGACGAGGTGGTCTGGTGGGTTCTCAGCCATCCCTCTGCCTTCCAGTCACAGGTGCAGTCAGATGTGTCCCTAAGTGAACCGCTGAAGGGGGAAGGTTGGAGATGGGGCTGGTGTGGCAGCCGTGCATATGGATATGATTTCTACCAAAAGGTCATCTCCAGTTGACTGTGACCTCTGTGAGTCTGGACAAGAGTCTACTGTCCCACACCTTTTAACAGCCATCTGCCCGGTGACAATTTATGCTTGTAATGTTGACTCTCAGTCTCCGTAAGAGCTTGAAAGCTACAAAGCTAAATCTTTTTTTTTTTTTTTTTTTTAACTTAAGTTGTAATTCTGTGAAAATTAATAATCCCCATCTCTAGGGTAACTCGGATTTAGTAGATTATTTCTCCATTATGGTTAAAATGGAAAATTCTTGTCCCAGAGACAAGAAGTAGGTAGGTTAGACTACTGTAGTTGCTCCTATAAAAGAGATAATTGTCACAATGGGAAATATGCTGTTTGGCTTCAGGTCAGACCCCAGATGGGCAGTTTGCCAAAACACTGATTCACTGATGACTCTCAGCCAGATATCTTCAATTGAACATGGCAAATGCTTTGAGGGGTAGCAGATGCAGATCGTGGACTGTTTATAGGACTACAGAAATAGAAAGGACCCTAAACTGTGATTAAGGGAAAGCCCATTCATTTCATGTAAATCATGGCACGATTGACAAATGTGAGAAACAGCAACTCTACCAGAGTCAGGACAAAGCTACAAGCCTGAAAATAATCTCAGTTGGTGAATTAGTCAATGGCATAGTGGGCTGCTTTTACTTCGGTCAGGGGGTGGACTTGACCAGAAAGAACACAAAGAAAGCCAGTCTTAAAAGCCGGCGCCCCCTGTGTTTGGTCTTTTGTCGGTCGATCCTCGAGCAGTCCTCCACGATGTAGTCCGTCGTTAGCTTGTCCAGCCTGTCCGATGTGTCTGGGGAGACGCGGAGCAGCAGAACCTGAAGCTGGAACTTTCCCTTTTGAGATTTCAGTTGGTCCCTGACAGTTGGAACATCAACAAATTACTTGAAAGAGGGGTGACATTTCTAAACAGTCTCCCAAACTGATCTAGACAGTCGTGTTCACCTGTGTCTGTACTACGACCTGGGTTTTAATAAACAAAAAGTCCACTTGAATAAAATGTTCCTTAAAATTTTGTCCATGGTACCCTCAGGCTAAGTAAGCAAGTTAGCCTCAACCGGCCAGTGGTCCTACCCCAGGGTGAGTGTGCAGTAACTGTTGAACGGGTTATGTACAGAGATGAAGATCCCACGATAAATGAAAGGATTCCCCCAAGAGAAAGAAGATTTTACGGAGATCTCCCTACTGCCTGTTTGTAGACACTGTGTTTCCTGTTTCTTCCACTGTCCTTGTGCCTCTCAGCGACCCGTTTGTTTTCTCTCTCACCACCGAGGATCCATGCATCTTAAATAGGCCTCGTAAGCCCAACTTCTTCATCGTGACCCGGACTCCCTAGAAAGGAGGCGTGACTAGCTGTAATGCTCACGTACTTCTCCGTGTTTCCAGCACATGCATTTCACTTACTGGAAGTGGGTCTAAGTCGCCGTCAAAGACTGACAGGTTATGGTCCTGTAATTGTACTTCTGTTTTATTTAGAGGAGTAAGGTCTATTTTTTAAAATGTGCCTGTGGTCAAAGCAGGGCACAGTTGGTAGAAACTACGTAATAAGCATTAACTGTGAAATTCCGTGAAAGAGCTCTGATGGTCAGATGTGTTTTTCCTACCCATCCCTCTGTCAGCTGTCTGACAGCTGGGGTCTCTCACTTTGGCGGATGATGGATGCATGTGATTGGGCCTAGATTTCAAATACAATAACATTTTAAGAATTTGATCACATTAATTTAGCATTTACTGCATCACCACCACACCTAGTGGTGTTTTTTTCATGATAACTAGTTTTTACACGATTGCTCAAGAAGGCATTTCCTAGGAAATGTAAAGCGTAAACAAAAAGTAAGGGGGAAAAACGCAAGCTATTTTAAGGGAAGAAATGGTATTTAAGAACATTCACAGACTGTGCATGTTTTAGTAATCACAGGCGGACCTTACAATATGGTGAAGATTTCCACTTAGCAATATTTCTCTTGGCATTTTTTTTATGTACTGGGAAGGGAAAAACATGTTCAGTGATGAATATGTATAACAGAGGCAAACATCTCTCATCTAATTTGTCTGAATAGTGACATTTTACTTTACCGTAGTATTTCATTTATGTAATAACACTAAAATTGCCTTGAAAAGTCTCAAGATTCATAACCGTAGTTTCTTTTTTTCCTAAAGAAATAGATCTAATTAACAAAGAGAGTATAGCTTTATAATGGAGCTTATTTATACACATTACCAAAACCTCTCGTTTTATCATCAAAAAGAGAAATTGCTTCTAACACTGATCAGTTGTGCATTTTCAGTCCTTTGGCAGTTGTGGCAGGAGCGGGTGCTTTTATCTGGTTTGGGTAATTTCTAACACTTTAGCGTGCCTCTGCAGTCCACACTTCTCTAGTGACAGCAATATGTTGTTCTTGTCTTTCTGTTCAGTTTTAAGTTTTTACTGTAGCCAAAATCTTCTATGATTAAGAAAACAGTTTTTTGTACAAAATTACAGATTACACTGAGCCGCAAGATGGTTGTTTTCACTATAGACAGAGAGTCTTAGTTTTTATGAATGTGTTCTCAAGATGAACTACCATTCCATAATTGCACAGTGGTAATAAATTAGGATGGTATGCAAGAGATGGTAAGAATTCCCTGAACATTTATTGGGGTATCATTTGGAATTTTTTTTTTTTTTTAATTAAAGGAGTTCACAGCTGCACTGTTCAGTCCAGTAGCACTGGCCATTTGTGGCTGTTGAGCTCTTGAGAGCAGAGAGAGGTGCAAAATGTGCTCTCCGCACCAGGTTTCCAGGACTGAGTATGGGCGAAAAAAAGAATAAAATCGCTTAATACCCATACATATTACATACTGTTGAAGGGATAATATTTTAGACTTGCTGAATTAAAGAAATATTAAAATTAATTTCATCAGTTTCATTTTACTTTTGATAAGGTGGCTACTAGGAAATTTGAGGTTTCATTCTGGGGCTTGCATGACCTTCCCGTAGGACGGCCCTGGTGTAGAGGATATCCACGGCTAATGAAGCCAGAAGGGCCTGCAATGCACCGTTTAGCCTCTCAACTTATTTTTCAACCAAGGATTTTCTCCCACAGTTTTACTAAAAACTACTTCCTCGGAAGCCCTTCAGAGCTTGTTTATTTGCTGTACTCAGTGGCCTTTTCTTGGTCGTCATCCCTCCCCGGGTCTGGTGTGACCCTCTTCTTCCTGACTCTCCTTCCTCAACATGATGCCTGGGTTCTTAGCCTCACTCCTCAGACTGCCGTCCCCGTCCTTGCTCCCGTAGATGGACTTAGCAGCCCGAACCCATCTTGGCCACTTCTCTTCTTGCCGGGTTCTCGTCGGTGGGCTCAGTCTCCCCTGTGGCCTCGCCCTCCAAGGCAGCACCCTCGGCCCTGAATTCTCTCCAGATGGCACTTGCAGCTATCCTGGGTGGTGCTGCAGGTGCCTCCCTTCCTGGGGCTGAGAATCAAAATGGAACCAGTGTCCTCCTGTCTTGCCGACCTGACTGTAGTAGCCGGTGAATGACCGAAACACCGTATTGTTTCTGCTCCTGCACAGCATTGGTCACAGTGGGCTGTGGATCTTGCCACTGTAACCTGCAAAGTTGCCTCTGGGTTTTTTTTTTTTTTTCTTTTTAAATTATTCCATGCTTCATCATATCTCCCTCCCTCACACTCTCTCTCTCTCTCTTTCTCTCTCTCTCTCTCTCTCTCTTTTTGAAGGCTTTAAAAACAGGGTAGAGGCACATTCTACAAGGACATACTCTTATGTTTGATAATCCCTTGCTCGCCTCACGCTATATCGGCTCACCCGTGTATTCTCTGGCAGGTGACCTTTTCTGTCCCTGGAACGTGCCCTGTGCCAGTTCTTCCAGAATGGCTCACAGAGCCCTCGGGTTCCCGGCCCGCATTTCCTTAGCAGTCTGGTGCCTGCCACCCCTTGTCCCCTTCCACCTCTGCACCCTTCTCCATTTGCAGCTTCTCCACGAGGAGCTTGTCCTTGCTTCTGGCAAGGTCCTTCCTCGCCCCGGGCTGCTCCCTGACCACCCTGAACATGACCTACGTGTGCACACAGATGCACACCCAGCAGGCGCGCTTGTGCCCCTTCCCTGATTTTGGGGTCTCCATGAGGCCTAAAATTACCTGAGGTATCATTCTTTTTTTCATACTCGTTTGTTCCCATCAGAAGGTAAGGCTCCCGAAGAACAGGGGACTTAGGTTTCATTTTCTCTTGTTTTCCCAGGAAGCAATCAATAACATTTTTTTTCAATAGGCCACAAAGTCCCTTTTCTCCTCCAAAGTCGGCTCACTTACCTCCTGTGTGATCCTGCAAGGCTGATCTCGTCCCTCCTGTTCATTTATTGCCTGGGCGCTTTGTCTCCAAGTGCACCTGAAATGCACCGAGTTTAGTGGAGCCTGCGAGGTACTTCCCTCGGTTTTCTCTTCTGATGGTGAACGCGCCGTCACCAGGCACTTGCTGTTACTCTTGTTTACAGCGCCTACCTTCCTTTGAAATTCTTTTGTATAGGAGCACCTGAGTGGCTCAGGTCATAACCCTGGGGTCCCAGGATCGAGTCCTGCGTCGGACTCCCCGCAGGGAGCCTGCTCCTCCCTCTGCCTGTGTCTCCGCCTCTCTCTGTGTGCCTCTCATGAATAAATAAATAAAATCTTTAAAAGTAAATAAATTAACAGATTGTTCTTTATAGTTAGTTCTGTTCCTTCCTTTACTCAAACAGCAAACAGTGTGTGCCTCCTGGGTGCCGGCACTGCTGCTGGCGCTGCCAGAGTGCCTGGGACTCGGGCCCATGGGCTGTGGCTTCTTCCCTTCTCTGTTCCTGAAGCCAGACTTGGCTAGATCCACAAGCCTGTCCTTAAGGAGAAAGGGCAGGGTGGATGGAGGGGGTGACTGTAGCCCTTTCAGAAGAGGGGATCCACCCAGACCTCAACTTGCTGTTTGCTGCTGCAGCTCTTCACTGTTGAACATCGTTAGGATCTGCTTCAGTGTCCCCCCAGGTCTTCTCAGCGAGCTGACACTAGGCAAAGACCAACGGGGAAAAGTGCAAAAGATGCTGTTGTGGGCGAACAAGCGGGCGAGTGGGAGAGCCTGAAGGGTGGCCCCCGAGACAGCCTCCCCTGTGGCTGAGCCACGGGGAGCAGGTTATGGGCGTGCAGAGCCAGGAGTGCCCCAGCTGGCAGGGCTTCGGGTGCCACGTGGGTAGTTTGGCAGCACAGGGTAACGGGCAGCCACCGAAGGGCTCAGGCCGGGGTGACGGGCCAACTTCCGTAGTGCGGGAGAGGCCTCGGTCTGCAGTGTGGGCAACGCGGATCCTAGCACACCATTTGCAGCCTGTCGCCGCAGTGGAGCAGAACCCGATGGTACCTTGAACGAGTGGTCTGTAGTGGGAGAAAAATAAAGTCTAGAAATGGCTAAATGTAGGATTTAAACTCAGTAGGATGTAATGAAATGTGAGCTAAGTGAGGAGAAAGTGGGGAGAGAGGAATGACCCAGTGGCCACGCGTGTTTCCTTCTACATTGCTGGGCAGGAGTGGCATCCTCGAGGTGACAGTCGGTGGCATGCGGGGCCTCTGTGGGAGGGACCTTCGCTGGTGGGAGCCTGCGGAGTGAGGGTAGCCACGCGACATCAGAGGGGAGGGATGAGGTAAGCGGTTGGCCGAAGATGCCTGAGCCAGAGGTAAAGATCCTGACTCATAACATGCAGGTGACAGCGAAGCCTGGCTGCAGACCCACATCTGGGGTGAGCATGAGACCCACCAGGTATTGGGCCTGAAGGAAGGTGGACCCACAAAGGAGGGGAGCAGCCGGAGCGTCCCGAGGAAGGCCAGGGCGCGCTCTGCTGTGGGAGCCAAGAGAGCGAGGAAGGAGAGGCCCGTGTCCGGCGCCGCTGAGGTGGCCCCCGAGGCCTGCACGTGTGCCCTTGGGTGCGAGTGAGACAAGGGTCAGAAGGAGGGGTTGAATGTGTGTGGAAGGCAAGGAACTGTCCACATTCGCGCTGAAACCTCTGGGGAACCACAGTGTGACAGAGGGGACAGGAGAGTGCGAGCAACAACCTGTCGGATGTGTCGGCCCCGCACAGGATGTGAGGTAGGCCCGGGCAGGCGTCACCCTCCCGGGAAGGTCACAGGAGGCTCTCTTGGGAACCCGTGCTTCCTCCAGACCTGCCAGCACGGAGGGAGGGGTGGGCCTGTGAGGCGGCGAAGGGGAGCAGGCTTCCTGGGCAGGCGTCCGGCAGCCAAGGGCCTGAGGTGGGCCGTGCGCCTCTGGTGGAGGGACGGCCGCTGTGGGATCTGGCCCATAGGTTGCCTGCCGGCCCTGCGGAGGAGCCCAGCCGGATCAGAGAACACTGGGGTGCTGTAGCAAGGGGTTCCCTGAGCAACATAAACCTTTCATGTTTCGTTTCATTTTAAGAATTGAAATGAATTTTATATCCTGTGCATAATGTAGGATTGACTTTATACTTAAAGATGTCCTAGGTTATTTTTATTTGGGTAACAAACGTGACTCTAGGACCACAAATGTTACTGATTCTGTGTCGTCGGGTGGCTCTCGCCTGCCCATCAGAGGAGTCCCATTTGAGAGAGGTTGGTGAGGACTAGCAACCTGTGTCCTAATCAGACAGCACGGCAAGGTCATTGTGCAGTGAAGGATGGGTGGAGGGTGCGGGGAGCTAGAGGCAGGGGGACGTGGGCCAGGTGAGAGCTCACGAGAGCCCAGACTTGAAGCAGCGGGGGTTCAGAGATTTAGGACTTGGCATTGGCAGGCCGGCGACTTCACTCGGCATGAGGCGTGACTGGAAATGAAGGAGACAGGGTACCTTGGGATGGCTCCCCCCAGTGCCTGGCCTGGGCCTCGGGACCCGGAGTAGGAGGAGAGGCATGGGTTTGGTGGGGCTGAAGGGAGAGCCCTTGCCTGAGCCATTTACCCAATCAATGGCCTTGCTCGGGGGTGGGAGTTGAAGGTGTGGCCTATTTCAGCCCAATGAAAAGATCTGGTTTTATTTTATTTTTTTATTTTTTTAAAAGATTTCATTTATTTTATTCACGAGAGACACAGAGAGAGAGGCAGAGACACAGGCAGAGGGAGAAGCAGGCTCCATGCAGGGAGCCCGATGTGGGACTTGATCCCAGGACCCCGGGGTCACACCCTGAGCCGAAGGCAGACGCTCAACTACTGGGCCACCCAGGCGTCCCTGTAAAAATACTGTTTAGTCAATGACTGCTTACTGTTCAGTTTGTCAGTCTCTGTGTCACAGGTGAAGTGTGCGTGTTTTATGGACACTTGTTCTTTCCCTGTTATTTTTTTTAGCCTCAGAACATTCTGCTGACCAGTGAATCTCCACTGGGTGACATAAAGATAGTCGATTTTGGTCTTTCACGAATAATGAAGAACAGTGAAGAGCTCCGAGAAATTATGGGTACTCCGGAATATGTAGGTAGGTACTCCTAAGAGGGGCTTATGTTCTGTGTTTGGGGTCAGACGTCATCTTCGTTAGGGGACTCTGCGCGGCGTGATTCATAGTGGGGTCAGCCACCTGCCATGCTGAAATCCCACCATTGGAGACTCCTTCCTTTGTTTAAAAATTTTAAAATGGTAAACCCTAAAGAGGAAGGTACCAAATTGGTGATCCCCTTCCTGAAAGGCTAAGAGAATTTGAAGGGATTGCCACTAAAAGGAATAGAAGAGGATTTTCTTCATAAAGAAGTGTAAGATACCAAGTTGTCCAGAGGTAGGGGGATATTTAACAGGTAAGGGCCGCTAAGGAACTTGAAGTTCATAGCAAGCAGTGTTAAGGTAGTGGCAAGCCCGTGATCCCGTAGGTGTGTGACACGGAGGGGAGGACCTGCTTTCGGACAGACGCAGGTTGAGGGCTTCTGGCAGAAAAAGGAGTTAAGCCTGGAAGGTGCTCGCAGCAGAGCAGCTAAAGTGGGGAGTCGTGGCTTGTAGGTGCAGGTGCAGGAATAAGTAAACTGTGACTTTTTTGATAGACCGGGAGGTAAAATAGGGTGCAGAAGGATTCGTGGTGCGAATGAGGTTAAAAGAAACGGTATCTGTAGCGGAGCAAGGCAGGAAGGGATTTAAAGGTCGGGACCACCGTTTACAATATGGACATTCTAAGACTTCAGAGACGGAGCAGCTCCTCGTGATGCTGAGGCCCGAGGTGGAGCCGCGGGAGGGCAGCTCCTCTGGGCCGCAGGCCGCGTGGGCCACAGAACCGGCGGGGCGGCCGTCCCGGGGGGCGGGGAGGAGGACGGCTTCGGTGGCAGGTGGCGGCAGCCACGGGACAGAGGAGGCCGTGGCCTGGGCCCGAAGGGAAGGGCGTTTTCCTGAGGCTCCGGGCGTCGGTGCACAGACAGGCCGCCTTGTAGAGCCGCGTGGGCGCAGGTCCTTGAGGCGCAGGGGGTGGTGGGCCGTGGCTTACAAGGCAAAGCCCATCCCAGACGACCCGACGCCGGGAGGGCCCACGAGCCTGAGGGAAACAAAGCCGTTTGGCAGTAAGAGCCCCGAAAAGTAACTCAGAGCTCTGCGGCAAGTCCTCGGATTCGAAACGGGTCCCCAGTGAGGTGACAGGAGCCAGCACGGGCGGGAAAACCAGCTTCCCAATGTGGGCGCGTTCTCCGGGGGGTGTCGGCACCACTAGGTAAGGACTGAGGGGGGGCTCCCCGGAAAGCACCCCGGTCCTCCGAGGCGGAGGGCCCTGTGGTACCTGCTGAGCCCAAGGATGGTGTCAGGCTTTGTTTCCTGCTTTCTGTCCTTTGGGCCGATTCTACGTTTTCTCCCAAGAGCGACCCCCCCCCCCAAAAAAAAAAAAAAAAAAAAAACAGAATTATCTTTATGATAAAAGTAATACCCGCTCCAAGAAAGCTAAAGATAACTCCGAAGTACATGAGAGAGAAAACCGGAGCCTCTCGTGTCTGTGGCCGCACTGTCGGGGCCCAGCGCTTGCCTTCACAGGTCACCTGCCCGGGCCACCTGCCTCCGTGCCGGTCCTTACCCTCCCGTCCTCTGTCCCTAAAGCGGGGCTGTAACAGTCCTGCCTGCGCGGCGCTCGGTCAAGCTCTCCTACGTGTGGTCTGCGTATAACAAACGCAGGAAAGGGAGCTGCTGTTGCTTCCTGCCCCCACCTCCCACTATCTTCTACCCTTTCGTATTTCACTTTTCCCCTCCAGTAGTTTGGATGCTGTGCACTGCATTTTAAATTTCCTAGTAGTTTCTTTAAAAACTTTAAGATAAGATTCATGACCTCTGTTTCACGACGCAGTATCAGAAATTAGCCTACCTAACATTTTCTCCCAGCCTGTTCCTCCCTCATACTGGGGGACGGGCCTTGTCCCCAGCCAGCAGTATGTGACTTGAGGGTTTCGTTTTTTCCTAGGATTAGAACATCTTCATTCTTTTTGTTTTAATTGTAATTATCTCAGTTGTTTAGTCTTTGATCTGTTTTTAAATGGATTCAGTACTTGATTCCCTGTCTTCCTAGTCACGTCCTTTTGAAAAAAAAAAATCATCTTTTGGTTGAGTGGATTGTATTAATGAGTACGTTCTTCTTTCAAGGCGGATTTTCATGAATTTCTCCTGAGTCCTTGCACGTTTGAGAGTGTCTGTATTGCTTTATGTGTGACAGCACATAAATGTCACACAATGTCATCAAAGCCTACTGTTTCAGGACTCTCAGAGGCAACGTTGTTGTCCTTCTGTATGGTGCATATCCTCTGAGAATGCTCATTTTTTTTCTTTAACCTTGTTGACTGACTTTTTGTCAGTGGTGGGCATTTTGAGAGCCCCCTCTGGCTGCAGCACGGAGAACGGATCAGGGAGGTGGAATGAGTGGAGGGGAAAGTGCCAGGGCCTTGGGTGCGGGAGGTAGGGACGAAGGGTCACGGATGGCATTAAGAACGATTTAAAAGCAAGAATCTGTTAGGTATGAGCTTGGTCCTAAGAGGGTACGGGAAGAGGAAGGTGTCAGACTTGTCAGTTCCTATTATAGTACTTAGGCATTTAGATATTTTAAAAATATTAAGACCCAATCATGGAGGGTGCTGGTGTGAAAAATACACAAATTAATTACATCTAGTTGGACTTTACAGTAATTCATGTTACTTTATATAATGTTAATTTATTTCATGTTAGCCCAAATCTTGATGGTGTCTTAGAGTTTCTGACAAGTATTTAAACAAATTTTATTTTAAAGAGCAAATTAGGGATTTTTTTTCACATGGCTAAATGTGTTCTTCTGTTTCTGATACTAGCTCCTGAAATTCTTAGTTATGATCCTATCAGCATGGCGACGGACATGTGGTAAGAGTTATTCATAAAAAAATTGGTTAAATTAGTTTCAAGAAATGAATATGATACTAATTTTTCCTCCATTTTCATTCTGATTTAGGAGCATTGGAGTGTTAACATATGTCATGCTCACAGGAATATCACCTTTTTTAGGTGATAATAAACAAGAAACCTTCCTAAACATCTCTCAGATGAGTTTAAGTTATTCTGAGGAAGAATTTGATGTTGTGTCCGAGTCAGCTATTGACTTCATCAAGACACTTTTAGTTAAGAAACCTGAGTAAGTATAGTTAATATTGATCCTTGTCCATTTTTGAGTGATCTGCTCTGGACAAAAGCAGGTTGAACTGAAACACCAAAACGAAGGCAGGAAAATACCGACATTACACTAGATGAAACCTTGAGCTTATTATTATATCTGTTGAAAGAAAATGTAAAAAATGAAAATATTTCTAGGAAATGTGAGCTGCCTCTCAGCATAACAGATATTGTCTATCTGCTTGGTCTCCCAAAAGGGCTCTTCAGAGATTATCTTAAAATGTTTTTTCAAAATTGTAGGAATGGCATTTGCACACAAATGCCAGAACTTCCAGTCTGATTCAGGAATCACAAGGAGAGTCTTGTCAACTCTTTGTACCTCCCCAAATATAATACAATAAATATACCTTATGCTCTAATTTATTTAGTTTTAAGATTGTAAGTAATCTCTCCACCCAGCGTAGAACTCAGACTCCCAACCCTGAGGTCACACGCTCCACCCACTGAGCCAGGCAGGCGCCCCCAGTATGCTTTAATTTATAATTGAAGTTTTAAACTATCTTGTCCTAAGTGTGAAATGTGTCTCTTAATCACAGAGATCGAGCCACAGCTGAAGAATGTCTAAAACACCCGTGGTTGACAGAGAGCAGTATTCAGGATCCTTCGTTCAAGGTGAAAGGGGCATTAGCAGAAGCCAATGCACTCCAAGAAGGTGATTCTGTGCCTGAAATTAATTCAGATACTCAGAAACCAGAAACCGAGGAATCAGTTGTAACAGAGGAGTTAATTGTATTTACTTCATATACTTTAGGACAATGCAGACAGTCTGAAAAAGAGAAAATGGAGCAAAAGGCCATTTCCAAACGATTTAAATTTGAAGAACCTTTGCTACAAGAAATTCCAGGAGAATTTATCTACTGAGCAGTACTTCCCTTTAGACCTTTCAGATTTCTACATTGAAAACATTATTATTATTTATGGACTTCTGGCCAAATGGTACATGTACTAAAAGTGGATAAACCAGGTATCACTGATAGAAACTGAAATAACTTTGTCATACTTGTGGAGTTAGGGATCTCAAGACAGATTTATAAAGTTGCCAACCGGGAGTTTTAACGGGTAAAGTTAATCTGTGTCAATGTTATCTTTAAGAAGGGAGATGTTTGAACCTTTTATTTCTAAATCTTGTTTCTCCAGAATGAAAATTTGTTATGCAAAGATATCTGTATTTACTTTCTTTAAAAATCCAAGGAGAAGTGCCAAATTAACATCTCTGTAAATCTATGTTGCATTATTCATGTGTATATATATCTGTCTATATGTATGTTGGTATCTTTACTAAAATTGATACTTTTTCACTTTGGATTTTTTGGGGGGGGGGGGGGGCGGAGTAGGCTTTTAATTAGGTATCTTCCAAATTTTGAGTCCCAGAATAACATCCACTGTAGTTTGATGATGTCTTATTTTTACATTTTATTACTGCTCCATATTGACTTGATTTGACTTCTGTTGTCTATTTTTTGCCTAATGCTTGTAACCCTATCAGCGAAGAGCCCTGGCTTTTTTTTTTTTTTTTTTTTTAATTCATTTTCACTAATAAGAGTGGTGTTGATTTTTCACCTCCGATTTTTCTGGTTTTAAGGTCCAGGTTAAGTAATCCCATAACATGAAACCCGTGCTGACTACTCAGCCCTTTCCCTCACCACGCCATCCTTGGCTGCTCTCTCTGAGGAGGCTGTGCCCCTGCCACCTCCTCACATGCTTGTCACCTAATTTTGGTCACTTGCAAGTGTCAGTGTGATCTGATCAACACAGTGGTTGCTTTGGTCAGTGAAAAGACGCTATTCTATTGTTTTTGTTAGTAAAATCCCCCAGAGAGAGGGGTAAGAGATGAGACATATTCAGCCTAAGCCATGGAGCCTCTACTACTTTGGAGTTTATGAGTCCTCCGGCTATACTAGTAACTGTTATAAAATGCCAAAATATTTATAGACTTCTATTTTGTTAAAAAATTTGACATTGGATACGTTGTCATCGGTTCCCAGAAGACTTACAAGAATATGCTCAACAGAATTTAGTTTAATGAAGATTGAACATTTCAATTGTACGTAGGCCCCACAGTGAACAGTAAATTCCTGTGAAAAAAATGAAAAAGTGTATGCTGTGTAACTTAAAGCAACTAAATATCGTTCTCACACAAAAAAATCTGAGTAGTGGTCTTATTTACCTTTCATTAGGCTCTCGTGAAGCAGTGGGTCGGCCCCGTGTGTGCAGTGTGCCGTGCTGCGTCCTCAGCAGCTCAGGCCCGGCCCTTCACAGTCTGCTCTTCAGGTGTCACACGACGCTCTTTCCCTGGCCTGAGTTCTCCAGGGCCAGTCTTGACCGTTCCAAAGGCTGTGCTGGGCGTCGACCTGTAATGGCACCAGCCCTGCCCTGCAGGTGTTCAGACGCCACACGTCGCACTCTTTTCTCACTAAATTGCCTGCAGTTTTACAGTTTCTTGGAAACTAGCATTTCTAGACAAGGAGGAAGAGGAAATTCTGGCCCAGTGGCAGGGTTTTCTGTGAAAACCCGTGACTACTACATGTTAAGTCTCAGGTAAGGCTCAGAAGAGGTAAAATGGAAGTGTTGGCACAGTTTTGTAAAGATCTCTCTGACAGAAATAGGAAGGAGGTGAGAAACCCACTGCTGAGTGAGACTTTTTTACACTGGATAGATTTGTCTAGTTTAAAAATCAGAATCATTTAGATGCGCTCTCTCTCTCTCTCTCTCTCTCTCTCTCTGCGTGTGACTATCATAAATAAATAAAAATTTTAAAAAAATTAAAAAAAAAAAAAAAGGGATCCCTGGGTGGCGCAGTGGTTTGGCACCTGCCTTTGGCCCGGGGCGCGATCCTGGAGACCTGGGATCGAATCCCACGTCGGGCTCCCGGTGCATGGAGCCTGCTTCTCCCTCTGCCTGTGTCTCTGCCTCTCTCTCTCTCTCTCTCTCTCTCTCTCTCTGCATGTGACTATCATAAATAAATAAAAATTAAAAAAAATTAAAAAAAAATCATTTAGATGACATTTAGATTTTTTCCAAGTCTTTTTATGTTACATTCAAAATATATACATTTAAGATAGTTGCTCTATTTATTAAGAAAAAAAAGACAAGACCTGTTTTCTTCTAGCTGGCCACTTTGCTGTTTGCAGCACACTGCTTATCTTTAGTTGCTTTTATACCTTGAATTTAGAGTCCTACGGTGCTTTCTTAGGAGCACTTGTAAAAGTGTAAAAGTGGACTGACACGTTTTGGCTTATGTGATATAAATAGAGCATGAAAAGCCTTCACAAAATTGAACCAAATAAAATCTTTCCATTAATGACTTACCAACGAGCTCTATCCTTACCTCATTTTTTTTCATTTTTTATGTTAATTTTTTCTTTTAAAAAGTTTACAAAGAACTAAACAGTATTATTGAATTTGCTCATAGACTTTATGAGTCCAGTTTTGATAGTAACAAAATTCAACATTGTCATATTTTAGCTTGATGAGAAGTTTATGAAATATGCAAAATGTGTAAGTGGTTTCAGTCATTTGGGAAATTATGTTTTAATGTTTTGTTTTCACATGAAAAGTAGGAGAGAACGCCACACTCTTGTGGTTTAGAGAAGAAGGTCAGATGCTAAGTAAGAGATACCACAAACTCCTACTAAACTTTTACAGCTGGCCTCAGTTTGGAAGAAAATTTAATAGAGTAAAAGTCATGAAGGTTGCTTAGAGAATACTGGGCAGGAGGTGGATTAGGGCCCTAGTAAAGCCACGGGGGGGTATAGCTCAGTCCATGAGTCCTAAAGCAAGATGGATCCCCCTCATCGATGATGAAGGGGGAAAGATATTAAGAAACTAACCTGAAATATATTTTAAGCTCACACACACTTGTAGGAATTTAAGTTGCATTGATGAAACAAAATCGTCAAAATCGTTCAAGGTCATTTACCACCCAGGAACTTCAATTAGTTGCAGAATTTAAAAGCTAGATTAAGAACCTTCATCTTGACCTTAGGAGCCCTCATCTCCAACTCTTGCTTTGTCATGGGAGGCGGGGATATGATTTGCAAAGGGGGAACTGAGGCGACCTAAACCTACACGGGTGGGCCTTAGTGCTGCCGTCTGCTGCGGCCTGGCCCTGCCCGCACCTTCCCGAGGAGGGAGCCCTGTGGCATCTGGCTTTCCCTCAGCGTGAGGTTTCCAAGGCTCCTCAGCCTTGGGGCCCCGTGGGTAGTTGGCACCTTTGGGTTGCGGTGCCGTACCCCGCACTTAGCACAGTTCGCGTGCACGCCGCGCGCGCGCGCGTGTGTGTGTGTGTGTGTGTGTGTGTGTGTCCTGCTGTAGCCCCTGCACTGAGATTTGGAGTATTAGGGGTAAAGCTGTTTGAGATGCTGTCGCCCAAGAATTTTTGTGGACACACCGTCCTCCTGTCGGACTCGGGGAGTAGAATGCTGGGTCACAGGCGAGGTGCGCGTGGAGGCTGTGAGAACCACCCAGTGCTCTGGCTAAGTGCCCACCGAGTCCCATCCGGCCGGCAGTGCTCGGGCTGTGATCCCCGAGCCATCGAGGCGCGCTGCCATCTCCCTGCCCTCTGAGGAGGACGCTGCTTCCTGTGCTGGTTGAGTCATGCTTTTGTCCTGCCTTCTCCTTTCTCACCGCACAGCGGTTTGTGATCGTCCTTTACATGTTCCTGGTAAAAGTCCTGTGTCAGATAACTGTTTTCCCACTTGGCTTATCCATTGTTTCCAAAATACCTTTTGAGGAGAAGGTGGTTTTGGTTTTGATGAAGTCCGATTTATCAGCTTTTGCTTTATGGCTAATACTTGATCTTCTTTAAAAAGTCCTTACCTACCCCAAGTCATGAAGATGTTACCTTTTCTTTTTTTTAATCTTAAGTTTTACCTTTTACGTTCAGGTCCACGATCCACTTGAGTCACAGTTTGCGTGTGTGCGTGGAGCAGGGAAGTGTGAGGTGGGGGGTCAAGCATCTTTGCTTTCCATACGAATATTCAGTTCTAGCACCACTGAATTACTATTTTTTAAGATTTTATTTATTCATAAGACACAGAGGCAGGGACACAGGCAGAGGGAAAATGACTTTAGATAAGAATAGCAAAATAATTCAGTGGGGAGGGACACCTGGATGGCTCAGTGGTTGAGCGTGTGCCTTTGGCTCCGGGCGTGATCTTGGGGTCCTGGGATCGAGTTCCGCATCTGGCTCCCTGTGGAGAGTCTGCTGTTGTTTCTATTCATATGGGGCCATTTCCATTTTATTTTTGAGTCCCTAATTCTTTCCTTTTCCTCTCCACACTGCTGTTCAGCCCATCCAGTGAGATTTTTTTTATTTTTTGGTTCTCGAGTTTCCATTTCTTCTAATTCTTTGCGGAGACTTTTTTTTTTTTTTAATGTTTCAAGCATATTGATAATTTTTCTTGGAAGATTTTAAAAATATTTTTGATGGCTGCTTTAATATCCTTGCAGGTAATTCCAACATCTGTGTCCTCTCCATGTTGCTATTTGTTGATAGCCTTTTCTCATTCAGGTTGAGATTTTCCTGGTTCCTGGTACAGAAGTGTGACTTTTTGTATATGGACATTTGGAGGAGATTCTGGATCTTATTTAATCTTGTGTTTTAGCAGGCCTTCTGTGGCACACACAGCTGGGCCAAGTGGGGGTAGGCGTATCACCAGGTGGACGTGGAGGTTCAGGCTCAGGACTCAGCCTCCTTTGACACAGGTGGTGGGGGGAGGGGGCAGGGTACCTACCTCATCACTGCATCCTCCTGGAGAACATGGGCTCCACTGATACCATGGGGGTGGAAGGGCTGATAACCTGCTGGAGGGAGGCAGATGTAGGCTCCCCATATGGCCTCCGCTGACACCACGGGGCAGGGGTTGGGGGGTGGCACACCATCAGGCTGGGGTGAAAGCCACAGCTCCCCACTACATCTTCTGTGCCGTCACCCCAATAAGGGAACTGGTTTGGGGAGACCGCATTACAGCCAAGCAAGGGAGGAAATCTAAGCTCTCCACTCGGCCTCTACTGACGGGGTGGCACCGAGGACCATGGTTTTTCCAGGGGGTTGGGCTTGAATTGGGCAACTACAGTCTAAAAGTTCTTTGCCTTTATAAGTTGCCTTTTCTGGTCCTTTGGCTTGAGAGAGCTGGCTTTTCTTGGCTTTTGTTGTCTGCTCTCATTATCCTAGGTATATTTACTAATTTGGTAAAGTCTAGAACATAGAAAAGGGAATTCCAGAATTGCTATTTATTTAAATTTGTTATTTTTTAAGATTTATTTATTCATGAAAGACACGGAGAGAGGCAGAGACACAGGCAGAGGGAGAAGCAGGTTCCATGCAGGACTCCATCCCAGGACCTGGGGTCACGCCCTGAGCCAAAGGTGGATGCTTACCACCGAGCCACCCAGGCATCCCCCCCCTTTTTTTTTAAAGATTTTTATTAATGTGAAAAAGAGCACACAAGCAAATGGAGAGGCAGAGGGAAAGGGCAAAGCCGACTCCCCGCTGAGCAGGGGGCCCAGACGTGGGGCTTGATTCCAGGACCCCAGGATCATGACCTGAGCTGAAGGTAGATGCTTAACCAACTGAGCCACCCAGGCATCCAGAATTGCTAACTTTAAAAAGAAAAGGGATTGAAAAAATAAATAAATAAAAAGAAAAAGGGAAAAAAATCCTAACTAGAAGGTTTCTTTTTTTTTTTTTTTCGTATTTGTAAAGGTAAATTTTACACACAGATACACAAATCTTAAAGTGTACAACTCCCTGTATTTTTACAAATGCTTGGACTCCTGTCATCCATATTCTATGAAATGATCATTTCCATCACCCAGGAAGATTCCCTTGGGCTCCCCTCTAGTCCATTTCCTGCTCCTGCTCTGACCCCAGAGAAATCCACAAATTGTTTTTTTCACATAAATTTTATTTTTGATGCTTGAGATTTGCTTTCAAATACTCCACACATCAATGAATCTAGATGACAAAATTGTAATTGTTGAATGTTATTGGTTGATGAGCACATGGGGGTTTATTTTACCATTTTCTCTATTTTTGTGAATTTTTGAAAATGTCAACTTTTATGATAATGAGAGCCCAGTCTCTG
Organism: Canis lupus baileyi; assembly: GCF_048164855.1. NCBI lineage: Eukaryota > Metazoa > Chordata > Mammalia > Carnivora > Canidae > Canis > Canis lupus. Next base: position 49,873,217 of record NC_132858.1, read on the forward strand.
TAGGAGATGGAAGTTACAGATGTGTAGGAGGAAATTGTGTGTGTGTGTGTGTGTGTGAATAAATTGATGTATGCATATGTGCTACACTAACCCACTGAATGTAATGTTAAGATTTCTTGGGGTTTCTTTTTTGCCATTAGGATACATCCCATCAAGGATGCTGAGTCAGAATTGTCTTCAAGTCACTTGAAGTATTTCTTCACTATAGGTTCATTTGTTTCAATATTTAAAAATATATTTTAAAGATTTTTTTCCCTTGTGACTTAATTTCACTTTTAAATTATGTAAAAACAAAACAGCATGGTTTCAAAGTCAAAACGACACACAAAAAAAGGTACATTGGGCAGCTCGGGTGGCTCAGCAGCTTAGCGTTGCCTTCAGCCCAGGGTGTGATCCTGGAGACCCATTCAAGTCCCACGTCGGGCTCCCTGCATGGAGCCTGCTTCTCCCTCTGCCTGTGTCTCTTTGTGTCTCTCATGAATAAATAAATAAAATCTTAAAAAAAAAGTACATTCAGGTAAATATAGGTAAGTATAGTGTATAGTGTCCATCCTTGTCCCTACCTATATCCCCTTGCCATTTGTTTGCTTTCTCCAAGGTGGTTATTATTCCATTGTTCCTTTTTGAAAGCAGAAGCTAGTATGCACATAAACACACGCATTTGCAATATGCATTCATATATATATACTCAGTTATGTGAATATCAAAAGTCTCAAAGTCTGTTGATGGATATTTTGGTTATATTTGAGTCATCTCCAGTTTTTTGCTGTTATAAATAGTATTCAGTAAATAACAGTATGTTAATGGCATTTTGTATTTTTGACAGCTGCTTTTTAGCCTACAGTCTCAGACATAGGATTGGGGGGGTCAAGTGGTAAAGGTACATATTTTTCTAGATTTTTTTTTTAAAGATTTATTTACTTGACAGAGAGAGCAGTCAGGGTGGCAGGCAGAGAGGGAGAAGCAGGCTTCCCACCGAGCTGAGAGCCAACTCGGGGCTCCATCATGACCCTGGGGTCATGACCTGAGCCCAAGGCAGATGCTTAACCCACTGAGCTACTCAGACACCCCAACCTTTTTCTAGATATTGTCGAATTCCCCTCTGTAGAAGTTGTACAGGGTGTTCCCAAAAGCATTTTAAGAGAGCCTGTTTCCTCACAGACTTACAAGAATGTAGGTTCTCAAATTTAGGGATTATTGCCAATTTGCTTGAAGAAAAATGGTATCTTTAGTTTTAATTTGCATTCTTTTTAAGAATGAGGTTGAGCCTTTTTATATACATATGTTTAAAATTCAACTGCATTTTTTTTCTATGAATTCATTAGTATCTTTTGCTACTGGGTTACCGTTTTTCTCTACTTTTGCTCTTTACAAATTAAGGATATCAACTTCTGCGATTTAAATTATAAATGCTGGGGCATGTGGGAGCCTGTCAGGTGAGTGTCCGACCCTTGGTTTCTGCTCAGGTCACGTGGATTGTGAGATGGAACCCCACTCTGGATTCCTTGCTTGCAGGGGAGTCTGCTCAAGATCCTCTCTCTGTCTCCCTCTGCCCCTCCCCAACCCCTGCTCTTCTTTTTAAAAATTGTAAATATTTCCCCCAGTGTATTATTTGCTTTTTGTTATTTCTAGACATGTAGAAATTGGCTTTTATAGAGTCAAGTGGATTAATTCCCCTTATCACTTGTAGATGATGACTCACCATTGGAAGTTTCTGTACTTCCAGGTTCTAAGAATCACCTATGTTTTTGCTAGTATCTAGATAGTTTCATTTTTACATTTAGATCTTCCATCTATTTGGAATTTGTATGGTGAGCAATGGATGGGATTTTATCCTTTTACATACATACATATATATATACATACATACATATATATACATATATATATATATCCTTTTCCTGATTTCCAACATCATTTTTCTGATGCCTTCTGCTCCCTCGCCTGACGTAGATGCCGCCTTTATCACAACCAGGTTTCCATGAGCACCTGGTCACACTTCTGGATCCTCTGTCCTATGACTCGGCAGTGGCTCTTCATGTTGGGACCACATTATTTCATTAATAAGTATGCTTTCATGTTTGGCAATACTAGCCCTCCCTCCTTGCTCTTGTTTGCAGGGATTTCCTGGCTACCTTTGCTTATTCTTCCAAATAAGTTTATAACTAATTAGCTTATGCAATTTAGAAAAATCCCTAGTGACACTTTTTTGGGTATCCCATTAAATTTAGCTCTGGGAGAACTGGCATCTTTCTGATGAAGACCCATGCTGCCCACAAATGTGGTCCGTCTTTCCATTTGTACAGTTCTACTTCTGTATCTGTTAGTACTGTTTTAGCACTTCTCATAGAAGTTTTGCAGGTTGCTTGCTAAGTGTTTTCCTAAATAATTTGGTTTTTATTGCTATAAATAGGGACTGCTCCCCATTATTTCTTCCAACTGGTTACTATTTGTATATGTGAAGATTCTTTCTACATATTAATCTTATATCCTCCACTAAATACTTTGTAGTTTTCCAGATTCCTTTGGGTTTTGCAGATACATAATCATATCTATATAAACAGCAACTGTTTTACTCTAATTCTTAGTACCCTTGCTTTTTTCCTTTATTTTTTGCCTAATACACTGGATATAACACAATGTTAAATAAGAGTGGATACAGTGTGGGGCAGCCCAGGTGGCTCAGCGGTTTAGCGCCGCCTTCAGTACAGGGCCTGATCCTGGAGACCCGGAATTGAGTCCCCACGTCGGGCTCCCTGCATGGAGCCTGCTTCTCCCTCTGCCTGTGTCCCTGCCTCTCTCTCTCTCTCTCTCTCTCTCTCTCTCTCTGTGTCTCTCATGAATAAATAAAATTTTTAAAAAAAATAGTAGATACAGTGCATCCTTACTTCTGACTTGAATGGAAAAACCTCTGGTAGCTTTCCACTGGAGTAAGATGCTGGCTTTAGGGAGTATGTGTTTGCCTACCCACTCCCGTCTTGGGCAAGGAAATGTCAATTCTCATTTGTTTTTATTATGTCAATGCCTTTCTGTATCAAAGTATCATCATTTTCCTCCTTAGCTCTATCAATATGATGAACTATATCAATGGATTTCTAGATACCAAACCACTTTGGATTCCTGAAATAAATCTCTCTGAGTCACTGTTAACAGAATATGCTAGATTAAGCTGATGTAAAAACAGCCCCTGATTTTATCAGAGGCTTACCATGGTTATTTCTTGCTCATGCCACATGTCCCACTGTATGTCAGCTGTAAGCTCTGGTTACATATAATCTTCATTCCAGAACCTAAGTCCCCGGAGTAGTTTGAGCAATACTGATTTTAAGGAAGAGAGAAAAGAAGACATGGTGAACCAAGGGCTGACACTTAAACCTTCTAGTCAGAAGTCTTACATATTCCTCCCATTCACAAATTCATTGGCCAAAAAAGCCACAGGATAATCCCTAAATTCAAGGCAGGGATGTATAATCTTCCCATAGGCAAGGCACCACAGTATTTTGTGAAAAATAATACAATATATCACTTACTATATGTCACTGGGTTTGGTTTGCTAAAATTCAGAATTTTCCAAGAACATTCATGAGAGATTTGTCTACAGTTTCTCACCTTATAAAATGAACTTGGAAGTACAAAATTACTTTCTTATTCAGTCTGCAAGGTGATTGACACTAACATAGTAGCTAAATTTAAAAGCTAAGTATTATGAGGTGGAGGGAAAATAATTTCTGCTTCAAAGGCTTATTATTTGGTGGCAAAAGGCATTTACCATACCACATGTAAAAAAATAAAAATTAAAAAAATAAAAAATAATTACAAAAGCAAACAAAATATTATACCATATGTGATCTGTGATACATACCTATGTCTGAGAGGCCTGTTTTTAATATTTTTACTCCCACTTTTCTACTCTGGATTGTAAAATGCCCCAGTTTTTCCGAACACAATCCTGACAGTACTCTCAAATGAACTACTCTGCTGAAGTCGGCCAAAAGACAAGCCTGGGCTGTGAGCAGGTTTCTAAGGAGGCGAGAATCCTGTGGGTGAGGACTGGAGGTTTTCCCAACATCCTCCCGCCGCCTCCTTGACCCCTGTAGTCATCAGGCCTCCTGTGTGGACCAGCAGCTTTGGCCCAAGCATCCCAACAAGCATTATAAACACTGCCTCACTTGTAAGGCAAGTGTTTGGTAAGTATTTAGTCATATTTTTTCAGACAGACAAACTGAAAACACCAGTCAAGTGGCCCAAGGCTAGTTGCCTTCTTAAAAACCTGCAGCTGCTGCCTATTGAATTACCTTAACCTTTCCACTATACCAGAGACCAGAGGCCAGAATTTGTCAAGTTCTGGCTTCTTCACATACATGTAATTTATTTCATTTTCATCTTTGTTGTAGCCAACTTTACCAAAACCAGGAGTAATAAACCTTGTCTTATCAGGTATTAAAGTCCCTGGACTGGAGAATAGTTGAAGGGAAGAGAGGTAGGAGGAAGCCAATTCTAGAAAAATGCAATAAATGGGGATCCCTGGGTGGCGCAGCGGTTTAGCGCCTGCCTTTGGCCCAGGGCGCGATCCTGGAGACCCGGGATCGAATCCCACATCGGGCTCCCGGTGCATGGAGCCTGCTTCTCCCTCTGCCTATGTCTCTGCCTCTCTCTCTCTCTGTGACTATCATAAATAAATAAATTTTTTAAAAAATGCAATAAATGATGGTAGAAAGTCCTACTGGCCCTGTCATGACACATTCATCATGGTCTCTTAAACCTTCATTAACTATAGAATCATACATATGCTTACTCCAAAACATCTGTTGCGTATGGCACATGCGACACGTGCAAAATGCTAACGCTGGCACATGCTATGGCCAGCTTACCTTTCCAGGGCTTTCTTTTACCACGTCTTCAACTAACCTATACCCCAACTGAATTGCCTATCATATTTCTGGGGCATAGCTCACATTTCTCCTGTTGAGGCCTTTTCTTGTGTTGCTCTTCCCACCTGCAACCCACTCTGTCATGCCTGAAATCTTAGACCTTAAGGCCCATCAGATCACCACTCCTAGATTACTGCTAGTCAGTATCTCACTCTTCTACATCATTTTAGCACCACTGCTTGAAACTCTTTTGGCGTAGTATCATGATACTCTGTGACTCTCGGGTCTCTCCCCACCCACTCAGCATGCCAGCTGGTAAGCAACTTAACAGGGGAGAGAGCAAGCCACGTCTTATGAGGAAAGGCACATGGGAGTCATACTTCCATTTGTTGGCTGTGATTTCTGATTTGTTGGCTGTGCTCTCTCTTCCACAGTTTTTAGAATTATAATTCTGGTGAAGCCCCTTCTCCAGCCCCTGTCCTATTATGGGGTATGTGGGGCGGGGGTGGGGGGTGGGGGGGGTAGGGCACTTGCTCAGACTGCTTATGGGGAAAGAGTTGCTTTTCCTCTGATGACAATGCATTACAAGATGCCCTCAAGGTAGTTAACTGGAGTCAATGGCTGAGTCACAGTGATTACTGAATATACAGGAAGTAGTGGGCTGCAAACACACATCATTGTCACACTCAAAGCAAGGAAAAACAAGGTCTGTCTACTCTAATGACCTAAGTTCCGGCCTGTTCACAATCATCCAAAAAAGTAGTAAGTACATCCATGGAAGTAAACTGGAAAAAGTACCCTGGATGGTGACTTCCAAATAGAAATCAAGGCTCTTTTTCATGATATAATACTATCTCCTGTCAGTTGGATTAGACAGCCTCTTAATTAGTTCAAACTCTACAGAAAAACTGCCACTTGCTTTTACTTTAAGAACAGACGGCCCACCCGGACCCTGGTTTTCTATGATTTGGCAACAGCATGAAAAACAAACAAACATTGAAAGGAAGTAAAAGTTGGAGGAAAATTAGATATGAAGCAATAGATAAACTGACACATATACAATAAACAGTATGTAATTGTTCAAAAATAAAGCAGCACAAAACTGCATACAGTGTTACCATTTACATATAGTAATACAGGTTGTAATATTTATCAAAAAGCAGCACAAAACTGCATACAGTGTTACCATTTACATATAGTAATACAGGTTGTAATATTTATCAATAAGCATTGGGCAAAAGTGCTCTCAGAGAAAGACTCACTTTTCCCTCTCTAATCTATTCAAAGAACGTTTATGTTTTTAAAGAAACAAGCTCCAGAATAGAAGTAACGTCCACCGGTTGAAGGCCTCATGCTCTACCAGCATGTTTAAGCTCAATAAGTGAATATTAAGAATGTAGGAAAAGAGCTCATGAATGTCCTTTATTGTGGGCAATTATAACCATATCAAGCCTAATCACACTGGCCTTTTCAAAGCAAAGGTATCAGATTTCTGGTTTTCATCAGCTCCCGTGCTCAGAAGGAAGGAAGATCTTTGGCTTCATAATACTCTTCCCTCATAAAACAGGTTAAACCTAAAGGTGTGCATCTCTAATATGGGGTTGTTGGCAAAGCAGAAGGATAAGGACCTGCTAGCTTTAAATTATCATTCCTAAATTAGTTTTGCATGTGCTATGGACACATAGAAATACTTTAAGCTTCTGAAATGTTTGGATTAAAGCAGTTATTTTGCAAATCTTCAATCAGGCAGGCAGTAGGTGATTAAAACAGAAATAAGATAAAACATCAGTGAAGCAAAAGAAAATACTCCGAAGGGACTGAGAATGTTCACAAGCTACTAGGCAACATGAATTCAGGGTAGGGCATCCTTACTGTTAACACTTAAGGATCTCTTCAGGGATAGTCAGTCTCAGTCTTCTCATGGATGGAACTGAAAAATACGGCGGGGGGAGGAGGAAAAAATAAGATGACAACTAGCAAAAATCAATAAACACCTTTGTTAATATGGATCGCTTTTATTCTGTACTTTGCTTTTAGACAGTGAATTTTCAAATAAATTCTTATAAACTTGCAGTAAATTTTTCACTTCTGATTAAAAGAAACAAACAAAAACCACCACACAATAGTTGTGGTCAAATTAGAAATTACACCAAAATTACCATATGACAGTACATACAATCACCCCTGGCGACTGGGAAGCTGGCTCCCAGCCACGGAGGGCACGCGGTGAGGAGGAAGGGCCCTGCTGGGAGCAAACAGTCTTTCTGATCATCTTTACTCCTCTTTGACTTCATGACCACTGTTCCCACTGTGCTTGAACACAGGAATCTGCTGACCATCCTTGAGCTTTAAGAAGACCTCCTGAAGGTGCCACCTGAGAGAAACCAAAAGAGTAGTCTCCTCTCTAATCACATACAGCAAGGCAAATCCATGGTGGGAGGGGGGGTGGGGGGCAGTTATTTTTTGAATAATGTCTTAAAATTTTAAACACTATTGTACACTGGAGCTATGTTAGCATAATATTTTAACTTTGTATTATGGACTCATTGTCTAACCAGCATCACTGTTAAGGCAAGTTTAACAAGGAATGAATGACAGGTGAATGGAAGGGGCCCCAGGGGAGAGGAGAGGCTTATTCCCCATTTCCTAATTCACATCAACCTTCCATTCCTGGCTGGAACTCAGCCAGCTCCTTCATTAATCCCAGGCACAGGGGTCAATGAGCCCAGGGGGAGCCAGGTGGAGGTTGCCTAAGGGCTGCTTGCTCCTTTTGTCCTGGGGAATTAAAACACATCTTGGCTAAACAGCAAGCATCTCTGAGAGAGACTTCCCAAGGGGGAAGTGAGTGAATGTAGCTACTGGCAACCAGACAAGAAAAGCCAATTAACGGGGTGGAGATCTTATAGAAAGAATGTGATGAATAATTCTGGAACAGGAACCCATGCCTTTCTTCATTTGTAATGACCGAGGCAGTAGTGTTAGAAGCTGCAACACAGCATCAATTACCGTAGATCTAGACCACTGTAACTGTAAAGTTCTTCACAGTCAGCAACATAAGGACAGCACAATTCACGCCATTGTACTGGATAAAATGTCTGGATGAGCTAAGAGCCAAACACACTGGCTTGGCATCCAGGCCATGGAACTTTTCGAGCTTTGAAAAATGAACTGTTATTCCTGCAATCATTTCACTACAAATGAAAACGGCAATCAGGCTTGTTGCGATCAGAAAGTTCTCTTCCTGCTCCCCCATTCCCAGCCACCCTCCACAATACCTCTGAAAGGGGGCATCTCTGGATGAGCTGACATAGAGATGGCCCTCTGACTTGGATCCAGAGACAGGAATCTTCAACTGGGGGTTAAAAAATGTGAGATACAATTGGATACATTGTTGTCCTCTAAGGAGAAGAAAAAAATGCTATTTTCAGAGCAAACCCTAAGAAGTCCAAAAGTCATTCACATAATCGGTTGTTTTCTAACTGAGCCTCGCTGCAGAACTGACCTGATTTTCCATCTGGCTCCCTCCAAATGTCCTGCCCCTCTTTGGGTGGTTTGGTGAGGTCAATCGCAGTCCTCCTATTAGGCAAAGGGACCTTATGTGCAAACTCAATGCTCTGAGTACTGACAATGATACTCAAAACGCCACTGCTAGAAAAGAACAAACTACAGATACTTGCAACAACACGGATATCAGAGATAGACCAAGTGAAAGACTCTACCCAAAAATACATAATGCATGATTTCATGTTCCAGAACAGGTTAAAAAATATCAGAAAAGTGATGGTCTCCAGCAGGGCTGAGGGATGTGAGAGGACCAGGAGGGGAGAGCATGAGGGACTCTGAGGTGATGTGAACAGCCTCCATCTAGATGGGGGCATGAGTTGCACAGGTGTATGCGTCTATTAAAATTCATCAAAAAGACAGGCTTGTACCTTTCCCTAAATGCAAATTTTACCTCAAAAAAAGAAAAGAACAATAAACAAATATTAAACTCTGGCTAATGATATGTTGCTTATGTGTTTAAATGAAGTGTATGGATGTTTGAAAATAATGTGTTCATGGACAGAGATATGGCTAGGACAACAGATAATGGGATAAAGCGGATCAAAATATTATAGCTGACCCTTGAACAACATGTCAAAAATCGCAACTAACTTTCGACTCCCTCAAAACTTAACTACTACTAGCCTACTGTTGATCAGAAGCCTTACTGACAACGTAAACAGTTGATTAACACATTTCTTGGTTGTCATATGTATTTTACATTGTATTCCTACAATAAAGCAAGCTAGAGGAAAAAAAGTTAAAATCATAAGGAAAAGCAAATACATTTACAGTATTTTATGTCCTGAAAAATCTGTGTATTAAGTGGGCCCATCCAGTTCAAACCTGTGTCATTCAAGGATCAACTCTAATCGAATCCAGGTAGCAGCTATGTGGGTGCCACAGTATAAATTCTTTTATCTTTTCTGTATGTTTAAAACCTTTCATAATAAAAGAGAAAAAAAGTCCACTGTTTAAATGGAGGAGCTATTACCAGCAATTTTGAGGGGGCACATACTCTGATCTGGACCATAAAGAACAGGCTTTGAGGAAAGTATGTGGAGGCTCCTTTGGGAAAGATGGCAAGGAGTTCTTGGCCAGTTCTTGGGCCCTAGTGACTGCGGGCTGGGCCCACACCACATGGGGGATGCTGCCCAGATGCTGCTGTGCCCTGAGCCGAGGGATCAGCCTGGGAGCCTCAGAGCGAGCCGGGACATACCACTTAACACTCCTACTTAGAAACACATTGAACGTAGAATGTTCAATTTCTCAGTGAAAACTAAAGATGGTTTGAGCCTTTGGAAAGGGACACAACGTGGTGGTAGGGAAGCCTGTTATCAGGCACCTGCAGGGCCCCAGGTGATGGGACACACTTCCTGGGCTGCAGGTGATGGACAAAGGTACTTTCAGGAGCTAAGAGAGCCTTATCTCAGCCACTCCAAACTGCCACCGAGACAAAGAAGTGCTTGATATATACACCCAACATCTGTGTTTATTCTCCCTCTTTCATTTATTTGAACACACTTTACAGAAGAAAGACACGGGCTTTGGGATGATGGTTCCCTTGCCTGAGTGGAGAAGTAGTCCCCTGTCACGCTAAGACAGTTCTGCTGGTTCCACTTTTGGGACAGAGCCCCCCTTTTCTTGGGATTATAAAATGAAGCAGCAGAGCCCAGACTGAGCATCTCTGCATTCTACAAGAAAACACAAGAAAGTTGTGTGTATGTGTGTGGGGGTGTGTGTAGACAGAAGCAAGTAGGACGGTGACCAGCAGCAGACACTGCCTTCCGGCAGCTGCGCCTCCACAGGTGGGTGAGGTTGGTACAGGCTGCTTTCTCCACCGGCCAGACCTTGCCAGAGAGTAAAGCCAATGTTTGCTAAACCACAATGTTGGTAGTTGGTGGCTATTTCACACATACATCTGGGGAAGAAAAATTCTTCAGTATGACAACTACCCCATGAACAACGGACATTCTCACCTCTGGGGAAAATAAACTACAAATAGGGGGCTTTGGGATTAGACAGCATGTGTCGTATACATGCGTCGTTACACACAGCTGACTGTAGAGGAGGTGAGTAAAGAACACTGAGAAAATGTCATACGTGCTCCGTAAACTGAAGAGCAAGAGCTGACCTTGAACTCTCGTCCCTGTTGAACTATGGTGCTGCCACGTAGTAGAATCCCAAAGCCAGCACCAGAGCCAACACTGCCATGTGTCGCGGGAACCCGGGCTGCAGGAAGCCGGGGGTGAAGCCCTCTCGGCACCTCTCGCAGTGTGCCATGATTCTGGACCAAAGCAAAAGGTGGACCTGACCAGAGAAGCTTCCCTACCACAAGCACAATGGTGTCAACCACTCATCAGGGCACCAGAGCAGAGAACTGATGCTGTGTCAACCTGCCCTCAGCAAAGGCGCCTGCAGCCTTCCCGAGCCCAAGCATCAAAAGCAGACCCAGTGTTCTGTGCTGCAGACACAGTGAACAGCCAGAAGAGCCATCCCACATGTTGTGACAGGCTTGACGACAGTGCACAGAAGGCCATCTGGCACTCTGCACCTGTCCGCCCCTTCCCTTTTCTCCTCCTGGGCTCCTCCTCTCGCCTAGTGGTACTGCCACCCTTCCATTCACCCAGGTTGGACATGAAAGCATCACTTCTGACCCACCCTCTCCTGACAGAACCAAGCCACAGCTCTGGCCCATGCTCTCACCACTGCACATCTGCATGGCGATGCTGCTTTCCTAAAGGCAGTTCCCCATACCTGTTCCCTGGATATCATCAATCAGCTTGAATTTGCTTTCTTTTAAAGCCAGATCAAATACTTTATCAAAATACTTGAGCTTGAATAGCTTTTGTAAGAAAAATATCCCAATGAAACAATTCCCATTAAAAAATTCATAAAAACAATAACCCCCCAAAAAACTAGATTAGGTCATCTTGCTCTTATCATTAAAATCCTTCCAGCTTCTGCTGGCCCCAGAATCAAGTGTGCACACTTCACATGATGATGTCACGGCCCTGCAGCCCAGCCCAGCCCAGCCCAGCTACCCACATCTCCCTCCACAGCCTGTACCTCCACTGAGTTCACCCTGGCAGGAAACACGGCGGCATGCCTTCACGTGCATGCTGCGCCTGGGCCTGGCATTCCTTTCTTCTACGACAATATTCCAGGTCAATACCTGCTCCCTCCGGAGCCACTACGACAGCACTTGCCTCACTCTGCCTTACTTGGAAGTTTTAAGCTATAGTCCTTGAAAGCCTGCATCTCTATATTCCCCACGCAGCATAGAATCATTCCTTTAATTTGACATGAACTCAAAACATAGTTGTCAGGTTGATTTTCCTGGCTGAACTATAAAAGAACATCAGATGCAACTGAGAAAATGGGACTGGCTTCCCATAGAAGCAATGCAAATAAATGGGCAGCAAAACTACAGTTTCCAGAGTTGCTCATATTTGAATGAGCACTGACTGGCTGTGGATGTACTTCAAGTTCAAAGCTGAAGCTGTGGCTCCACCACCACACTCACTTCCCTACAACCTTCAGGTCAAGATGGTGACCTGAGCCAGAACACCTCCTTCCCTGCACCATTAATTCCTCAGAAAGGAAGAAAAATATAGGAGAATAAATTAACCCATACAGCCTTCAGAAGTGCTCAGTAAAACCTAGGGGCAGTTTTGCTCAGTGAATTTTCTCATAAAATCTTATTCCAGATTCCTCCTAGACTCCCCCCAGATGGTGGGAGCCCTCTCCTCGACTTTGATAGGCACTCAGCCTGAGTCTGCACGGGAAGCACATTACCTGGGCATCAGCAATGTCCACAAAGTTGTACTTGTCAGTGAGGTGGAGATAGTGGATGTGGAGAGGAGGGCCCAGGGCTTCCAGGGCCTCAGGGCGGCTGTGCAGCTGCTCCAATGCCAGCTGGTAATAGGAAGCCTTGGAGAAAGCTTCTAAAGGGGAAAGACAGTTGTTATATATTTATTTTTCTTTTTTCAACTTGGTAGACTCTCTGCAGAAAGTCAGAGGACACAATTCACGTACAGCATGGAAACAGAAACAAATGTGAAATTTCTGGATGGAAAAATAATTAGGGGGATCCCTGGGTGGCACAGAGGTTTAGCGCCTGCCTTTGGCCCAGGGCGCGATACTGGAGACCCAGGATCAAATCCCACGTCGGGCTCCCGGTGCATGGAGCCTGCTTCTCCCTCTGCCTGTGTCTCTGCCTCTCTCTCTCTCTCTCTGTGACTATCATAAATAAATAAAAAGAAAAAGAAAAAAGAAAAAAAGAAAAATAATTAGGGACCATCCACTGTTAAGCTGTCCATTTTAGAAAAAGTCAGTATCTGCAGGAATATGGTAGATGAACGTGAGCAAGGTATTTGATAGTCCTATGCCTCAATCTCTCCATCTCCCGTTTCCTGCCTCACGCATTGCCTCATTTCTTCATCAAGGGATTGGCTTGGAGCTTCTCCAGTTTTCCTTTTAGTTCTAAAGTCATATGATTCCATGACTGGCTCAAAGTGACACAGCCCAAGGCAGAGCTGTGGCCACAGTCTATGACTCTGAACTTTTAAACACTGCTCCCTCCACTAAGATGAAGGTCCTGATAAACTGGCAAAAAAAAGGACCACACAAAACCCTTGGGCCAAGAAACAGAAACTGAAAATGCTAATTTGTCATGTTTATAGATTTTTTTTTAAATATTTTATTTATTTATTCATGAGAGACACAGAGAGAGAGAGAGAGAGAGAGAGAGAGAGAGAGGGAGAAACACAGGCAGAAGGAGAAGCAGGCTCCATGCAGGGAGCTTGACTTGGGACTCAATCCCAGTCTCCAGGATCACGCTTGGGGCTGAAGGCGGTGCTAAACCGCTGAGCCACCCGGGCTGCCCATCATGTTTATAGATTTTTTTTTTAAATCATGTTTATAGATTTAAGGTAACATTTCATGTAGGTAAAGCCTTTAAATTGTCCTCAGTCGTAGGTACACTTCTTGGTCCAAAGGCTACTAGTAGAAGCACCTCCCTGAAGGTGTAAGATAGACAAGCTGTCCCTGGGAAAGAGCAAGAGTAGGCTTCCCAAGTAGGGTTTTCAGTTTGGCAACAAGAAAGAGCTTCCTTCCTATAGGCCTGATCTCAATTTTGGGACAGAAAGACACGTTGAGCCTGGAGGGGCCAAGGAGAATACCCCTCGCAGGCTGCATCCCAGGAGTGGGCTTGTAGGGGATGCTGCAGGTATGAACAGGTGCCAGCCAAGACAAGAAGAGGAGCAGTGAAGGCTGGCTCCAGATTTTCATGGCTAGACACTGTTCTCAATATTTCGTGTGTCTCACAGGGCTCAATAGATCACAGGTTGTGAGATTTTATTTTACAACAATTTCATGCACAGGCACTAATATTATCTCTCATTGCACAGATAACTGAGGTGAGAGATCCTCCCACAGGGCCACACAGTGCAGAGCTGGAGCTGGGATTCAACTCAGGAGGGTGGCTACAGGTACCAGCTGGGGTGTCTCTACTGGATGACTCCAGCCTTCTAAGAAGGAAAGGCAGGCAGTCTCCCAACCCCTAAAATGCACCCATTCGTGTTGTGTCCTGCCCCCATCCCCGTGGCAAAAGGGGAGAGGAGACTGAGCTATTCCAGTCTGAATTATCCCTGGCGGTGCTCATCTCAGGTCACCTCAAGACTCTGAGACCTGTGGGCCAACTCTGAAGGAAGATGGGGAACAATGTATGCAGAGGACACTGAGCTCTCATTGCCTGTCTGCTGGTAATACTCACATCCTGGCAGGAAGTGAAAATGGCACAGAGTCAGAGTGAGAAGCCAAGCTCGACAGGCATAAAGGATCTTCAAAGAAAGTCAGTCTTGGAAAAAAAAAAAAAAAAACTGCTGCTGCTTTGCAACCAGCGGCATTAAAATGACCTTAAATGCCTTGGCTGTCCACAGTAATTGTGGCCTGTCTTTACAAATTCAAATTTGGTTGCAGTGGGGCTGGACGTGGCATCTGTCAGGATTTTGCATTCTGGACCCTGCTTTTATTTTCTGCTCTCACCAAAGTCTCTTGCTCAAGGTCCCCTCCTCCACTAAATCAATAGCAGAGAATGGCAGGGCAAACAGGCTGACGACACTTGAGAATCAGCCAGTTTTCCCCACCTGTGAACCATCTGGTATTCCCCTTCCCTCTCTTCTTTATATAATCTCAGAAATCTTAAGGGATCTCTTGTGTGTGCACTAGAGTAAAAGCTCATCTTGCTTTTTGAAAGGCCCCTGATGCAAATGAATCCTGGTCCTTTTATTTGCACTCATAGCTCCAGGAAAAACTAGGATTATAGGATAAGCAAGAAGCTATAGCCAATGGGAATAGTGTACGGGCTTCTAAAAATAGCCCTCTCCTCCTTTCTCTAATCTGCTGAAAGCATCTGAAGTATTTCCTTTGATGGAGGAGCAGGGGTGAGACAGCTAGGAGGAAGCCATGCCTCAAGTGGCTTGGTTTGCTAGATACTTACTTTGTATAAGGTAATATATAAGGGTACAGCTCCCGCTGGTCACCACACTGGAAAAAAAGAGCAGTCTCCCCAGAGGCAATGGCATTTTGCTTCCTGGAGACTTGAAAACAAAAGGCATGGATTTATTGTTAAATTCAGGTTTAGGCCAAGGGCCTTTGCCTGTGTCGGCCACACAGGGAAAGAAAGCTAAAGAGGAAGCCAGCATGGAGGCGAGGCCACCTTCTCTATTTGCTTCCTTTCAGAAAGCCGGGCCGGCTCTGGAGCCAAAGCAAAATGCCCTCCCGAGGGTGGCCCACATCCAGGACCCAGGCCGTGGGGGCGATGGCTGAGCACAGAGCAAGCATTCAGCCCTGCTGTCTTTTCGGACAGAACCCGGCCTGTGTGCCAAGTCCTGCACGGCCAGGAAGCACAACCACTTTGTCTCAGGCCGGCTGGTAAACAGGAAGCTTATCCTTTTGTGGCAATAGTTGGTCTTATGAGGCTACGAATGGGCTGGCGTGGTCACTGGTTGCTTTCTTTCATATTTTGAAAAATGTCCCACCCCCTGGATGAGGAAACCATGATCATGACTTTCAAGATGAATGAACAGAGGGAGAGGAGCCAGCTCAGCAAATTCAGCACACCACACCCACCCTGGCCTCAACGCCAGTCTAAGAAGCCCTGAGCCCTGGGTGGGGCTTGAGGCCGCACTTAGGCCTCAAAGGCGCCAATTATCTACCTTCCTAGTGGCCACTTAACCACTGCTCACACCTGGCCTGGGCCACCCTGTTAAGCTGTAAGATACCCAGCCATAAAGCAGAGGAGGACACTGGCTTAAATCAGGGTGACCATTCAAATGCCCACAAGACCACCCAAGTCATATAAATGAGAGAAGACACTGAAAAGTGAGGAGTGCGTGGCCCAGCCAAGGGACAGCTTCAGCCCGCCTCCAGCTCATAATGGCTTTGTGAGCCAAGTCTAGATGGATCTTCCAGTATTTCAAGAGGTCTTTTATGTGAAACTGTCTAATTCTAAATGTTGACAACTAATTAAAAAAAAAAAAAAAAACCAACACAATGCCTATGAGTCAGATTCTTTCCTCAGGCTTCCAGTTTGCTTTGACCACCCAAGCCGCATCGGGGCATCCTCACCCTCCGGCAAGATTTAGGTAAATTCCTCTGTCTTGGTTGATATTTTTCCAAAAAAGAAATGAGATTTTGGGCAGAGACGGAAATCCCAGGTTATA
Source organism: Canis lupus baileyi (assembly GCF_048164855.1). Lineage (NCBI taxonomy): Eukaryota > Metazoa > Chordata > Mammalia > Carnivora > Canidae > Canis > Canis lupus. The sequence goes on from NC_132858.1 coordinate 49,889,358, forward strand.
GGAAGAGAAAGATGAAAGTGTTTATGTCCCCATTTGAAGACTGTATCTTAGATTTTATGTGTTTATTTAGGACAAAGTCTTTGATGTGACGTAAAGGGGTCTCAGACATTGCTGTGCCAAGAGACGTGGGCATAATGCTAGCTCCTGTGCCAGCTGAACCTGTGAGTCAAGGCATCCATATTCTCACCATTTCCTCCTCTAACTTCTAGAATACAGAGTGTAACAACACGGTCTGCTTATCACTTCTGATAAGGTACATGAATCCATAAGAAGGTCTACTGGAGAAAGTTCCTCATGTGGATATTCTTTCTGGGAACTGAGAACTGAACACACCCTCAGATAAGGTTCAGGTTGACCAGTTCTACATAAAAAGTACATTAAATTGAGGTCTATGTATAGAAAGGAATTTCATCAACGTATCAAATCAGGGAGCATGAAGCTGTAGATCATCCCTGTATTATTTACTTCTATCCAGTGTTATCCAATTAAGAGAAACCCAAGATACATGTACTGGGATTTCTGGGACAGTTTTGGCTGGTTCTGGGTAGTTTGTAAGGATACTTATGAAAGTGGAATGTAAAGTTAATTACAGCAATATGATCTGGGAAAAGTCACTTAGTCTCATAACGAAAATGGTCAGAGCAGCTCCAAAAAATGCATGAGTCAGATCTTGCTTAATGTGAAGGACAGTTCAGGAGGGTGGAGCAGTGAGTGTGAATCACACAGAATTCCACACAAGGTTGTAGTTTCTAAGGCCAGCAGGAGGTGTGAGGAGAAAAGTGTTCTGAAGCAATGCAGAGACTAGCTGCCCATCTCTCATGTGAAGTTACAGTCAAGGGTGGACACAGAGACCAGGAAAACCGCACAATTATTGAGGGAGCAACTTACATCTACTGTCTAACTTGAGAATACTCTGGCAAGCTCTAATAGGGAACACAGCCCCCAGAACATGCATTACCTTTGCCACTTCACCGCACAGCTTTCTTGAAAATCATCAGAGGACAGTTACTCTGCAATTAGATAAAGGTGTTACATTAGAATCAAACCCAGCTCTGATTTCCAGGTTTAGACAGCCAAGATTTATTACCAATCCAAGCTTTGCAACATGAAGTTAGGTTTAAATTTCAAAACAAGCCTTGTCTATAAAGGGCCCTGGTTTGCCCTACTTTCTCTTTTGCCATATTAAGAAGACACGACGAAGCCTGCTGGATTCCTGTGTGTGTATGGTGACCTCTTGCAGCAATCAGAAAACTGCTGTGGGAGGGGCAGGCGCCCTTGGGTCCGCAGCCGCCCACCGAAATGAGGTGCTATCAACAGAAGCTGTACACCATGAATTAAAGACAGTTTCTCGGGGTTAAAAAGAAACAATAGTGTCTGTATAGACTTTAATAATAATGATAATAGGTAACACATATCTCTTACTATGAGGCACTTGGCACCTATATTCTAAGCACTATACATACAATAAATAATTCACTTAATTCTCCCAATCACCTCATGAAGTAGGAACTACTGTTATCATCCCTATTTTACAGATAAACCTGAGGCACAGTGAAGTAGAGTGCCCAAATTTACAGACCTGTGTCTTAAGTGGTGGAACTGGGATTCAGACCCCAGCAGTCTAGCCCAGAATCTGTGTTAATTGCCATGATACACTGACTTGAAGATCTCTGATTTCAGAAATGTGAAATGTAAAAAAATAAATGTCTCTAAATTCAATATACTCATAATGTTCAGTACAAAAAGGCCTCATCATAAATGGCTTTCCTGCTATTTTTTGTAATAAGAATGTAGCATATACTTATACTTTCACTCTTTTGTTTAGCCAATGGTTGCTGAGGGCCAGCTCTGGTCAGATAAAGAGTGCTGAGGGGAGTACAGATGACTCACAAAAGGGCCACCGCGTCCACCTGTGCAGTTCAGCACAGCACAATCCTAGCAGGGTGCCACTTCAGGTTAGACATCATCTTAGACTCCTATTTATTGAGATAGTCTTCCAACAGTTGGAAGTTCTAAAAAGTAACTTGCGGAAGGGGTGGGTGCCTCCTTCTAATTTGCACAAGGGCCCCTAGTCCGCCCACACATGTGCTCCAGGAGAGGAAGTGACATCCAGGAAGTGGTTGGCTATGCTGGGAAGGGACCAGCAAAGGTTTCACAGAGGAAACTGACTAGAGAGACATCAGAGAACCAGGTTTCAGATCAGCAGACGTGAAGAGCAAAGGCCCAGCAGCAGACTACAGAGGAGTGGGAGGGTCACAGGACATTGGTCTGAAAATGGAGGCAGTTCCTGCTAAGAAAGACCATTCATCCGCAGGTGAGGGGCTGCACACAGGAGGAGCAGCCATGCAGCAGGACCAGCCAGATGACCTGTGACGGAGCGCAAAGCCAAGAGCTAACACTGAGGCAGGAAGAGTCTATCAAAAGGACAGTTTCTTAAACTATTTATTTGCTAACTGGTACGTGAATTCATTCTAAAAAGGATGATGGGTCTAACAAGGATGCACATTTTAGAAGAGAAGAAGAAAACTGAATGAGGCGATGAAGCCAAAGAGAAAGTAACTTTAATGCAGATAAGGTAAAGAGTGCACAAAATTACACTCTCACGCACTAGATGTGTCTTCGAGGTAGCCATAGATCGGACACAGAGCTTCCTATCTGCTCAGCAGAAAGGGATATCTAAGCAGCTACAAGGACCAGAGTGTCCATGGGGTAACGGGAACCAGCAGCCCAGGAGGAACCGCAATTCCTCGTACCCGGAGCCTGAGAAAGGTTCTCCCACACAGGCTCGGCAATGGAGTCTCTGAAGTGCCTCATACTGCAAACAACATCCCTAGGATTTTTTTGAAAAGTTCACAACTTCCAAAGAACTATTTTTTATAAGATCCCATAATAAAAGCCACAATCACAGACCAAGAAAAAACACAGCCAATTTATAAGTGGCCAAGATAGTGAGGCCCAGGTGGGAAGCTATAATGGGCTACCCTGACCCAAAGGAGAAATGAGGAGTCATGACGACTGGTCTCCAGGCGGGTGCTTTAGGTGTGACGGTGGGGTGAGGGGTCTGGGAGTGGGGCTGGCTGGTAAGAATGGGGACTCAGCCTCAGCCCCTCTTCAATCAGCTTCAGTCTACCTGCCTCATCAGCTGTCCTGAAGAAAGTGTTGAGCAGCCTCCAATCTCACACACACAAAAATTCAAAAAGGCCTGGCCTAGGATCAGAGAGAGATTGTAGGCTACCTCTAAGATCGTTACATCTTAGAACTAAACTTTTGATAACTGAAAAATTTTTAATTTGATGTGAAAAGCTGCAAGAAACTCAAAAGTCAGTTAGCCTAACACACAATTACGGCAGATTTGTGGCTTTACAGTTAACTAAGAGGCAAGAGCTGTGACACATTTTGGTTAGCCACAAGAAGGTGGAACAGAATACAGGCAAGCTCTCCTCAGAAAGTTCTAACTAGCTCTGCTCTGACACACACAGAGTGACTTAGGCCTACAAAGGCCAATGGCTTACAAACACTCTAGAACACCTTTCTAGAATCAAAGGGCAATCTGTGAAACAGATGCCGGCAGAGCTGCTCAGGCCAGCACAGGGTTGGAGGAGCCTCCTGTCTGCTTCCCTTTGAGCCCCCAACCAGATGAAGAAGGTCTGCAGGAAGTATCATTAGGGGGATAAACACAAGCAGCCAGAGGGTTCAAGCCACAGGCAGGAACTGACCAGGGAAGCATGGAAGCAGTCTGGTGGTGCAGTCTCAAGCCGGGCTGCCTGTCAGAATCATCTGAAGAGCTTAAAAAAAAAGAGAGAGAGCTGTCCAAACCACTCCTCAGATCAATTAAAACAGAATCCATGGGGGTGGGATCCAGGCACAGGGGTCTTTTAACCTCCTCGAGTGATCCTAATATGCAGCCAAGCTTAGGAACCAGTGGTCAACAGGAGCAAAGCACAGAAAGTCAGCACATGGCCTGAGATTCAAAGGCTGGTCAGGTGATCCTGTAGGGAATCCTGGGAAGTTAGAGACTAGAAACAGCTAGTCGATCCCATGTCACACACACCATCTACCCCCACCATATCTTGAGAGGTATAGAGCCTGTGGCAATAAATGGAACGGAGCCCTCTTCCCTGGCACTGGCCAAGAGGCAGACACCACACACCATCAGCCAGGTCAGATGGTAGGAACCTCAGAGATGTGCCAGTCTATGAGATAAAACCCCTGAGTTTAATAACAGTTGAGCTCAGAAAGCCCTCACAGCAAGACAATCATCCCAAAATCCAGCTGAGGAAGATGGACCAAGACCAATCTACAGGTAAAAATCCTTGATTTTTAACAGGCATTTTTCTCACATTGTATATTTTTGAATCACGCTATATCTTACAAGTGGAATTTCTTAGTAAAGTGATTCTTTTCTCTATACCACCATCCCAAAATTGTTAAAACCATGATTGACCTTAATACATCAAGAGTGGGCATTATAGGCAGCTGAAGTAGGATCAAGGCCAGAGCTTATATGTGAACCCAGAGCCATGTGACCTTCGCAGCAAGACTATTGCTCTCTAACTCTGGGCTTCGCTGGGGGAGACCCACTTATTTTCCTCTGGATGACATATGGCTGGTGTGACTTATCCCTCATCTGAGTGACTACCATAGGCCAGGCACAATGCAGGATATTTTATGTGCACTACTACTATTTCTTATACTATCTATGAATGGTAGATATTTTTGCCTTTTTTGAGCTAGGAAAAAAGCCTCAGGAAAGGTTCTGAAACTTGCTCACGGTCACATAGCTACTATACAGCAGAGCTATCACATGTGTGTGTCTGATCCCAGAGGCCACGTTTTTTTCCACCAAGTAACAAAACCTATGTTACAGACCACGGGTTTCAGAACAATCAGCTTCCCACGTAGGTGGTATGTGCTGTCCAAAAGTCACTCTAAAAGTTCACATGTGCCATCTGCAGGAAGCAAGCAAATCATCACTATCCTGGGAAATAGTTTAATCAATATATCTCCAGGCTATAATTTTACAGATCAAGACAAAGCAAAAACATAAAATCTACTTAGAGACTACCAGGAGGAGGAGAGACAAATCTTCCCTGTTTGTTGAATGACACTGTCCCCACTGCTACTACCCCCTGAGGATTACATATCCTTCCAACCTTCATAAAACCAAACCATGACAGGAAGAGGAAGAAAAGGGGCAGAATGCCTAAGAAAAGAGAGATGAAAAAATTAATAGGAATTTAAACTAGAATGAGAGAATAAACCAAAAAGACAAAAATACAGGAAAAAGGAGATTTTAAGAAAACAAAACCATGAATAGTAAAATAAAGAAATAAAAGAAGGTAACTTTTAAAAAAGGAATGTATTATACTTGAGATAAAGACAAAAAGGCTAATACCAAAGAACAAAAAGATAAAAGCATGGGAGTAAATATAGGAGATAAGAAAAAACTAAAAGAACTTAAATGTTCTCACCAAAAGAGAGAGAAATACATGAGGTGATGCATTCATTAATTAACTAGATGGGGGAATCCTTTCATGGTGTATAAGCATATAAAATCATCACAATGTACACTTTAAGTATCTCACAATTTTATTTGTCAATTATACCCCAACAACAACAACAAGAGGCGATGATATTGATGCGAGGGCACTAGAGTGGAGCTCGAATCCAATACGATTGGTGTCCTTACAAAAAGAGGAAGAGACCAGGGATGCAAGCACAGAAAAAACCATGTGAAGAGGCAGCAGGAAGGTCATCTATAAGCCAAGGAAAGAAACCTCAGAAACCAAACCTGCTAACACCTTGACCTTACACATATAGCCTCCAGAACCGTGTGAAAAAAAAATAACAACAAAAAAAACTGTTGTTAAAAAACAAACAAAAAAAAACTGTTGTTCAAGCACCCACCTCCACAACTTAAAAGACTAAGAAGTTAAATGTTTAAAAAATCAAGCACAAAAATGTTACTGCCAGATTTTTAACCTAGATTTTGACTCCCGAATTAAATATAAAATATTTAAATTTATATGGCCTAAAATTCCAGAAAACAAAATATAAAATGTCTGTAAAACTAAGCAGAAGGGCTCATTCATCACAATTAAGGTAAAAATACTGTTTGTCTTGATGTTGATAGAGAAGTTAATAGAATTAAAACCATGAATCAAATTCACTAAAGGAAGTAAAAGCAAGCAAGCCTTTGTCATAGGAACATCGTATCAACTAAAGTAATAAATGTGAAGGATTTAGACTCTTATACTGTGGTAGGCAGGCTCCAAAGATGACCCTCAGTAAACCACACCTCCTCATCCCCATAGGCTTGTCACTTGAATCCAGGCTGGCCCTACGACTCACTTCAGCCAACAGAATGAGGCAGTTCCATGCCCCAGTTTTAAGGAGGCCTGGCAGCTTCCAGTTCAGCACTCTTGGGAGTCCTAACCTGCCACCTAAGAAGTATGGTTACCCTGCTGGAGAGACTTCATAAAAAGACCATGTTGAAGTGACCACTTGGAGAAGAAGAGGTCTGAGACTAGATGGAGATAGACAGAGACACCCGACTGTCCCAACATCCCCTTTGAACCCAGCTGTCCCTATCAACACACTAGCCATGTGGATGAGCAACCATGGACATTCCAGTCTAGAGGAGCCACCAAATGACTGCAGTGCCAGTAGAATATCCATGGAGAACGATCATCCATGAATCACAACAGATAATAAATGGTTCTAGTTTGAAGTCACCACTTTTGAGATGGCTTGTTATGAAGCAATAGAAAACCAAACCATCCTTTAAAAGCTTTTCTGAAAGAATTTTCAAAACTCTGTAAAATACACATTTTTAAGAACAATTTAAAAGGCAATGAAAGGCTTAAAAATAGAAGACTTGGCATATTCAAATAAAAACAGAGTGGAAATATCCAAAGAGTAGAATTCTAAGGCAAAAGCCCTTTTTAACTGAATCAAAGATAGACAAAAATATGACAGCTATGAAGAGTAGTAGTAAATAATGTAACACTGAAATAAATAAGGCCAAAACTGCTAAAAAAAAAAAAAAAAGAAGAAAAAAAAGAAAGACCTTAAAAAGTACACTATGAAACCAAAATGTCATTTTCTATCTTTAACAAATTCAATGAACAGAAACACAATCAAGAACCAAGAATCTGGGATCCCTGGGTGGCGCAGCGGTTTGGCGCCCGCCTTTGGCCCAGGGCGTGATCCTGGAGACCTGGGATCGAATCCCACGTCGGGCTTCCGGTGCATGGAGCCTGCTTCTCCCTCTGCCTGTGTCTCTGCCTCTCTCTCTCTCTCTCTCTGTTACTATCATAAATAAAAAAAAAAAAAAAAAAAAAAAAAAAGAACCAAGAATCTGGCTGGGATCCCTGGGTGGCGCAGCGGTTTAGCGCCTGCCTTTGGCCCAGGGCGGGATCCGGGAGACCCGGGATCGAGTCCCACGTCGGGGTCCCGGTGCATGGAGCCTGCTTCTCCCTCTGCCTATGTCTCTGCCTCTCTCTCTCTCTCTCTCTGTGACTATCATAAATTTAAAAAAAAAAAAAGGAAAAAGAAAAAAAGAACCAAGAATCTGAATAATTTTTTTTACCTTGCAAGATCAGTGTGTATGAGTTTGTATGTGTGTGTACGCACATATCTGTGAATACATATTTGAACATACTGAGATTCCGCAGTGTCTGGTAGGTAGCATTCATTTCAAAAGGCTTCAGGAGACTGACATAAATGTTTTCCTGTTTCCACTGTCCAGTCCTGTGACTACCTTCTGGAGAATATATCTGTACAATTCTTGAAAGGACAAAGCAAGTATAGACCAGGATTATGTGTCTTAAACTAATTCATATGAATCACAGTGGAAATTCACTTTACATTACTGCAAGTGGCTATTATCCTTAATTTTGAGGATAAGATGGCAAAATTTAAAATTGAGTCTCAAATAAGAAGATGGAAGAATTTAAAATCAGCTGAGGGCAGCCCCGGTGGCGCAGCGGTTTAGCGCCGCCTGCAGCCCGGGTGTGATCCTGGAGACCAGGGATCAAGTCCCACGTCAGGCTCCCTGCATGGAGCCTGCTTCTCCCTCTGCCTGTGACTCTGCCCCACCCCCCTCAATAAATAAAAAATAAAATCTCTAAATAAATAAATAAATAAATAAATAAATAAATAAAATCAGCTGAATGCCATTTTTTTTTTTTTTTAAAGATTTTATTTATTTATTCATGATAGTCACACAGAGAGAGAGAGAGAGACAGAGACATAGGCAGAGGGAGAAGCAGGCTCCACGCAGGGAGCCCGACGTGGGATTCGATCCCGGGTCTCCAGGATCGCGCCCTGGGCCAAAGGCAGGCGCTAAACCGCTGCGCCACCCAGGGATCCCTGAATGCCATTTTCAATAAGAATAAAACAAATTGGGATCCCTGGGTGGCTCAGCCGTTTAGCACCTGCCTTTAGCCCAGGGCGTGATCCTGGAATCCCGGGATCGATTCCCGCATCAGGCTCCCTGCCTTGAGCCTGCTTCTCCTCCCTCTGCCTGTGCCTCTGCCTCTCTCTCTGTGTCTCTCATGAATGAATAAATAAAATCTTAAAAAAAAAAAAAAGGAATAAAACAAATTGGGGGCACCTGTGTAGAATAGTTAAGCATCTGTTTTGGATTCAGGTCATGATCCTGGGGTCCCGGGATTAAGTGCCACATCAGGCTCCCTGCTCAGCAGGTAGTCTGCTTCTTCCTCTCCCTCTGCTCCTCCTCCCTGCTTGCTCTCTCTCAAATAAATTAATAAAATCTTAAAAAGAAAAAAAAAAGAATAAAACAAACTGAAAATCCTAAGTTGCTGTCCATTCATTCAATGAACATATATTTGCCAACTGCACTCAAAATACCAGGTACCACGCCATGCACTGGAAATACGGCAGAGACAGGTGGTTTGTGGACCTTATTACATTGTAGTGGAAGGCAATAAACAATAAGATTAATTAGTGATAAATACAGTGGGGAAAAAAGTGTCAAGATAATGAAGAGACAAGCCACAGACTGGAAGAAAACATTTTTGCAAAAGACATATTTGATAAAAGGACTGTTGCCCAAAGTATACAAAGAACTCAAAGTCAACAATAGGAAAATAAAACTAATTAAAAATTGGGGAAAAATCTGAACTATCTCACCAAAGATGTACAGATGTGCATATAAGCATATGCAAAGATACTCAATGTCATCTGTCATCAGGAAGCTATAAATTAAAAGAATGAGATACCATTAGGTACCTATTAGAACCACAAAAATCCAAAACATTAAAACACCATCAAACGTTGGATGTGGAGCAACCACTGATGGTGGGACTGCAAAAGGTTACATCCCAGTGGCTTACAAAACTAACCTACATACCTACCTAAACAAATAGATGAAGAAATGTATGTGTCATGTGTGAAAATCAGTAAAGAGAAACCACTAAAACGGAGTCTGGAGGTTGGGCAGGGGAAGCTCTTCTGCCTATCACTTATCCCCAAATGCAAATCCAACAGGAAGAGAGGGACCTTGCAGGTGGAAACTACTTTTCCATCCCAACAGCAAGAAGAAAGGTTTTCCCTTTTCCTGACCACACCACCAACTGGCTCTGCCCACAACAGCCCAGCCAGTGGGAGACAACCACCACTCAGCCAATGAGGAGCCACTGTACTTCAATGAAATCAAAGAGGAAATTAAAAAAAATATGTTGAGGCAAATGAAAATGGAAACAACATTTCAATACCTATGAAACACAAAAAGAAGCAGTTCTAACAGGGAAATTTATAATGATGCAGGCCTCATTCACATAAAGAAACAAAACCTCCAAAAAGCAATCAACATCTAAAGAAATAAAAAAAGAAGAAAAAACAAAGCACAGAGTTAGTAGAGGGAAGGAAATAATAAAGATTAGAGTGTAAATGAAATAGAGACTAAAAAACAATAGAAACGATTGATGAAACTAAGAGCTAATTCTTTGAAAAGATAAAACTGATAACCCTTTAGCCAATTCATCAAGAAAACAAATGAGTGGTTTCAAATAAATAACATCAAAAAAGAAAGATAATTGATACCACAGAAATACAAAGGATCAAGGGCCACTGTATGAATTATATGCCAACACATTGGAAAACCTGGAAGAAATGGATAAATACCTAGAAACATACAACTTCTATGACTGCATCATTAGGAATTAGAAAATCTGAATGGACTTATTACTGGTGATTACACTGAATCAGTAATTTAAAACAAAACAAAACAAAACACTTCTCAGCAAACAAAAGTCCAGGGCCAGACAGCTTCAAAGGTAAATTCTACCAAACTTACATAAAAGTTATAACTAACCTTCTCCAAGTATTCCAAAAAATTCAAGAAGAATGAATGCTTCTAAATTCTATGAGGCTAGCATTACTCTGATACCCAACCCAAAGACACTACAAAAAAAAAAAAATTACAGACCAATATCCCTGATGTGAACATAGATGCAAAAATCCTCAACAAAACATAAGCAAAATGAATTTAAAAATACATCAAAAAAAATAAAAATAAAAATAAAAAAATAAAAATACATCAAAAGGATTATAGGCTATGATCAAGATGGATTGATTCCAAGGACACAAGGATAGTTCAATACCCACAAATCAATGTGATTCACTGAATTAACAAAAACGAAAGACAAAAACCATATGTTCATCTCAACTGATGCAGACAAAATAGCACTTGACAAAATCCAACAGCCATTTATGATAAGAACTCTCAACAAAGTGGATATAGAGGAAACAGACCTCAATATAATAAAGGCAAAAACATGATAAACACACAGCTAATATCATACTCCTCGGTGAAAAACTGAAAGCTCTTCCTATAAGATAAGGTACAAGACAAGGATGCCCCCTCTCACCACTTTTATTCAACAGCAATTAGGCAAAAAAAAAGGAAGAAGAAGGAAGGAAGAAGAAGGAAGGAAGGAAAGAAGGAAGGAAGGAAGGAAGGAAGGAAGGGAGGGAGGGAGGGAGGGAGGGAGGGAGGGAGGGAGGGAGGGAAAGAGCGAGCGAGCATCCTCCCTGGAAAGAAGTAGAACTTTCACTATGTGCAGATGACATGATACTACATATAGAAAACCTTAAAACCCCTACCAAAAAATTGTTAAAATTAATAAATAAATTCAGTGAAGCTGCAGGATACAAAATCAATCTGTTGTATTTCTATAAACTAATAACAGAGAAATTAAGAAAATAATCTTATTTACAATAGCATCAAAACGAATAAAATACCTAGGAGTAAATTTAATCAACAAAGTGAAAGACCTGCACTCTGAAAACTGTAAGACACCAGTGATAAAAATGAAGATGACACAAACAAATGGAAAGATATATCATGCTCATGGATTGGAATAATTAATATTGGGATGTCTGGGTGGCTCAGCGGTTGAGCGTCTGCCTTTGGCTCAGGGCGTGATCCCAGATTCCGGGGATCAAGTCCCACATCAGGCTCCTTGCATGGAGCCTGCTTCTCTTCCCTCTGCCTGTGTCTCTGTCTCTCTTTCTGTGTCTCTCATAAATAAATAAAATCTTAAAAAAAAGGGAATAATTAATATTGTTAAATGTCTATACTACCCAAAGTAATCTACAGATTCAATGTAATCCCTATCAAAATACCAATGGCATTTTTCACAGACATAGAAAAAAACCACCCTAAAATTGCTATGGAACCATAAAAGATCCCAAATAGCCAAAGTAATCTTGGGAAAGAACACAGCTCGAGGTATCATACTCCTTAGAGATTTCAAGTAATCCAAAGAGTATGTTACAAGTACAAAACAGACAAATGGATCAAACGAAGTGAACAGATAACTCTGGAATAAACCTACACATATATCATCAAGTTATACTAAAGAAGCAAGAATAGGGATCCCTGGGTGGCTCGGTGGTTTAGTGCCTGCCTTTGGCCTAGGGTGTGATCCTGGAGACGTGGGATCAAGTCCCACATCGGGCTGTCTGTATGGAGCCTGCTTCTCTTTCTGCCTGTGTCTCTGCCTCTCTCTTTCAGTGTCTCTCATGAATAAATAAATAAAATCTTTAAAAAAAAAAAAAAGAAGCAAGAATATACAATGAAGAAGTCTCTTCAATAAATGTTGGGAAAACTGGACTGCAAAAGAATGAAACTGAACCAGTTTCTTACACCATATACATAAATAAATACCAAATGGATTAAAGACCCGGCACTCTTAGAAGAAAATATAGGTAGTTAGCTTTCTGACATTCATCTTGGCAACAATTTTTCAGATATGTCTCCTCATGCAAGAACAACAAAAGGGATATTAAACTTGTAAGTTTTTTACAGAGCATAGGAAACCATCAACACAATAAAAAGGTAATCTATTTGCAAATGACATATCTGATAAGGGATTAACATCCAAAATAGATTTTAAAAAACCTCATACACCCCAATATTTTAAAAAAACAATCCAATTAAAAAATAGGCAGTAGATCTGAATAGACATTTTTCCAAAGAAGACATACAGATGGCCTACAGACACATAAAACAATACTCAACATCACTAATCACCAGGGAAATGCAAATCAAAACCTCAATGAGATAACACCTCACACCTGTCAGGATGGCTATCATCAAAAAAGAAGTAACTATTGGTAAGAATGTGGAGAAAAGAGACACACATGCACTGTTGGTGAGATGTAAATTGGTGCAGCCACTATGGAAAACAGTATGGTGGTTCCTCAAAAAATTAAAAGTAGAAAATACCATACAACCCAGTAATTCCTCTTTTGGTTATTTATCAAAAGAAAATGAAAACACTAATGCAACAAGACATACACACCCCTATGTTCACTGTAGCTTTATTTAAAATAGGCAATGTATGGAAGCAACCTAGGTGCCCACTGATGGATAAATGGGTGAAGAAGATGTGATAAATATACACAATGGAACAGTACTCAGCCATAAAAAGGAATGAAATCTTGCCATTCACAACAATATGAATTGACCTGGGGGGGTTATACTAAGTGAAGTAAGTCAGAGAGAGAAAGACAAATGTTGTATGATTTTACTTACATGTAGAATCTAATGAATGAAACCAATGAACAAACAAGAGAGAAACACACTCATAGATACAGAGAAAATGATGGTTTGCCAGGGTGGAGGGAGGTGGTGGTGACAGACCAAATAGGTGAAGAAGATTAAGAGGTACAATATTCTAGTTATAAAATAAAACACAGGATGTAATGTACAGTATAGGGAATATAGTTAATATTGTAAGAACTTTGTATAGTGACAGATGGTAACTGGACTTCGCAGTGATGATTTTGTAACATATATAAATTCTGAAAAAAAAATCCTAAATCACTGTTACTAGTTTAATATTGTATGTCAATTATTTCCCAGTACAAAAATAAATCCTAAAAAAATCAAATTAAATTTAAAAAATAAGGTAAAATAAAAAAATTCAAAAGGCAAAAAAATGATCAAATTGAGGACAGTATTTCTGATGGGGAGGATCAAAGGTAGGATGGGAAGAAAGATACATGTGGACAGAGAGTGTTGGGGAGGTAGAATTTTACTTCTACCATCTTAGAACCTCCAGCTGAGCCTGAGAATTAGCACAGATTAACAGGGCAAAAGCATATTTTTGCGTGTACATGGAAGCCTTCCATAAGGAAATGAAGACTTAAGGAACTGGCAAAACCCAGGTGCTTCTATGTGAGCAAGGACAGATGATTGTGGAAATAATAACTAAAATATACGGCAAATCTAAAAGAAAATAGTAATTATTTTAACAAGGTCTGTCTGTACCGAATACTCAGTCTCGACCCCTGACTTTGGTGATACGAATGTTTCCTCCCTGGACAGGGAGGGCATCCCGCACGTGGGAGGTCTGAGCGCCCTTCTTCATACCTGCTGTTTTTCAAGTGCCTTTAGCTAAGGTGGAATATGTTGCCACTCTTAAATATATTCCAGGTTCTCACATTGTTCTTACATTAGGGGATCCATTCATAGAAATCCATACCTTATATATGTGATACACAGGTTCTTTGTCATATATTTTTATATAGAAACATTTTTAAAATATAAAATATTAGCTCTGTGCCAAACATATAGTAAATGTCCAAGAAATACTATTTTCAATGGGAGGGGAAAGCTCCTACATCCATAATAGTAGAATTCAATCACGTATACACTGGATGGTCTCTATAAAAATGGGACCTATTTTTTAAGGATAAAAAGGAACTTGAAGAAATAGATCAAAATGTTCACAACTTCTAGGTGATGAGAGGCAGAGTTAATTTTTTTCTGGATCTTCATATTTACCCGTACTTTCAAACTTTCAAATCTTCTGCATTAAGCATTCTTGAACTACCAAGAGTGACAACAGAATCAAATAGAACAGTTGATACAATGTCTCATGCAAATTATGTCTTTAAATATCTGTCATAAGAATAAAAAAGTAAATGTCTTGTTTTTTAAATATTATCAAACTACTAAGTAACTTTGCATGCACCATTTTATCCTAGCAAAGTCACTCAAAGACCAATACAGTATACATTCTAAAGATCCCTTGTGCTCCTCTGCATGGCTTATTAATAGCTTAACTAACTCCTCACTTGGTTAGTTAGAAATATCCCAAAGATACTGCAAAAACATAGCAGTGGGGCCAAATACCTACTCCATTCTTCATTTAATCTATCTAGGCCTTTGCACTATAAAGCCCCAACAGTACTGCTATAAAGAATAATGGAGATAATATCATTAAAAGCAATTTGTAATCTGTAAAGGGCAAGGCAATTGAGAGTCATTCATACTGTCCTATACTTTTGAGTACTTGGGAAGCATAATCAGGTTTGTAACCCCAGTGACTATCAAAGAGTTCCTGAAACAAAGAAGTTCAATAATGACTTCTTAAATAGAATTTTTAAATGTGTCTTCCTCCTCCCCCACCCAATAGTAGTTCTAACACTTCTGTTTTATAGATTATAAACCTCCAATGACTATGATGGTCTGTGATAAAAATCAAAACTATTCTTAAAATCCAGCTCTGGGTAAGCTTTCCTTCTGTCTTATGTGTGTTATATCTTCCTAACAATACTCTGTGTTTATACTCACAAGTACAAACTATTAACTTGTCTTGGGTTCAACATAACACAGTGTTCGGCAAATGGTAAGTATTTAGTACACAACAGGGATTCTTTCTTTCTTGTTCCAAAAATAAAAGCTCAATAGCCTTCAGGAAGAGTTGGGAGAAATTACCCTAAATACATAAAACTGCTGGTGATACTACCGTAGGCAAATTGATGATAAGCCACTCTTTGTGTTATAAAAGAATGAACATAGCAACATGCTTTGTTCATAATTTCAGCCTGACGTAATCCTGAAGTTGAAGTGTATGATTTGTGACAAATGGACCTGATTCAAGGACAAGATTTCCTTGATGAATAGGCTTTACTGAGTTATTCACAGAGGGAGTAAATATACACAATTCAGTAACAGGACTTATCTTCAGGATTTTTAAGGGCAGGCTTCCCATGACCACTCTCATTCCAACCCAGTCTGTGGTTTCCATAGCTGGCATAGCTTATGCCATGGCATAAGCATTAGGCATTTTCAAAACTGCTGATAAATTGATAGAGTTGCTTGGTTGAAGGTAATTTTAAAGGTTAAAGGTTATTAGCCAAGTTTACTTTTCAACAGATATTACACCTTGGTTTTCTTAGACACTGTCTATACAAAAGTAGCCCTTCAGGTTTTTTTCTTCCCCAAAACACAAGCCACATGACATTTAAATGCACAAATACATGGCAGGCTGTAGAATAAGTAAGTACATTCACAGTAACACCATCTCCTCCCACACTCGAGGAAACAAATTGAAAACTATTAGAAAATTAAGTGTAAGTCTACCCCAATTTGTACTGTAAAAGTAAATTAATTACAAGCTTAATCCAACTCCTAGATTTAACAAACTACCTGCTAAATATCTCATGACCATTCACTTCTCTGAATTATAAAGGGATATTGTGACACAGAGAAAGTTAATTACACATATGGGGGGGGGGTGCTACTGGTATACAGTTCAAGAGTATTTACATGAAAAGTCTTTTTAAAGAACCTTACAATGAATTTGAAAAAAAGCCAGATGTTAATCAGTAGCTCATTTGTACCACTGGAATAAAATAATTAATGTGCTACTCTGCTGATTCCTTTAATAGTAAAAGCCTTTGCAAAAACTACTACCCATTAATATTTGATATTCATATGGGAACCTGCAATTCTAAGAATAAGGTTTCAGAAACTGTTTTTTGTGGAAGTTGACAGGAGCCATTCAAAACAGATAATTCTTTCTATGACATATACTTTATCACAACTTACTGCTAATTCCCCTGCCAATTTCAAAGGGTCTGGAAAGACTAGAGTGGAACTGAGGGAACTAGAGAATCAGGTTATCTAGAGACCCTCCAATGTTCAGAGTTCAATCAGATCCTTGACACAAAGCAGACAAAGAACAAGGTGCAAACAGACTCATGGGACTGGACACCTCACCCTTCTTTAGCCACCAAGGAAGACTGATGTTTTTAAGTGGTAGAGTTATTACTTGGGTTGTGAACAAATACCTCCTCCTTAACAGTTCCTTTGAACACTATTCTAGAAACTTCAGTTCTATCAAAGAATTTCCATTGAAATTGGTTGTTTCCTTTTTGTTGTTAAAAATAATAGAATCAATATCTTCAATGAAGTGTTGGTTGATATGAAAAGAAATTAAGAATGCCTTCTATTTTGTTTTATACACTGAGTCCTGAAAAACATGAAAACACAGCTATTATGTATTTGTGGTTTATTTAGAGAAACATTCTGGCAAATTAGCATGGTTAAGTGTTACTTATTAGTAACGGTTTAATACTAATTTTAAAAAACAGAAACTACCAGCTTATTTCAAGAATTCAAGTCAAATTTTCATTCTGAATAAAATTTCAATTAACGCAAACAACTTGGCTACACTATTAAAGCAACCAAATAGTAAGGAGACATTTAATGAATAAACTAACCTGTTAACACTTTGCCTGAGTAGACTTTTTCAGAGATACTGTGTTCTGGCTACATGAGGCTGGCTTTGTTTCTTTCAATAAATTAGAGAAGGGAAAAAGGTGTGAAAGGGGATGTGACAATCATACTTAATCCACACCAGGCTGCCATATGTCACTTTTTGTCCTTTGCTGGTTCATTGATTATTCATGAATTCACTACCTGAAAAGTGCTATATTTATCTTTACAGCCACAAAGCTGTCAATTCAGTTCCAAGCAAGCCTGTCTTTGTTTTCAATGAAATATACAGTTTGTGCAAGAAAAGGCCTTGTGTATATGACACTGCCCTGTGCTATAATATAAATATTTAAAAAAAAAACAACACTGATATAAGTGAGTTTCCATTTTGGTCCTAGCTTGAGCCTTATTATTATTTTTAACGACTGTTATATCAAAAGAAAAATGAAGCAGTTTCAGCTTTTAGAGGCTTTAGCCTCTAAGGATTTCCACAAGAGGCCCTGAATCCCGCTCCCTGTATTTTGTTATCAATGGTCTTACTGTTTCCATTTCTTTTATTCTTTTATACATGCTTGTTTCTGGCAAGTTTACTCTGCTATTAACTTACCTGCTTACAGCTACCTGAGTTCCAAGCACTGCTTCCCTGGGATGCATTACATCAGCTCTAGCTCAAAGTCTGTCCTAGAATTTCCTTTTCCCATATACAGTCATCTCCATGAAAGATTTCACAGGTAATTCAAATTCCAACTTGTTTGCCAGCAACTAAAGAAGACATATTTTTAAACGGTATAAAAAGAGACACTTAGCTTTTATCATGACCGGATAAGAAGATAGGGAAAACAAGCTTGCCTAAAGACATTTTAAATGCTACCTTGATGGCTGTAAGCTTACAACTGTCACCACAAATCCATCATATTTGTCCTAAAGGAGAAAGATCAGAGAGAGAAAACAGATTAAAAATGTGTGTCCTAAAATTTCCTTGACTAGCCTGAAGAATAAAAAAGCAAAGTGAAATCTACACTCCAAAATTACTGTCATTTAAAGGTTCTGATAATAAATAATGCCAAAAATGCAAATTGAATTTAATTTTCCCTCACTGTACCCAACAATAATTTTGACATGAAAGTTCAAAACATGATAAAGGTTAAGAGTTAGTGATTGAGGGAAAAGACCTAATACAAAGTAAAAACTGCCCTTCATAAATAGTTCCAACATATGATGTATTCCTCCATGGGTTTATTTCAATTTAACTTGTGAGGATCCCCAAACTTAAAAATTTCTTTGTAACTCAAAACTATGATTAAGACTTATACCTCCATTATCAAGAAAATAAAGCAGAGTGAGCCTTGATATTTCAGAACTCCACTATGATGTAGGACTAGTCATCAAATTCCTAAAGTCATTAAAGCATGAGATCAATGTTTATGCCTAAGAAAACAAAACAGAACAAAAAAAGATTCAAATACAGGTTGAATGTTTTCATGATTTAAAAAAAATTTTTTGAATTCCAGAGACTTATCCACATCAGTGTATAACTGTTTTATAGGATTATCTACTCCCATAAGTTCCTAAATTATTTGTTCTCGATCCAATGCATGACTACTTGTTCAGTCATCCAGGACAAAAACTTGGGCCCCTTCTAGCACCCTGCTTTCATTAGTCAGGATTAGATCCAGCTGCATATGGCCATCTACAACAAGAACAAAAACATATACAGACAAAACCCAGGCTTACATAAGATAGAAACTGATTGTATTCTCTCTCTCTGTCTCTCTCATACACACAAAGCCCTGATATAGTAAGTTCAGTGTACAGTAGTTCAGGGTGTTGGGACTCTTTCCCACATGATGATGTGCTATTCTCAACCAGTGAGACACTGGGGTCCACTTTGGGGTCCACGACATCAAGATGGCTGCTTGAGCTCCTGCTATCACCTGTACATAATAGCCAGTAGGAAAGAGGGGAAGCAGGAGTCAAGAAGATTTTTTGGGTTTCTGAGGCAAGATGGCCAAAGAGTAGGGCACCTCGTTTCATCTGGTCTCTTGAACTTAGCTAGGTGACTATCAAATCATTCTGAACACCTAAGAACTGTGGGAATTTTACAAATAGAAAAGTGACCAGTGTTTGCAAGGTAGGAGGTACAGAGATGTAGATCTGTGGGGATATACTGGAAGATAAACGGCCGAGGGAGAAAGCCTCCATAAGCCAGCTACCAGAAAGTGATTTCGTCCCAGAGCACAAAATTGGAACTTTTAGAGGTCTACTCCAGTGAGAGATGGGCCTCCCTGAAAGGTGCTCAGCTGGAGAAGGAGGCAGGATCCTAAGTGGAACAGTGTGGTCTCAGGATCCCTGGGTTCACAGAAAGAAAGGGGGTGCTGCGCATTCCCAAGCACTGGGGTGGGGAAACTGCTTACAGTCAGATGCCGGGAGGGAGGTCTCAGCTCAGTTTCCCATAAAACCACACACTGCAGCCTGACAGGACAACCACTTTCTAGGCAGGGGCCCTGCAAAGGGCAGAAACGCAGGGAACTTCCCTCTTCCCCAGGAGAATCAATGGGGGGCATGGACGTCAGGAGTCTGCAGAGTTTGGCTAAACAAAGGTGAAGACTGCTTTTCCCTGAGGGTTTGGGGGGTGGGGGGCTGCCATCATTCAGCTCAGGGCTGGAGGTGGGGGCTTGGCCATTTTTATTTTCATCCCCTAAAGCAGCACAGAAAGCCTTCAGGCAACAAAAGCCATACAGAACAACCCCATGCAGCTTACAGGGGCCGGCCCCCCTGCAAGGGGCATCTCAACTGTGCCCAGGCGAACCTGAAGATCTGCACAGCAGGCCCCTACCCCAGAAGAGAAGCTGAAAATTAGGTGAATACCAAGTTTACCAAGTCCACAGAACTGCAAAACTGCAGTGCTACAGGAAAATATTATATAAGATTTGAGGGGTTTTTTTCTCATGAAAAAACTCTTTCAGTTTAAAATTTACCTTTTTTCCTCCTTATCAACTAGTTTATTTGTTCAACTGTTTTTAAGTCTTTTTTTTTAACTTTCATTTTTCCATTTACTTTTTATAGATATCTTCTCCCTCATTAGCTTTGTTTCACTGTATTCAATTTTATTTTTGTATAAGTTTTTACTTTCTTTACAATTGTGGGGTGTAGTGTCTTCTAACACACAGGCCAAAATACACACACTCAGGACCAAGTGGATCACCCTGTTTTGTCCATCCTGTGAAATTATATTCTCTCTCCTCCCCCAATTTTTTCTTTTTTCTTTCCCTTTCCTTTCAATTGTTTTTTTCCTTTTCTTTTTTGGTTTCTGACCTCTTTGGATTTGTGCACTGTGTATTTCACTTGGGTCATGGTTGATATTTTTTATTTATGTTCAACCATTCTTCTCTAGGCAAAAGTACTAAAAGGAGGACTTCATAACAAAGGAAAGAACCAGAGGTAATACTCTCTCCCAAGATCTAATCAATATGGATACTAAGTAAAATGTCAGAGCTAGAATTCAGGATAATGATTATAAAGTTACTACCTGGGCTTGAAAAGAGCAAAAAAAAACACGAGAGAATCTCTTAGTGCAGAAATAAAATCCGATCAGGTTGAAACTAAAACTGCTGTAGCTGAGATGCAGTTTAAAATGGATGTCTAACGGGGAGGGTAAATGAAGCAAAAAAGGGAGTTGGTGACAGAAGATTCAGCCATCAGAAAGAACAAATATCTACCATTTACACGGATATGAATGGAACTAGAGGGTATTATGCTGACTGAAATAAGTCAGAGAAGGACAATTATCATATGGTTTCATTCACATGTGGAACATAAGAAATAGTGCAGAGGACCATAATTGGAAGACAGAGGAAACTCAATGGGAAAAAATCCAAGAGGGAGACAAACCATGAGTCTCTTATGAGTTAACCACCTCTTAACTCTGGTAAACAGACTGAGGGTTGCTAAAGGGGAGAGGGTGGGGGGTGGGGTGACTGGGTTACGGGTATTAATGATCACACGTGATGTGATGAGCACTTGGGTGTTATTGCAACTGATGAATTATTGAAAACTACATCTGAAACTAATGATGAACTATATGTTGGCTAATTGAATTTAAATTGGAAAAACTAAAAATCAATAAACTAGATATCAAAATAAGACAGAAAAACATATATATACAAAACTAAAATACATTGAAAGGAATCAGAAAATATGGACAGAAGTATATTGTTGTAAGGCTTATGCATGAAACATTATTTAAAAATACATTGATAAAGTTAGATATATATTGTAAACCTTAGAGTAATGCTAAAAAAGAAAAGGATAGCTAATATGCCAATAATGCAGACAAATGGAATCACAAAAAATACTTTGTTAATCCAAATGAAAGCAAAAAAACATAAAATGTTTTTTTTTATTTTTCATGAAATAGGGAATATGAAATGTGGAAAACAAAGAAGATGGAAAGATCCTCTTCTTTCATCTGAGAAATGACTTAGTACAGAAAGGAGGGCTCAGTAAGGTTCTTATTTCACAATGGGTCAAGAAGTTTTTTACCAATAAAAAATTTCCCTGCTATGGAGTGAAGAAATGCAGAAAGTCAGAATTATGAATTCTTTCTAGTACTCCTAGCATAGAATCAGATTTCCTGAAAAGACAGAAAGTTTCAGTGAATTCAAGCCTCCCAGCCACATAAAGAATTACATTAATTTGAAAGGGCTGGCGGATTCAGTTGTCCAAACTAACTCATATCACAATGACCTACTGAGGCTTTTGCAAAATTGAGCCCCCAACACCAGTTAATGCTACAACAGCCATTGGGCAAGGAGAAAAAAACCTGGTGCTGCATCAAGTCAAGGATTTTGCAGGAGTTACATGTATTGGCCACATCTTGGAAAGTTAGGCTGTCAAATGTACACCTAAATCTATGAGCAAGTCAGCTCAATGAAATAGGTAATCAGGCTATATGGCCCAGCATTTTCCTCCTCCGTCAAGTAAGAAAAAAGATGTACATCTCACTCAGGCTCCATCATACAGAATAAAGTTATAAGCAGCTTCATTTATACCTATAAAGATAATTTCTCTGATAAATATTGTGAGGTGACAAAAATAATTTCTTAAGAGTTAGGTCAGTGCAGTTAGGAGTACTGGATCAGTATCTGACCTTGAATTCCTAAAAAGCAGCACCCTATAGCAAAACAGTTTCACAGTTTTGTTTTTTTTAAGATTTTATTTATTCATGAGAGATACAGAGAGAGAGAGAGAGAGAGAGAGAGAGAGGCAGAGACACAGGCAGAGGGAGAAGCAGATTCCACGCAGGGAGCCCCATGGGGGACTCGATCCCAGGACTCCAGGATCACGCCCTTGGCCAAAGGCAGGCGCTAAACCGCTGAGCCACCCAAGGATCCCCGAGTTTCACAGTTTTAAGTAGCCTCTTAACATTAGTTGTGTTTTGTAAAACTATATCCAAATACTGAGAAGGTGTATCCTAAGGACATTCATTGTTGACTCAGAGTAAACAGTCTTATAGTGGGTTGTTTTATCCAAGGATCTAGATGAGAAACATGGAGCCATGTAGAGGGAAATCAAGGTAGCTAATGAAATCATCAGATGATGCAGGAAGAGCAAGAGTCAAAGCAAGTGACTTTTTCTAAGGAGCAGTATAAGTACTTGTATTACTTATCTATGGCTATTGAAATAAATCAACACAAATTTAGTAGCTTAAAACAACACAAATTTATTATCTTATAGTTCTGTTACTCAGAAGTCTAACATAGATCTCACTGAGTTAAGATCAAGGTATCGGTAGGATGCATTCTCTTCTGGGGGCCTACTCCTCATGCTGTTCTCTCTTCCAATTCCCTCTCCCACAAAGACTCCTGTGATTACATTGGATTCACCAAGTTAATCCAAGATAATCTTCATATTTTAAGGTCAGCAGACTAGCAACCATAATTCCCCCTTGCCATGTAACCAAACATTCAGATGTTCCAAGGATTAGGACATGGACATCTCTAGGGGAAGAGGCATTCATTATTCTGCATAACACAGTGCCCCAGGCAGCTTCCTTTTCTCCACTAGTTTGCAATGTTGGTTAAAAGGGAAAAACTATACAGATTGGGGGAAATATGGGTAACCATTGTGGTTCCAAGTCCACACTTTTATAGGTCTTAAAGTATGAACAAAGATCCAAGGAAGCATCAACATTACTGCACATTGGATTGGCCCAGAATAGTGGCTGGGAAACATTAGTGCCAACAATCAGAAGCACAAACAGGCAAAAGCAAAAGGGGGAAAGCAGAGTGAGTGAGGGTCACGGTTTGATACCGGAGTTCAAGATTTGGCACTAGCTGCAACATCTTACTTACACAAGTCACTTGACTTCCGTGTTTTACTTTCCTCATCTATAAAATGAAAACGGTGATCTAAATTATCTAAATTATCCTCTAAAATTAAAAAATAAATTATCCTCTAAAGTCTCTTCCAAGTCAAAATGCTATGATGCAATGAAATAGGGGAGAACAGAGAAAAAGACCTGAAGTTTACTTTCCTTAAATTTGAAACCAGGGCTTAGTACTTCATATTCCATTAGGAATGGAGAGTAGAAAAGTAGACTTTTAAATTTTGAGGCCAAACAAATGATACCTTGAAAACAGTAAGTATGAGGGAATATCTGACCAGCATTTTCATCACTTAACTTTTCAACTCAATCCATTTAAGTAAAAAGAGCCAACAGATGACATATTTTGATGATTCTAATGATTCTGATCAGAATCATCAAAATACATAAAATGATAATCCTATGCCATTAAGAAAGGAAAGAAAATTTCAGAAGGTTAGCCATTCTTTAGTGTTGGGCAGGAAGAAATGAGAAAAGTGGAGGAACTAGTTTGTAGGAAGTAAAAAGTATCATTCAGGAAGAATAATTTATGAGTTATGAAATAGTAACCAACTGATTAATAAACACCTCATAACACAACCCTAATAATGAACAAAAAAATTAACCAAATGAATGGCCGGTCATTCTACACGATCTCAGAATACTAATTTTAAAATGATAAAGTACTGAAATATATTATGTAGTTAATCCTTATGACAAGAATATTATCCATGATATGTGAATATTTATGGATTGTAGGAATTTCACACATTTAACATAACTAAATCCCTACACACAGTATGTAGACTTTTTTTTCTTAGAATGAATTGAGTATAATTAGTAACCATCTTAGATAAATTTACCAGAGGAATACTGAAAAGTATAAAAAATTACAAAGGGAAATCCCCTCTAAGTAATCTAAATGTCTACTCTTTGGCCTCAATTAACACTTAAATATTAGTAAGATAGCTTTGAGAATTTAGAAATAAGTTTATCTGAGTAACTTACACATTATAAAGAGAGCTATAATTTTTTATAAATGATTATAGTTCTAAATTGTGAATGTGTGAAAGAAAACTATAGGGAGCCAGCACTTTAAGGACATAGCTGGACTTAGGAATAGAGTATTTATAGAGCAATCATGGAATAAAAGTTGTGGTTCTGGTGACAATGAATCAAATGTTTGGAAACTGGAGCCCTAAGTCCCCACAATCTTCAAAAGTCTAGGTTCGCTTACCTAGACTTACCTAAAAGATTCTAACATTTGAGAGAATAACAGCCAGTTATTTTTCATATTCATTGATGGAAAATACTAAGAAACAGGCATATACCATTATATGAAAGCCTTATAATGAATAAGGGAATAGTTTTACGTTAAAAAGTATTGTTAAATTTTGCAACTTACCATCATAAAAATCCTACAAATTACTTGTTTAATAGTAAACTTTATCTTTAGAGAAGTTTTAGTTTTACAGAAAAACTGAGCAGAAAGTACAGAGATATCCCATGTGTCCTCTGCATAGCACCCTCCACATCCAGCCTCCCCTACTAGCAACATCCTGTGCCAGAGTGGGCCATTTATTATAATCAATAAACCTACAGTGATACATCATTATCATCCAAAGTCCACAGTTAAATGAGGGTTCACTCTTGATGTTATATGTTCTATGGATTTTGACAACATGTATCCACCATTAATTACAGTACCATACAGAATACTTTCATTACCATAAAAGTCCTCCGAGCTTTGCCTATTCATGCCTACATCTTTTTTTTTTTTCATGCCTACATCTTACTAACCCTGGTAACCACTGATCTTTCTTATTCAAATGATTTTTTTTTAAGGCCAAACGCTCGCCTAGGACAATGTAGCCTAGAGTTGGAAAGACTTGTTATAGAACCACTCCATGTCCTAGGCCGTCTGCACTCACTGTCATACAACATCACAGAGCACCAGAGCTATGTCACTATTATACAAGCAGTACAAGGTAAGGAGACTGACAAGAGTAAGATATTTCATACACAAAACAATAAGTTATTGATGTGGTTTTTTTTTAAGATTTTATTTATTTATTCATTAGAGAGAGAGAGGCAGAGACATAGGCAGAGGGAGAAGCAGGCTCCCTGTAGGGAGCCTGATGCCGGACTCAATCCCAAGACCCCAGGGTCATGACCTGAGCCAAAGGCAGACGCTCAACCAGAGAGGCACCCAGGTCCCCCATTATAGATGTATTTTTTTCAAGATTTTTTATTTATTTATTAGAGACAGAGAGAGAGAGAGAGGCAGAGACACAGGCAGAGGGAGAAGCAGGCTCCATGCAGGGAGCCCGACGCGGGACTCGATCCTGTGTCTCCAGGATCATGCCCTGGGCTGAAGGCGGCGCTCAACCACTAAGCCACCGGGGTTGCCCTATAGATGTATTTTTAACAATATTCTGATATTGTACTCATCTAAACTTCAAAGAATTATAGAGAATGTGGTGTAATGTAAAAGCAAGCAAGCAATATTTTTTTAAGACTACTTTGAAGTAGGGATCCCTGGGTGGCGCAGCGGTTTAGCGCCTGCCTTTGGCCCAGGGCGCGATCCTGGAGACCCGGGATTGAATCCCACGTCGGGCTCCTGGTGCATAGAGCCTGCTTCTCCCTCTGCCTATGTCTCTGCCTCTCTCTCTCTCTCTCTCTCTCTATGTGACTATCATAAATTAAAAAAAAAAAAAAAAATTAAAAAAAAAAAGACTATTTTGAAGTAATATCTACACCCAACATTGGACTCAAACTCACAACCCTGAGATCAAGAGTCACATTCTCTACTGACTGAGCCAGTCAAGCACCCCAAGCAAGGAGCATTTTTGCCTTGACCACTTTTTCCAGTGGTCCTTAATACTTACAATGTTACTTTCAATTAACTTTATTCTTCAAGAGATGCTAAAGGAATAACTAAAATTTAAAAAACTGGTATTACCTGCTCCTGACAGTAATAAAAAGTCTTTATCATAATATCCTACGAGTTTTTTGTTTACCAGCTTTGTTTAAGAAATGAAATTTTTTTTAAATTTTTATTTATTTATGATAGTCACAGAGAGAGAGAGAGAGAGAGAGAGAGAGAGAGAGGCAGAGACATAGGCAGAGGGAGAAGCAGGCTCCATGCACCGGGAACCCGACATGGGATTCGATCCCGGGTCTCCAAAGGCAGGCGCCAAACCACTGCGCCACCCAGGGATCCCAGAAATGAAATTTTTTTAAAAGATTTTATTTATTTGTTCATGAGAGACACAGAGAGAGAGAGAGAGAGAGAGAGAGAATGAGAGAGGCAGAGACACAGGCAGAGGGAGAAGCAGGCTCCATGCAGGGAGCCTGACGTGGGACTCGATCCCGGGACTCCAGGATCATGCCCTGGGCCCAAGGCAGGCGCTAAACTGCTGAGCCACCCAGGGATCCCCAAGAAATGAAAATTTAAGTTCATTGTGCTGTACATTCTACAGATCAAATATCCAGTTTTCCTTGTTTTCTCTTTTTTTTTTTTCCAGCAGGGGTCAAAATACTGGAAATGAATAGTTACAAATGCTAAAAGCAGAATTTGGCCATTTCATTTATTCAATATATTTTACAGCTAAGAAAAACCATAGTGACCATTCCTCAGGGTGTTTCTGTGACTCAAACCTGACTTAAAACTCTTTTGTAAACCCTAAACCCTAGACTCAGTGTAATCAGGCAGGTATGGAAGACCTAAACTGCCTGGGCCAAATGGGTGAGGCCCTATCACTTAGAGCATGTTTCCACTTGCCAAAACAATTCATTTGCAGTCAGAGAGGAAAAGAGCTGATGAAGAAACAGCAGAAAAGATCATGGTAACTCCAACTACAATGCATTGCCAGGAGGCCAGTTTTCAGATGGAAAAAAATGTTACCACCTTGGATTTTGCAAGCCCTCTTCATGTATGCCATCTACTTTAAGAAGAAAAGAGAAAAACTCATGGCTGGGACTATTCTGGTTTACGCTATAACCTAAGGCCAGTACACTTTGATATGAAATCTATTTTGCTACTCAACATAGGCAACATAAGATCCCTTTTAATAAATCTCCCCCAGTGAAGAGATAGTTAATATAACAGGAGTATTGCATTGGACTGCATTCTGTATGCTAGTAATGTTCTGTTTCTTGATTTGGGTGCTCATGACACAATATGTGCAGGTGCATACTCTTCAGTATTCACGTAATACTTCAATAAAAAGCTCAAACCAAAACAGAAATCAAACATTCACCAACAGAATAAACGATTCATGGGTATGAATAGGTAATCCACAGAAATTCAAAGGGCCAAAACTTTTAAAGATGCCCCACCCCTCTTGAACTCCCGAACCCTTTCCCTATGCTCTCAGAAACACATCTGTCATCCTCAATTACTCATCCTTTTCTCAGAACATTCTTGCTTGGGACACAACCCTGGCTGTACATACAGTCGCCTGGGAGTTAAAAAAAATTTACTTAAGCCTGAGCTCCACCCCAAACTGTCTGAGTCAGAATCTCTGGAGGCTGGGACCAAGGAAATGGTATGTTTACAAGCCCTCCCTGGTGATTTTAATGCAGAGCCAGGATTGAAAGCCACTGCCAACTGAAACCTGGCTCTCCCTACAACCTTCTTCAGTCCTATCTTCATTCTGATACTCCTCTTTCCATTAGGCCTAGAGACAGGATGGATGTTCTTTTTTCTTGTTGCTACTTCCAAACTACTGTCTCATCTGCCTCCCTAAAATTCTAACTTTCAATCCCGAGTTATCAGACCAAATTATCACTACTATCCCTAATGCTTATCCACATGACACCCCTAACATCATTCCTTAAATATTTTAGTTCCTGGCCATGACTCTCTCTAACACTGTTCTTATCAAAATGCATGATGATCTATGAAGTCAAAAAAATACCTAGACATAAATGAAAATAGAAAAACAGCATATTAAAATTTATGGGATGAAGGGTGCCTGGATGGCTCAGTCCATTAAGTGTCTGATTCCTGGTTTCAGCTCAAGTCATGATCTCAAGATCCTAGGATGGAGTCCCATGTTGGACTCTCTGTTCAGCGGGGAATCTGCTGGTCTCCCTCTCTTTCTGTCCTACCCTCTGCTCATGCTCTCTAAAATAAGTAAATCTTATAAAATAAAATAAAATGTATGGGAAGCAGTAAAAGCTGTTCTAAGAGGCTTATTCATAGCAATAAATATTTACCTCAAGAAAAAAGAAAAATTCCAAATAAACAAGAAAAGATTACACCTCAAAGAACTAGGAAAAGAAGAACAAATGAAACTCAGAGTTAGTAGGAAGAAGGAAATGACAAAGATCCAAGCAGAAATAAATGAAATCGAGATTAAAAAGAATATGGAAAAGACCAAGGAACTAAGACGTGATTCTTTGAAAAGATCAACGAAGTTGACAAACCTTTAGCTAGACTCACCAAGAATAAAAATGAGAGGACTCACATAAATGAGAAATGAAAAAGACATTACAACTGATGCCACAAAAATAACAAAGAACCATAAGTGACTGCTATGCACAATTATATGCCAACAAATTGGACAATCTAGAAGAAATGGATTAATTCCTAGAAATAAAATGCATGATGATTTAAAAATCCACATACATGAATGATCTTTAACATCCTCCTCTTCTCTCAAGGTCCAGTCCTTCACTTGATTTCAGCTACTTGTTCTCAGTCTTACTCTAGAACTTCTCACCAATAACTTGACCCCCTGGATAATCTCAATTTCTAGCTTCCTACAACCCAGCCAGCCTCTAACTCTTCAACTCACCTCTTCAAGAATCTTCAGTATTTTTAAATCTCAGGTCTATAATCTATTGATCCTATAACCTTTGCAGTGTTCTTCATCCAACTTAGAGTCTATGATCCATTACAATAATCTCCCACCTTTGAATACACCCTCAACTATCTTGCCCCTCTTCCTCTATCATGATCATCAGGCAAATCCCAATCCTAGATACGTCTTAGTCTCCACATTATCAGCACAGATGGTATGGCCTTGTCATCACAGACCAGTTCTCTAGTCTCCTAAATGATTAGGTCATATATTTTCCTATATTTTACTTCTGTATCTCCTTCCCTCTCCTTGGGCTTAGCAGATGATCTTGCTTCCCAATTGACTGAGAAAAGAAAAGTAATCAGAATCTGTTTATCTACATTTGTGCCAAAGTACTCTTGCCTTCCCTTTGCTATTATGGATGGTCTGTGTTCCTATTAAGACCAATCCCTCCATTGTATCCCTCCATCTCCTTTCATCTACTCAACCTCATTCCAGCAATTCACCTTTTCCCTCATGCATCATCAATTTCCCCAACTTTACTATACTATTCATATCAGCATCAAACACACTATAATAGCTCCTATCTTTGAAAAAATTCTCTTAATCCTGTATCTTCTTCCAGCAGTGGTCTCATTTTCCTATTCCCTTTAGGGAAGAAATTCCTCAAAAGAGATATCTGTTTTTGTTATCTTCCATTCCTATCCTCCCATTCACTCTAGAGAGCACTCCATCCTAGCCTTTATCTCCTCACTACTCCACAGGGACGGCGCCTATGAAAGTCATTCAAGACTTCCATATTGTTTCAACTAAAAGTCAATTCTCAGCACTCATCTTACTTGATCTGAGCATATTCAATACTGCCGACCAATCCTCCTTTGAAACAGTTTCTACACTAGGCTTCCAGTACACTATTCACTCGTGGTTCTCCTCCTCCTTGCTGAGCACTCTTTTTAAGTCTCTCTTACTGGTAAACCTTATCCTCTTCTCTCTTACTGGTAAACCTTATCCTCTCACCTGTAAATGCTGGACTGGCCCAGGGATCTTCGTGGACTTCTTTGTTATCTCTGCTCTCATTTCTTCATCCAATCTCATGGCTTTAAACCACTCCTCTATGCTGACATTCAGACTTCTTTATATTCCAGACTCTTGGATCTACCTGCATATGGAACATCTTAGCCTGAATGCTACGGAAACATCTATAACTTGATCAAAATCAAATTCCTGATTTTTCTCTCCTCCCTGCTCCCACAGATCCCTTTCAATGAACGGTAACTCCAGTCTTCCAGTAGTCCAGGCCAAAATCTTTGTACTTTTTCTCTCACATTCCATATCTAACACATCAGCGTGCCTTGTTAAGTCTACTTTCAAAATATATCTAGACCGTGAACACTCTTCACCACCTTCATCTTCACCCTGGACTAAGTCACCATCTGTTGTGCCCAAGATTGCGAATCCAAGAAACCACCGAGGAGCCGACACCGATGCAAGCGCATGAGGGTTTATTTGCAAGCTCAAGGTTGCGTCCAAGTATACCCGACACAGAGGAGCAGGAAATGTAGAGGCCGAGAAAAATCATGGCCATTCCACCTCAAGTTTAGCATTAGCACAAGTACAACTATCTTAGGCCCCTGTGATTAAGAGCTGAACTTAATAGGAAAAACTGCAGAATGTCCTCAATGTCCTCAGCAGGTAATCCCATATCAGAAAGACAACAGAGCTCGGAATTGCCCTCGGCAGAGAATCCCATATCAGGAAGACAACAGAGCCCACACCTGTGGTAGAAAGTCCCATATTAGAATGAGAACAGAGCTCGATGCCCTTGAAAGCCCCATATCAAAATGTAAACAGAACTTCAGAAATTCTTCCATCCCTTCTGAAAACCCCCTAGACCAGCCTATAAAAAACCCACCCGTAACCCACTTCGGGGTCCAAGTTCCTGCTCCGCTGCGTCGGGTACACTTGGACCCAAGCTCGAGCTTGTAAATAAACCCTTGTGCACTTGCATCGGTGTCAGCTCTTCGGTGGTTTCTCGGATTCGCAATCTTGGGCACAACACATCATCTTTTGCCTAAATTATAACAGCCTCCTAATTAGTCTTCTGTTTCCTCCTTTAGCCTCTCTTACACTGTCCTCTTAACACAGCAACTACAGCAATCCTTTTAAAACCTAAAT
This sequence comes from Canis lupus baileyi, assembly GCF_048164855.1. Lineage (NCBI taxonomy): Eukaryota > Metazoa > Chordata > Mammalia > Carnivora > Canidae > Canis > Canis lupus. The sequence continues at coordinate 49,920,748 of NC_132858.1, forward strand.
AAGATTATATCACTCCTCTGTTAAAAACCTTCACATTTCAGGTAGTAATCACACTCAAGGTAAAAGACCAAGTCTTTACAATAGCCTATGAAGCTCCCTATTAATTCTCTTACCTCATCTCCTTTTACCCCCTTACTTCCAGCTGCCCTGGCTTCCTTGCAGTTTGTGACATGCTACGCATCAAGGTCTTCTCATGTTTTTCCTTCTGCCTGGAATTTAAGTCTGATAAAACCAAGAATGATGAGAAAATGATAAGAATATGGAACAAAAACTTTTATATGCCAATGGTGGGAATATAAATTAATGGGAGTAATTTACAGAACAATTTGGCGGTATCTAGTAAAGCTGAAGATGCATATACCCTTCAATTCAGCAACTGCACATCTGTGTGTGTGTGTGTGTGTGTGTGTGTGTATAGTCTAGGATATATGTTCTAGGGCCTAGAACAATTCTCTTACAAATACACATGGAGAACCCCTACAAGAATACCCACTGCCACATTGTTTGTAAAAGTAAAACAATCAGAAATCTAAATATCTACCAATGGGAAAAGTAAAACAATCAGAAATCTAAATATCTACCAATGGGAAATGTGTAAATTATAATAGATACATAATGGAATACTAATTAACAGCTAAAATGAATGACCAACCTACAATCAACATGCTCGTAGTTAAAAATCACAATGGTAACCTAATGAAAAGCAAGTTGCAGAAAGATAAATACTTCAGTATGATCTTATGAATATATATTATTGAAAATGTGGAAAATGAAGCATTATCTTAGAAAAACTGGCTTTTGCAAGGTCAAAAAAAAGTTAGAGAGTCACATACAATATGATAAAGGAATGTTTAGCCTGCAGATAAATCACAGGCTAGATTACTTTCAGTGACTCAAAACAACCCACTTGCGCATAAGCAAGATTGTTTTTAAAAATCTCAAACATGAAACCTGAGACACAATCCACAAATGCAGAGGCATAAACCCAGCTGACTGGTATAAATGACAAACCTCTTAATGCTGTGGTTTCCTTACTCTGATACAGTGTAAAGATACTGAATACCTGTCACTCACTAATATTTATACAGAAACAGAGTATATCAGGAAAAAAGCAATGCAAAACCTGCTATATAACCACAGTGACGGTTAAACAAGTTGATGCAGGAGATAGCCATGAGCCAAAAATGATGATAGCTAAATGGCAGGAGAATAATTCCATTATGCTAATTATTTGTATGAATTGTGTTAGTTATTGTGAGGTATGAATCAGCAGTAGTGTGTCATACTTGCACATGATCTTGGGTACCTAGTTTCCAAGGACATTAATCGAAGCTTCAACATACTTTAAAGGCCCATTACTAGTTGTTACTGATTAAACTTTACTATTAGATATGGCTAGGAAGGCACACCAAGCATAAAGCTTCTATCACACACATAATCCATCTACAAAAGGGCTGATATATCCATCCTGAAAAAGCATCTGCATATTTGAAAGCCACAGCCCTCACCACCACCACTTCATATTAGCATAAACAGCTTTGCAATTGTCAACCAGAAAGTTTCAAATTCCCCAGGGCTTTATTTTAGCACTGCATAGGCATCCAGGGCTTGGGAAAAGTCAGAATGGGGTGGGTTAGGGAAGCTATAATTATATCTTGACTGCCTTCATCAAATTATAGGAGTGGGAGGTAAAGACATTCTAATCGAGACGCTTGTGAAAGAACACACCCTTAAAGTTGAATCCAGTATTCTGATAAAATAGGATCAAATGTGGAAAAAAGCGATATACCCATCACTTGGTAAATTTTATAGGAAGCACAACAAGAGGAGTGCTTATTTCATATGTTTGTAAGAAGAGAAATACATGCTTTTAGCTGTAACCAAGGCAGTTATTATGATTTAATTAAAAGTTCTTATTCACTTTATTAATTACAGAGTTAATTATATCTGTTTAAAATGAGCCATGGATTTGCAGAATCAACCTATTATTTGTTAAAAAAAAAAAAAAGTGAAGAGTTTTTTCTAAGTACTAATCAGCATGGGTGTGTTTTATGTTTGCTCTAATACAGTTTCCAACCTTGAAAGACTGCCTAGACTTCCACTTGACTCTTTTTACCACAGGCAGTACCACTATCACATAGCCACAAAAAGGAAATGTTAAACAATTCTGTTAGGAAATGTTTTAACTGATTCAATATGCCCTAGAAGCTTATTTAATATCTTACAAATAATACCACATATATTTATAATGTTCTTAACATCCCAACACGTAATTAGCATATCATAGACATTATCATTTCAGAATGAGAGCTATCTTGGAAGGTATAGCCAGAGGCATTTGAGGAATATGTTGAAGGAAAAATTAGGCAAGAAGAGGGGAATTCATGGGATCAGAGTCAGCCTAACTTATCAATATACAACTTTCAGGGCCTGGGACTATTTGGAGTACATTTTCAGTCTATTCTTTTGATTCTTCACCTGGGAGATCTATGTTAAGTATATAAGTATATTTAAATATCTATATATGTATATATACATATTTAATATCTCTTTGTAAGCATGTAAAGGACAAGGAAAGACTTAATTTCTGTTTCTTTAGTGTCCCTCATGAAATAAAAATCAAGACTGTGCCCGCAAATCCAGGATGTCCTGTGATTTTGATGAACCTTATTCAAAGCAGGATCTAAATATTTAGCATCATTTGGTGGCAAATTTATTCTTTAAATTGGAGAATAAAGTATGGATCACAAAGAAGTAATGTAAAACATCAAATCAGTAATAATATTCCAACATCACTACAAATTAAAGCTTTTGATAATTGTTGAATTTGGGTCATAAACACATGGGTATCTGTTATCCTATGCTCTCCAATTTTGTGTAAGTATGAAATTTCCCAAATAAAGAATGAAAAAAAGCAAACCTCTGGAAGTAACCAGAGCTGAGAAAAATTCTTTAGACCCACATTCTATCAAATTTTGGTCTCAATTCTGGTAATATCACAGCGGGCACAGAAGCACTGATCAGCTTTCTAAAAATGTAGGAACATCCTTATACATACACACACACACACACACACACACACATATATACATACACACACGTATACATATACGTATATATACACATATATATCAACTTAAACATATATATCTTAAACTTAAGTTTATACTTTAATATTCAAACTTACATTGACTTGCTGCATTTTATCACAATAATTCAGTTTTCAAAAATGAGATGGAAATAATCTTTAGTTTACAAACGTAGTGAGTTGAGAAAAACGAAGCTGTAGCAATACTGGCCTCTGCACCCAGAAAATAGACCTTCCTACTAGATGCTCTATAAAAAAGTAAAGTATTCTCAGGCCATCAGAGGCTTAAAAGGGTCCCTTGCCTCACAGAAATCATAATATGGACTAAAATATGTCATTTTATAAACAGCAGTAATGGGTTTACAGTGACATATACTGTCTACCGTATCTGTTTTCATTCCTACAAAAGAAAGCTACAAAGAAAACCAAAAAGTTTACTAGACTTAAATCAATTATATTACTTTGAAGTATCTTTTTCATTTAAAAAAACACTTCTTTACCACTAACTTACTTTTAAAGAATAGAGTATAAAAGCTCTTTTAGTAACAAATAAAAGTTGAGAAAAAATTCAGCTTTTTTATCTTTTACTTGAAAGAAAATCTTTTGTATAAATGTGTAGAGTATGTCAATTCAAAAGCTAAAAATGTATGCACTAATATTAGAATCTTCAGCGATTTTCCTTTCTGGTCTATGCCTTGAATCTGTTTAAATTCTGGTCTTGGCCTTTCATTTACCCTATGAGCCTTCTTAATTATTCAGAGGTTTATGCATGGCCAAGAAAGAATGTCACTTGTATTTAGTGAAGAAAATACAGAGAAATTTTACTTATTTTAAAAAGTGTATGTGTGTGTGCGCGCGCGCACATGTGTGGAGGTAGGACTCAATAAGGATGACTTCAATCACCTTTTCATCACAACCAGGAATATTACTGAATCAAGTGTGATATAAATGATAACCATAAAAATCAACAATGTTCTTACAAGTAAGAACAATTAGATAATATAAACTTCAAAAACAATATTCCAATTGCAATTAGAATATATATATATTAAAATTTTTTTAATTTAACACAGAATATATGTAACTTTCATAAAACCACAAACCTCCTGAGTTAAAATAAGGCTTAAAACAATAGAAAAATATACCCTCAAAAAAGTGACAGCTTTATTTACAATTAAGACTTTTCTTTGATGAAAATTAAAAGAAACAACAAATGTGGCATAAAAGTGTTTCATTACACTTCCATCAAACTTAAAAAAATTATACTGTTCGTGGATCACACAAAGTTGGAGCATCTGAATTTTCAAGGGCAAAGTCACTTTGTGTATGCGCAATGGCTAACACTGTTCGTATCTAATCTTTAAAGAGTTTAAATTTTTAAGTATAATATCAAGCCCAAAAGCAATCAGTAACCAAAGGACACAGGCAAGCATTCACAAATTAGATTGAGAGGTCAGAAGGAAAATCTCACACTGAATATCTGCTGGGTATTGTAAAGCTGGGTAGTTCTTTCCTTATTTTTCTATTGAAGTTTAACACTCAAAGAAAAGAACACAAAACATAAATATTCAGCTTAATAAGTTATAACAAAGCAAGAATCTATGTAGCCACCATGAAAAGCTAGAAATAAAGCACTGCCAGTACCCCAGCAGATATTTCTCATTTCTGCCTGATTATTAAACCCTTCCTCCTCTCCAAGGGTAACTACCATGACCTCTAAACACTGAGATCATACAGTACACATTCTTTTGCATGTGGGTTTTTGCTCAACCTTATGTTTTCTAAATAAATACATTTTGTTGGATGAACTGAGTTTGTTCATTTTTACTACAGTACGATTATCCAAGGTAGGAACATATAATGACTTACTACCTACTATAATATTGATGCACATCCCATGCCCTAACATGTAGCTAGACCAAATTATGCTGCCATAAACATTCATATATATATATATACCACTTGGTTATACACATGTACGGTATTTCTCTAGGGGACTGAATTGCAGGGTCACAGAGTATGTATATATTCAGCTTCTACACTGCCAGTTTACCAAAATGGTACACCAATAGATATCTTACCAACAGTGTATAAGAATTTCATGCTCCATACTCCCACAAACTATTATTATTCTTTTAAATTTTACTCTTCTGGTAAGTGTGTAGTAGTTGTATGCCATTATGGTTTTAATTTTTATCCCTCTAATGACTTGTGGTTTCAATCAACTTTTCTTATTTTTACTGGACATTTGGACATCCTTTTGGTGAAGTACCTGTTCAAGTCTTTCACTCATTTTTCTATTAGGCTGTCTTTTTCTCACCAATCTGTCGTCTTACTTATATCCTATTTTTGAGCTCCTTGTCAGAGAGTTACAAATATCTTCTACTTTATAGAAGTAGCTTGCCTTTTACTTGCTTAAGGTGATTTTGGATAAACAGAAATTCTTCAGTTTGATAAAATCCAATTTATTATTTTTTCCTTTAGGGTTAAAATCCTTTTTGTGTCCTGTTTAAAAAAACTTTTTATATTCTTAGGTCACATAAATACTTTCCTATATTGTCTCCTATAATATTTATTGTTTTGCCTTTCACAAGTAGATCCACAATCCCCTGGGAATTTATTTTAGGTGTGATATGATATACTTGATTCACTTTGCTCCATATAAATATGCATGATGCTCTAGTATCATTTACTGAAACACCACTGTTCCCACTGTTCTGCATGTCAGCTTTCCCATATATCAAATGTCTATATATACACGTTTGTTTCTATAGTCCTTATTTTGTTCTGCTGATCTATTGAGCCAAGAATATTGTCTTTATTAATCTAACTTCATTAAAATCTTGAAATCTAATAAAATAAGCTATTCCACTTTGTTCTTGAAGAATGCCTTGACTCTTTTTACTCTTTTGCGTTTTCATATAAATTTATTTCAATGATTGTGACAACCCTGTGTACACCTAAGTCTTATTAGCCTACTTAAAAAATATGGTACAGCAAGCCTAGGAGAATTATATAACTTGTCTGAGGCCATAAAACTGCAAAGTCTAAAATGTGAACCCTGGAGTGTCTTTGTGCAAAGTGTACACTTTACAATACAATATCCTATATGCCTATAAACTCACATAGAAATGTTAAGCCTAAAAATAAAAATATATACAAATAAAAATAACAATAAAATATTATTTTAATACCTATTCAACTTATTATGGGTAATGTTAAGATAATGATTTCTGTCAATGATGGCAATTTTATGAAGATTGGTACTAATAGTACCAATTTTGCCAGTAGAAGTGAAAATTACTACAATCCTTTTAGAGCTCTAGAAAACCCGTAATGTTTACTACTAATAAAGGTGTAAGAGAATATGGTGTCCTGAAGGACTTAATTATTACCTGCTAATGTTCAACTGTTATAAAATGTGGGTTATGTCTAACTCCCATTCGAAGACCTATTAAGATGAAATAGATCTCTGGCAGGTAAAGGAAAGAAAAGATTTGTGGATGATTCTTAGATACAGTCTGGCTTGAACAAAGCACACTCACAGAACTTATATACTATGAACTAATATTTCTTTAGAAACTAGGCAGTGTGGTACGTACTTGACATCAATGGTCTCATTTCATCTTTCCAACTCTAATAGATATCACTGATGTCTCAAATTAAATATGGGAAAGAAAGTATTAGATATCAGATCTTAACTAAAACCTTCACCTGCTAAGCTTTTTCTATCACTGCAAACTGCTAATATCCATGTGATATTTGTTTCACAACTGAGCTGAAAAACCAGATTTTCCACTTGGGAATACATAAGTAATACTAAAACAACAGCCAGGCAGCCATCAGGATTTCCCTGTAAATAAATATACCAGGTCAGCCGGGAGACTTTTGACATTACTGCCCCTAGCAAAGTAACCTTTGAAAACAATACTAGATTTGTTTGTTTGGTTTTCTTTTTTTCTTTCCTTCCGGGTTGTTTTTTGTTTTTGTTTTTGTTTTTTTGGTGGGTTTTTTTTTTTTTTTGCCTTTTTTTTCCCCTTGAATTTTGGCACCTTAAGATTTAAGAAATGAAAGATGTTTAGATTTTTAACACATGAAGAAGACCATGTAAGATCTCACTCTATGCTTTTTACAATTCAACTTCAGTGACAGCAGAAACCCTGGAATTTGGTTTTTAACATAAATAGACAAATTAAAACTAAGTATTACAGGATCATATAAAGATTAAGGGGTCACTATGATCCACAGTGATGTAACTGAGCAGAAGAGAACAATTTTCTTATACACATGAGACCACAGGAACTACATTCAGGAAAGACACAGATCAACCTCATTCTGAACTCTTTAGGCCACATCAGTAATACAAGGCAATACATTTAAGATGGACAACAGATGAACCAGACTAATGATTTTTACCCATGAGTACAATTTTATCACGAATTCCTGGAAATTATAAATCAAATGGGTTGAAGGCAGGACCTAAGACTCTACTTTTTTTAAAGTTTCTACAAATAGCTAGAAACCAATTTTAAAACTGGCGATAAGTATACACCTATCAATAATTACTTTAAATGTAAATGGATTCAATCCTCCATTAAGAGACACAGAGTGGTTAAATAGATTAAAAGAAAAACAAGGCCGATGTATATGCTATCTATAATAAATTCATTTCAGATATAAGGACATACATAGACTGAAAGAGAAGAGCTGGGAAAAAAATATTTCATGCAAATAGGAACCAAAAGAAATTTCATGTAAATATACCCCAAAATAAATCAGACAAAACAGATGTTAAGACAAAGCCCATAATAACAGACAAGGCCATTATGTAATGACAAAGGGGTTAATCTAACAAAAGAAATGATATTTGTTAAACATATGTACACACAATATAGGAGAACCCAAATATATAAAGAAAATATCAACAGACCTAAGGAAGAAATAGACAATACAGTAATAGTAGGAACTTTAATACCTCACTTTCACAAATGGATAGATAATCAAAAGAGAAAATCACACAGTATTGGAAGCACTAGCCAGAGCAATTAGGCAATAGAAAAAAATAAAAGGCATCCAAATTGGAAAGGAAGAACTAAAATTGTCACTAATTGGCATGATACTTGGCATGATATAAAGAAAACTCTAAAGACTTCACCAAAAAAATTGCTAGAGCAAATAAATTCAGTAAAGCTGCAGAATACAAAATCCATACACAAAAATCTGTTGCATATCTATACACTAATATGAAACTACTAGGAAAAGAAAATAAGAAAACAATCCCATTTACAATTCCAAAAATAAGAATAAAATAATTAGGAGTGTATTTAACCATGCAGGGAATAAACTTGTAAACAGAAAACTCTAAGAGATTGATGAGACAAAGTGAAGATGACACAAATAAACGGAAAGTTGTTCCATGCTCTGGATTGAAAGAATATTGTTAAAATGTTCATACTCCCAAAGCAATCTACTAATTCAACGCAATCCCTATCAAAATGCTAATGGTATTTTCACAGAAAGTAAATAATCTTAAGATTTATATGGAAATGTAAAAGATTGAACAGTCAACACAATCATGAAAAAACAAAGTGGAGGTATCACAATTCCAGACTTGAAGTTATATTACGAAATTGTAGTAACAGTATAGTATTGGCACAGGAACAGACACATAGATAAAAAAAACAGAACAGAAAACCCAGAAATAAGCCCACGATTATACATTCAATTAATTTTTGACAAAGGAGGCAAGAATACACAATCGGAAAAAGATAAATCATGTTGGGAAAACTGGACAGCTACATGCAAAAGAATGAAACTGGACCACTTCCTTACACCCTACACAAAAATAAATTCGAAACGTGAGACTTGAAACCATAAAAGTCTTAGTAAAAAGCACAGGGATTAATTTCTCTGACATCAGCTATAAGAACATTTTGCTAGGTATGTCTTCTGATACAAGGGAAACAAAAGTAAAAATAAATTTTGGGGACTACATCAAAATAAAAAGCTTCTGAGCGGCAAAGGAAACAGTCAACGGAACTAAAAGATAATCTATCGAATGATAGATTAAAATAAAATAAAAAATCGAATGATATTTGCAAATCATATGTCTGAAAAAGGATTAGTATTCAAAGTACATAAAGAACTTATACAACTAAACACCCAAAAAACATATAATTCAATTTAAAAAAAGATTGGGTACATGACCAGACATTTTTCCAAAGAAGATACACAGATGGCCAAGAGGTACATGAATAGATGCTCAATCTTACTAATCAAAGAAATGCAAATCAAACCACAGTGAAATTATCACCTTACCCTTTCAGATTGGCAATTTTCTAAAAGACAAAAATAACAGGTGCTAGTGAAAATATGGAGAAAGAAGAACCCTCATACACTGTTGGGAATGTAATTCATGCAGCCATTATAGAAAACAGTATGGTGGTTCCTCAAAAACTTAAAAATAGAACTATTACACAATCCAGCAATTCCACTTCTGGGTATTCGTCCAAAGAAAACACAACCCAGGGATGTCTGGGTGGCTCAGTGGTTGAGCATCTGCCTTCCGCTCAGGGTGTGGTCCCAGAGTCCCAGGATCAAGTCCCACATCAGGCTCCCCAAGAGGAGCCTGCTTCTCCCTCTGCCTGTGTCTCTGCCTCTCTCTCTGTGTCTCTCATGAATAAATAAATAAATTCTTAAAAAAAGAAAGAAAGAAAGAAAGAAAGAAAGAAAGAAAGAAAGAAAGAAAGAAAGAAAGAAAACACAACCCAAAGATATATAAGTATCCCTATGGTCAATAAACATTATTTGTAATTGCCAAGGTATGCAAGAAATGTAAATGCTCATCAACAGATAACTGGATAAAAAGATGGGATGGATATATATATATATATATATATATATATATATATAGAGAGAGAGAGAGAGAGAGGGGGGGGGGGGGAGGAATATTCCTCAGCCATAAGAAGGGACAAAATTGTAACATTTGAAACAACATGGATGGACCTAGCAGGTATGATAATCAGTAAATAAGTCATACAAAGACAAATACTGTAGGAGTTTACACACACACACATAAAACCCACAACAAATGAAAGAACAGACTAATAGATACAGAAAACATACTGTTGGCAACCAAAGAGGCGTGGACAAAATAAATTAAGAGGATTAAAAAGTACAAACTTCTAGTTATAAAAAAAAATAAACCATGAGGATTAAAAGTACAGCATAGGTATACAGTCAATAACATCCTAATGATTTTGTATACTGACAGATGGTAACTAGATTTTTAGAGATTATTTTGTAACACATGAAGTATCAAATCACTATTATGTACACCTGAAAATAATAAGATATTGTATATCAATTATTCTTCAATTTAACAAAAAGAGGCATGCCCTTCAGCTGCTTGGGATGCCTTGCCTACAGTTCCTGCAGCTGATCAATGGGCACCCCCAGTGCTCCACATACCTCACCCATAGAAGCACACCACTGTGCAAAGCACCCTGCATTCTCCCTATGGCAGCTAAAACAAGTTTTTGCAGGTGAGCATGCCTGGAAAGCCAGTCTTGGAGAAACCACAAACTTAAACATTCAGCATCACTAGCAAAAGGGAAGCTGGTATCATCTAATCCAGCTTTGCAGGATTGAGAGAAGGCATAGAAACTTAAGAATTCTGCCACAAGAGGGAGGACGAAGTGTGGAGCAAGTGTATTCATAGAAGAGGTCTGAGAAGACTAAATCCCATACAGGACTGAAAAAGATATTTCTCTCCTAAAACCAGGAATAAAGACTGGAAGAGGTGACAGCTTCTTCATTTTTTTAAAAGATTTTTTTATTTATTTATGATAGACATACACACACACAGAGAGAGAGAGAGAGAGGCAGAGACACAGGCAGAGAGAGAAGCAGGCTCCATGCCGGGAGCCCGATGCGGATAGATCCCAGGACTCCAGGATTGAGCCCTGGGCCAAAGGCAGGAACCAAACCGCTGAGCCACCCAGGGATCCCCAGCTTCTTCAAATGTAAAGACAGCAATGCAAGACATGAAGAAATATGAATATATGGAATATAAGAAATAGTGAAAGGGACCATAAGAGAAGGAGGGGAAACCAAGTGGGGAAAAATTAGAGAGGAAGACAAATCAGGAGACACTCTCAATTCTGGGAAACAAAGGATTGTGGAAGAGGAGGCGAGTGGGAGAATGGGGTAACTTGGTGATACGCATTAAGGAGTGCACATGATATGATGACCACTGGGTGTTGGCAAATTGAATTTAAATTTATAAAAGAAAAAAAGAAAAAATGTGAATATTAAGGAATATAAAAACACAAAAGAAATACAATAATTTTCCAATAACTGAACCCAAAGAAACTGAGATCAGCAACTTAACCAATAAAAATTAAATATAGTTTTTTGTTTGTTTGTTTGTTTATTTAGGATAGTCACACAGAGAGAGAGAGAGAGAGGCAGAGACACAGGCAGAGGGAGAAGCAGGCTCCATGCACCGGGAGCCCGACATGGGATTTGATCCCGGGTCTCCAGGATTGCACCCTGGGCCAAAGGCAGGCGCCAAACCGCTGCGCCACCCACGGATCCCAAATATAGTTGTTTTAAGGAAGTTCAGTGAACTACAAGAAAACACAGAAAGACAATTCATTGGAATTAAGAAATGGGCCAAAATATTAGAACTCTATAGAAAGGTAAAAATCATAAAAAAAGAACCATACAAATTCTGGAGCTGAAGGATACAATAAATGAAATGAAAAAAAAATACAATAGAGAGTATCAACAGAAGAATGGATCAAACAGAAGAAAAAACCTGTGAAATAGAAGGCAGGGCTTTTGAAATTATCAGTAAGAGTAGAACAAATAAAAGAGTAAAAGAGAGTGAAGGCTGCCCATGTGAACTACAGAATACCATTAAGAGAAATTGTCTACATACCATTGCAGTCTCAAAAGGAAATGAGGGGGGAAAGGACAGAAAGCTTACTTAAAGGTATAACAACTGAGAATTTCTCAAATCTGAGAAAAAATTTAGACATCCAAGTTCAATCCTAAATTACCTTCTCCAAGACATATTAAAATAAATCTGTCTCAAAGGGAAAGAATTGGGAAAACCCTCAATTACAATGAAACCTCACAAGGCTATTAGCAAATTCCTCAGCAAAAATCTTACAGGCCAAGAAAGAGTAGTATGATATATTCAAAATACTAAAAGAAAAAAAAATTACAATCAAGAACATGTTACCCAACAAAGCTGTCCTTCATAAATGAAGGAAATAAAGACATTTCCAGACAAACAAAAGCTGAGTTTATCACCACCTCACCTGCCTTACAAAAAATGTTGAAAGGAGTTCTCTAAACTGAAATGAAAGGATGCTATTTAGTAAAATGAACACATGTACTGGTAAAGTAAGTATAACTCAAACTTAGAATATTCTAACACTGTAATATATGGATATAATAACCAACTAACTCCAAAATAAAGGTTAAAAGACAAAAATATAACTATAGTTACAATAATTTGTAAATTAGTTATAAATTGTGACATCAAAAGAAAAGATAAAGGGATAAAATGTAGTTTATGTATGTGTTCAAAGTTATTATCAGGGCAGCCCAGGTGGCTCAGTGGTTTAGCACCGCCTTCGGCCCAGGGTGTGATCCTGGAGACCTGGGATCGAGTCCCGCGTTGGGCTTCCTGCATGGAGCCTGCTTTTCCCTCTGCCTGTGTCTCTGCCTCTCTGTCTCTCTCTCTTTCTGTGTGTGTGTCTCTCATGAATGAATGAATGAATGAATAAATAAATAAATAAATAAATATTTAAAAACAGTTATCAGCATAAAATAGACTATTGTATCTACAAGATGTTTTATGTAAATGGCATGGTAACCAAGAAGCAAAACCTTGTAGCAGATAGACAAAAGATAAAGATAAGGAAATGAAAGTTAGAGAAAATCATCAATTCCCAAAGGAAGACAGAAGAATGAGAACATTATAAAACAGCAAGAAAATGGTAAGATCACATTAATATTCCTTACTTATTAATAATTACTTTGCCTGTACTTGGATTAAATTCTCCATCCAAAAGGCATAGCATGACAGAGCAGGTAAAAACAAGAACCAACTGTGTGATTGATATATATAAAAGGTAAACTTCAGATTTAGGTACTTACATAGGCTAAAAAAATGAAGGAATAAAAAAGATATTCTTTGCAAATAGAAACCAAGAGAGTAAGAGTAACTACATTTATTTCAGAGAAGAGAGACTGTCATTCAAAAGTTGAAGAGACAAAGGTTACATAATAATAAAGGGATCAATTCACCAGAGGGAAAAAAAAATTCACCAGAAGATATATCAATCATAAGTACCCACGAATGAAGTATCTACATATACTAAGCAAATATTAACACATATGAACAGCTAAATAAATAAAAATACAACAACAGCAGAGGACTTCAATACCCCACTTTCAATAATGGATAACTTACTCAAAACACCAGTAAGGAAACCTTGGACTTGAATTATACATTAGACAAAATGAACCTCCCAGACATTTCCAGAACATTCCATTCAAAGGCATGAGAATACACATTTTTTTCAAGTACACACAAAATATACTCCAAGACAGATCATATAACTGGTCAAAAAGAAGTCTTAGAAAATTTGGGATCCCTGGGTGGCACAGCGGTTTAGCGCCTGCCTTTGGCCCAGGGCGCGATCCTGGAGACCCGGGATCGAATCCCACGTCGGGCTCCCGGTGCATGGAGCCTGCTTCTCCCTCTGCCTATGTCTCTGCCTCTCTCTCTCTCTCTCTCTCTCTCTGTGACTATCATAAATAAATTTTTAAAAAAATTTAAAAAAAAAATTTAACAAGATAACAAGATTGAAGTCGCACCAAATATCTTTCCTGACCAAAATAGCATGAAACTAGAAATCAATGACAGGAGAAAAACTGGAAAATTCACCAACGTGTGGGAATTAAACAAACAACACATTCCTAAACAACCAATGAGTCACAAAAGAAGTCAAAAGGGAAATCAAAAGTATTTTGAAACAAATGAAAAAGGAAACATACCAAATTCATGAGATTTGATAAATGCAGTTATAAGATGAAGGGTTATAGCAATAAAGGCCTACCTTAACAAAAAATAAAGATCTCAAAAATAACCCAACCTTACACCTCAAGGAATTAGAAAGAGAACAAACTAAGCCTAAAGTTGGCAGCTGAAAGAAATAATAAAGGTGAGAGCAGAAATAAATAAAACTGAGACCAGAAAAACAAAGAAAGGCCAACAAAACTGAGGGTTGGTTTTGTTTTTTTGTTTTTTTTTTTTTTTTTCATAAAATAAACAAAATCCACAATCCTTTAGCAGACTCAGGGGAAAAAAAGATTCAAATAAATAAAATCAGAAATTAAACAGGGGACATTAAATCTGACGCGACATAAACATAAATGATCAAAAGAAACTACTATAAAAGCAACAAAGTATACAACCAACAAATTATATGCCAACAAATTGGATACCCTAGATGAAATGGAAAAGTTCCTAGAAACATACAACCTACCAAGCCTGAAATCATGAACAAAGAGAAAATCTGAACAGACTAAAAATGAATAATTCAGAGACTGACTCACTAACCAAAAACTCCTAACAACAAGCCAGGATCAGCTGGATTCAATAGTGAATTCTGCCAAACATTTGATAAAGAATGAACACCAATCCTTCTGAAAGTCTTGCAAACAACAGGAAAGGGAACACTCACAAACTCATTTTAGGAGGCCAGCATTATCCTGATACCAAAGCCAGATAAGGACACTATAAGAAAAAGATTATGGGATGTATATGATGCAAAAATTCCCAAAATGATTACTAGTAAACCAAATCCAATAGTACATTAAAAGGTCATATACCACAATCAAGTGGGAGTTAACCCCGAGATGCAGAGATGGCTTAAGTATCTGCAAATCAATATGATTTAACAGAATGAGCATGTAAAATCACATGATCATCATAACAGATGTAGAAAAAGTATGTGACAAAAATTCCACATCCTTTAAAGATAAAAACACTCAATAAAGAGAGTGGGGAGGGAATGTACATCAATGTAATAAAGGCTATAAAAGACTATGCAGGATGCCTGGGTGGCTCAGTGGTTGAGCATCTGCCTTTGGCTCAGGTCATGATCCCAGGGTCCTGGATCAAGTCCCGCATCGGGCTCTGTGCAGGGAGCCTGCTTCTCCCTCTGCCTGTCTTTCTGCCTTTCTCTCTGTGCCTCTCATGAATAAATAAATAAAATCTTAAAAAAAAAAAAAAAAAAAGACTATCCAACAGCTAATAACATACTCAACAGGGAAATACTGAAAGTTTTTCCTCTAAGATCAAGAACAAGACAAATTTCATCATTTATATTCAACAGAGTACTGGAAATCCTAGCCAGAGCAATTAGGCAAGAAAAAAATAAAAGGCATCCAAGCCAGAAAAGAAGCTAATTGCTCTCCCTGCAGATGACATGATCTTATATTTATATATATATAACATATATATATAAATTTGTATATATATATATATAAAATCCTAAAGACTGCACCAAAAGAACTGTTAAAACTAACCAACAAATTCAGTAGTTATAAGATATAAAATCAACATACAAACACCAATATCATTTCTATAAACTCACAATAAAATGTCTAAAAAAGAAATAATGAAAACAATCTCCTTTATAATAGCAACCAAAAATAACAGAATACTTAGAACTACATTTAACCAGATGGCAAAAGATCTGTATTCTGAAAACTATAAGACACTAATGAAGGAAATGAAAGAAGACACAAATAAATGGAAATATACTCTGATTTCATGAATTGAAAGATTTAATAATGTTAAAATAGCCATACTAACCAATGCCATCTATAGTTTTAATGCAATCCCTATAAAATTCCAATGGCAAAGGTGTCTGGGTGGCTCAGTCGGTTAAGTGTCTGCCTTTGGCTCAGGTCATGATCCCAGGGTCCTGAGATCAAGCCCCACTTCTGAGCAGGGAGCCTGCTTCTCTCTCTCCCTCTGCCCCTGCTCACACTCTCTCTCATTACCTCTCTCTCTCTCTCTCTCCCCCAAACATATAAAATATTTTTTAAAAATTCCAAAAAAAATTCTAAAATTCATATGGAACTACTAAAGACCCAAATAGTCAAACCAACCCTGTGAGAGAAAATCAAATCCGGAGGCATCAAATTTCCTGATTTCTAAGTATTTTACAAAGCTATAGTAATCAAAACAATATGGTACTGGCATAAAAACAGAAACACAGACCAGCAGAACAAAAGAGAGACCCCAGAAATAAATTGACACATATATGACCAACTAATAGTCTCTTTAATAAATGTTGTTGGAAAATCATATTCACATGCTAAAGAATGAAATCAGAAAATTATCTTACAAAAATTAATTCAGAAATGGAGTAAAAAATGTAGGACTGTAAGCCATATAACTCCTAGAAAAAGTTATAAGTGAAAAAGTTCCTTAATATTACTCTTAGCAATGATTTTGAAAATATGGCACCAAAAGCAACAAAGAAAAAAAATCAATAAATGGGGCTATAGCAAACTAAAAAGTTTCTGCACAGCAAACAAACACAAAACAGAATGAAAAGGCAATCTACAAAATGGGAGAAAATATTTGCCAATGACATATCTGATAAAAATTAATATCCAAAATATATAAGAAATTCATACAACTCAACAGCAAAAAGCAAGTAATCTGATTAAAACCTGGGCAGAGGACCTGGACAGACATTTTTCCAAAGAAAACATATAAATGGCTAACTGGTACATGAAAAGATACTCAACATCACTAATCATCAAAGAAATGGAAATCAAAACCACAATGAAATATAAGCTCACATCTGTTATATTAGCTATTACCAAAAATAAAAAGCAACCAACTGATGTGGAGAAAGTGGACCCTTGTTTACTTTTGGTGGAAATATAAATTGGTACAGAACTATGGAAAAAAATATGGAGATTCCTCAGAAACTTAGAAATAGGATTACCATATGATACAGCAATCTTACTTCTGGGTATATATCCAAAGGAAATAAAATCACTATGTCAAAGAGATATCCACACTCTTATGTTCATTACAGTATTATTCACAATAGCCAAGACATGGAAACAACCTATGTGTCTATCAATAAATGAATGGATAAGGAAACTTTGACATATGTGTATATGTATATATGTATATATATACACACACCTTTTATACATATATATGGCACATACATGTGACATGTTTGGGTTATACATGTGAAATATATGTGGTTACGTATATTACACATATGTATTCCTAAAATATATATGTTACATACATACCATTTCCATATGGTATATATGTGTGAAAAACGATATATGTTTTATGTATTTATGATATATCACATATGTATATGTCATATATACATACCAAACTCTCAATGGACCTTGAGAGTTCTTCTGTGTGAAAAATTAAATGGAGTTACTAATATATTTTGGTAAACCAATAAGGAAGTAGCATCCAGGTAAGAGACAATAGTAGTTTGGAGTAGGATGATAGAAATAGATAGGACTACATTTGAGAAATTCTACCTAAAAGGAATCAAAAGAATATTGAGAGGTCTTAAAGATGATCCCAGATATCTTGTGTGAGCATTTGGATAAATGATGGTCTCAGTCTCCAGGGAAGTATATACTGCCAGATATAAGTTGCCAGAAGAGTAAGGAAAGAAGGAATCCCCTTTTGGGTGGGTAAGGTTTGAAAACCTATTGAGTCATCTAAGCATGAATGTCTGTCTCACAAGCTCCACTTCTTCATTTCTAACTGAGAATCTCCATTAAAGCTTCAAACTCAGGATGATGGCAAAAAATCTCTAATTTTCTTCTGTATCTGCTCCATTTGTTGATTAATTAACACCACCAACTATGAGGGATGTTATGAATGGGGTTCCTACATGTGATTGAGAAGACTAGAATACAAAACATCTGAAGTCCCATTGGATAAGAACCTATAATACAGATTCGTTCATAAGACTGCAGTTATTTTTGCCACAAAAGTCTAATGTTAAAGAAAAAGTTAACTTACAACTTTGCAAACATTGTATGCCATTTGAAAATAAATATAAAAGCACTGAGGAATACTCTTATCTATTACTTTGCTGGGGATATTACAAGAATAAACTGTTTTAGAATAGATCCAAAATAAAGATTTTGGGGGTTAAATGCTAATAATGTTTAATTGTTTTCCTACTTCCAAATTCATTCTATGAGGCCAGCATTACCCTGATACCAAAACCAGATAAAGAATCCACTAAAAAAAAGAAAACTACAGGCCAATATCCTTGATAAACTTAGATGCAAAAATTCTAAATAAAATACTAGCAAAATGAATTCAAAATTACATTGAAAGGTATCATTCGTGCACCACAATCAAGTGGTATTTATTTCTGCATGGTAAAAATGATTCAATATACAGAAATTAATAAATGTGATATATCACACATCAATAAGAGAAAAGATAATAATATGTTCATTTCTAATAGACCCAGAAAAGGCATTTGATAAAAAACAGCATCCATTCATGATAAAAACCCTCAACAAAATAGGTTTAGAGGGAACATACCTCAATATAATAAAAGTCATATATGAAAAACCTACAGCAAACACCATTCTTAATAGAGAATAACTAAGAGCTTTCCTCTAAGTTCAGGAACAAGATAAGGATATCTAATCTCACCACTTTTATTCAACATGGTATTGAAAGTCCTTGCCACAGCAATCAAAACACAAAAAGAAATGAAAGGAATTTCTTTCATTTCAAATCAGTATGTCAAATTTCCACTCTTTGTAGATGACATGACACTATACAGAGAAAAGCCTAAAGACTACCAAAACAGTGCTAGAACATAGGGATGCCTGGGTGGCTCAGTGGTGATTGGCTCAGCGCTTGATCCTGGGGTCCCCGAATCGAGTCCCACATCAGGCTCCCCACAGGGAGCCTGCTTCTCCCTCTGCCTGTGTCTCTGCCTTTCTCTCTGTGTCTCTCATAAATATATAAATGAAACCTTTAAAAAATGTGCTAGAACATAAACTCAGTAAAGCTGCAGGATATTAAAACAATGTACAGAAACCTGTTATACTTCTGTAGGCCAATAAAGAAGCAGCAAGAAGAGAAACTAAGAAAACAACCTTATTTATAATTGCATCAAAAATAGTAAATACCTAAGAATAAACCTAACCAAGAGATAAAACACCTGTAGTCTAGATATGTATCCTGAGGCAAGGGAAACAAACAAAAATAAACTTTTGGAACTATATCAAATTTTTTTTTTAAAGTAAAAAAAATGCTCCATGCTCCCCTGCATGGAACCTGACGTGGGACTCAATCCCAGGTCTCCAGGATTAGGCCCTGGGCTGAAGGCGGCGCTAAACCACTGAGCCACCCAGGCTGCCCAAAACTATATCAAATTAAAAAGCTTCTGCACAGTGAAGGAAACAATCAACAGAACTAAAAGGTGACCTCCAGATGGGAGAAGATATTTGCAAATGACATATCCAATAAAGCGTTAGTATCCAAAACTTATAAAGAACTTACATAAAATACAACATCCAAAAAACAAATAATCCAATTAAATGTACAGAAGACATCAACATACATTTCTCTGAAGAAGATATCCAGATGGCCAACAGACACAAGAAAAGGTGTTCAACATCACTCACCATCAGGGAAATACAAACCAAAACTATAATGAGACATCACCTCACAGCAATCAGCAATTATGTGAAGAAAAGGGAACCCTCTTGCACTGTTAGTGGGAATGCACACTGGTGCAGCCATTCTGGAAAACCATATGAAGGTTCCTCAAAGAGTTAAAAATCCAGCAATTACATTAATGGGTATTTACCCAAAAAATAGAAGAACACTAATTCAAAGGGATACACATACTCCAATATTTATAGCAGCATTATTTACAACAGCCATGATATGGAAGCAGCCTAAGTGTCCAACAATTGATAAATAGCTAACGAAAATTTACATATATATATAAATGTGGCATACATATGTATACATACACACACACATATACACACAATGGAAAACTATTCAGCCATAAAAAAGAATAAAATCTTACCATTTGTAACAACATGGATATAGAGTACAGCGCTGAGTGAAATAAGTCAGAGAAAGGTAAATACATGATTTCACTCATATGTGGAATTTAAAAAACAAAACAAGGAAAAAGGAAAGAAAAAAAGAGGGAGAAAGAGAGACAAGGCAAGAAACAAACTCAATTATAGAGAACAATCTGATGACCACCAGAGAAGTGGTCGGTGGGGGATGGGTTAAATAGATGATGAGGATTAAGGAGTACACTTGTCAAGATGAGCACAGGGTGATGTATGGAGCTGTTGAATTAATATATTGTACACCTAAACTAATACAACACTCTATATAACCAACTGGAATTTTTTAAAAACTTAAGTTAAAAAATTCCTAATTGTTTTTCTGAAGTAAAAACTTAAAGCAATTATTTTTCAGCTAACAAGAAGCAGTACGATCTTTGTTAATATGTCCTATTACAGTACCACACTGCCATCTGTTGGAAGACATCACTAACAAAATGTTTTTATTCATAATCAAGTGTGTGGGGAAATTTGTGAATTTCTGAAAGAAATGGTGGCAATGGGAACTTGCATTTTGTAGGTTCCACAGGACCATAATAATTGGAAACATTTCTTGACAGGCTACCACCCCCAGGGCACTACCCAGAAAGCAAACTGAAACATACCCCCTTACCTTTTCATGAAAGGCCTACTTGGTAGTCCTGGAGCTTCAAGTTTGGCACACATCTGAAGGCCACACAAGTACTCTTAAGAAACAGGCTGAGGACATCAATTTTGCACTCTCCCTATGCCTTTCTACAGCTCACTAGTATTTCCCAGAAAGTTCACATTCATCTGAGTCCCACTTATTGTGACTTGGCAAGTAGACACCTTCAGACTGCATGGCTCTGGTAGCCAACAGGGCTTACAGTAATGGTCTTACAGGATTATGGATATTTGGATATTTTAAAAGCTGCTGCCTGAGGGTCTGGCTTCCAAACATCTGAATCTTGGTGTTGACTGAGGTCCTCCCCTTTGGCACACTGGTATTAAATACCTTCAACTACTCGGAGCTACTAAGAATAAAATAAGCTACTTGGGCAATCACAAAGGTTTGAGATAAAACTATGACCGAGGGCAAAGGTTGAACAATAAGGTTCGTCTCCTACACAAGGCTGACACTTCGAGATTGAGAGAAGTAACTGTTTCATCTAATGTATAGAAACCAACACAGAGGGATCCCTGGGTGGCGCAGCGGTTTGGCGCCTGCCTTTGGCCCAGGGCGCGATTCTGGAGACCCGGGATCGAATCCCACGTCGGGCTTCCGATGCATGGAGCCCGCTTCTCTCTCTGCCTGTGTCTCTGCCCCTCTCTCTCTCTCTGTGACTATCATGAATAAATAAATAAAATCTTTAAAAAAAAAAAAAAAAAAAAAAAAAAAAAAAAAAGAAACCAACACAGAGTTAAGCAGTTAAGCAAACAGAAGACAAAATATGCTCCAAATGAAAGAACAAGATAAGACTACAAGAAATAAAACTTAATAAAAACAGAGATAAGTAATTTATCTGATAAAGGGCTCAAAGTAATAGTCATAAAGATGCTCATCAAACTCAGGAGAAGAATGGATGAACACAGTGAGAATTTCAACAAAGAGGTAGAAAACGTAGAAAAATTCCAAAAAGAAGCCACAGAATTAAAGAATACACTAAATTAAACGGAAACATATACTACAGAGGTTTAACATCAAACTAGATAAAACAGAAGAAAGGATTAGTCAACTTGCAGACAGGGCAGAGGAACTCACCTACTAAGAGCAGCAAAAAGAAAAAATAATGAAAAAAGGTAAAGGTACCTTAAGGGACTTCTGGACAACATCAAGTAGACTAGAATGTGCATTGTAAGGGTCCCAGAAAGAAAACAAAGAGTGAGAGGGGCAAAAAATTTATTTGAAGAAATAATAGCTGAAAACTTCTGTAACCTAAGGAAACACCCAGATCCATGAAGCACAGTGAGTTTTGAATAAAAGAAACCCAAAGAGATCCACATCAAGACATATTAGAGTGTCAAAGGTTAAAGACAAGAAGAAAATCTAAAAGGAGCAAAAGAAAAATAATTTGTTATACAACAGGGAACCACGATACTATCAGCAGATTTTACAGGCCAGCAAGATGTGCCAAATAATGTTCGAAGTGCTAAAAGAAAAACATTTCCTACTAAGAATACTCTACCCAGCAAAGTTATTCAGAATTGAAGGAAGAATAAAAAGTCTTCCAGAAAAGCAAAAGCTAAGAGAGTTCACTGTCACTAAGCTGGCCTTACAAGAAATGTTAAAAAGATTTAAGCTGAAAATAAAAGGCACTAATTTAAAAAGAAAACATATGAAAGTATTAATCTCACTGAGAAAAGTAGTTATGTAGTAAAGGTAGAAGATTAATCACTTATAAAGCTAGTAGTAAAATTAAAAGACAAAAATAGTAAAAATAACTGTACTTACATTACTTAAAAAATACACAAAATAATGGGACATAAAATGTGTAGTCAAAAACACAAATCATAAGGGAAAGAGTAAAAATGTAGGCCTTTAGAATGCATTTAAACTTGTTATCAACTTAAAATAGACTGTCATAAGTATGTTTTTACATGTAAGCTTCATGAAAACCACTAAGCAAAAACAGTACATACACAGAAGATGATAAGAAATGAATTAAAGCATACCACTAAAAAAAAACTTATCAGGGATCCCTGGGTGGCACAGCGGTTTGGCGCCTGCATTTGGCCCAGGGCGCGATCCCGGAGACCCGGGATCGAATCCCACATCAGGCTCCCGGTGCATGGAGCCTGCTTCTCCCTCCGCCTGTGTCTCTGCCTCTCTCTCTCTCTCTCTGTGACTATCATAAATAAATAAAACAAATTAAAGAAAAAAAAAGTGTTCTCACAAAAAGAAAAAAAAAAAAAAACTCATCAAACCACAAAGGAAGAGAGCAAGAGAAGAACGGAAGAACTAGAAAATATCCAGAAAAAAATTAAAATAGCAATAAGTACATATCTATCAATTATCACTTTAAATGTAAACACTCTAAATTTTCCATTAAGAGACAAAGGGTAGGGATCCCTGGGTGGCGCAGCAGTTTGGCGCCTGCCTTTGGCCCAGAGCGCAATCCTGGAGACCCGGGATCGAGTCCCACATCGGGCTCCCGTGCATGGAGCCTGCTTCTCCCTCTGCCTATGTCTCTGCCTCTCTCCTCTCTCTGTGTGTGATGATCATAAATAAATAAAAATTAAAAGAAAAAAAAAGAGACAAAGGGTAACTGAATAGATAAAAAACAAGACCCATCATTCTTTTAAAATGCATGTGGAACATATTCCAGGATAGATCCTACATTACACCACAAAACAAATCTCAATATTTAAGAAGACTGAGAAATTCAAGCATCTTTTTTGACCAAGAGTATGAAACTGGAAATAAGAAGAAGAAAACTGGAAAAAACACAAACACATGAAAGCTAAACATGGTACTAAACAAACAATGGGTCTCAAAGAAAACAAAGAGGGATCAAATACCTGAGGCAAATGAAAATGGAAACACAATGGTTCAAAATCTTTGGAATGCAGCAAAAGCAGTACTAAGAGGGAAGTTTATAGCAATATAGGCCTGGCCCATCTCAAAAAACAAGAAAAATTTCAAAGAAACAATAAAACTGTACACATAAAGAAAATAGAAGCACTTGATGGGATGAGCACTGAGTGTTATACTACATGTTCGCAAAATGAGGGTAAATTTTAATAAGGTAAAAAAAAAAAAAGAAAATCGTTTTGAACTGAAAAAAAAAATAGAAAATAGAAAAAGAACAAAGCCCAAAGTTAGTAAAAGAAAGGAAATAATAAAGATTAGCTTGAAAATAAATGAAGTAAAGTCTTAAAAAAAAAATAGAAAAGAACAATGAAACCAAGAGCTGGTTCTTTGAAAAGATAAACAAAATTGATAACCTTTACCCAGAGTCATCAAGAAAAAAAAAAAAAAAAAGACTGGGATCCCTGGGTGGCGCAGCGGTTTGGCGCCTGCCTTTGGCCCAGGGCGCGATCCTGGAGACCCGGGATCGAATCCCGTATCAGGCTCCCGGTGCATGGAGCCTGCTTCTCCCTCTGCCTGTGTCTCTGCCTCTCTCTCTCTCTCTCTCTGTGACTATCATAAGTAAATAAATAAAAATTAAAAAAAATTAAAAAAAAAAGACTAAAATAATATCAGAAATGAAATAGAAGTCATAACCCACACCACAGAAACATAAAGGATTATTAAGCTATTATAAATATATGCTGACAAATTGGACAACCTAGAAGAAATTAATAAATACCTAAAATCACAGTTTTCCAAAATGGAATCAGGAAGAAATAAATAATCCAAACAGACTGATTACTGGTAATGAACCCGAATCATTAATCAAAAACCTCCCAACAATTCCAGGACTAGATGGTTTCACTGGTGAATTCTATAATCATTTAAATATCAAATTCTTCCAAAAATTCAAAGAGAGGGATCCCGGGGTGGCTCAGCAGTTTGGTGCCTGGCTCCAGCCCAGGGCATGATCCTGGAGTCCTGGGATCAAGTCCCGCATCAGGTTCCCTGCATGGAGCCTGCTTCTCCCTCTGCCTGTGTCTCTGCCTCTCTCTGTGTCTTTCATGAAAAATAAAATCTTAAAAAAAAAAAAAAATTCAAAGAGGAGGAAATGGTTCCAAATTCATTTTTTAAGGCCAGCATTACCCTTATACCAAAACCAGACAAACAGTGCAAAAAAAGAAAAAAGAAAGACAGCAAGAAAAAAAGAAAAAAATTACAAACATCATCCTTGATGAGCTGATACAAATATCCTCAACAAAATATTAGTAAATTGAATTCAACAATACATTAAAATGATTATTCGTCATGATTAAGTAGGATTTGTTCCAGGGATGTAAGGATGCTCCAATATCCACAAATAAATCAACAATGATGCATCACATTCATAAAATGAAAGGCAAAAATCATACAATCATTTCAATAGAAGCAGAAAAGGCATATGCCATTCATGATCAAAACCCTCAACAAAGTGGGAATTGAGGAAACATACCTCCACATAATGAAGTCCATTTCTGAAAAGCACACAGCTAACGCCATGCTCAATGGTGAAAGCTGAAAGCTCTTTCTCTAAGATCAAGAGCAAGACAGGGAGGCCCACTCCTGCCACGTTTATGCAACATAGTATTAGAAGTTCTAGCCACAGCAATTAGGCAAGAAAAATAAACAAAAAGCATCCAAACTGGTAAAGAAGTAAAACTGTCACTATTTGCAGCTGACATACTACATACAGAAATCCCTATGATGACACAAACAAAACTATTGAAATAATGAATTCAGTAAAATTGTAGAACACAAAGCTAATATACAAAAATCTGTTGCACTTCTAGCAGAAAGAGAAATTATAGAAAAAAATCCCATTTACAATTCATCATAAAGAATAAAATACCGAGGCTGAGGAAAAAATTTATCCAAGGAAGTGAAAAACCTATATTATGAAAACTGTAAGAAATAGGTGAATGAAATTGAAGAGGACACAAAAAAATGAAAAAAAATTCCACACTCATGGATTGGAAGAATTAATCTTGTTAAAATGTCCATACCACCCAAAGCAATCTACAGATTCAATGCAATCCCCAACAATATACCAATAATATTTTTCACAGAACTAGAACAAATAATTCCAAAATTTGTATGGAACCACAAAAGACCCTGAAAAGCCAAAGCAATCTGGATAAAGAATAAAGCTAGAGGTATCACAGTCTCAGATTTAAAACTATATTACATAGCTATAGTAATCAAAACAGTATGGTACTTGCACAAAAACAGTCAGTGGAACAGAAATGAGCACAAAAATAAAACCATACTTACATGGTAAATCAGTATGCAACAAAAGAGGCACAAACACACAATGGGGAAACAACAGTCTCTTCAGTAGAGAAAACTGGTACTGGGAAAATTGGAAAGCTACATGCAAAAGAATGAAATTTTATTTATCACTGTACCATTATTTTTTCAGCTATTCCCCTGACGTTGGAATTGTAAATTTTTGTGGGAAATTGAGATCCCTCTGAATAACTGTGACCAATGGGGAAATGCAGAAAAAAAGACAACAGTATAGTTCAACCAAACCTTAGAAAAAATAAATTGTTGGCTGCCTGCTAGACCATCCCTAACACCCTCTCCTTCCAATTGCAACAGCTTTCATAAACTCCTGTTTAATAGTCCCTCATCATTGTTACAGCCCATACCCCACAATAAACAGCAACTTCTCATTCTTCACTGATAAATATCATGGGTATTTTTGCACTGGGGGAGGAAAACTTACCTGTCAAAAGCAGCAATATTCACAGCATACCAGAGTAACTGCCAAAGTATCCACCTAGAACAGCAGAATAATAACAGATTAACAGATTCAAATCTTTGGAACTATACAAGTATGCAAAATCACCTCCATTTTAGAGTCTGCCATGATGGGTAACTTACCCTCTAACATTAAAAACACAGAATTAAGGGGGAAAAAAACAGTATAGATTATAAGGAAGTTAAAAAAAAAAAAAAAAAAAAGATTATAAGGAAGTTTAGGACTTGGGAAACTATTGAGGTAAACCTTTCATTTAGTCTGAATTCTAATCATTCTAATAAGCTCAAGGAGCCCCACGTCCTAAGACAAAAACTTCTATATCGCTTCAATTAGGAGACAGCCCTTTGAATTTATATTTATAGAAAGGTAAACGTGATAATATATGCTTAAAACACACAGTTCTGTTAAATTCCCTATTTTGTGTAAAGGACAAAAATCACTGAAACATACGTGTAGTTCCTCAAAAAGTTAAACAGAGAATTACTCTATGATCCAGTAATTCCACTTCTGGGTACACATCCAAAAGAACACAAACTGGTATCTGCGTACCAATGCTCATAACACTATTCACAAAAGCCAAAAGATGGAAATGACTCAAATGTCTACTAATAGGTAAATAAAATGTGATATACACATACAGTGAAATATCATTTAGCCTTAAAAAGGAAATTCTGCAACATAACATGGATAAACCTTAAAGACATCATGCTACATGAAATAAACAGATACAAAAGAACAAATACCGTATGATTCCATTTACATTAGTTACTTGGAATAGTCAAACTCGGAGACAAAAATTGGATGGTGGCTGTCAACAACCGGAGAGAGGGGCACTATGGTGTTATTATTTAATGAGAACAAGGTTTCAGTTTGGAAGATAAGAGCTCTGGAGAGGATGGTGGTGATAGCTGCATAATAATATAAATGCACCTAGGTCACTGAATTGTACAGTAAAAATGTTTAGAATGCTAGATTTCATGAAATGTACATTTTACCACAATTAAAAAAACAAAAACAAAAACTCTGAAGCAAACAAACACCAAGTCAAAACACACAGAGTTCTAACAAATCAGGCCAAAGGATGATAATGAGGCCTTGGGCATCGTATGTAAAATAGAGATGCAACTTTTTCTAGGGAGCTGTGTTATATAGCTTTCCTCAGTTTCTCAAAATGTTCAGAGATCCTAAAAATACTTTTATTACCACTACCTTTAATCCAATGAGAAAAGTATGAAAATAATTTTATCAGGATTTTATTAAACTACTATCTCCAGCATGCCCCAATCAATATAGAACCAGCATACTTACATTCAAGCCCTGCACACAAAAACCTTCAAATAAACTTCTGCTGGTATAAGTTAAGTACCTACTATTTGTCCAATATGACTCTCGCAAATCTAATGCAATGTATTAAAAATGAGTAAGAGAATATGCAAATAGCTTCTAGGAGTCTATCTGAAAAACAAAATTAAATGAAATACAAAATTAAATGAACCAACAAAGCAGGTTATAGTATATTTTTCAAGGCAGAGGGTGGAGAGACACCAGTGTCTGAAACGATGAAACTATAAAGCTAACTATAGTATCAGGGACTCAGACATCACACTAAGCAGTGTCAGTTTCCATAACCCCCATGATTTAACAACAGCAGCCCAAACTGCCACCCGGAAGCCTTTTATAGGAAAAGATGGGCAGTCCTGACAACACAAAAATGCAAAACATTAGTATAGTAAGAAATACAAAACAAAGTTAACAGGCAAATAGACTGAAAATATCTGCCACATATCTAGCAGCCAATGGGTTAATATCTCTACACAAAGAACTTCTACCAATCTATAAGGAAAAGACAAAACTCAATAGAGAATGGACAAATTACATAAACTGGTTCCCCCCTGCTCCATTTTTCAACTATTAAAATGCTGTGGGCAGCCCTGGTGGCTCAGCGGTTTAGCGCCGCCTTCAGTCCAGGGCGTGATCCTGGAGTCACGGGATTGAGTCCTGTGTCAGGCTCCCTACATGGAGCCTGCTTCTCCCTCTGCCTGTGTCTCTGCCTCTCTCTCTCTCTCTCTGGTCTCTCATGAATAAATAAATACAATCTTTAAAAAAATAAAAATAAAAAATAAAAAATAAAAATAAAAATAAAATGCTGCTCACAGGTTCTTGACAGCATGTTTTCCTGGGCCTGGTCTTTTCTACACATAACAGTTATGGTTCAACTCACTCTCTGCATCACCCCTTCAGACCTATAACCTGGTCTCCAAGAAGAGTAAAAATTAACCTCATGTGATTTTTATTTAAAAGAATTATATCACAATCTACAAGACTTGTCACATGTCTGATACAGGACCTGGAATATACAAAGAACTCTTACAGGAGTAGCTAGCTGGTTCAGTCAGTGGAGCATGCAACTCTTGATCTCGGGGTTGTGAGTCTGAACCCCACGTTGGTTGCAGTAATTGCTTAAAAAGTAATCTAGGGCTACCCGCCCAGGTGGCTCCGCGGTTTAGCACTGGCCTTCAGCCAAGGGCGTGATCCTGAAGACCTGGGATCGAGTCCCAAGTCAGGCTCCCTGCATGGAGCCTGCTTCTCCCTCTGCCTGTGTCTCTGCCTCTCTCTGTCTCTCATGAATAAATAAATAAAATCTTTAAAAGACAAAAAAAACAGGTAATGACAAGTGCTGGCGACAACATGAAAGGATTAGAACCTTCATATACCGCCAATCAGAATATAACAGAATAGACACTTTGGAAAAGTCTGGCAGTTCCTCAAAATGTGAAACATAGAGTTACCATATGACTGAGCAATTCTAATCTTAGGTATATACCCAAGAGAAATGAAAACATGATGATGTTTACACAAAAACCTGGACATGAACGTTCCTAGCAGCGGTATTCATAATGGCCAATACTCAAAGGTCTACCAACGGACCAATGGATAAAGGGTAGTATATCCATACAATGAGATACTATTTAGCAGTAAAATGGAATGAAGCGCTGATACAAGTTACAACATGCCTGCATAGGCATATATATAGACAGCAGATTAGTACCTGCATAGGGGTAGGAGCTCGGGGGAGTAGGGGAAAAAATCAGAAGATTCCTCATGGGTCAAGGCTTCTTTCTGGGGTGATGAAAATACTTTAAAATTGATTACAGACTGCACAACTTTGTAAATATACTAAAACTCAATGTATATTTTAAACAGGTAAATGCTACAGGTATGTGAACTATTATCTCAATTAAGCTGTTACTTCTTAAAAGGATTTTCTTTCTAGCGTATCCCTAGCTCTTAGGACAGTCCCTGGCAATTATAGGAATTCAATAAACTGACAAAATGGAAAAATAAACTTCAAAAGGCAGGTAAACCATTGCAAAACTTTGTCACACCCAAAGTAATGAAATTGCTACATACTGTAGCTGGAGCATATGGTGTGTGTGTTGGCGTATTTTCCATCAAAGGAGACTGAAAAACTCAGCATCAGCAAGGAGACCTTGAAAGGTCTGGAAGCCGGGCTAAGGAATCCGCATTGCCCTGAATCAATAGGAAGGCCGGTAAGATTGTGAGCATGGGAATAACACGATCAGATGGATTTTCTATGTGCAGAGTTTAAGCAGAGGTTTGTTAACTTTTTTTTTTTTTTTTAGATTTTATTTATTCACAAGAATACACAGAGAGGAGAGGCAGAGACACAGGCAGAGGGAGAAGCAGGCTCCATGCAGGGAGCCCGACCTAGCACTGGATCCTGGGACCCCGGGATCACGTCCTGGGCCAAAGGCAGATGCTCAACCACTGAGCCACCTGGGCTGCCCGGTTTGTTACTTCTATGCAAATATGAAATAGAGGGGGAAAAAAGTGCCTTAGAAATAAAGCACAAGTAAGAATGAGGAACATTCAAGGAGCAAGTATCAAAGTGTAAGAATCTACGGATTTTTAATATTATACACGACACACCGACTGACGCTCACACATGCTCGTATGTCCTTGTCTCCAACAATCTAGTCATTTCTACTGTCAGAACCCTGCATGGAATTCAAGAGTGATGGGGACTAAAGTCACCATGACCAACTGTCAGAAAATTCTTCTCTATGATCATCGAGGCAGGGTCTTCCTCACAGGGTTGTAACTCAGGACCATCAACAAAGTGCCCGATTCCACCGCTCAGAGGGGACGCCCCACTCTTCACAAATGTGCTCTCAGGTACGCAGGGCCGGGCAGGGTAGGGCAAGGTAGGGTAGGGCCGGGTAGGGTAGGACAGGGTAGGGTAGGGCAGGGCCATCCAAGCCGGGCAGGGTAGAGTAGGGTAGAGTAGGGCAGGGCCAGGTAGGGCCAGGTAGGGCAGGGGAGGGGAGGGCCGGGCAAGGTAGGGCAGGGCCGACTGGGCCTGGCAGGGTAGAGTAGGGCAGGGTAGGGTAGGGCAGCGCAGTGTAGGGCAGGGCCACGCAGAGTAGGGTAGGGTAGGGTAGGACCGGGTAGGGTAGAGCAGCGCAGTGTAGGGCAGGGCCACGCAGGGTAGAGTAGGGTAGGGTAGGACCGGGTAGGGTAGGGCAGCGCAGTGTAGGGCAGGGCCACGCAGAGTAGGGTAGGGTAGGGTAGGACCGGGTAGGGTAGAGCAGCGCAGTGTAGGGCAGGGCCACGCAGGGTAGAGTAGGGTAGGGTAGGACCGGGTAGGGTAGGGCAGCACAGTGTAGGGCAGGACCACGCAGAGTAGGGTAGGACCGGGTAGGGTAGAGCAGCGCAGTGTAGGGCAGGGCCACGCAGGGTAGATAGAGTAGGGTAGGGTAGGACCGGGTAGGGTAGGGCAGCGCAGTGTAGGGCAAGGCCACGCAGAGTAGGGTAGGGTAGGGTAGGGTAGGACCGGGTAGGGTAGGGCAGCGCAGTGTAGGGCAGGGCCACGCAGGGTAGGGTAGGGTAGGACCGGGTAGGGTAGGGCGGCGCAGTGTAGGGCAGGGCCAGCCGGGCAGGGTAGAGTAGGGTAGAGTAGGGTAGGGCCAGGCAGGGTAGGGCAGGGTAGGGCAGCGCAGGGTAGGGTAGGACAGGGCTAGGTAGGGCAGGGTAGGGCAGGGCAGGGTAGGGCAGCTTAGGGCGGGGCAGGGCCACCTGCTGGCGGCCCCGAACCCCCGAACCCCGGGGCAGGCGGGCGAGGGGGGCACCCTGCAGCCCCTGGCAGCCTCCTGCAGCCCCTGGCAGCCTCCTGCAGCACCCGGCAGCCCCCTGCAGCCTCCTAGGGCGCTGCGCCCACAGGGACCCCGACACCACGCAGGCAGCAGGCGGGTTGCCCCCGCGACCAAGCCCCGGGAGGAGACCCCCGCCGGCAGCCCCGTCGCGCGCGCGCGCGCACACACACACACACACACACACACACATACGCAACCGTGCAGGCTGCGGCGACAAACGTCTCCGAGGGTGAAAGGAACGCGAGGCTCGGAGCCGCGGGGGCGCTGACCTTTCCGGGCCGCAACCGCGCGCCGCAGGAAGCGCGCGCCTGCCTTCCTTCCGGGGGCGGAAGTGCGGGTACGCGCGCCCCCAGGCCGGCCCGCCCCGCGAGGAGCAGCGGAGACTTCCGGCGCGGCGTCCCCGCGGGCTAGAGCGTCCGGACGCGCCGGGGCGGGGGCGGGGGCGGGGCACGCCGGGCCAGGTCGGAGTCGCGGGCCGAGGCCGCCGCGGACGCTCGGCCCCGCCCGGGGAGCGAGGTGGGCCCCGCAGAGCCCGCCCTTCTGTCCCGCCCCGCGCCGCGCCGCTGCGGCAGCCCCCGCGGAGCCCACTCGCCGCCTTCGCCTGACACACGGCAGCACGACAGTCTTATCCATCCAATCGCTGCGAAATGCCTACGGCGCTCCAGGGAATGCGAGGGCAAGAAGAAGAAGAAGAAAAAAAAAGAAAAACGTAGACGACTTGAGTTAAGTAGCGCGAGGAACGGTAACAGCATTTTTACCCGGTGCGTTTGTTCCAAGGATGTAAAGCGCTCAGGTGGCGTCTGGGCCTCCGCGGTCGTACGCCGCAGCCGTGCCCACCGCCCTGTTGGTCGTCCTGCCGTCACCGCGTAGGAGGATGGCGGCCTGGGAAGCCCTCGGCTGAGGAAGAATTCTTGAGAGGACTTCCGTGCAAAAGAGGTGGGTTTGGGTTTTTTTTTTTTTTTTAAGATTTTACTTATTTATTCATAGACACAGAGAGAGAGAGAGACCCAGGCCGAGGGAGAAGCAGGCTTCACGCAGGAGCCCGACGCGGGACTCGATCCCGTGACCCCGGGGTCACGACCTGGGCCGAAGGCGGGTGCTTAACCGCTGAGCCCCCCGGGGATCCCCAAGAGGTGGTTTTCATTAAACGTCTACTGACAGGACCTGTGGACAGAAAGCTGCATGGGGTCGTGAGGGGTAGTGATTATACACCTTCAACTTGGGGTGGGGGGCGATAGTCTCTAAGTCTGTAAGTTTCAAAGGAATTCTGGAAACAAGGTTGCCAGGACCTTGAAGGCGTTAGTTATTGTTGGGAAAAGGTCATATATTATTGTCTAATAAACCCTTAGGGCGCCCGGGTGGCTCTGCGGTTTAGCGCCACCTTCCGCCCAGGTCGTGACCCCGGGGTCGCGGGATCGAGTCCCGCCTCAGGCTCCCTGCGTAGAGCCTGCTTCTCCCTCTGCCTGTGTCTCTGCGTGTTGTGTGTGTGTGTCTCTCATGAATAAACAAATAAAATCTTAAAAAAAAAGATAAAAAAAGAAAACATTGGTCATAAGACACCCCACCCCCCCCCCCGCCAGATACGTATCCATAGGTCCTGTGCTTGGAAGATGGTTGCTAACATGTATCTTGACTCCAGAATAAAAATAAAGGAAGTTTCCAAAGGAATTTTTATATGTTAAAGAAGACCTGCAGGGTCCTGGCGGGTCAGGCCAAGGTTGCCCTTTTGCCCTTAGCAAAGCCAACATGGGGGCCGCTGAGCCCGTAGAAGAATGTCACTCCGCCCGTTTCAAGGACTCGTCAATGGGCTGCAAGTAGGGAGGGAATTAATTTTCCTTCTGCCATTGTTTCCCACATGATTATCGCCACTATTACCATCATTATTGACTTTTTTTTCTTTTCACGTAAGTTTGAAGTCCAGGTACCTTTCCTCCAAAAAAGTAGGGTCTCGGCATTGGTGGGTCCCCTAAATTTGATGTGTTACATGACCGGACTAGTCAAGTGTAATCTCATGTCGTTTAAACCTGGAGCTCACCCTCTTTCTGAAGTTCTTATGGGGATATCTAATACGTTTCCTTATTTTCTGATAGAGGTGAAGATAAAATGAGTTTAGGTAGCGCTAGTAATGTTGTAAGTGCCCAAAATTATTAGCTATTGTTGTTGAGACAGGGATTCTACTTCTTAGAGCCACAAGTATCCTTATCTGGATTCTCTCTCTCTCTCTCTCTCTCTTTCTGTCTTTCCTATATATAAGGAAAGGA
This sequence comes from Canis lupus baileyi, assembly GCF_048164855.1. Lineage (NCBI taxonomy): Eukaryota > Metazoa > Chordata > Mammalia > Carnivora > Canidae > Canis > Canis lupus. The sequence continues at coordinate 49,954,820 of NC_132858.1, forward strand.
TCTGTTTTGCTACCTGTTAACTTCTAAGGATCCAGGGCAGGGGTAGGAGGTGGAGAGATGAGAGACGGTTGACTAGAGTGCTGTCAGTTGTGGGGTGATATTAAGTGGTCAAATGGTTGCTTTAAGAAATGCACTTAACAGCAACAGAATGGAACCACCGTGTCTAGTGTCTCTCTCAGCAGCAGCCTAGAACTATGAAACTAGAGTTTCTACGTATGGTAGTTGTTCATATACACGAAAGTATCATTTTCTGCTTATTAATATTCTAACTAAGTGATTTTATTGTTTGGAGTTGGGTCTTTTAGATTTTCTATCATTACAATCATGTCATTGAGATGATGACAAAATCCTTTCCAAATTTTATACCACTAATTTGTCATATCTAACTGTATTGGCTAGTTATTTCCAATAAAAATATTTAATAATAGTGAACATAGTATAGGCTTCTTTGTCTTATTCTACCTTTAACGGGACATCTCTAGAACTTTCCCATTAAGTATGCTACTGGCTTGGGAGACTAAGGTAAATCTTTTATCTTTTATCATATTAAGGAAGTGCCCAGCTACTAAGAGAATAGGAAAAATTTTGACACAAAGCATTGAGCATGCCCCTACATCTTGTCATAAAAGTAGGTATAAACTAGATAATATTTGCCTCAGAGACACTAATGAAATTCACATTAGCTAGGTTGGAATCAGTGTTCTTTCTTAATCTTACATACTATCATCATGAAATTGAATACTGACTAGGTTGTTTATAAGAAATCTCCCTGTGGAAAGGAGAGAAAATGTGTGGGTAATAGGGAGACAGAACATGAGAGACTCCTAACTCTGGAAAACGAATAAGGGGTGGTGGAAAGGGAGGTGGGGGTGACGGGCACTGAGGGGGGCACTTGATGGGATGAGCACTGGGTGTTATGCTGTATGTTGGCAAATTGAACTCCAATAAAAAAAAAGATTTGAAAATAAATAAATAAATAAATAAATAAATAAATAAACAAACCCCCCTGTGATATCCTGATTTTTAACCCTGGAAAAGTTCTTTTTTTATCTTTTATAGAATATCACCTTTAATCCAAAGTCTATGCTTGTTCTATACATTGTGGGGAATTGCATGGATCTTCTATAGTTTGGTTATCAAAGTTGTGTCTGTCCAAATATGCTGGTTGTGGAAAATAGGAACATTTTATGATGATAGAGAGATTAGGTCATCAAGAGATATAACAATCTTAAACTTGTATGCAGCATAGCGGAGGTTTGATATATGTGAAACCAAAAGTGAAAAGAGAATTAGAAAAACAAAAAATTACAATGGGTGATTTTAACCTTCATGTCTCAGAAATTAATAGAACTAGACAAAACTGTAAGTGTATGGAAGACTGAAAAACATTATCAGCCAACTTGACCTATTGACATTTATAGAACACTTTGTAAAAAGCAAAATATCTTGTTTAAGTGCATAGAATATTCACTTTTATGGGGTTCATAAAACAAATCTCAAATTTAAATATAGACTAAAATCACTCAATATGTTGTCTGACTATAATGCAATTATATGTGACATAATTAACTTATATTTATAATATATTTAATATATAATTTAATTGGAAATTAATAATAGTAAGGTTTCTGAGAAAGCTCCAAATATTTTGAAATTAACATATTTTAAAATAGCCTATGGGTCAAAGAAGAAATCACAAGGAAGCGGATAAATATCTTGAACTGAATAAAAATAAAAACATATCCAAAAGTGTAGAACACAGAGCAAGTGACGCTTAGAGGGAAAAATTATTGCTTTATATGTTTATATTAGAAAAAACGGAAAACCTAAATTATGTAAGTTTCCACCTTAAGGGATTAAGAGGAAGAAAACAAAAGAGCAACGGAAATAGATACTTTTGGAAATTAATTGAATAGAAAATGTGTTTCTTTTAAAGCGTTAAATTAGTAAACATCTAGCTACAGATCTGATCAATCAAAAAAAGAGGTTGGGAGACCAAATTACCAATACCAGAAATGAGAGAAAAGAAATCACAGATCCTATAGACATTAGAAATGAATAAATAAATAGGATTCTTCTTCTAGTAATAGCTAAGTACTTCCTATTGAAGCAACCCTCCTACAGGTAAAAACTGCAAACTCTGGGCCAAGTAGAAAAAATAACTCCCTGAAAAGAACAGCACAGGAATTCTCCTCCTACACTGGAGGAGAATTAGTGCTTTTGTAAAAAAAAGAAATGAGACAGTGAATTTCCCATTTGTATGGCTTTTTGCCTGAGGGCAAACCCCAGTTGTTATTCTCAGTCCCGAAAGAGTTTGGGACTACTAGAACAACTGCAAAGTAGGAGGTCATCAAAGAAAGGAAATCCCCAAAAGAAAGAAGTCAAAAAGGAAGAAGACCACATTCTGTGTATAAAATGGCTATATTTCTGTCTGACACCTGAAACACATGTGTGGAGCTGACTTTTGAGCTATTGAGAGCTCAAAAATTGAAGAGACATCGTCTGCTGCCCACCACAGTTGAGACTAACAGAACTGAAGAGAAATAGACAAATCCACAATTATAATTGGAGCTTCTCTTCTTGCTTTCTTTCTAACAGTTGGAACTTTCAACAGTCTTCTCTCAGTAGTTAGTATGAGATCTAAGTAAAAGTTTAGTAAAGGCTATAGCATTATCAACCACCTACCTTGATCTAATTGTTACTTTATAGGACACTGCACTCAACAACTGTAGAATACACATTCTTTTTAAATATACACACTTTGTTCACCAAAATACATCATAAGCCAGACTATGAAACAAGTCCTAATAAATTATAAAAGATTAAAATCATGCATTAAGTTTCCTATCAAAGATAGAATTAAATCAGAAATAAGTAATGGAAAAATATCTGGAAGACCCCTAAATATTTGTAGATACTTAGAGAATAATGTATAGCTTTAAATACTTGTTTTTCAAAAGAAGAAATGTATAACTCATGACCTAAGTTTCTACCTTAAGAAGCTGGGAAAGGTAGAGCAAGTAAGGCCAAAAAGATAGAAGGAAGTAATACTAAAGATAAAAGCATAAATCAGTGCAATTGAAGACTAATAACATTATATTTAAAAAACTAAAGACTAGATCTTTGACATATCAACAAGATCCATAAATTACTAGCTAGGCTAATTAAGAAAACAAAAATTAACTATCAGGAATGAAAGAGGAGTTATCACTACAGATCCTACAAACATTAAAACTTGAAGGTGGGATGGACTCTGAGATGCTCTGAGAAGCAAGAGGTTAGTCATAGGATATTGGCCATTCTAGGAAAGGAATATAACCATGGGTGAAACAGTGCTCTTCAACTGAGGGAGCTCTTAGGAGACAGGTTGTGTATCCCAGCAACTACCATTGACTTATGAGGGGAAGAGAAGCAAATCTAGGGAGAGTCAGGTTATATTTAAGACAGCAACAAAAGAAGAAGGAAAAAAGTAAGTTAGATAAAGTTGCCTAGAAAATGTCCTAAAATGATAGGGGATTTAGACAAAGGAAAGGAAGAACGTTTCCACCTGTGGAAATACTGTGACACAAAGCATACAGTTAAGAAAATTAGGAACTAATTTCTAAAATTATATATACATATTGTGAGCTTGCAAATATGCTATAGGAGTACTTTTTAAAACTTTTATTTTGCTGCTATAAACATTGAGGTGCATGTGCCCCTTCAAATCCATGATTTTTGTATCCTTTGGATAAATACCTAGTAGTGCAATTGCTGGTTTCGTAGGGTAGCTCTATTTGTAACTTTTCGAGGACCCTCCATACTGTTTTCCATAGTAGCTGCACAAGTTTTGCATTCCCACCAACAGTGTAAGAGGGTTCCCCTTTCTCCACATCTGAGCCAACATCTTGTTTCCTAAAATGTTAATTTTAGCCATTTTGACCAGTGTGAGGTGGTATCTCATTGTAGCTTTGATTTGTATTTCCTTGATGCAGAATGATGGTGAGCATTTTTTCATGTGTCTGTTGGCCATTTGTATATCTTTGGAGAAATGTCTGTTCATGTCTTATGCCCATTTCTTGACTGGATTTTTTGGGTTTTGGTGTTGAGTTTGATTAGTTCTTTATAGTCTTTGTATATTAACCCTTTATGATTTGAGAATATCTACTCCCATTCTGTAGGTTGCCTTTTAGTTTAGTTGGTTGTTTCCTTTGCTGTGCAAAAACTGTATGCAACTGATGAATCACTAAAGTCTACCCCTGAAACTAATATATATTTTTTAGAATATGGAAACTGGTCCAAACATTATCAGCAATATATTGTTTTTGCTTTTTTCTTAAAATATTTTGAGACCACTTTTGATATACACACATATAATTCTGTGGTCAAAACAAACAAATAGGACTTTAATGAGACTAAACAAAAATGCAAAACTTAAACAAAATTTAAAAATTTGAAAGCATAACCTAAATTTTTCTGCATAGCTGAAATCTAAAGCAAGTCCTGTTGCAGGGGTGGGAGGGGGTATTGACAGGAAGATAAAGCAGGGTTTTTTATAATGTCTTGCACCTTTAAATGTTGCAAAAAATAATTTCACTCCATAGGCTGAAAATGTTTCACAGATAGTTCATTCCTATATCTTTTTTTTTTTTTTTAATTTTTTTATTTATTTATGATAGTTACACACACAGAGAGAGAGAGAGAGGCGCAGAGACACAGGCAGAAGGAGAAGCAGGCTCCATGCACCGGGAGCCCGACGTGGGACTCGATCCCGGGTCCCCAGGATCGCGCCCTGGGCCAAAGGCAGGCGCCAAACCGCTGCGCCACCCAGGGATCCCCATTCCTATATCTTTAGGCACCATAGCTGTGGCAGTGCCTCCTTTTGCAAGGTAAACTGCAGTGCTGGATTTGGAATGAACTGCCCTGTTACTGCCACTGTTGTTGACCTCACAGTCCAGTGGTTCAGTGGAAAAGACCCAGGTGGAGGAGCACCACCACTTAAGAGAATAGGGAGTTTTTACACAGTTAACATGATAACTAAATTGAATTTAAATTAAAAAATTTTTAAATTTTTTTTTTTTTTTTTATTATAGTCACACACACACACAGAGAGGCAGAGACACAGGCAGAGAGAAAAGCAGGCTCCATGCACTGGGAGCCCGACGTGGGATTCGATCCCGGGTCTCCAGGATCGCGCCCTGGGCCAAAGGCAGGCGCCAAACCACTGTGCCACCCAGGGATCCCAAAAAAAATTTAAATAAATAAAACTTTCTTATTTTGAAATAATTATAGATTCACAGGAAGCTTGTAAAAAGAATCTAAAGGAATGTCCTGTGTACCAGGACCCAGTTTTCTCCAGTGGTAACCTTTTTTGTTAACTATACTATAATATCAAAACAAGTAAATTGATATTAGCATAATCCAAGAGTTTATTCAAATTTCACCAGTCATCTATGCACTCATTTGTGTATATGTGTACACGTGTGTATTTCTATGCAATATTATCACATGTTTAAATTCATGTAACCACTACCCCAATCAAGGATCCCTGGTACTACCCCTTTCATAGCCAGTCGATTCCTGTCTTTCCTGCCTCCACTGCCACCTTGTAACCCCTGGCGATCACTAATCTGTTCTCCATCTCTATAATTTTGTGGCAAGCATGCAGTTAGTTCAGTTAAAATACAGCTTGAATCACGGCCTATCGTTATTTTGTGGAAAAGCATCATCTTCACCTTAGACTTTGAAACTTCTCATGAATCTTTTCATTAGTAGTCAAATTTTCCAAGATAATTTCTACCAAGGTTATTGCAAACCAGCTGTCTTTAAATTTGTATTCTCTAATTCTTCCCTCTTACTTCTAGAAGATGATGTTGTCAAATATTTTACAAATGAATCATGACCATCAGATGTGGGTTGTTGTTTTTTGTTTAAAGATTCTATTTACCTATTCATGAGGGACCCAGAAAGAGAGACAGAGACACAGGCAGAGGGAGAAGCAGGCTCCATGAGCTGCTTCTGAGCTGCCCTGAGCTGTCCAGGTGTCCCACAAAAAATCTTTAAATTTTGCTTTAAAAATTTACTGTCAGTATATCTTCCTTGATCCTTTCTTCCACTACAAAGGCACAGATAATCTTACTAATCTCTGTTATTTATTGTGGAAACTTTCTCTGAAAATATCCCCTCCTTCTCTGAGATCATTATCTGACCACCTCCCCCCATTCCTTGCATCCCAATTTAAGTGGTTCTTTTTTTAATCTATATGCATGTTTTTAACCCTGTTACAAATATTGTTTGTATCTGGGTCAGATGAAGTTCCCAGCCACAAAGAGAGATGCAAACTATATACTAACAGCTTAAATTCAGCTAGGCACACCAGTGTGATCCTATTCGTTGCCAGATACCAAAAATACTTTTGTACAAGTTAATAAATAGCTGATACCAGAAGACCCTACGATAAACTTAGGCACAACTAGGTCCCATCTCTGAGACCCATCAGATATCCTATTAGCCAGAAACCAAAGGTCTGGCATTATAGACAGCTTCTGTTCTGTTTTGAATATTCCTCCCTCTTCTACCACTAAGTACAATAAAAATGTGATCGATGCTGTATTGGTGATTTTTTAAAGTTTTATGAAAACTCAGAGAATGGAGTACTCTTTGACAACAGAAGGTAAGATTAGGAGAGTCAAGAGAACATCCGAGAAAAGTTTACAGGGTATATTAGTGCTTCCCAACTGGTGATAAATAATAGTAATAATAAATACCATTTTTTCAGTGCTTACTATGTCATAGGCTCTGCGCCAAATTCCTTTTACAAACATTTACTGCATTTATTGCTCACAAAACTGCAAGACATATAATTACAATTCTATTTTATAGATGAGCAGTATTCTTCACCATCTGATACTGATAGAGCTGAACCAGTTTTTCAAAGCTATCCATTTTAATTAGTCACAGTGTTGTGATTAGTCAGCACCTGGACCATGCCAATTATTAATAATTTTGGTTTTTTTTTAATTTTTATTTATTTATGATAGTCACACAGAGAGAGAGAGAGAGGCAGAGACATAGACAGAGGGAGAAGCAGGCTCCACGCACCGGGAGCCCGACGTGGGATTCGATCCCGGGTCTCCAGGATCGTGCCCTGGGCCAAAGGCAGGCACTAAACCACTGCGCCACCCAGGGATCCCTATTAATGATTTTGAACATCATTCCTACAGATAAAAAATCAGAAACTAAGAATAAATCAGTAGCAAAAGATCACATACCAAAGAGTAGAACTGGGATTTCAATCCAAGGCTGAACTAGTCTAAAGTTCATGTTCTTTTTTTTTTTTTTAATTTTTATTAATTTATGATAGAGAGAGAGAGGCAGAGAGAGAAGCAGGCTCCATGCACCGGGAGCCCGACGTGGGATTCAATCCCAGGTCTCCAGGATCGCGCCCTGGGCCAAAGGCAGGCGCCAAACCGCTGCGCCACCCAGGGATCCCTAAAGTTCATGTTCTAAACCACTTTCTTACCTACATGTCTTTTTTTTTTTTTTAACCCACATTTCAACTATGAAGACAACTTAAAAAAACTTCCATAATATGTTTTTCCTCTTTATATCTTCTGGGAAGGTAAGTGGTACCATATGTTTTTCATCTCCCAAAAGCCCTCCATAAGAAACAGATGAATAAGGTAGAGAAGCCAAAAACCTACAGATAATATCAATAACAAATTAGGTGATAAAGTATTCCCACAAACTAAAATTTGAGGTGTAGGATTCAACCTCCAACAGTAACACACTCACATAGTATTTATCAGCAGCTACACAGAAGGGAGCAGAGAAAGGAGATGGTCTTCTGATAGCCCTGGAAGCTAGAGAGCCCCCAAATTACTATAGGTGTTCTCAGAAATGCTCACAAGACATATCTGAGAACAACAGCCAAAACTGGATGAAGTTTGCAGACTCCCAGTCCCAAGTAACAGAAGGAGGACTAGAATAGTCTGAGCCCTATGAACTCTCAATTCTAAGTGATGAAAGTTCTCTGATAAGACAAAGCTTACATTAAGAAACTGCTGGAAGTAAGACTAAGCAGAGCAAATTGAGCAGTCAGGAATGGAGAAGGCAAAACAAGATCCAATGATGAGGGGAGGAGTACTTTATGAAACAACATAAGAAAGAGGGAGCTCTAGTACTGATACATTAGGAAGGTTATCCTTAGGTTACTTCTTTCATGGGTTAGAAATGCTCATCTCACTTATGCATGAGCAATCAAATAGATCACAAAAGTAAATGTCTTATAGTTCTTGTTGGAGAAGGTCATCAAGAAGACAGGACTGCCAGTTGACCTGTGAGCTGGACTCAGGCACTAGGAGGCTCCTCATCCCCTTTCTGTCCTTGGAATGTGGGTTCTGTTTGCCTTTCCCACTCCCAGAGGCTGCTCTCAGGACACAACCTTGAGATAGTGATGTGTTGAGAACAACTGCATGGTATATGTGATTGAACCTAGTTAAGACCTATATTTGGGCAGCCCGGGTGGCTCAGTGGATTAGCGCCGCCTTCAGCCCAGGGCCTGATCGCCTGATTGAGTCCCGCGTCGAGCTCCTTGCATGAAGCCTGCTTTACCCTCTACCTGTGTCTCTGCCCCTCTCTCTCTCTCTCTCTCTCTCTCATGAATAAATGAATAAAATCTTAAAAAAAAAAAAAAAGACTTCTATATTCACTCTCAAAAGTTGGCAGGCCAGCATGGAGACTTGTCTTGCTGCCACCAAAAACAAATCTTGTGTAGAAGTTCATTTTGCTGCCACCTACTAACCTGGAATGGCCTACCAGAGACCTTTCTTTGGTCTCTTTCCCGCCCCCTATATAGGAGCCGGTTTCAGATTTTCCCCGGGAAGCTCCTGAGAGGTTTCAAACCAGTGGTTACTGTGAGAAAAAAGGAATAAGGAACAGAATAACATCCGTATAGACAATAAAGGTACACTAAAAAGAAATGTCCGCAAATAGGTGAAAATATAATAATATATTCCCAAATCAGCCCCCAAAAAATGGAACATTAGCACAAACTTTCTTAATCTGATTTAAAACAAGAGCAACAACACTGGCAGAGCCAGGAAGCTCAGCAATCCCCTAGGACTTTCATAAAACACACTTAAGTAAATCATGATAGAAGTACTAAAAATCAAGAGAGGAGAATATGTTAAGAGTAGAGAGAAGGGAGAACAAGGACAGAAGTATAAGAAGGATGGCTGATTTTCAGAAAAAGAAGAAAATGAAACATCTTCAATGTAATGAAAGGGAAGAAACTGTCACCTTAGAATCTAGATTTATATTTTAAGACTATTAAACACATTTGATAAAAGAAAATACAAAATAAATTTATAGACTAAAAATAATAAAATCACTACACATTGAAACCTATGGGATGCATGTAAAGCAGTGATCAAAAGAAAATTCAAAGCATTAAACACTTACAAATCAAAAATAAAGAATTGAGTTAAATTCACAAATAAAAGAGGGAAAACCCCTACAAACCAAGTGAAATCAAAAGAAGGAAATGATGAGGATTACAATAGAAATCAGTGAGGTGGAGAATAGAAAAGCAGCAGACATGATTAATAAATCAAAATCTGGTTTTAACACCTTTATTGAAGTGCATGTAATTTACCCGTTTAAAGTGTACAATTCAGTAGCTTGTACTATATTTACAGAATTGTGCAGCCATGAACAATTAATTTTAGAGCATTTTAATCACCCCCCGAAAAATTCTACATCTTTTGACTATAAATCCCCCCAAATCCTCACTCACTTTCCCAGCCCCAATCAGTAATCTACTTCCTATCTTTATAGATGTAAACTATTCTAGACATTTCATAACAGAATGGTATGAGGTCTCTGTGACTGGACTACACTTAGCATAATATTTTCAGTGTTCATCATGATTATAAAATGGTTTGCAAAATCTATAAACAGAAATAAGAAAACTATGCATATAAATGTTAACTGTGGCATTTTTTGGAATATTAAGAATAAGAAAATTGTGAAAATGCTCAGTTCCTGGGGTAGTGTCCCAAGTCTCATCTCACAAGCAGACCAGAGCATACCTAGTTAAAACTTACCACATTCAGTCCAGGGGCCAAATACTGCACAAAACAGGCAAAGGGAACCTCTGCAGATCACAGGCCTGAAGGATAAAGCAGTCAGGACACAATAGCAGAGTACACACAGCACATACTGGAAACACCTCCAGAAGTGCCAGGCCTTGGGAAATAGGGGACATTACACTGCAGGGCACTTCTGGACCTCTTTTCCTAAAGTCATTACCCTCAAAAACAAGAGACATAGCCAAATTTCCTAGCAGAGAAACAGCACAGAAATTTAAACAAAATGGGGAGACAGAGGAATTTGTCCCAAATGAAAGAACAGGACAAGGCCATGGCCAGTGATCTAAGAGAAACAGGTATTAATAACATGCCTGATAGAGAATTTAAAGTAATGATCAGGGCAGCCCCGGGGGGCACAGCGGTTTAGTGCCTGCCTTTGGCCCAGGGCAGATCCTGGAGTCCCAGGATTGAGTCCCACATCGGGCTCCCTGCATGGAGCCTGCTTCTCCCTCTTCCTGTGTCTCTGCCTCTCTCTCTCTCTGTCTCTCATGAATTAATAAAATCTTTTAAAAAAGTAATGATCATAAAGATACTCAGCAAAGAATGGAAGACATCAGTGAGACCTTAACACAGAGATAAGGAGTAACGTAGCAGAGATAAAGAGTTCAATAAACAAAATGAGAAATATGCTAGATGGAATGAATAGCAGGCTTGAAAAAGCAGAGGAATGAATTAATGACCTAGAAGACAGAGTAATGGAAAGTAATCAGACTGAACAAAGAAGAGAAAAAGAATTATGCAAAACAAGAATAGACAGGGAAATCAGTGATGTCATCAAATGTAATAACATCTGTATTATAGAGATCTCGGAAAAGGAGAGAAAAAAGGGAAGAAAATGTATTTGAAGAAATAACTGAAAACTTCCCTAATCTAGGGAAGGAAACAAATATCTAGATCCAGAACATATGGAGAACCTTCCCCAAAAGTTAACAAAAGCTGGTCCACATCAAGAGATTGTAATTAAATTGCAAATTGTAGCAATAAAGAAAAAAAGTATCAAGTGAAAAGAAGATAATTACATATAAAGGAAACACCATCAATTTTGATTACTGAATCAGTAATCAAAAAACTCCCAGAAAACAAAAGTGCAGGACCGACAGCTTCACATGCAAATTCTATCAATATTCTAAAGAAGAGTTAATATCTATTCTTCTCAAACTATTCCAGACAATGAAAGAGGAAGGAAAACTTCCAAATTCATTCTATGAAACCAGCATTACCTTAATAGCAAAACCAGATAAAGGCCCCACAAAAAAAGAGAACTACAGGCCAATATCTCTAATGAACATAGATGCAAAAATCTTCAATAAAATACTACCACACTGAATCCAACAGTATATTTAAAAACTCATTCACTATGATAAAGTGGGATTTATTCCCAGTATGTAAGTGTGGTTCAATATTTGCAAATCAGGGACACCTGGGTGGCTCAGTGGTTGGGCACCTGCCTTTGGCTCAGGGCCTGATCTTGCGGTCCTGGGATCAAGTCCCACATCAGGCTCCCTGCATAGAGCCTGCTTCTCCCTCCACCTTTGTCTCTGCCTGCCTCTCTCTGTGTCTCTCATGAATAAATAAATAAAATCTTAAAAAAAAATTTGCAAATCAAACAACATGATACATCACATCAAGAGTAGGATAAAAACCATATGATCATTTCAATAGATGCAGAAAAAGCATTTAACAAGGGAAAACATTAATTCATGACAAATACCCTCAACAAAGTAGGTTTAGAGGGAACATACCTCAACCTAATAAAGGCCATATATGAAAAACCCAAGCTAACATCATTCTCAATAGGGAAAAACTGAGAGCTTTTCCTCCGTGGTCAGGAACAAGACAGGGATGCCCACTCATCACTTCCATTCAACATAGTATTGAAAGTCCTAGCCAGGGAAATCAGACAAGAAAAAAAGAAAAGACATCCAAATTGGCAAGGAGGAAGTCAAATTCCCTCTCTTTGCAGATGACATGATATTATATAGAGAAAACCCTAAAGACTCCACCAAAAACACTTACTACAACATATAAATGAATTCAGTAAAGTTGCAACATAGAAAATCCATGTACAGATATTGGTCAGATTTCTATACACTGACAGAAATAAAAATTAAGAAAACAATCCCGGTTACAATTGCACCCAAAATAATAATATACCTAGGAAAAAACCTAACCAAGAAAACTATACTATGAAAACTATAAAACATTGATGAAATAAGTTGAAGATGACACAAAGAAATAGAAATACATCCCCTGCTCATCAGTTGGAAGAATATTGTTAAAATGTCTATACTGCCCAAAGCAATCTACATGTTTAAGGCGATCTCTATCAAAATACCAAAAGGATTTTTCACAGAACTAGAACACAAATCTTAAATTTATTTGGAACCACAAAAGACCCTGAATTGCCAAAGCAATTTTGAAAAAGAAACTCAAATCAGCAGGTATCACAGTCCCAGACTTCAACTTATATTACAAACCTGTAGTGATCAAAAGAGTATGGTCATGGCACAAAAATAGATGCAGATCAACAGAACAGAATAGAAAATCCCGAAATGAACCCAAAATTATATGGTTAATTAATATTTAAGAAAGCAAGAAAGAATATCCAATGCAAAAACAGTCTCTTCAACAAATGGTATCAGAAAAACTGATCAGCTATATGCAAGAGAATGAAACTGAACCATTTTCTTACACCATACACAAAAATACATTCAAAATGGACTAAGAATCCAAATGTGAGACCTGAGACTTGAAAATCCTAGAAGAGAGCACAGGAAGTATAATGTCTCTGACATTGGCTGTAACATTTTTCTAGATGTGTCTCCTAAGATAAGGGAAATAAAGGCAAAAATAAGCTATTGGGACTGGATCAAAATAAAAACCTGCACAGTGAAGGAAACACCCAAAATAAAACTAAAAGGCAATCTACTGAATGGGAGAAGATATTTGTAAATGATATATCCAATAACAAATTAGCAACTAAAATAGATAAATAACATAAAACTTCAAAACAAATAATCCAATTAAAACATGGGCATAAGGGGATCCCTGGGTGGCTCAGCGGTTTAGTGCCTGCCTTTGGCCCAGGGAGCGATCCTGGAGTCCCGGGATCAGGTCCCACGTCGGGCTCCCAGCATGGAGCCTGCTTCTCTCTCTGCCTGTGTCTCTGCCTGTCTCTCTCTGTGTCTATCATGAATAAATAAATAAAATCTTTAAAAAAAAATGGGCATAAAATGTGACCAGACATTTCTTCAAAGGACACATACAAATGGCCAACGGACATATGGGAAGATGCTCAGTATCACTCATCAGGGAAATGCAAATCAAAAATGAGATACCATCTCATACCTGTCAACAACACAAAAGACACCAGGTGTTGGTGAGTATGTGGAGAAAAAGGAACCCTCCTGCACTGTTGGAGGGAATGAAAACAAGTGCAGCTACTGTGGAAAATAGTATGAAAATTCCTCGAAATTTTAAATATAGAACAACCCTATGATCCAGCAACTAGTGTTTGAGTGTTTACCAAAACAAAAACCCTAATTCAGAGGGATACATGCACTCCCTATGTTTATAGGGCCATAATTTACAATAGCCAAATTATGAAGGTTACTCAAGTGTCCTTCGATTAGATAAATGGATAAAGAAGGAGTGATACATATATTCAATGGAATATTACTCAGCCTTAAAAAGAGAATGAAATCTTGCCACTTGCAATGACATGGATGATGCTATAGAATATAATGCTAAGTGAAATATACCAGTCAGAGAAAGACAAATACCATATGATTTTACTCATATGTCGAATTTAAGAAACAAAACAAATGAACAAAGGAAAAAAAAGAGAAAGAGGCAAACCAAGAAACAGACTCTTAAATATAGAGAACAAACCAGAAGGAGGTGGGAGGAGAGGGGGAGGAAATAGACGATGGTGATTAAGAAGTATACTTGTTATGATGTGCACAGGGTGATATATGGAATTGGTGGATTATTTTATAGTACACCTGAAACTAATATAACACTGTACGTTAACTACACTGGAATTAAAATTTTTTAAATTTTAGATATGAAATTAAATATGCAAAACATACCTATTTTAACAGTATTTGTGGGCAGCGCTGGTAGCCCAGTGGTTTAGCGCTGCCTTCAGCCCAGGGTGCGATCCTGGAGACCTGGGATCGAGTCCCGCATCAGGCTCCCTTCATGGAGCATGTTTCTCCCTCTGCCCGTGTCTCTGCCTCTCTCTCCCTCTGTGTGTCTCTCATGAATAAATAAATAAAATCTTAAAAAAAAAAAACAGTATTTGTATTAGTAGATTGGCCTCAAAATCTCACATAAACACTCAAGTTTTTTAAAAATTTTAAAGAGAAAACCTGTCTAAAGCAAAAATTAAGGAAATAAACCTAACTCTGTACAGTTAGTGGTATAACCACTATGAGAAAAACTATCATGAGTGTAAAGCACTGTATTTGATTGTACATCTTAAAAAAAAAAAATACCTGTAAAGAAGTGTTGAATTAAATTCAGTAGGTTTGTGTTGGTACAAATCTAGATTTGAATGTGTTTCCTTCCCCAGATTAGGGAAATTCTCAGTTATAATTTGTTCAAATAAACCTTCTGATCCTTTCTCCTGCTCCTCATCTTCTGTGACCCCTATTATCCACATATTATTTTCCTTTATGGAATCGCTGAGTTCTGTGTTTCCCTTTGTGATTCAGTAGTTTTCTTTTTCCCTTCTTTTCAGCTTCCTTATTTTCTATCCTTTTATCTTCCATATAATTTCTTCTGCTTCATTCATCCTTGTTTTTATAGCCTCCACTTAGGACTGCATCTTTGATAATAGCATTTTTAATTTTGCCCTAACTAGATTTTAGTTCTCTTAGGTCTCCAGTAAGGGATTCTCTAGCGTCTTTTATGCTTTTTTCAAGCCCAGCTAAGTATCTTCACAATCATTGTTTTAAATTCTAGTTCAGAATCTTACTTCTATCCATATTGATTAAATCCCTGGCAGTGAGTACTACATCCTGTTCTTTCTTTTGGTGTGAATTTCTCTGTCTCAGCATTTCTGCCTATAAAAGAAAAGAAGAAAGAAAGAGAAATAACTCCAATAACATCAATGATAATAGAGAAAAACAAAACAAGCAAAACCAAACCAAACCAAACAAACGAAAAAACCCAAACAAAACAAAAACCTAGATCCTGAGTGTATTTCGGTCTGCTTCTTAAAAGAAACTAGATGCCAAAATAAGAAGGAAAGAAAAACATATATGTAAATAAAATGAAATACAGTACAATGAAAGGAAACAAAAAATAACACATATATTATGTATATATATATTTTTTAAAGATTTTATTTATTTATTCATGAGATACACAGAGAGAGGGAGAGAGAGGCAGAGACACAGGCAGAGGGAGAAGCAGGCTCCATGCAGGGAGCCTAACGTGGGACTCGATCCAGGGTCTCCAGGATCAGGCCCTGGGCGGAAGGCAGATGCTAAACCGCTGAGCCACCCAGGGATCCCTATAATGTATATTTTAAAATAAAAATTAGAAAAGAATTTTAAAAGTCAAAAAAATGAAAATAACAAAAAATAATCCTAAAAGAGTAAAGATTAAAAATACAAAGATTTCTGTACAGTGTTTTTTCCAAGAGCTGAAGCTTTGCAGCCCTTTGTGATCAGTGAGCTGTACAAGCGTGAGTTGGTGGTGCTGGTCTTCTGGGGAAGGGGCCCTTCTGCGGATTCTCAGGGGGCACTTGCCCCAGCGGAGAAAAGCCCCCCCGGTACAAGAGGCAAGTTTCAAGGTACTGGCTCCAGTTCCAGTAGGTGGTGAAGGTTTTCAGGGTCACTATGGCTATTACCCCCTCCCTGCCCCCCAGCCCCAGAGCTGCAAGTACATCCCCCACTCTTCTGTGAGCCCTCACCAAAAAGCAATCACTCACTCTTGTTTCCCGGGTTTCCATCCGAACTCTGAGCTCACCAGGCCTGTGGCCAAACGTTTTTATCTCAGGCCCTCAACTAAGTTTCAAAATTCCAAATTGTAGGAACTCCCACGGTGGGGACCCACACTATTCCTCCGAGAGGGGGGAGGTTCTTGTCATACTTCTGCCTTTTGCTGGACCCTTCCCAGGAAAGCAGTCATGGGACGGTGCAGCGGTTCAGTTTATGGCAACAGAGAGAAGCAAGCTGGCATCTTGACTTGCTGTTCTCAGCAGCCTCCTGGCTCCTAGGCCTGGAAACTCCACCTCACCCAGGCTCCCCACCCGTTTTCCTTGCAACCCAAGGGTCCTCCAACCACGTTGGCCCACCTGGGATTCTACCCTGCTTCACCACCCAGCACCTTTGAGCCAGGCAGGGCCCCACCCTACCAACTTCTAAACGTTCCAATTTTGCACTCAGCTGCTTCTCATACTTTGCAGTAGCTCTTTAAGCAGGCTCCCTCCTCTCCACTACATCTTCAATCCGGATTGAAGTCTTTGCACCTCCTACCTTTTCCAAACAGTGGTTGTTTTTCTACCATTGACTTCACAGATTTTGTTTTTTGTTGTTTTGTTTTTTCCAGATCTCTGATTTCTCTGGTGTTCAGGATGATTTCATAACTATCTAGTCCTATTTGAGGGATGAGACAAATTTAGGGTCCCCCCTACTCCTCTGCCATCTTAACTCCTCCTCCTGTATACTATTTTTTATTGAAGCCATAGTAGATTGGGTCAGTCCATTTTTACAGAGAGTAAAGAAAATGTGCGCTAATATAAGGAGTTAACAAAGTTGAGCCATTTCTCTGGGTAGGCAATTTAAATAGCATAAAATGGAGGCTGTTTATTCTAAGAAGTATTTCCAGAAAAGGAAGAATCTCACCAAATCTTAAAGAGGATCCATGAGTAACTCTATCAAAGGCACGAGGGTTTTTCTGTTAAAATGGATAATGTGGTAATCCCTTCCCAGCTGTGTGTTCCTCACCGTCAAAATTTAAGAATTTATAGATATGTTTCTGACGTCCTCCAATTTCCCCTGCCTGTTTCTATAAGGTCACATTTACATTTATTCCCCATTCTTTTTTTTTTCTTTTTATGATAGGCACGCAGTGAGAGAGAGAGGCAGAGACATAGGCAGAGGGAGAAGCAGGCTCCATGCACCGGGAGCCCGACGTGGGATTTGATCCCGGGTCTCCAGGATCGCGCCCTGGGCCAAAGGCAGGTGCCAAACCGCTGCGCCACCCAGGGATCCTTATTCCCCATTCTTTTCAAGCTGATCACTCCTCCCCACATATGCAGGGCCTTAGGCAGGGCCCCCCTCCTTGGGTGGTATCTTAGAAGGATTCATAATCAGGCCAGAATATGCTGAACACTGTACTCTCCTGACTTTGTCTGACATGCTTCCAAAATTACAACACCCTCAAAGCTCTGTCATTTAGAACTATAATATATTTTTCCAGCACCTTATACCAGTGCTCATAGTATATGCCCAATAAATACGTGTAGAATGCTGGACTACACGATGGCCTTAGACGGCAGAATAAGTACGACCTACTAAGCATTCCATTTGGTCCCCTATCTTCTCCAGTCTGTCCTCCAGTTAGATGCAACCATGGGACTAGTGCTAACCAGGGCTACAGAGCCTTAAAAATTCATTCAGATGACTTTGAAGGGAGGGAGCTGGAGCTTGGAGTTCATGTGTTTTGATATGCTCTAAAATGAAGTTATCAAAAGTGGGGCTAAATCTAAAGGAAACTCTGTACTGGGAAACTCAAATTTGACATTCACCTCCAGCTTCTTGCTGAGGGGATCCCTTTGTCCCTTCAGGCAGCTTTATTGGACCAGACCCAAGACAACTGTCTCTCCTGCATTGCCCACAGGAATGTGTGACCCATGGGAAACACAAATGTGTCCTGTGGACTACTGACCCTATGTGCATGCTGACCAACTCCAGCACAGCAGCACACAGCTGGACTATCCGCCCCAGCTGTCTGAAGCCTATCTCTCCCCAGTGGGAGATAGAGAACAGTCCAGAGAGTCCCCAAGTATATTGACTCTGGTACTCTGGTCCCCCAGCCAGGCTGGTGGGGTAGCCCATAGGTGTGATATGAGGGAAATAGGCTGACTGTAGCTTTCCTCAAATGGGGGGAAGAGGAACCTACAGCACAATAACTCATCAGAGATTTCACCAAATCTTGCCACTTTGATTCCTTCTTATATCCTTGGATATCTGATCCTAGAATTTTACATCTAGTGTATCGTGTCATTTTAATCAAAATCTATACAAAATCTATTACTCCTAGAAGGGGAAAATATGTAAAGAAATTGATAGAGAAATGGCACTGGAGATCTAATATAGCTCCTTACTTGTTTAATGATTTTTGAGTGGGGTTTTTCCATTACTTGTAGACTAGGGCAGTCTGTTACTGTCCCCACAACCTATCAGAGTCCTTCAGGCTGGAGAGGGTTACTACTTTGTACAATGTAACTAACATAGTAACATAACATAATAAACTATTATGTTAATAAATAGTAACATAATAAACTAACATATTTGAAACACATTATTACCAGAAAGGTAGAGTGTTTGTAGTTCCATCCTTACACTTCATTTTTTTTTCTTCAAGATTTTATTTATTTATTCATGAGAGACACACATAGAGAGAGGCAGAGACACAGGCAGAGGGAGAAGCAGGCTCCATGCAGGGAACCTGACATGGGACTTGATCCTGAGTCCTGGGTCTCCAGAATCACGTCCCGGCCTGAAGGGCACTAAACCGCTGAGCCACCCGGGCTGCCCAGCCATCCTTACACTCTATATTCAAGGATACGTGTGGCCCCTCTCACAGGCTTCCTCAAAGTTGCTCTGTGTGCTAAGTCTGACTCAGCAAGTGAACATCTGTGGGTTTTGCTTAGCCAGTATCTCTCCTTCTAATAACAGAGTTCAGCATTCCATTTTGGGGAACCACCTCTTCTCCATATAGTTTTTTGTTTTTGTTTTTGTTTTTTTATGATAGTCACAGAGAGAGAGACAGAGAGAGAGAGAGAGGCAGAGACACAGGCAGAGGGAGAAGCAGGCTCCTGCAGGGAGCCCAATGTGGGACTCGATCCTGGGTCTCCAGGATCGCGCCCTGGGCCAAAGGCAGGCGCTAAACCGCTGTGCCACCCAGGGACCTCCCTCCATATAGTTTATTAATCTTGCGATCCTTGAGTTTAGCTTATGACCTAGGCTTTGAAATGCCAGTAAAGGTATAGGATCCTTTTTGTGCAGTTATTTCTTTAAGAAAAGGTATATCATGACACAAGAGGAAATACTAAGGTGGATATAAGGGATGGATAATGAACAGTAATTACATGTAGTAACTAATTAAGTATTTGAATACATTAGAAGGTGTAAGTGCTATAGGAAGAAATAATAGCCAACTAAGGAAGTCAGGAGCAGGGCAGGAGATACTTTTGAATAGAGTGGTCAGAGTAGTTGTCACTGAGGTGGAATTTGAGCAAAATCAGGAAGAGTGGGAATCAGCCATGCATTCCAGAGAGGGGTCAGCCAGGGCAAAGGCCTTACTGCAGAAGCCTTCCTGTCTTGTTCAAGGAATAGGATGAGGTCCAGAGTGACTGGACCAGAGTAATCCAACAGGAGGGTCACAGTAGTAGATGAGGTTGCAGGAGCAACAGAGAAGCCAACCATATAGGGCCTTGTAGAGCCTTTCAGGTGTTTTGGCTTCTCCTCTAAATTGTATAGAAAACCATTGGAGGGTTTGAGCAAAGAAAGGACACAATCTTTTGTTCTTTTCCTTTTTTTTTTAAAGGTCATTCTTGGGCAGCCCAGGTGGCTCAGCGGTTTAGCGCCGCCTTCAGCTCTGATCCTGGAGACTCAGGATTGAGTCCCATGTCGGGCTCCCTGCATGGAGCCTGCTTCTGTCTCTGCCTCTCTCTCTTTCCTGTGTTTCTCGTGAATAAATAAATGAAATCTTTATTTTTTTTTTTTTTTTTTGAAATCTTTAAAAATAATAATAAATAAAGATCATTCTTGTCCTGCATGGGCATAAACTGCAGGAAGGCCAGAGAAGACACTTCTGTGACTCTGATGGAGGTATGAGTAAAAAGTAATCAGTTTCTAGATATGCTAGGAAGATCTAGCCAACAGAATTTCCTGATGCATGGATGTGGGATAGAAAAGAAAGGTGAGTCAAAAATAACATCAGAGTTTCTGGCCTGAACAACTGGAAGGTTGAAGTTGCCAATGATGTGGTGATAATATGGGAAGGATAAATGGGGGGGGGGGGGGCGGATTTAGGGGCACAGATTAGGGACATGTTAAGATTGACACATATTTTAGATATCAAAAAGGTGATATTAAGTGGTGAGCTAGAGGAGTATGGAGATCTAGCCAATGCATTTTTAATATTTTTTTTCTATTTTTTAAAAAAATTTATTTTAGAGGGAGAGAAGAGCAGAGGGAGAGAGGAATCCTGAGCAGGGTCTATGCCCAGCTCGGAGCCCAGTGGAGTAGCCAATGCATTTAGACAGTTAAAAGAAACCAAAGTCATCCAAATTGGAAAAGAATAAGTAAAATTATCTCTGTTCATGGATGATTTAATCTAATATGTAGAAAATTTGAAAATCCTAGAGAAAACTATTGTAAGTAATAAGTGAATTCAGGAATGTAGCAGGACACAAAAATCACCTGCATTTCTATACACTAACAATGAATAACCTGAAAATAATGACCAAAGTAAGTTAATGTACAACAGCATTTAAAAGAATAAAATACTTAGAAATTAACCAAGGAGGGATCCCTGGGTAGCGCAGCGGTTTGGCGCCTGCCTTTGGCCCAGGGCGTGATCCTGGAGACCCGGGATCGAATCCCACGTCGGGCTCCCGGTGCATGGAGCCTGCTTCTCCCTCTGCCTGTGTCTCTGCCTCTCTCTCTCTCTCTCTCTGACTATCATAAATAAATAAAAATTAAAAAAAAAAAAAGAAATTAACCAAGGAGATGAAAAACTTGTACAATGAAAACTATAAAAGCTTGCTGAAAGAAACTGAAGAAGACATATATAAATGGAAATGTATCCCATGTTCATGTATTAGAAGACTTAATATCATTAAAGTGTCAATACTACCCAAAGTAATATACAGATTCAATTCAGTCCCAACAAAATTTCCAATGTCTTCTTTTTTGCAGAGATAGGAAAACTCATTCCTAAATTCATATGGAATCTCGAGGGATCATGAATTGCCAAAATGATCTTGAAAAAGAACAAGAGAGGAGGAGGACTCACTTCTTGACTTCAAAATTTATTACAAAGCCATAGGTAATCAAAACTGTGGTATTGGCATAAAGACAGATATGTCAAGTAATGGGATAAAATAGAGACCCCAGAAATAAACTCTCACACATATGGTCAAATGATTTTTGAGAGGGACGTCAAGTCTGTTCAGTGTGAAAGGATAGTCTGTTCAACAAATGGTGTTGGGAAAACTGGATATCCACATTAACTCAAAATGGATCAAGGACCAAATTAAGACCTGAAACAAAATTTCTAGAAAACAGGACAAAAGTTTTGGGATATCCAACTTGGCAATGATTTCTGATATGACATCAAAGGCACAGTAACAAAAGGAAAATTAGAGAAATTGACTCTGAAAATTTAAAGATATTTTATATCAGAAGACGCTATCATCAGAGTAGAAAGGTAACTCAGAACAGCAGAAAATATTAGCAAATCATGTATCTAATAAAGCATTAATATCCGGAATATATGGTGTACTCCTAAACCTCAACCACAAACAACCTGATTCAAAATAACTTCAATAGCTATTTCTCCAGAGGAGAGGTACAAATGGCCAACATGCTTAGGAAAAGGTGTTCAGCATCATCTTTATTAGGGAAATGCAAATTAAAACTATAATGAGCTACCACCCGGTCCCAGGCCTCCCCGCCCCGCGGCCTCTGCTCCTCCGCCAGGTGGACCACTGCGGCCAGGCTCTCCCACCCGGGGGCGTGAGGCAGGGCCCCCCTGCTCCCTCCACCCCTCCCCGCCCCCCCTGCTCCCTCCACTCTCCCCTCCCTGGCCCCGCTCCCCCCGCCCCCCACCCCCCCCCCCCGCTCCTCCGCCAATCGCAGCCCGGCGCCCGCCACCGAGGCCCGGCAAGCAGGCGGCGGCGGGCGGCGGCGCGGAGGCCGGAGCTTTGTGCCCCGCGGCAGGTAAGGCGCCGGGCGGGGGGGCCGCGGGGATCGGGCCCTGGGCCGGGAGCCTGGAAGGTGGGCGCGCTCCCGGCCCGGCGGGTGGCCCCGGGGCGGCGGCGGCCCTCCCGGCAACGGCCTCCCCGAGGCCGCGCGTGTCTCGCCCCGTCGGCTGCGCCCGCGCCCGCGCCCCCGCCCCGAGTGCGAATCCGGCGCCGGCCGCCGCGTCCCTCGGGGGCACCCGCGTCGGGTGGGAATCCGCCGAGCTTGTGGGGGCCGCAGGAGTCAGGGGCGCCCCGAAATCGGGCCGAGCTCCCGGAGCAGCGGCGCTGCGGCTGCGGCCCTGGCGCGGCCCGAGGCCCTGAGCTGCTCGGGGCGGGAGGCGGTGCGCGGCGGGCCCGGGCCCGGGGAGGAGCGGCTGCCGAGTCCCGCCGGGAGGAGCGGCCTGGGCGCCGGGGCCGAAACCTTCCGCGGCCGGGACCCGCCGCCTCCCCGCAGCCGCAGCCGCAGCCGCAGGTCGCCCGGCAGGTCGCCCGGCAGGACACCCGGCAGGACACCCGGCAGGTCGCCCGGCAGGACGCCCGGCAGGTCGCCCGGCAGGTCGCCCGGCAGGCCGGCGCGTCCCAGCGGGGGCAGGTCACCCGGGACCGTGGCCCGCGCACGCCCGGCTTGCAGGCGCCCTCGCCCCCACCGGGCAGCCACCATTTCCTTCTCTGTTCACAAGAGCTTTTATATTTATTCGTGAGAGACACAGAGAGGCAGAGACACAGGCAGAGGGAGAAGCAGGCTCCCTGCGGGGAGCCCGATGTGGGACCAGGACCCCGGGGTCACGCCCTGGGCCGAAGGCAGAAGCTCAACCGCTGAGCCCCCCAGGCGGCCCCATAAGAGTGCTTAGGGCTTCGGAAACACCAGTGATTCCCGAGTCCTGCCCGGGTGGAGGGTTGTACTGCGGGGCCCACCCGCACTTGTGGGTCCAGCAGCCCCCCCTTTTCTGTAGCTCTCTGCATCACCAAGAACTAGTCTTTCAGTAATAGGGATCCAAGCCCCACCCCAGATCTTTTTGGGGGATCAATGCCTAACGATACCAGTGGGCCCCGGAATGTCCTGATCTCAACCCAGTTTGGAAACTGAGTTGCACCTTGTTTGCAATTACTTGAATTAAGTTGCTTTAAAAAAGGGGGGAGGAGGGACATACTCTTCTAAATTTCCATACTCTAGATTTTTTTTCCCTAATAAGAGTATTTTGATTCCTGTTATCTCCTTTCTTTCCCATTACATCTATCAAGATCACTTTCAGGAAAAGGTAGAAGGTTTGGAAATGGTGTTGAAGAGGAATCGGGAGGCTCTGGTGCAGGTGGGAGGGGCCAGGGGGGTGGGGAGGGGGAGAGAGTGGCTTAGGTTTGGAGGGAGTGTCCCGGACAGCTTGGGTTTTAGCTTCCTGGCAGCTGCTGCCCTGGCCCCCGTAGCTGGGGCCTTCTCCCAGTTACCTGTGTGCGGGTCCCTGACAGAACCAGAAGAGCAGCTCACGACCTCCGGTTAATCGAGGCACACACTGAGGAAGCTAAGCCTAAGGAGAACAAAAAAGTAGAAGTGGGTCAGGATTCCAGCGTGTCAGCACGGAAGAGAGCGAGGGTCATCTACGTTTGTCTAAGCTCATGCGCCCCCTCCTTTTCTGCAGTGCCGAAACCAAGGCAGGAAGAGAGCATGTGCCTTGGCCTTGGTCAGATTGGTAGTGGGTGCCCACGCCTGGTGTGGAATTCTGGGCTCCCCAGGCTCAGGCAGGCCCTTATGCCCCCAAGAGGTGTCTGGTCTGCGTGCACCCCAGCGCATCAGATTTTGGTGTCAAAGCTCAAAGTCCAGCACTGTTTAGTCCACCTGCTGCAGCAGATGTGTGGAAAGGAAAAGCCTACTTTAAATTGCTTTTTTTTTTAAAGATTTTATTTATTTGGGATCCCTGGGTGGCGCAGCGGTTTGGCGCCTGCCTTTGGCCCAGGGCGCGATCCTGGAGACCCGGGATCGAATCCCACATCGGGCTCCCGGTGCATGGAGCCTGCTTCTCCCTCTGCCTGTGTCTCTGCCTCTCTCTCTCTCTCTGTGACTATCATGAATAAATAAATAAAAAATCTTTAAAAAAAAAAAAAAGATTTTATTTATTTATTCATGAGAGACCCAGAGAGAGAGAGAGGGGGGCAGAGACACAGGCAGAGGGAGAAGCAGTCTCCACACAGGGAGCCCGACATGGGACTCGATCCCAGGACTCCAGGATCACGCCCTGGGTCAAAGGCAGGCACTAAACCGCTGAGCCACCCAGGGATCCTCTAAATTGCTTTAAGCAGATTTTTTATGCAAGTTTTTTTTTTAGCTGTCTAGAGAACCACTGCAGCCTGAACTGTCTTTGTCATTATGTGGTAATTCAGGAACTCACTCAAGATTCTTCTGTTTTGTACTTTTTTTTTTTTCCCCAACTGCTTGCTCTTAGGCAGACCTATCATATATTTCTGGATGGGAAAACCTATTAATGTGCATTAATTTAATCTATAAGTTTGATGCACTGGACACAGTCCCAGTGGAATTTTTTTTCTTTTTACAAGAATGTTCTAAAAGTAATTGGGAAGTCTGAGCAAACAAGAATAGGTAGGGATACTGCACAAGTTAATGAGAGAACTTGAACTGTCAGGTAACAGAACATGTTGTTAACAACATAACATGTTGTTATGTTCACATCATGTGAACAATAAAGGCCTGGGAATAAAGGTCAGTGACACAGCAGAAAAAGTGAAAAAAAGAATAAGCATATTCATAAGAACTTATGTATGAGTCACTGGGGGAAATGATGAAATATTCAATTAATGATTTGGGAGCAACTCAGCTATTTGAGGGAAAGGTACAGGTTGAGTCTTATCTCAGGCCATATAGCAAAAAAACAACTGGATTAAAATGTGACAAAATAAAAAAGTTAAAAACCGAAAAGGAAATAAAAATGTTTCTATAAGTGTTTCTATGTTTTCTTAAGATTGTATTTATTTATTTATAAGAGACAGAGAGAGAGAGGCAGAGACGCAGGTAGAGGGAGAAGCAGGCTCCATGCAGGGAGCCCGACGTGGGACTCGATCCCGGGTCTCCAGGATCACTCCCTGGGCCTAAGGCGGCGTTAAACCGCTGGGCCACCGGGCTGCCCCTCTATAAGTATTTCTAAATAGTACTGGAAGCACTATCAAAGGCTTTTGATGTCTATTTAAATATTAAACCCTTGAAATAAATAAGCAAACAAACTGAAATCTTGTTATAGGATCAGGTCTTAGATCTCTAAGAGTATGTTCAAATATAGAATAAAATTCCCCCTGGGTTCTTTTCCAGCTTCAGTTAGTCTTGCAGGACAGTGGGAAGGAAGAGGATGCATGCTGAGTGGGGAGAGTGTAGGGAGGCAGAGTCAGATCCCATCTGGCCGGGGTGGGCCTCCTGCCGCTGCCAGGTTATTATAAGGGTTGCTGAGCGCTGGAGGGGAGGGAGCCCTGGAGGGTACCCCAGTTGGAGGATCCAGCCAGGATACCCCAGTTGATAACTCTCGATCATACACAAGAGTGCAGTTCATCCTTGGTTGTGGACTGCTGATGCCTGATGCAATGGGATTTCTCCTAGTCCTTGTTCTGTGTTTTCTTTTGCTTTCCCAGATCCTGTGGGAAAGCAGTAAAGTTCATAAACCATGTTGTCTTGTAGACATTTTTTAATCGGGAAGCTTTCCTGGACGTCCCTTGAAAGGGAAGGCAAGTAGTAGCCGTGTTCCTGGGAGGACAAAGGACACAGGGCAATTGAATGGTTTCTCTCGAGTGCGATTTGGGCCCTGGAGATACATTGGAAGCCGTGGAACCGCCGGGTCAGAGGCCGTGTGCGTGTGGAAGTGTGACGCACGGTGCAGGCTGCCCCCGTGGCCTAATGCCCCCCGCGGCCCCCTAATGGCAGAGGAGGTATTCTTCTCCACCTTCGCCCCGGCAGGCAGCGCGGCAAGCACTGTGGTCTCCGGCAGGTGGATGGAGGATGGACGGATGGACGGCGGCTCTGAAATCCTGAGTTGCGTTCTGTGGTCATGACTGAGGCCGAGCACTGTTCCACCTGTTTCAAGAGTCACCGGAATTTCCTTCTGTGGAAACCAGAGAGCATTCTAGAGCTGGACAGGCCTGAGAGACGAAGGCCCGTCGTTCAGCCCGCGGAGCCTGAGCCGAGCCCCTCGCCTAGCCCAGGACGGAAGCGGGGCCGACCCAGTTCTGCCGTGTGTCCTAGCGGCCTGGGTGAGGGCGGCACAGTCTGCAGAGGTCTGGAGGCCTCTGGGGCTCGGCTCTGGAACCACAAAGTCCGAGAATTCCGGGGCAGCGCCCAGACCGTGAGGCCAAAGGCTTTTACCCACACTGACCTCGGGGCCCTCATCCCTAAGCCAGCATTAGCCGTAGCTCTCGCCGGGGCTTTAGGAATTCGTGTTAATATAAAGTAGTTGAGACAAGGGCGCTCACACCTGTTATTATCGTCCTCACCTTTGTGCGTTTTGTTATCTGACTTTGCCCCCCACATGTAAGCTCTAAGGGGGCTTAAAGGAAATCCGTGAGTTTGGGCAGGGCACCTGAGCAGGGGGGAGCAACCAGGGAGTGTTCTCTGGGGAGCCCCTGTGGTCCAGGCTGCTGCTGAGCACCCGTCCTTGCCGCCTTAGTTCCTGCCTTCCCCCGGCTTTGCTATCAGCATCTTGCTTATCCTCCTGAGATAGTTGATGTGGAAGAAGCCATCACGCCCTTCCTGACTCCCTGAGATCTGAGAAGAAAACTTACCCACTTTGCGACAAAGCAGGGTTTTTAACCCAAAAAGCAGGGTTTGTCTTCTACAAGTACCCTCTTGCATGTTTCTCAAGAAAGATGAAAAGGCTCTGGATTATTTTTTTTTAATTTTTTTTTTTATTTATTTATGATAGTCACAGAGAGAGAGAGAGAGGCAGAGACACAGGCAGAGGAAGAAGCAGGCTCCATGCACCGGGAGCCCGATGTGGGATTCGATCCCGGGTCTCCGGGATCGCGCCCTGGGCCAAAGGCTGGCGCCAAACCGCTGCGCCACCCAGGGATCCCAAGGCTCTGGATTATTAAAGGAAGGACGGCATGTGTGCTGGATAGGTTGGGTCATGAGACGCAATCTCAAAGCAGACCGGAGGAATGAGAAGAGAGGATAGAGGGGAATTACTGAAAATGGGTTATTTTCGACACACAGTCCCAGGGGACCATCCCAGGTGTTCAGAGGATTGTCAAGAGTCATTTTCTTGTGTTTGTTGTTTCTAACGATGAGTGTTATTATTTCATCGTTCTTATTCATGGTTTTCATCCCTACGCCCGACCATTGCTAAATAGTGAAGAAGAATAGGATCAAATGCAGGGATGGGTCCAAGGACAGAGGCCACCCTAGCCTTCCCTTCCCGGAGGACTTGGAGGGCCCTCCTCCTTCCTCTCCTCCAGCTCGGAGCATCATCTGCATTGGCTTCCTGGACATCCCACTCGGTGGAAGGGCTGGAGAGGCTTTAGTGCTTCCTCTCACTTCTAGTCACCCGGTCACCCTGCCATTGCCTGCCCAAGCCTTAGCTGAATTAAAGTGGCGATTCTAACAGCTCTGGAAAATGAAGGAGACAGTTAATTTTTATGGGCCTCTCTGTTCTACTCTCAGTTCTAGTGTTTCTCCAAGTGTGGCTGTCTGACCATGTGTACGTGTCTCTTGGACGACTGTTGAAATGCAGATTCTCAGCCTCCTCTCCCCTCTAGAATTCCTGATTCGGAATCTCTGTGGGTAGAACCCAGAATACACATTCCTTGGAATACATTAAAGTTTGGAGCCACTGTTACTCTCTGCTAGTTTCTTATTTTCCTTCTCTCTCCCGTGTCTCCTTCCTTTCCCTTTTTCTTTCCTCATTTCTTCTGACTCCGGCTCACCTGCTTGGTCCTTCCTCCGCCTTAATGCTGTCAGTTCAGAACAGCCTGCTAAGCTGTTCTTCTAACATAATAAATTTAAGTCCTCTGGAAAGTCAGCTAGGAGAAAAAAAGAAGTATGTGTTTCCTAGTACCTTGCTTGTCTCCATAAAAGGGGCACCTGGGTGGCTCAGTCAGGTAAGCAGCCGACTCTTGATCTCGGGGTCATAAATTCGAGCCTCATGTAAAAAAAGAAAGGCATATCCAAAGCTGTCCTCTCCAAGCATCAACTTTGGGACGAACATCATTCTTTTAAGTACAGATAGGCATTGCATTTACAGTCACCTTTCCAGTATAGGAGATGGTCTCTCAAGTTTGGAAATGTTCTTCTTTGACATCCCGGTCGGTGACCACCAGCCTCAAAGTCAGACATTGGCCTGGGTACCATTACTGGAGGGGTAAATGAGGTGGTGGAGGCATTTGGGGGAAGTTAGGGAAGTGGGATAATAAGTCATTTGGGAGAGGGGTGCCTGAGGGGCTCACTTGGTTAAGCATCTGATTCTTGGCTTTGGCTCAAGTTATGATCTCAGGGTTGTGGGATCGAGCTCCGTACCCAGCAGTAAGCTTGAGATTTTCTGTCTCTTCTCTCTGCCCCTTTCCCAACTCAGACACTCTTTTTTTCTCTAAAATAAATAAATAAAATCTTAAAAAAAAAATAGTGTGGGATAAAGTGGGGTGGCCAAGGGGAGTGTCTGCGTGGAGTCTGGAGTTCTGACCTCTGCTTTTGTCTTCACAGCCACTGAAGGAAGAGATCAAGATGAATGCAGAGGTGAGTTCTTTACAAGGACTGGTTTAAGGCATGCGTTTCTTGCAGTGTTCCTCATGTCTCCTTCACACAGTGTCTTCTGTCCCTACGGAACTTTTTTCAAACGCATCAGCACAAACTTGAAAACATTTCCCCTCCAGCCTGATAAGCACATGGCTCTGGGTGATATGAGAAGAATTAGACCCTGTGTCTGCCCAGCTTCAGTTAGATTAGAGTTTATCTATTACAGTTAATCCTGAAACAACACTGCAGGGCTTGGGCGGGAGCGGCAGCAGGCGGTGGGGGTGCTGGGCCTCAGCCCTGCTTTGTGTTACCCTGGGGACACTTAACCTCTGCTTCCGGGCCATTTCTCTGCATTGTCTCCTAGGCTCTCAGATCTACTCTCCTTGTTCCTTGATCTGCTGAGATTTCTAGTCACTTTGCGCTTTTGTTCTTTCCTGACGAGCAGCGCCTGCCTGCCTTTCCTCCTTTCCAAGTCCAGCCAACCCTTGGTGTCCATCTCTTCAACCACTCTTGGGCTGATGTCCCCAGCTGCTCATCTCCTTGTCCTGTTGATCCACAATGCCAAACCCAGGACAATGGTGTCGGGTGAGTGGCACAGCTTCATGCTGTTTGCAGCTAGTGGTTGTCTCCAGACCCTCATGTGGTGCTCAGCACGGCTGAGTCCTCTTTCCCTCTGCCCTGGACGGCCAGGTCCAGTCTTCTTCCTGCCTGCTCCCTCCTCACTCTTAGTATCTGGACCACTTTTTACCTAACAGAGAAAACTTAGAACCGTCAGACATCATCTGTCTCAAGTCCTGCCTTCCCATTCGCCTTACTGTGAAAGGGATGTTTATCAGTGAGAGAGCTCTAGGCCGTCAGTATAGGAAAACCCAACTTAATGTGTTTTTTTAATCTTAGAAGTCCAAATGGAGTCAGACTTCAGGGCTGGTTGATCCAGTAGCTCGGCAGTCTTGAGGATCCAGGATCATTTTGTCTCTCTGCTCTTCATTCAAATGTTGGCTTTCTCCTAGAGATAGTTCCCCTTGTGGTTATAGGATGGCTGCCAGCAGCACTTGGGGTTACATGCTTCCTCATTCACTCTGAGTAGAAGAAGGAGCTAGGCTTCCTGCAGCTCTCTCTGGAAAGTAGGAACCTCTTTTTTTTTTTTTTTTTTTTTTTTTAAAGCCTCACCAGATGCCTCCTTAGGTCTTATTGGCAAAAATTATGTCACATGCCCACCCCTGGGTAAGAGGGGCCAAGATTTTTCCAATTGGCTTAGACTAATCAGGCCCACCCTGAAGCAGCACCCCCACACACACACCTGGGCTGGAGATAGGAAGAAGAAAGGGGAGTGGACCTATCCCATCCGTTGTCCCTAGAAATTCCTGTGCATACTCTGAGTTACAAAGTCTGTTGTGTCCTCAGACCTCACGCTGCCTCCCTAATGATTTCCTTTACCAGCTGCATTGTTAACCGCATTTCTCATGACTTTCCCATGAATATTTCCAAATGCTTTATTTTATTTTTTTAAGGATTTATTTATTTATTTTAGAGAAAGAGAGAGCATGAGTGAGAGGGGTGAGGCAGAGGGAGAGGGAGAATCTTGAAGCAGACTCCCCACTGAGCACAGAGCCCCCAATGCAGGGCTTGATCCCAGGACCCTGAGATCAGGATCTGAGCCGAAACCAAGTGTCGGATGCTCAACCAGCTGAGCCACCCAGGCACAAAATGCTTTAGTTCTTACTTTCTCTAGGACAGAATAACACATGATATTTTGTCAAACTACCGTAGTCCTATTTTTTCTTGTGTCTTTCAAAGGGAGGCTTCTTGAAAGAGATGTCCACAGGTCATTTCTCCCATTTTTCTTCCTCTCTCCAAGTCATTCTCAACCTACTGCAGCCAGGCCTCTTTCTTACTGAAATTCATCTTAAATAATAATTTAAAAAAATATATTTTTGTAATCATGTCAGTACATATACGTAGGATAAAACTCAAAAGCCCTAAAATGACAAAAGTTGCAAGTAGGTCTCCCTGCTGCCCAATCCCTTAGCCTTCCCCATTTCAGGGCTGACCTACTTTTGAGCACTTGCTGGTGCCTCTGGCCCCTTAATGTGAAGGCCCCTGTGACTCACTCAGATTCTCATGGTCTTTCGACGCTTCCTTCTTTGATGACTTTTTCCTCTCGACCGTTGAAAACATGTGAGACCCTGGGTTTTCCTTTAACTATCTTCCCTTCTCTTCTGCCTCAAACACCCATTGTTCAGCATCTGTGACCACGTTCTCACTTCCCTTTTTATGTCAGCCTCACTGGAGTCTGACTCAGCTCTCACTGTTCCACCAAAACCTCGCCATTGAAAGGCACCAGGAACATCCACGTTGCCAAATTTGGTGGAAACCTCCCTTTTGAAGCATTTGACACTATTGGCCAGGTTCTCGCAGTGTTGCTATGACATCCCAGGGTTTCTGCCTATCTCTCTGCTCACTTCTTCTCAGCCTCTTTCTTAAGCTTCTCTTCCGCCTACTTCTCGAAACTTTGTGTTTCCCGGGATACCTCTCGCCCTACCCGTTGTCTCGGGCTGCTCACCTGAGCCCACAGTCTTCATCAGTCGTTTGCTTAGGAATGTCTCAGATGGATTTGTCCAACCAGATCCTGCTCCGGCCCCAGGTCTGCACATCCGGAAGCCTGCCGCACTGCTCTCTACCAAGAGGTTCCATCTAGCACCCCTGCTCATCATAACCCACGCTGGACCTGCTGCTTTTCACCTGCCCCAATAGGTTGCTCAGGATTAGCGCTATTGCCGTCTGTATACATGGCCTGGGAGCCTGACATCCTCCCCACTCCTTTCCCACACTCCATGCTGAAATTCTGTTTTCTTGATTTAGTCACTAAAGCATAAATGGAACAGTACACTGTCCCAGACTCTAGATTTGGCTTTATGGCTTTAATGGTAAAAAAAAAATAACATACTCCCATACTCATGGAATTGGCTGAGAAGCGGGACCATAATATCTTCCAAGTCTGTCTTTTTCTTGCTTGACTTTACTTCCTCATCACTTCCTCACTTCCTGTACTTACTCTCCTTTCCTTACCCTCCTCTAGGTCATTGTCTCTCCCTCTTGGGGGGCAGAGGAGGAGGCCTCAAGCAGAGAAGGTACTCCTCAGCCCCTGTTTGTGACATGTGGTCTCTGTTGGTGTGTGCCGGGCTCCTCTCTTGTATTTATTTTCTCATTCGTTTTGATCTTCATCCTCATTCTCACCCTTCCAAAGACAGTTATTCTAATGGATTAAATGATTACCTTTTTGTTTTCATGTACTTATGAAAATATATGTTATTGTTTTATTTTACAAATACCCTTTACATTTGGTAAAATAATATATATATATATATATATATATATATATATATATATATATATATATATATTATTTATTTATTTATTTTTTTTTTTGGTGCACAAGTTCTGTGAATTAAAACACATGCATTGATTTGTATAACCATTACCACAGTCGGGATTTACACCCTCACTCCAAAATATTCCTTTCTGTTGTTGCTCCTTTGTTGTCACAGCCTCCCTCACCCTGAACCCCTGGCAACCACTGTGTAGTATACTTTTAATTTCAGTAATTATATCATGTTACAGTTTATATCTTGTTCTCTTATTTTTTCCACTCAGCTCTACGTTTTCAAGACATAAACAGAGTTAATCTGCAGCACCGTATCCCATGATGTGCATTTATTTAATGCTAACAACACACCTATGAACAAGATACTATTGTTGCCTCTGTTTTGTAGATGAGGAAAATGAGGGTTAAGTAACTTGCTCAAGTCACGGGGTATTGGGGCAGAATGGTCCTGCAAGCCCTAGTATCTCTTGACTCTCTGAATGCCTTTCTTCTTTTGGATATCCAGCTAATCTTATCCATGCGTTCATATGTCATTTCAGTTACATGAAAAGTTTCTTGAGCTTTCTCTTCAGAAGTGATATCTCTCGGTAATTCCCGTTGCCCTTTATCTTGTTTTTTGTTACCTTCCATTCTCTGACATCAAATATAGCTGTCTGTCTTATTTATATTAGTATGGCTATAGTGATGCCTCCTCCATACTTTGTCCTCACCAAATGGCAGTTATTATTTAGTGAGGCAATCAGATGGTTCAGAAACTGTTGAGTAATCTTATAATGCAATCCAGAATCTTGTAATGCAACCCAGTGGATGGGCTAGTGAAAATGTAGTGGAAGGAAATCATACGACAGAAAATTTCAGGGAAAACTTGCTGTGACTCAGCAGCTGGCTGGAGTAGAAGGGTGAAGGACCGTCAGCCTCAGCTAGCCCTTCCATCTCAGAGGAAGTTTGTTGAACACGGGAATGACTCCCAGGATTTCAAGCTGAGTCACTGATAGAATTTGTGGAGCCAGTGGCCTTTGCCCAGAGGTCAGAGCACAGCCTGTCAGGCGGGGTGGATGGTTGGCACCTAGTACAAAGCATAATGTCAGAATGAGATGGCGAAAATTGGAAATGCCTAGTTGGCATTTCTTCTTAGGACTGGAGCTTGGAGGAAAGGGTAGCTCACAGCTCAAGGTGTTAGAGTTCTCAGCATACAGGTGGTCATAGAAACCTTAGGAATGAAGGGATCCCCCCTGGGTGGTACAGCGGTTTAGCGCCTGCCTTTGGCCCAGGGCGCGATCCTGGAGACCCGGGATTGAATCCCACGTCGGGCTCCCAGTGCATGGAGCCTACTTCTCCCTCTGCCTGTGTCTCTGCCTCTCTCTCTCTCTCTCTCTGTCTGTGTGTGTGTGACTATCATAAATAAATAAATAAATGAATGAATGAATGAATGAATGAATGAAGGGATCCCCCACCCCAAATACAGGGAAGAGAAAAAAACAGAGGGACAAGGATTGACCACTGGGAACTACATCCAGAGGGCAGGATAAAGAAGGAAAGCAGTGAAGTGTGAAAAGAAAAATTCAGTAAGAGGTGGGAGAAGCCAAGAAAGGAGGGAAGGTCTGACAAGTTTTAAATATGGCTGAGGGCCAGGAGAGTGCAGCTGAGAAAAAGCCCTTGGATTTAGCGACGAAAAGGTGGTCTGTGATGGACAGTGTCATGGTAGTGGAACCAGGTGATAGCGAGGCCAGAAAGTGTGAGTGAAAGCAGCACTTGTAGCCTGGAGGTGTGAGGAGTTAGATGATGGGGGCCAGTTGACCAGGCAGCGAGGGGCAGAAGGTCCCCAAGATGGGGAGCAGAAGATTCTGGGCACCGTAGAGGGACCTCCTGGAAGGGAAATGGGAGTGCACCAAAGAGTCCACCAGCTGTAGAGTTCTAATCTGCTTGGAGCATCCTTTGGACGTTTGTATCTATTTTAAGTGTTTTTATTTTGGATAACAATGATATATATATCATTGTTGTTATATATATTATATATCCACATGATTCAAAACTTTAAAGAATTTAGAAAAAAAAATTACCCTAAAAAGTCCCCTTCCCTCCCAGCTGCTCTGTGTCTCTTGCTCCTAGGCAAACAGTGTTACTGGTTTGTTGGCTATCCTTTCAGAGATTCTAAACATATACAACATTTTTTTTCTCACCAGCTGTCCCCTCCATTTTTTGTGCAAACTAATGCACAACTTACACTGATTTGTATCTTGTTTTTCTTACCCAACAATCTGTCTTGGAGATCAATCCCCCCCTTTTTTTTTTTTTTTTTAAGATTTTATTTATTCATGAGAGAGAGAGAGAGAGAGAGAGAGAGAGAGAGGCAAAGACACAGGCAGAGGGAGAAGCAGGCTCCATGCAGGGAGCCCGACATGAGACTAGAACCCGGGACCCCAGGATCACACCCTGGGCTGAAGGTGGCACTAAACCACTGAGCCACCCAGGCTGCCCAGATCAATACCTTTAAATACATAAAGAACTTCTTCTTTTCGATGGTGGTATAATATTCTATTTTAAGGGCCTACCATAACAGATAATCAACCCGCTAGTAACAGTGTATATGTTATTTTCAATTTTTTGCTATTATGAGTAAGGTAGCAATAAACCCAAGTCATCTTATTGTGTATCTCTATAGGATATATTCTTAGAAATGGATTTCCTGAAGCACAGAGTATTTGCAGAAGTATTTCTGAGTTGCTCACCACAAGAGTTGCCCATTTTTCTCTCCCTCTTGCGATGTATGACTATACCTGTTTTTCCACACTCACCAGAGTGTTGTCAAACTTCTTGATCCTGTAAACAGTGGATGTTTACTGATTATTTGGAATCTCCTTTCCCCCTCCCAGAGTGGTGGTCCAGTACTTGCCCTCATGAGATTCCTCCAAAATGATTTTATTTTATTTTTACAGAGGGAGAGAGGGGGCCGTGTAGAGAGAGAAGGGGAGAGAGAGAGAGAATCTTAAGCAGACTCCACACTCAGCACAGAGCCTGACATGGGGCTCGACCCCATGACCCTGAGATCGACCTGAGCCTAAATCAAGGGTTAGATGCTTAACTGACTGAGCCACCCCCTTATGTTTTCTTTTACCCTTTTCATCTCAAAACAGTTTTTTTCTAAGTTGACAGAATGTGTTCTCTTAATCCTAACTTCCTCCGAATTCTGTGATCAGATCTGGAGTTCCAGACACCAGCTTCTTTGAGTCCAAAAGGGGGAGCAAGCTCACCTGGTAACAATGATTTGACCCTGAATTAGTTTTTGAGTCACTTTGCCGTCCCTTATGTGTGTGTGTCCTTTTACTGCTGTCTTAAAAGTGCTCCTGTTCCTGTACTTCCGTAGTATTTTTCCAAAGGTTTGAGATAGCAGAGCAAAGCAAATAACTAAATATGGAGTTTTAGACATCCTGGCTTCTAGAAACTTATGGCCCTCCCCTTCTTGGCTCCTTTCTCTGTATTCTTCAGCCTTTTCATAACCCGTGTGTACCGTTCCCCTTTCTGCTCCTCTTTCTTGCCCTTTCTTCAGCCTTCTGCTGATTCTGACCCCCAGAGTTTTAGCCACTAGGATCTGTGGATTTTCCAGTTATCTTTCTATTGTTGATTTCTAGTGTAATTCCATTTTGGTCTCAGAACAGACATTGCATCACTTTTGTTCTTTTAAATTTTTGAAGTGTGTTTCGTGGTCTAGAACGTGGTCTGTCTTGCTGAATGTTCCATGTGAGCTTGAGAAGAATGTGTATTCTACTGTTGTGAAAATAGTCCATAGATGCCAGTGTTACCCAGTGGACTCATGCCAGTGTTACCCAGTGGACTCATGTTGTCGAGTTCAGCTGTGTTCTTACTGCTCTTAGCCTGCTGGATCTGTCTACTTTTGACAGAGGGGTGTTGAAATTTCCAACTATGATACTGGATTCATCTTTTTCTCCTTGCACATCTACTGGGTCTTGCCTCACGTAGTTTGATGCTCTCATTAGGCACATATATGTGAAGAGTTAATATTATTGGATCCCAATATTATGTAATGCCCTTCTTGAAATTACTGTAGTCACTTTTGTACTTTAGATTAATATTAACTTGGTATATTTGTCTCCAGCAATTTACTTTTAATCTGTATGTGTCTTTATATTTTAGTGGATTTTTTGTAAACTGTATATCATTGGGTGTTGTTTTTGATCCACTGAGATGTTCTGTCTTTTTAATTGATGCATTTTGACCATAAACGTTCAAAGTGATACAGTTAGATTCATATTTCTTGCTATTTTCTATTCGTTGCCCTTGTTCTTTGCTCCCATTTTTGTCTTCCACTCTTTTCCTGTTTTTTTTTTAATATTTTATTTATTTATTCATGATAGACATAGAAAGAGAGAGGGGGGGGGGCAGAGACACAGGCGGAAGGAGAAGCAGGCTCCATGCCAGGACCCCGATGCGGAACTCGATCCCGGGGCTCCAGGATCACGCCCTGGGCCAAAGGCAGGCACCAAACCTCTGAGCCACCCAGGGATCCCCTTTTCCTGGTTTTAATTTGAGCATTTTATGATTCCATTTACTCTCCTCTCTTAGCATATTGGTTATACTTCTTTTTAACCTTTTGTTGTGGTTGCCCTAGAGTTTGTAATATATATTTACAGCTAATCAAAGTCCACTTTCAAATAACAACTATACCACTTCACAAGGTGTGAGTATTTTAACAAAATACTCCTATTTCTTCTCGTGCTTTGGGTCATTTATTTCACTTTTATGTAAGCATACATAAGCATATAAATTCATAAGATACATATGTATAAACATGCATAATTAAATATTGTTGCTGTTACTATTTTGAACAAATTGTTATCAGTTAGATGAATTAATAAGAAAAGGTTATAATTTTACCTTCACTTAATCCTTGTTGGTGCTCTTCCTTTCTTTATGTAGACCTGGATGTCTGCCTTTATTATTTTCTTTGTCTCTAAAGAACTTCTTTCAACACTTCTTACAAGACAGTGTAATGGCAACAAATCCCCTTGATTTTTTTTTCTTTTTTTTTGCCCAAGAACTCTATTTCCTCTTCACTTTTGAAGGATCACTCAACAGGGAACAGAAATCGAGGTTTGTAAGTTTGCCTCTCAACACCTTAAATAGTTCACTCTCCTCTCTGTGCTTGCATGGTTTCTGAGGGGAAGCAGCGTGGAGTTTGTTTGCTTCTCTGTAGGCAAAGTGTTATCTCTTCTGGCTTCTTGTCCTGCTGGTGTCTCGCCTCCTGCAGCTGCCTGACAGCCCTTCCACAGTCTGTTGTGATTTCTTCAGTCTCTGTTCTCTTTGCTTTTCAGTTTTGAAGGTTACTATTGAGATATTCCTGAACTTGGGGATGCTTTCCTCAGCTCAGTCCAGTCTACTCAGAAGCCCGGGAAAGCCCTTCTTCATTTCTGTTAAACGTCTCTGATTTCTAGCTTTTTTTTTTTTTTTTTGGTTCTTTCTTAGGACTTCTGTGTCTCCTGCCCATCTGTTGCTGCATACTGTCTGCTTTATCTGGTACAGTCCTTAGCATACTCATCGTACTTGTTTTAAATTATCATCCTGGTGATTCCAACACCTCTACCATGCCTGGTTCTGATGCTTGCTCTTTCTCTTCAGACTGTGGTTCGTTCTTTCTTTCTTCTAGTCTTCTCTTCCTTTTCTTTCTTTATTTGCCTTTTGGTATGTCTTCTCAAATTTTTCTTGATATCCACACAGGAGGGACTGTGTAAGAAGAACTGCTATAAAGCAGGCCTTTAGTGATGTGGTGAGGGAGGGTTGGGGGGGGAGCATGCTACAGTCTGATGAATAGATCTGTTAGTGAGTCTGTGCCTCTGAACTGTGAACTCTACAGATATTGCTCAGTTTTGTTTTTTTGTTTTGTTTTTTTTTTGTTGTTTTTGTTTTTTAGGTGGGAGAAGATAGCTTGAGTGGGCTAGAGGTGGGTATTTCCCTTCCCTGAAGTCAGTCAGGCTCCGACAGTAATCCAGCAAGTTAGGCTCTGGGTGCTTTTCCCTGAGGACAGGCCCTGTTAAGAACAGAGTGCTCTGGCATGTTTCAAAAATGGTTCTCTTTCTCTCCTCTTCCTGGATGCACAAGGGGAAATGTTTCCAATATATATTGCGTGAACTTGATTAAAATTCCACAAAACTGAGGTGGTCCCCCTATGACTGGGTCATCCTGGACTTTTTAACTCTCAGAATTGTCTGTACTCAGCCTCCAGCAATTCATCATTACAGTTGATGCCCTCCTTACCGTGGCACTGGTTCCTGTGGTGGTTTCCACTCATGGGTCTGTGCTCTTAGTCAGTTGTTATTCTCTGCGTTTGCCTGTTTTTCCCATCTTGGGGATAGTGGTTTGACCTATATTTTAAGGATCCTCAAAGAAGTGTTGATTTTTCAGTCTGTTTAGCTTTTTCATTGTTGTTAGAATAGCATGGCAACTTTCCAGCTCCTTACATGTCAAATGGGAAACCAGAAGTCCTTATGTCTTTGATTTGCAGTTTCCTTCCAGAACACGCCTTAAACAGGCGTCATGTAATATGAAGAGGCTCAGGTATAATGGTTGAGTTATTTTCCTCAAAAAATAAAGTCCTTTTTTAAAGAGGAACTCAGCTGTTAAGATATGAGTATTTGGGCCCTCTGTGACAGGTTTGCAAGGCAGTGTTGTCTAAATCAAACTCTAAAGTGCTTGATCATTCACTCTGACACTGTGCAAGCCAGGTCATATATACAAGTTTGTGTGTATCATTAAATTTTGAAATGAAGAAAGCAATTTGGCTTTATTCCAGATGATGGAGGTTTCTTAACCCCATGGCTCTTTGGAAGCTCATGGGAAGCTTAAGTTCCTGCTTGTTTTCTGAAAAGTAGTATTTCCAAACGACATTTCCCAAAGTTCCCCTCTATATGTGAAGTTGGCTAGTTACAGGCACTCTCAGGAAACTTGGAAGGCAGAAGAAAGACTATTTTCCACAGGGCCCAACTGTAGTCAAATGTGTTAGTCAGGGGTGAAGTGAGCCCAGATTGGTGTGTGGTTTAGCAATAGCAGCCAGTCAAGCTTCTCTGACTCAGTTTCTCCTGAACTGCAGGCTGAAGTAGACTACAGACACTTTCCAGACATCTTGGCTTCCAGGCAAGCTCTGAGAATCACTTGCTCCAGTACATCAGGGAGATGGTCAGTGATGGCTTCTCTGGCTTTAGCTCCCCAGTGGTTGCAATGGTTATATAAGCCTCTAAATTTCCTGTATTAAAATTCTATGCTTAGAACGCTTACAATGTTGTTGTTGTTTTTTTTAAGATTTATTTATTTATTTTAGAGAGAGGGAGGGAGCATGACGGGGAGGGACAGAGGGAGAGAGGGAGAGAGTCTTAAGCAGACTCCACTCTGAGTGCAGACCCTGACATAGGGCTGGATCTCAGGACCCTGAGATCATGACCTGAGCCAAAATCAGGAGTCGGAGCCTTCACTTGGCTGTGCCACCTGGGCATCCTGGAATGGTTTCTTTTTTTTAATGACTTATTCTTCACTGGTACTGTGTGGGATTTTTAAAAAATGGAAGTGGGTCACCTGGGTGGCTCAGTCAGTTGAGTGTCCGACTCTTGATTTCAGCTCAGGTCATGATCTTGGGGTCCTGGGATCCAGTCCCTTGTGGTTCCGCATGGAGTCTCTTTGAGATGCTCCCTCTCCTTCTGCCCTTTCCCCAGCTCATGCCTATACTCTCTAAATAAGTAAATGAATAAATATTTTAAAAATTGAAGTAAATGGTGTTAACAACAGTAATATAAAGTCTTACATGTGATGAAATAGTGTATTACTTTAAAGTAGCTGTGATAGATAAAATATGTATAACATAAAAGCCTTAAAATAACTCCTAAAGAGAAATTACAGCTTTAGCCAACAAATGAGGTAAAATGGAATCATAAGAAGTACCCTATTAACCTAAAAGAAAGCAGAAAAAAAGGGAGAGAACAGATTGGACAAATAGAAGACAAAGACAAACAAGATGTTGGATTGAAACCCAACCATACCAATAATTTTAATGTAAATTATGTAAATGCCTCACTGAAAAGCAAAACATGTTAGATTAACACCTGACTACATCCTGCTTACAAGAAGCTCACTTTAGATATAAAAACACACAAAGGGTAAACATAAAAGGTTGGGAAAAATGTACTATGCTTACCCTAATCAGCAGAAACGAGGAGTGGATTGTTAGAATCAGGTAAAATAAATTTCAGGGCAAAGAATATTACCAGGAATAAAATTGTCCTTTCAGAGTGATGGAGGGATCAATTAATCAAGAAGACAACCAATTTAAACATTTGTGTACCTAATAATGGAACTTTAAAATATGAGTCAAAAATTGATAGAACTGAAAAGAAAAATATCCAAATCGACAGTTATATTCGGTACTTCTCAGTAATTGGTAGAATAAGTTGAAAATTGGTAAGGATATAGAAGACTTGAACATTATCAGCCAAATTCACCTTAAAGACTTGGGGAATGGTCCACCCAAAATCAGTAAAACAGACATTCAAGTGTGCCTAAAACATTTATTAGAATAGGATCATAAAGCATGTTTCAAAAATTTTTTGATGATTCAAATCATTTTATTTATTTTATTCAAATAATTTAAAGGGTTTTTTTTTTTTTCTTTTTCTTTTTTGTTTTTTCATTTAAAGAATGTTTTCTGACTGTAGTGGAACTGAGTGAGAGACCCATAAAGGAAAAATACCTGGAAAACTCCTCAACATTTGTAATACAAGTAACACATTTACAAATAATCCATTGACCAAAGAACTAATCAAAAGGAAGATTAGACTGAATGAAAATGAAAGTGTAACACTTCACAACTTATGGGATGCAGGATTGTCATCACAGGGAAATTTATAGTACTAAATACTTATTTTTGAAAAAAAGAGTTTCAAATCAGGACCTAAACTCCTACTATCCAAGTGAAAAGAAGAAAGCATATTAAATCCAAAATAAGCAGAAAATCTGAAATAATAAAGGAGAAGAACAGAAATCAGTGTAATAGGAAACAAAAAAACATTTGGGAAAATCAGGAAAAGCAAAAACTGTTTTTTGAAGTCATTAGAATTGATAAACCTCTAACCTAGCTCTGGAAAAAGAAAAACCCTCGGTTACCAAACAAATCTCTTTCATCAGAAATGAAAGAGAGAACACTGCTACAGATTCCATAAATATTAAAAGGATATAAGAGAACCTTACGAATACCCTTATGGCTAGGAGTTCAACAGTTTAGATGGTAAAGGCTTATTACTTGAGTCAATTTAAGCTCTTTTAGAAGAAACGGAACTTGATAGCAGGCACATGGGTAGAGGAGGTCCAGGCAGCTGAGGAGGAAGAGAGCATGTGAATAAACAGGTTAACCCAGGTGCTCAGACTGCTACGAGGAACCTCCCCAGGCCCAGGGATGGGCAGTTGAAGGAGATGCTGGAGAGAGGCTTCTGAAGCCCACACTGATGGGATCTAGCCCACAGCCAAGCCACCTGATGACACTATGTCTCCGGTCTCCTTCCCATCCTCGTTCATCCTCTTCCATGTGGGGCCCTATGACACAGTGCTGAGCAGGCTGGCTCTAGGCTTGAATAGAACTGTGCAGCATGCAAGAGAGCAGTGTGGGTACCAGGCCGGCTTAAACAAGCTCAGTTTCCTTCAGAACACTGCCCAAGTTGCTCACGTGATTATGGATTTCCATCACCCAAGGCAGTGCCATAAGGTTCCTCTCTATCACCAGCTCACCTAACAAAAAAGGGTGACTGAGCTGCCTACATCTTAAACTTATCTTGGGTTTTAGGGGCACCTGGGTGGCTTAGTGTGTTGAGCATCTTGCCTTCAGCTCAGGTCATGAACCCAGAGCCCCAGAATGTAAATAAATAAGTATTTTAGGAAATCACCTTGGGTTTTAGATGAAGGTCTTACAGAGTATTTAATTGAAAAATCATGATAAATATCACTAATATAACTGCTTTCACTTAATTTTCACCTTTCAAACACTTATTTTCAGCTGGAGAAAGTCTAATAAGTGGCCTATATTGAGCATATTTTCCAAAATGAATATTCATAATAAAGTCAGTGTATCAAGTGTCTTAATTTAAAAAAGGATAGGCAACTTGCATGTTTATATATCCCTACTATGCCTTTTATATAAATTACATCTGTTTTTAACTTAAAACCTTTCTACTGAGAGAAATTCTGCTGGATTGAAGAAGCAGGTGGCTATGATGTGAACTGCCTTTGGAGAGGGACATTTGTCAGGGAACTGAAGGAGTCTTCTGGGAGCTAAAGGCCACTGCCTACTCTCTTGCTCACTTGCTTTCTAAATTAATAGTCTTTTAAAAACAGTAACAACAACAAAAAACACTTACCTAAAAAGCATCATAAAATTACAAATAGTTGATCATGAAAATGCAAGCTCAAATAATCAGATTCATTTGTCAAATGTTCTGCTTACAAGTTTTGCAAACACTCAAGAGGCTGTAGCAAACATGAGCCTACAGGCCTGGGAGACTTGGTTGGGGCCACTGCCATGCAGATTATCTCCACCTTTCTCAACAGCCATGGGACTATATAATAAAAATTGAAGTTCATAATTGTAACCCATAGGCATTGTCTAATCCAGTGAAAAGTAAACCACAACAACAAAAAAGATCTTCTTGAATATCTAGAAGATTCAGTTGTTCAGAACCAAAAGTGCTCCCTTCCTGGGTAAATGAAGAGTCTAGTGTATTTTTTTTTTTTTTCAAATCGATTAAATGACAAATAGTTGGAATTCTTAGGTGTTACTTCCTTAAAAGAGGAAAGTAGCATCTAATATGGGCAAATATGTATATATATTTTTTCTCAGTTTTGTAGTAATTATAAGCGGGTAAAAAGAAGAGTGCAGGGACAGAAACAGTACAGAAAGACCATAAAAGCATCCAGACTTTTCAATTGTGCTGCTAAAAATTTTGTATACTCCTCTTAGTTGCAAGTGATACCAACAAAGAAAACAGAGTATATCTTCTTATGGTATCTATTTAACCTGAAAATTTGTGGGGGAAAATGTTATACAGTTTAACTGGTAATTAACATCAAACGATATGTTTATATTAAAACAAACACAGACATTTATGGACTAGGAAGTAATGTGTACAAATTTTAAAGATATACTGTGAGATTTAAATGTAGTTTTTGTAGTTGGCTGCTGTGGCTTATAGTCCCAGACCCATGAGAGTTTTAATTCTTTTATTGTAAAGAATAAAACTTCAGTGGGAAACTTTAAGAAGCATGTCTTAAGATATCAGGTACTCCTTTAAAAAAAACAACCTTTATTAAGGTATACTTGATATATAATACACTGCATATATTCAAAATGCAGTTTGATAAGTTTTGATGTATGTATGCACCTGTGAATCCAGCCTAACAACCAAAATAATGAGGTTATCCGTCACCTGCAGAAGCTTCTTCATTTTCCTTTGTACTCTTTCCTTTCATCTCTCTCACCTCCTGTCAACTAGGCAAGAGACCTCAAATCTGCCTTCTGTTGGGACGCCTGGGTGGCTCAGGGATTGAGCATCTGCCTTCAGCTCAGGGCATGATCCCGGGGTCCCGGGATAGAGTCCCGCATCGGGCTCCTCATGTGGAGCCTGCTCCTCCCTCTACCTGTGTCTCTGCCTCTCTCTCTCTCTGTGTCTCTCATGAATAAATAAAATCTTAAAGAAAGAAATCCACCTTTTTTATTATAGATTATTTTGCACTGTCCAGACTTTTATATAAATGGAATAATATAGTATGTGCTTTTTGTGGGAGTGTGTAAAATAAATAAACCTTGTTTAGAGCTGCCAGTACTTCCTTGGAAGGATTCAGACAGTGTTATGTTTCTATAAGCACAAATGGATCCCAGTTACCACCTGTAACTCAAAGAAATGAAGAAACCTAGTGTCTTGGGCGAGCTATTGCAACCTAGATTCCCAGTCTGTTCTGCTTTTAGCCCATTGCGGAATGCTATGGTGGCAAACATCTATGCTCCTTAGTATCACGTGCTATTATGTGCAATAGCAAGCCGTGGTTTTAGCTCAGGCCACATCAGATGCCAGCCCAGCTCGGCCTACTCCTTCACAGTCTTTAAATTTGGCACATGCTCCCGAGGAGTAATCCTTACGAGCTCCAAACTTGGTGGTTAAGGAAAATTGACCCATGGATGCGAATGTTCAAATGAATGTGTGGTGAGGGCCAGTGCTAAATGAAGAGGATGTCACGGGAGACTGGCTAGTTCTCTTTAGCAC
Organism: Canis lupus baileyi; assembly: GCF_048164855.1. Classification (NCBI taxonomy): domain Eukaryota; kingdom Metazoa; phylum Chordata; class Mammalia; order Carnivora; family Canidae; genus Canis; species Canis lupus. The sequence continues at coordinate 49,999,563 of NC_132858.1, forward strand.
TGTATATTTCTTTTCTTCCTTTTGTCAGTTTATCATGGTAATGGAAGCCATGTTACTAGTTTATGTACAGCAAGTTGGATGATTTCCTGTTAGGCAAGAAAGAGGTCAGCAGCTGGCTCCGTATAACATAGAGTTAACAATGATGGGAAACAAGTTTAATGCAAAGAAATGGATCATTTTATGGATGATGAGCTTGATGGTGAAGGTGGGGAAGGTGCAGGTGAAGCTGTTCAAAAACCTGGAATAATGGCTTTAGGTGGGTTTTTTTTATCACTGCCTTCTGTACTTCACTAATATCCAGAGGGACTTCCACATGTCAGCAGTTAGGCATGAAAAGTTATTGCACCTGAAGAGGAGGGTTTGACTTTAGGAAAGTGTTTTAAACAATAGTGCAGTTATATATGTTAACACATATATTAACATATATAAACATATATGTAACCCTTTTATTATGTACAGACATTGTTTTAAAATTTAAGTTTGTACATATGAATATTGTAAGCACAAATGGATTAATGATTGTATGATTTTTAAAGATTTTAAGAGAACATAGTGTAACAACATTGATCTTCCACATTTTATCCAATTATGTATATTATACCAAGAAAGACATATTTATGGGTCTTATTTCTTAAAAGAGCTGCTTCACATGTAAATGTCTATAGTTAGTAGCTCATCCATTCAATGTGTAATTTAATATACTTTCTATGAATTATTCTGAGAGTTTTAAATGGATGATCTCATAGTTTTTCATGAAGAATGTCATTTACTTAAATGTGCTAGTAGCTTCTTATCTAGCCATAAGCCAAGGAACTTAGCAGTGATCTTAATTTTTTTGGATAAAGGACACCTATTTTAAGGCATGTGTTCCATCTATTGGAGTTAGTACCATAAAAAAAAAAAAGACAGTTCTTTAGTGGAATTAACAGTGATATATTTTATACAGGCATTATAAAAAGCAATGCTTTTATAAAATCAGTCATCCTAGAAATCATTACACATTATAAGAAAATTATGGACCAGTAACTCTCATGAGCATAAATGCAAACGTTCTTAATGAGATTTTAGCAAATGGAATCATCAATAAATAAAAAGGATAATATATTATGACCAAGTGAGGTTTATCCTAGGAATAAGTTATCACCAAATTGATAGATTTTTAGAAGAAAAAATTCTATGATTATATCAATAGAATCAGAAAAGGCATTTGATAAAATTAGACACTTATGGTTAAAAGAATCTCAGCAAAATATAAATATTCACATCTTGATAAAGGGTATCTAGAAAAAAACCTACAGTTAACACCATTTTTCATGTTAAAGACCCAATGTCTTCTCCCTAAGATTAGAAAGTAGGCAAGAGGGCAGCCTTGGTGGCGCAGCGGTTTAGCACCGCCTGCAGCCAAGGGTGTGATCCTGGAGACCCTGGATTGAGTCTCATGTCAGGCTCTCTGCGTGGAGCCTGCTTCTCCCTCTGCCTGTGTCTCTGCCTCTCTCTCTCTCTCTCTCTACATCTCTATAAATAAATAAAATCTTTAAGAAAAAAAAAAGAAAGTAGGCAAGAATGTCTGCTGTCACTAATCCAAGTCAAAATGATAGTGGAAGACCTACCCAGTGCAATAAGGCAAGAAAGGTGAATGAACTGCAGATTGAGAAGAAGTGAAACCATCTCTATTTAGATCTGACTTATGGTCTATGTAGAAAATATGAGAGAATCTCAAAAACAAAAGCCAACTGCTAGAAGTAATGAGTTCAGCAAGTTTATGAGGTCCAGATCAATATGCAAAAATCAATTATCTATTTGCAACAAATAATTAGAAGTAGAAACTAAAAAAAATTACTATTTACAATAGCACTGAAATCATAAGGTACTTAGATATAAATTTAACAAAATATGTTCAAGATTCATACACTGAAAGTGATAGAATGAAAGAAATCAAGGAAGACCTAAATGGGATATATACCATGTTCATGAATATGGATTCACTTCCAGGATGTTTTTTCCCAAACGAATCTATAGATTCAATGTAATCCCATTCAGAATCCTGGCAGATTTTTTCTCTTTGGTAGAAATTGAAAAGGTGATTCTAAAATTTTTCTATCAAGGCAGGAGAACTAGAGTTTTGGAAAAGAAAAAAGTTGGAAAGTTGACAGTTACTGATTTTAAACTTGCTATAAAACTGTAACAATTGAGACAATATCTACCAAAAAGGTACAAAGGCATTTCAGTGGAAAAAGGATAGTTTTTCTCAATAAATTTTTGTTGGAACAATTGAATATCATATTCAAAGAGGGGGAAGAAACCCGTTCATTGCTTCCAGAGCAGACGGCACATGAGCTGGTGTAAGTCTAAATAGTATTTACATACAAGCCTGGCATACGTCTGTCTCATTGTAGGCAGTTGATACAGCCTGTGGAAATTGAAAGGCTGCCTCTCTACCTAAAAAAATTTTTTATAAGAACTCTTGATTCCTACCTTACATCATGTATAAAAATTAAATCAGAACATAAAGTAACTAAAACTATACACCTTAGACTATAAAACTTAAAGTATAAGGAAAAAAATCTTTGTGCCCTTGTGTTAGCCAGAAGAATGATACATTAACTTTTTTTGATAAGTTGTACTTCATCAAAATTAAGATATTCATTCAAAAGACATTCTTTTTTTTTTTTTTTTAGAGATTTTATTTATTTATTTATTCATGAGAGACACACGGGGGGGGGGGGGTAGAGACAGAGGCAGAGGGAGAAGCAGGCTCCATGCAGGGAGCCTGATATGGGGACTCTCTCCTGGGTCTCCAGGATCAGGCCCCAGGCTGAAGGTGGCGCTAAACTGCTGAGCCTCCCGGGCTGCCCCTCAAAGGACATTCTTAAGAAAATGAAAAGACATGCTGCAGACTGGAAACTGTAGTTAAGTAAGAACTGTGTTTACACAAAAACTAGTCCATGACTGACTATAGCAGCACCAGAAATGTTCTTCATTTGCCAAATGGATAAACAAACCAGTATATGCATATAATGGACTCCTACTACTCAGTAATAAAAAGAAAGTAAGTGGTGGCCTGGGTGGCTCAGTGGTTTATGAATAAAAAAAAGTATTGATACATGTAACAACATAGATTAAAAAAATTTGTTGTGCTAAAGTCAAGCTAGACTCAAAAGACTACATATCATATGACTTCATTTCTATGACTTTCTGGAAAAGGCAAAACTATTGAGACAGTAAGCAAATAGTGATTGCCTGGAGTGGGAGTAGGGATTAGCTACAAAGGAGCATAGATAATTTTGGAGAAGGGTGATGGGACTGTTTTGTATCTTGATTTGTGGTAGTAATATGACTGTGTGTTGATCAAAACTCACAGAAATGTACAAATGGGTGGATTTTATTAAATGTAAAAAATAACCAATAGGATAAGGAAGGGCATCTTATGAAGATGTCCAAGTCTTGAAAGCTTTGAAGGTGTCCAGGTGGGCAGTAGGGAGGAGCTCAAGGGACACAAGATTTGCAAAGACTTAAAGATAGAAAACATACAGAGTTTTACAAACTTTCCAGTACTTTGGAAAGTCCAAAGTCTAAAGATACACAGTGGGAGAGGTGACCAGAAAAAGTAGACTGGAGCCAACATTGGAAGGCCTCAAAGTTTGGTAAAGAAGTCTTTGGTAAAGACTTTCATATTTAATTAGAAGACTTATATTGTTGCATGTTTTATGATCATGTCCACTATTTCTAAGCCCTGCAGGTATCTGCCCCCCTTGAAGACTTTGAAAGAATGCCTTCTGTCCCATTTGCCCCCAGATAACTATGTGTCTCATCTTCTCATTTTATTCTGGTCTTTGTTCAAAGCTGCCTCCTCAGAGAGGCCTTCCCTCACCACCCTTTGAAAGGCAAGGCACCTCCTCCCATAATCTCCCTCTATGACCTTTACCCTACTCCACGTATCCTGGTAAAGCTCACTATCTCTTGATATTTATTCATGTGTTGAGTTGTTTAATCTCTTCCTTCTTTAAAATCTCTGTAAGAGCAGGGTCTGTCCACAATACGTCCTTGGATCCTGACACTTTTTGGAGTAAGTCATATATACAAAGGCCCTAAAGTGCAAATGACCATGACCTGCTAAAAGAGTAGGAAGGCAGCCAGTATGATGAGAGGGAGAGGGGTAGGCGATGAACTAAAGGAGATTGGCAGGGGCCAGATTACAAAGGCCCTTGTAGACCACAAGTGGTTTGGTTTTTATTCTGAGTATAATAGGTAGCCTCCAGAGAGTTGTAAATTGGGAGGTGGATGGGGAGGGGCAGATAATAATACCTGGTTATGTTTATTCTAACGATAATTCTTGCTGCTCTATGAGGAATAGAACAGGACAAAAAGTAAAGCAGGGAAACCAGTTACAAAGGCCACTGGAACAGTCCAAGTGATGAGATTGTGAGTTGGATTGGGGGGCAGCAGTGAAGATGGACAGCAGTAGATTGAAGGCTTATGAATGTTGATGAATTGAGTATCAAATATTGGACGGAGAAAAAAAGGCAAAGATAACTCCCAAGTTTAAGGACCTGAGCAACTGAGTCGGTGGTGGTGGCATTTAGAGATGGGAAAGTTGAGGGAAATATAACTTGGATGAGGGGCTGGGGTAGAGAATGAAAATTTTTTTTTGTTTTTGTTCCATGAGCACCAAGGGGCAGAGAGGCCTTTTTTTTTTTTTTCCATCTTAAAGTATTTTTTAATTGAGTTATGACTGACATAAAATAATATATTAATTTTCAGGTGTACAACATAATTTTTTTTTTTTTTAAAGAACTTCAACTTCAGTATTTTTCTCTCTTTTGTTGGTGTCTTAGTTGGGCTACTATGATACAGCATATAAAGTACCACAAACCAGATGCCTTATAAAAGAATAGAAATTTATTTCTTACAGTTCTGGAGGGTACAAGTCTGAGATCAGGCTGCTTGGTCAGGTTCTGGTGAGGGCTCTCTTCCAGGTTGCAGACTTGCTGAGACCTGGGCAGAGAGCAGGGGGTGGGAGAGGCTCGTACAAGGACACTAATCCCATTCATGACGGCTCCTACCTCATGACCACATCTAATCTAAATTACCTCTTTAAGGTCCCATCTCCTAATACCATCGTAATTGGGGGCTAGGGTTTCATGACACGAATTTTGGAAGGAGACAGTCAATAACAGTTGAGAAAATGAAGGGCTTTTCATTTAAGGGGAGGGAGTAAGGGGAGGGATTTAGTTTTTATCTTAAGCAACTGCTCTGGCAGACCTGTGGATGATGGAAAGGTTTAAAATTAGGAGTGAGACCAGTGGGTGAATGAGGCAAAGAAATCCTGGGCCAACACTAGAGCAGTGAACACAGGAAGGAGTAGAATCAGTGGGACATGGTGACGCAGATCTCACAGGTGGCGGGAAAGGGTGAATCCAAGGTGATACTCCCATTCCTGCTCAGAGACATCCAAGCAGAACTGGGTTTGCGGGATGCGTAGAAGTAATTTTATCAGTTTGAATGAATTGAGTGGCTTTGACTTTGAGAATCAACTTGATTTTTCACTCGGTACTTGCACACAGCCCCCAGCAGCGTATCTGAGTAATATGGTCAGCTAGCTACCACAGGAGAGTGGGAGTGAAGTTGGTTGGAACTCAGAAAGCTGTAGTGGGGAGTCTGAATAAGGGGACAGCCCATGGTTTGCCTTGTGTCCTGTGTGCCAGCATCTCATGAAGCAGCTGTGGCCTCTCAATGACCCCTAGCTGTATCAGATTGCATGTCCACTGGAGGAAGGATTCAAGGAGTACCAGGTACAGCTTAATGAGGAAAAATCTCTCATCTTTGGAGAGGTGGCATGGAAATGGGGAGCCAAATGTGAGGAGCCTTTTCTATGGATGACACAGTCAGAGCTCCTGTGGAAGTATGTTTTGGGTGGAGCTGACTTCTCCCTGAGCTCTCATATAAGGGACTGTCTTACCCCAGACTCATATGCTACAGCTTCTTGTGGGTTCTGGGTTGGCTTCTTTCCTCATCTGGACCCTGACTGGTCCTGCTGACATGACTTTGTTTTGCTGTTCTCTGCTCGATGAATTTACTATTTTTATTTATTTTATTTTATTTTATTTTATTTTATTTATTTTATTTTATTTTATTTATTTTATTTTATTTTTTATTTATTTATTTTTGCATTTACTATTTTTAAATCCTACCTTGGTCCCTTGTGTTTCAGCCTGAGAGGAAGTTCGGAGTGGTGGTGGTTGGCGTTGGCAGAGCTGGATCTGTGCGGATCAGGGACTTGCGGAATCCACATGCTTCCTCAGCATTCCTGAACCTGATTGGCTTCGTGTCCAGGTGGCTGGCATTTGCCTTGTGCCTGTAGTTCATGGCAAGACCAGTGAGATGAATTAGGGGTTGGGACACAGAGATTCTCCAGACCCCAAAGAGAGAGCGCCAGCTCTGGGGTCATTCCAGAGAACTGTACTCAGGGACAGCCCCGGAAGATCTCAAGTTTAGATGGGTCTGGGAGGTGGAGTGCTGGACCTGCAGCTGCGATGTACAGCAAGTCAGTCTCAAGAGGACTACGAAGACAAAGGCAGGGAAGATGAGAGCAGGGCCTGATGGTTACAGAAGGGGCACAGTGAACACTTGGTGGGTTGGCCTGAAGGAAGGCTTTCGGTGTGTGCCGCTTAATTGTTTTATCAGTTATCATAATAGCCTAAAGCCCCGGGCTTTAGGAGCCTTATCAGCTATTTGACATATATACTGTTATCAACCCCACTTTACACATAAAGAAACTGAGCCACAGAGAGGTTAAGTAATTTGCACAGAGCTTAAGACCTGCGCATGAACACAGGTTTATTTGATTCCAAAGCCCATTATCTAAGCAGCATGTATTCTTTTCCCCTTGATAATTTTGAGCCTTACTTTTACGTCCTCTAACTTCATTTATTTCCTATAACTCAAACAAAACCACATTTCCTATTGTGTTTCTTCTTCCCTGATCCACTTACTCGGCATCTTCCTCCACCATTTCTTACATGCACCGCCCACTAAACTAATACTATATAATGTCATGTATGAGTATTAATTGTGAACAAGATGTGGGCACTGTGTTGGTGAGGAGGGGGGGTGAGGAGCAGCTTAGGCACCTCTCTGCTTTTTTAGTGCTTTAGAGAAATCCAAGTATAAATAACTATTGTGATGGTCCATGCAGACCATCTGGGGCACTAGAGAGACCCAAAAGTGGTAGGAATCTGCCCTTGGTCAATCTTATCCCCTCAGTAAGATTTTAGGGGGGTTGCACATAAATGAGAGAGCAAAATTACTAGCCAGCACTGTAACTCCCATTGCACCCATACTTGAAGCTGTCTCATAATACCCTGTTCCTCGTGACCTACATGCTAAGACCTACCGTCTCCCCAAGAAGCCTAACCTGAAATCCTAAATTAGATGAACCTTGCCTTCATTGAATTACCCACTTATACCCTCAAGCACATTTCTCAGGTTAGTCTTGTATTGTTACTATAAATATGCATGTATCTTCCTTCTTCTCTGAGACTGTGAGTGAAGTCTGGTAGTCGTAGTGTTTGGCCAAATGCTTGGATCTGGCTGTGATCCTAGAGACCACTTCTCATGAGACCAAAAGAGATCAGTTGTTTTTATTTTAGAGGTGGACTAATTCAGACTGTCATATCATCCGGCCTGTTAACAGTAGTGTTGGCACTCGATGCCAGGTCTCTTAACTTAAACCCTGAGGCTGTTTTTCTCACTCTGTGGTGGAAAATGCCCTGGAAGTGGGAGGAAGGGAATAAATTTCTTCATTTCCAAAAGCTAGTTATCAGGACATTGTTGGGAAGAGAGGAGACGGATGGTGCTCATTTATTTGGTATTCTATGTACTTTTGAATTGCATTTCTATTACTCTCAAATAGACGAGAACTTGGGAACACTGATGAAGTCCAGCAGATTTCTTTGGAAGATGCTCTTTCCAGCCAGGAGGTTGAGGTTGCTTATATCTGCAGTGAAAGTTCCAGCCATGCGGACTATATCAGGTAGGTTTTCAGTGTTGGTAGTCCTTACCTTGCACACTGGGCAGGAATATAAAAATGGGGGCAAGCTGAAATCTCTCAAAGGAATCTTAATAACTGAAGGAAAAAGTTGCAGGAGGCCATTACCTTTAAAAATTGTCAAAATGCTAAAAATTCTTACCATTCATTTTAAATGTATAAGGAAATGAAAACCATGTAAAACTAATATTTACTTGTACACTGTAACTTAAAACAATACAAAGAATTAAAGTTGTTTTCTTTATAAAAATTTTATTGACAGTAATTTGAATAGTGCTTGTCTTTTGTCGTAATAGGATATGTAGCCAACATCTTTGACGTGCTTTGGCAAATTGTCACAATCCTTTCTAAGTTTGAATCAGCTTCCAACATTTTATCCCTTGTGCTTTTAATATTGTTAAATATCTCTGAGAGTTCCCTTAACATGAAGTGTTTTTGCCATGAGAATAAGTGAGGAAAGAAAGTAGTGGTGGCATCGAAGAGGGGAGATGACATTATAGAGCAAGAGAAGTGATATGTCCTTCCTCCCCACTTTCAAATGCAAAGCCTTAGAGCCCTTCAAGCATTTGGTGGGACTGAGCCTGGAAGGAGGAGCCCCACATGGGACCAGCAGCTAACCAGGCAGTTCCAGCCACTTCCCTGAATCTCACTTCCCTTCTAGGTCCTTGCATTAAATTGCAGGTGCCAGCATGCTGTTCCCTGGAAGTAAGCTGCTCCCTCCTTGTCACTTCAACTCTAGTGTGGAAAGAAACACCTTTCCTTGGTTTCCTTCACCCTTCTTTGGCACCAGAGTATATTTCCTTAAAAAGGTGATTTTGTTATTCTCATCTTATAAATGTTTGTACCTTAGGGAGTATCTGGAGAATAAAATCCAAACTTCTGAACATAGCATTCTACATTCTTCACAGTCAGGCTCTCAGCTACTTGTATGACTTTGTTTCCCTCTACTCCCTGTAGTCTACTCCCCTGCCATGCTGAAATTCGTACTATTATCCAAATGGACAAATCTCCATAAAACACCCAAACCTCTGCATATGCTGCGCAAAGTGAAATACCCTCATCCTGCATGTTGTACCTGGGAAATGCCTACTCATATTTCAGGCAGAGCTGGCTGTCATGGGTTTGGTAGTCTTTATTCGTTGCTATCATGTGAGATAATAGGCAATTTACATGTTAATATCTTTTATTTCTCCTCCAGAGTAGCTGGCAAATAGTACTTAGTTGAATATATGAATAGGTGAATGGATGAATGTTCAAATTAACACATAAGTAGAAAATCATTCTCTTCTAGCATAGCAGAAAGTAGCAGGAAGTACATTTCATCCTCTGGCCCTGATTCTCATCTGCCTTCCTTCGTGACTCAGAGACTTATGTGTATTTGTAACAGTCCATTCTCTGTCATGCAAGGCATTTTAAAATGTGAAGATTACTTGAAGTGTATTTTCTCTCTCTCTCTCTTTTTTCCCAAGGCAGTTCCTTAATGCTGGCAAGCATGTCCTTGTGGAATATCCCATGACACTCTCTTGGGCAGAAGCTCAGGACCTGTGGACGCTGGCTGAGCAGAAAGGTGACGTATATTGTCTGTCGAACACAGACCCTCTTTTAGGGTTTCTGCCTGCAAGATGTCTTTGGTACCATCTTTATGCTTTAAAGCTTAATCCTGTGTTAGATATGTCCTGTGGGCTCCCAACCTCCTAGCTGTCCCCCGTACTGTAGGCACACGTAATGGGTGTGTTGGAATACCAACAGGGTGGAGAAATGAGTGGGAATTTGCAAATTTTTGTCAGAGACTTATAAACTTCTTTGACTCTAATGAAAACTATGAATTGGCTTTGACTTATGCTATTGTCATGATATTATTTTGCTATTATTCATATGATATTTACATTGCTAATGGAAAAATATCCAAGTCAGGGTAATTGATCGTATCTGCATATTTTGTGCTGTTTCTCAAGAAGAGTACCATTTATCAAATACTTACTATATGCCAGGAGTTTGGGAACTGTACTAAGTACTTTATATGTTCTTTTATTTAATTCTCCTAGAAACTCTTAGAGATAGGTATTTTCTCTAACTTATGTAAAAGAATCCATGCTTCAGAGAAGTAATTTGAGCCAGATCACAAAGCTAGTAACATGATTACTAATTGGGAGATGGAGATTTGAATTTATTCCTTTCCAGCTCTGAAGTCTACATTTGTTCATCTAAGCTCTACTGCCCTCCAGAGACTTTTGTCCTTATATACTTCCACAAGTCCCTTTATGGAGGCAATGAGAATTAACTAGAATGTTTAGGGATTACAGGATTTAGTTAAAGTGTAAATTACAAACTCTTTGTTTCAAAATTTGCTATTGAAAATCTTTAATATATGAGCAAAGTATGGTAAACACTTACATGAAAATCACCAAAGAAAGTACCTTGCACTTATGACCAGTGTAGACTGATCAAACTTTATTGGAGCTCCTGTAGTGCTCTGTAGCACTGGGATGTACTGCTAAAGAGCAGAGCCCATCTGTCCACTCTTGTAAGCCCCAGCAGCTAAACACTTCCTAGAACTGAGTAGGCCTTCAGGAGGTGTTTGTTGAATGAGCAGATAGATGATTACTGATGTGAGTGAGAGGAGCTTTGAAGCTATCCCTTTGTATATTGTTTTCTCATGGCACAGATGTCCATGGACCAAGAACAAGATACTAAAGAATACGCCATAGATTTCTTGCTAATTGCAAAGAAAAAAAAAATGTACTTTTACAATGAAGAGCTCTGTTGTTGTCATCCTAAAACCAAAAGATTGTTAATATGGGTCATTCTGATGTCACAAACCATCTGATGTGATATATACAGCATCAATCATATAACAGAGATTTACAGGTAATGCAGGGATAAAGAAACATATTAAATGACACTGTAAAAAATGAAGCAAACTAGAATGTGGAACACTCGACAAAATAACAGACTAAGTTTCTTCAGAAAGATAATGTCCTGCATGTAGTGACTTTCTTCCAAAGAATAAATACAGAAAGAAGGGGAAAAGAGTACACTCTACAATGGAGAAACCAAACAATGCCTCAGCTAGTTGATCAAAATTAACATCCACAGTGGTAAGTCATGATAATAAGATGTACCTTCAACATACTATGATGAGAATGGCCCATTACTTCTGAATTTTTCTCCCCAAAACATAACCTCAGTGCAATCATGAAAATAACATCAGAAAAATCCCAGTTGAGGGGCATTCTACAAAATGCCTGACCAACACTCTTCAGAACTGTCAAGGTCACTAAAAAACAAAGTTTAAGAAACTTTCTAACTCAAGAGGAAGCTCAGGAGACATGATGACTAAATGTAATGTGGTATCCTGAAACAGAAAAAGCACATGAGGTAGAAACTAAGGAAATCTGAATAAAATATGGATTTCAGTTATTTTTTTAAAAATGAGAAAAAAATACTAAGAATCAGTGTTATATTAGAGTCTTGGTATTATCTCCATAAGCAAGCAGAATCTGAGTGGATATGTAGAGATCATAGAAAAGAAAAAAAATTCTTAGCAATGAAACTGACCTATTCTCTAGGGAAGTATTTATAACTCATATTAGAACATGATAGTTATTATGCATGAGAGATTGTGCTTGACGATAAGAATAACCAAAAGATGATTCTTGCCCTTCAGGAGCCCACATTGCCAAATGTTTACAACTAGTAGTATTAATTTGTCTGTTGAAAGTGAGTTGAAAATGTAACTATAACATTTACATTGTAGCCCAGGAAGTAATAATTTTATTCAACTTTGCCTACCTAAGTGCAAATATCATTTTGGATGGCAAAAGTTATGGATAATTTAGGACTAATATCAGCAAGACTGTGCAATAGGAAGCCCTAGGACCTCATTCCACCACAGAGACACTGATTTAAGAGCCACATATAGATCATATTGCCTTTGTGAGAATTCCAGAAACCATTTAAATAGTTACAATTCTCCAGGCATACACAAAGCTAAAACCGGAATTGAAGTGGACAAGAAAGTTCATTGTATTTACTCCCTATAGCCCTTTCCCCTTCCTGGCACAGCATGGTGTGATTAGGACAAAACTCCCAACTCTTAGCTTCTCCCTTGGGTAAAAAGAGAGAGTGGAACATGTGTCCAGTGTTCTGGTTTTTCACAGGCTGCTTGAGGGACTGGTTTCTAACTCTCCTGAGTTAGAATGCTGAAAGAAATAGTGTACTTTAGATGCAAAGTTGGGGCTGCTAAAAACCAAGGCAAACACTGTGGCTTGTTACAGCCTCAGAGAAACTGAAGTATTGCATAAAGACACCAGGAGGAGCAAGAGATTACAGGTTTTTGAGAACAGGGGCAAATCTCTTTCACTTGGAAATTGCACACATAATCCCAGAGAAGACACATCCCCAGAAAAGATTTGAGAGGCCCCCTGAATTGCTAGCCTGGCTGATTGGTGGAAGTCTTTCCTTCTACCAAGTCAGTCTGTAAAGACTGGAAGAAGTGGCTCTTTTCCCAAATATTCAGATCTCAACGAATGATCACAAGGCATAAAAAGAAACAGGGAAACATTGGCCTTTCAAAGGAAAAAATTAATCTCTAGAAACTGATCCTAAAGAAATAGAGATCTATGAATTACTGGACAAAGAATTCAAAATACTCTAAAAGATGCTCACATCAGCTAAAAGAACACAGACAAGTAAAAAAAAAAAGAACACAGACAAGTAAATAAAATCAGGAAAACAGTGTAAAAACAAAATTAAAATATATCAACAAAGAGATGTAAAGTATAAAAAGAATTTAAAAAAAGAATAAAAAAGAAATTCTAGAGATAAAGAATAAAATGATGGAATTAAAAAATGTGCATAGGTTCAACAGTAAACTTGATCAAGTGGAAGAAAGAATTGGTAAACTTGAAGATAGGTAATTTGAAGTTTGAGTCAAAGGAACAAAAAGAAAAAAAAAATAGAAGTGAAATAGGCTTAGGGAATTATGGTACACCATGAAATAGATCAATATATGCAATATGTAAGTCTCAGGAGGAGAAGTCACAGGAAGATGTAGTGAACTTATTTGGAAAAAATAATGACTGAAAACATCCCAAATTTGAAGAAGGAAATGGAATACAAATTCAAGACCATGAACTCCAACTAGAATAATTACAAAGATCCATACTAGGCACATTATAATTGAACTGTCAAGATCACAGATAAAGGCAGAATCTTGAAAAAGGCAAGAAAAAAATAACTTGTCATCTATTAAGGAGCCCCTATAAGATTATCAGTAGAATTCCCAGCAGAAACCTTGTAGGCCAGAGGTAGTGAGATGATGTATTCAATTTCTTAAAAGAAAAACAACTGCCAACTAATACTATATTCACCAAAATTGTCCTTCAGAAATGAAGGTGAAATTAAGACTTTCCCAGGCAATAATAGCTGACAGAGTCCATCACCATTAGACCTACTCCACAAGAAATGCTAAAGGGAGTCCTTTAAACTGAAGCAAAAGGATGTTAAACAGCAGCATAAAAGCATACAAAAATAAGCTCTCTGATAAAGGTAAATATGAAGACAAATATAGAATACTGTAGTTTTTTGATGCTTCATAATCATTTTTAATTCTGGTATAAAATTGAAGTGACAGAATTTTAAAAAGCTATAAATCTATGTTAATGGAAAAATAACATAAATAGAAATATAGAAATAGATTATTATAATTAGATGCTTTATATAATCCCCATAGTAACTACATGAAAATATTTATAGAAGATAAACAAAAGAAAATGATAAAGGAATGAAACCACATCACCACACACACAAAAAAAAACCAATAAAACTCAGAAGAAGGCAGTAGGAGAGGAAAAGAAGGACTAAATACTACAAGACAACAGTTAAGAAAATAGGGATCCCTGGGTGGTGCAGCGGTTTAGCGCCTGCCTTTGGCCCAGGGCGCGATCCTGGAGACCCGGGATCGAATCCCACGTCAGGCTCCCGGTGCATGGAGCCTGCTTCTCCCTCTGCCTATGTCTCTGCCTCTCTCCCTCTCTCTGTGTGACTATCATAAATAAATAAAAATTTACAAAAAAAAAAAGAAAATGGCAATAGTAGGTTTTTTCCTGTCAGTGATTATTTCAAATGTAAACTGCTAAACTCCCTAATCAAAAGACTTAGATTGGCTCAATGCATGAAAACAAAACAAAAAACAAAAACAAGGTCCAGCTATATACTATCTATGAGAGACTTCAGATCCAAAGACACATGTGGATTAAAAGTGAAAAGATGGAAAAAGATACTCCATGTAAATGGTACTGAAAAGAGCAAAAGGTCTTACTTATAGCAAACAAAACAGGCTTTAAGTCAAAAAAGTGTCATAGGATATGAAGAAGGATATTACTGATGAAGTGGTCAGTTCACCTAACATTAGAGCTCCCAAATATATGAAGCAAACATTGTTAAAGGTGCATTATAATAGTAGGAGACTTCAGTACTCCACTTTTGAGTAATGGATACAAAAACTGAATAGAAGATAAATATATGAAACTGAGGACTTAAACAGCACTATGGACCAATTGAATGTCTACATCCATAGAACACACATTCCTCTCTTTTTAAAAAGATTTATTTACTTATTGGAGAAAGAGAGCGCACAGATGTGAGGAGGCGGAGGGGCAGAAGGAGCGACTATCAAGCAGATTTCCTGCTGAGTGCAGAGCCCAAAGTGGGAATCCATCTCACAACCCTGAGGTCATGACCTGAGTTGAAATCAAGAGTTGGACACCTAACTGGCTGAGCCACCCAGGCGCTGCTGAACACACATTCTTCTCAAATACACATTCTCCGGGATAGGCCATATATAAGCCACAATAAGTCTTAACAAATTTAAAAAGATTGAAATCATGCTTAATATCTTTTCAGAACACAGTGTGATGAAACTAGAAATCAACAGCAGAAGAGAAACTGGAAAACTCACAAATACATGAAAATTAAAATAGCATACTCTTAATCAGCAAGTGGATGAAGGAAAAAAATCACAAGGGTAATTAACTTGAGAAAATGAAAATAGAACATACCAAAATTTATGGGATGTAGTAAAAGCAGTTCTAAGAAGGACATTTATGGTGTTAAACACACTAAACAACAAGGAAGATTGCAAGTCAATGACCCAATTTTACACCTCAGGGAACTAGAGGACTGAACTAAATCAAAAGCTGGCAGAAGAAAGGAAAATAAAGATTAGACTAGAAATAAATAACAGAAAAACAATAGAAAGAAAATTAAAGAAACTAAAACTAACAATTGGTTTTGAAAGATTATCAAAATTGACAAACTCTTATCTAGATTAGGAAGAAAAGAGAGAAGATTCAAATAAAATCAGAAGTGAAAGGAGACATTATGATGTGCCACAGAAAGAAATGTATTACAAGAGACTACTATGAACAAGTATACTTTCAAGAAATACATTTCAAGAAATAATGTCTAAAATCTTCCTAAATCTGGGGAGAGATATGGTCATTCAGGAACAATGAAGCTCAACTATCCCCAAAATGATTTAAATCAAAGAGATCTTTACCTAGACACATTGCAATCAAGCTCTCAAAAAAATAATTTAAAAAACCGAAGAATTTTAAAAGCAGCAAGAGAAAAAAGACTCACCACATACAAGGGAATCCTGATAAGGCTGTCAGCAGATTTCTTAGCAGAAACTCAGCAGGAAAAAAAAAAAAAAAGAAAAAGAAACTCAGCAGGCTTTCCCAGGTGCTCAGTGAAGAACACAGTCAACCAAGAATATTTCAAAACTGCCAACCACAAATATTAGAAGTGAAGGAGGGATAAAGACTTTCCCAGGCAAATAAAAGCTGGGATAATTTATCATCATTAGACCTGCCTTACAAGAAACACTAAAGGGAGTTCTTCAAGCTGAGATGAAAGGATGCTAATTAGTGGCATGAATATACAAGTATAAAATTTACTGGCAAAAGTAAATATATAGTTAAATTCAAAGTACTTGAATACTCAGATAGTGAACTCTAACACTTTGAATTCTAGCATATAGGTTGAAAGACAAAAATGTTACCTATCAGTGATTACTCTAAATGTAAATGACTTAAATTCTCCACTAAAAGACATAGGGTCGCTCAGTGAATTAAAGCAAAAACAAAAACAAATCCAACTATATGCTGCCTACAGGAACATTCATAGGCCAAAAGTGAAAGGATAGAAAAATAATACTTGCAAATGGAACCCAAAGCTGGAGTAGCTATACTTATATCACACAGAATAGACCAAGAAACTGCAACAAGAGATAAAGAAGGGATCAATAATCATAATATATATGATATATATGATATAAAATCCTATATGATCTTATATCATATATAAAAACATATATGATATAAAAATATGATAGTTTCTCATAATATAATAAAGGGACCAATTCATTAAGAGGTTGTAACAATTGTAAATTTTTATGTACCCAGTATTGGAGCACCTAGATACATTAGACAATTTATAGATTTGAAGACAAAAATATTTTATTTTTTTCCCCAGATTTTATTTATTTACTCAGAGACACAGATGAGGCAGAGACATAGTCAGAGGGAGAAGCAGGCTCTCTGTGGGGAGCCTGATGTGAGACTGAATCCCAGGACTCTGGGATCACACACTGAGCCAAAGGCAGATGCTCAACCACAGAGCCACCCAGGCATCCCAGTCTGAAGGCAAAAATAGATAGCAATGCAATAATAGTAGGGGACTTCATACCTTGCTTTCAACAATGGAGAAATCATCCAGATAGAATATAATATGGAAATAATGGATTTGAACTACACTTCAGACCAATTCAGACATATATAGAACATTACTACATCAACAGAATATACATTCTTCTCAAGAAGAATGGAACGTGGAACATTCTCTAGGATAAATCATATGTTAGGTCACAAACAAGTCTTAACAAATTTAATAAGATTGAAATCATATCAAATATTACCTTTTCTGACCACACAATATGATATAAAAATCAATAATATAAGGAAAGCTGAAAAATTCACAAATATGTAAGCAACATACTCTGGGGGGAAAAAAGCAGGTCAAAGACGAAATCAAAGGGGAAACAAAAATATCTTGAGATAAATGAAAATGGGAATATACCAAAAATTATTGCATCCAGCAAAAACATTTCTAAGAGGGAATTTTATAGTGATAAACACTTCCATTAAGAAAAAAGAAAGATTTCAAATAAACAACCTACCTTTACATTTCAAGGAAATAGAAAAGGAAGAACAAACTTAGCAGAAGAAAATAATCATGATTAGAGCAGAAATAAATGAAAAAGATACTAGAAAGATGATGGAGATCAATGAAATTGAGTTTTTTTTTTAAGATAAACAAAATTGACAATCTTTTAGCTAGAAAAGTTACCAAGAAAAAAAAAGATGACAAATTAATAAAATAATAAATGAGAGAGGAGACAGTATAACTGATACCACAGAAATACAAAGGATCATAAGAGACTACTATGAAAAATTACATGCCAACAAATTAGATAACTTAGGAGAAATGGATAGACTCATAGAAACACATAACTTATCAAGATTTAATCATGAAGTAATAGAAAAACTGAACAGGCCAATAATGAGGAAGGAGATTGGATATATAATCAAAAAAATCCCAACATGCAACAGCATGATGAACCTAGAACACTTTATGCTAAGTGAAACAACTTAGAGAAAAAAATACTGTATGGTTTCACTTATATTTAGGATCTTTTTAAATGGGGAAAAAAGCAAATTTCCTAAAAACGGGGATTAGAATGGTAGTTGCGTGGTAGTCCCCTAGGGGGAGAGAGAAATAGAGGAATGTAGCTCAAAGGGTACACATTTTCAGTTATAAAAAGATTAAATTCTGAGAATGTACAATGTACAACATGTTAACTATAGTTAATATGCTTGAAAGTTGCTGAAAGTAGACCTTAAACATTCTCACCACCCATATGGAAAGTTGACTATGCAAGGTGATGGATGTGTTAAGTAACTTTTTCTTGGTAATCATTCCACAATATGCATGCTTATCAAATCAACAGGTTGTACACTTTAAACATATATAATTCTATGTGACAGTTACTCCTCCATTTATGAAAATGAAAAAAAATGAGGAAATGAATATTGGTACATACTAAAATCTAATCCTCAGACTCCATTCCAATTTTCCCAGTTTTCCTAATAACACTTTTTTATAGCAAAATGATTTAGTGTAGAACTACATACTGTTTTGGGTTGACACATCACATTGTCTCTGCTCTGGACATTTCCTCAGTCTCCTTGGTATTTAGGAGGATTACAGGCCAGTTAATTTTGTAGGATGTTCTAAATTTGGGTTTGTCTGATGTGTCTTCAGGATTAGATTCAGGGTATACATCTTTCATAGGAATATCACAGAACTAATGCTGTGTTCTTCTAAGTGAAAGAAGTGGCATTTGATTCAAATAGTCCATTAATAATTATATCATTGGATTAAAGTGGTGTCTGCCAAGTTTCTACATGGAAAGTTACTTTTTACCCCTTTATATTAATGATTATTTTGTGAGTAGATAGTTTTAAACTTGATAAATATCCATTATTTATCACACTGATTATTCATTTACGGATTTATATCAATAAGGATTCATAGCTTCCTTTTAAATTCAGTGTAATGTAATCCACTTTCATTATTTATTTTGATATTAAAATTGTTTCCTGGGGATCCCTGGGTGGCGCAGCGGTTTGGCACCTGCCTTTAACCCAGGGTGCGATCCTGGAGACCCGGGATCGAGTCCCACGTCGGGCTCCCGGTGCATGGAGCCTGCTTCTCCCTCTGCCTGTGTCTCTGCCTCTCTCTCTCTCTCTGTGTGACTATCATAAATAAATAAATAAATAAATAAATAAATAAATAAATAAATAAATAAATAAATAAATTTAAGATTGTTTCCTATTTTGTTAGTGGGGACCTTTTCATGCTAGCTCTTGTATCATTTTATCATATTTCCATTATTCTTTGAGCAGTTTCTTGCTTTCTGGTATAAACTGGTTTGTGTTCATTGTGTGCTCTCTCTGCCTCAGCTGTGCACTTAGCCATTTCTCCAAGAAGCCCTAGTTCATTTAGTAGTGAAATGTTTTCTTTTTTTTAATTTTTAAATTGAAATGTAATTGACTTTATGTTAGTTTCAGGTATGCAATGAAATGACCCCATTTTTATATATATAGTAAAACGATCATCACAGTAAGTTAACATCTATCACCACACAGTTAAATTTTTTTTCTTGTTATGAGAACTTTTAAGATCTGCTCTTTTAGCTACTTGCCCATATGTAGTACAGTACTAACTATTGTTACTCTGCTGTACATTATATTTCTATGACATTATCATTCCAGTTATAATTGGAAGTTTGGACCTTTTGACTACCTTCACCTATTTTTCCCACCCCCTTCCCCTACCTCTTATAGCCACTGATCTGTTTTCTATATCTGTGAGTGTGCTGCTTTTTGGTTTTGTTTTTTAGATTCCACATATAAGTGAGATAATTTCCCTGACTTATTTCACTTAGCATAATGCCCTCAAGGTCCACCCATTTTGTTGCAAATGGCAAGATTACCTTCTTTTTTATGACTGAATAATATCCGTTGTATATTTACGTCAAATTTTCTTTATCTATTCATCCATCAGTCTGACTTAGGTTGTTTCTGTGTCTTAGTAAATAGTACATGAGGATGCATATATCTTTTTGAATTAGTATTTTTATTTCCTTTGGATAAATGCCCAGAAGTGGAATTGATGGATCATATGGTAGTTCTATTTTTAATTTTTGGAGGAACCTCCATACTGCTTTCTATGGTAGCTGCACCAGTTTACATCCCCAGCATTAGTGCACAAAATTCTATTTTGATATCAAGATTTGTACTCTAGGTGTGATCAATAGAGATCTAGGAGAATGTGATTATGAATTTGTGTGTGTATGTGTGTATGCTGTGGTACCATGTGTGTTTATCATGAGCTTTGGATGAATGATAGAAAAAATAAGCAAAGATTCAGTTAAAAGATAAAATCTTTTAAGTTTTTTTCATTTGTTTTTATTGAAGTTCCATTTGCCAACATATAGTATAACACCCAGTGCTCATCCTCAGTGCCCATCACCCAGTTACCCCAACCTCCCACCGACCTCCCCTTCCGCAACCCTTTGTTCGTTTCCCAGAGTTAGGAGTCTCTCATGGTTTGTCTCCTTCTCTGATTTATTCATTTATTTATTTAGACAGTATGAGCAGGAGAGAGGCAGAGGGCAAGGGGAGAGAGAATCTCAAGCAGGTTCTGCACTGAGCATGGAGCCTGATGCAGGACTTGATCCCACAACATAGATCATGACCTGAACCAAAATCAAGTGTTAGACATTCAACTGACTGAGCCACCCAGGCACTCCAAAAAATTTTTTTAAAAGATTCTTTAATGAAAATACAGAAATGGAAATCTAGAAATAGTTCTAGAGAAAATATAACATGCACCAAAATATGGTCCAACTTGCCAGATGCCCAACTCCCCTCATAGGCATATAAATATGGATAAAATCACCATAGGAGAGAAGCTTCTACTTATTGTAAGAAGCTTTCTTTGCCATATTCATTGGCTAGGGAGTGGATAGAAGGAATCTCACTCTCCCACACAACTAACTCTCTAGAGACTCAGGACACATGCCTGCCTACTCAAGATGCAAGAACAAGCCCATCACATTCTGCAGTTTTCTGTGAAGCTGAGATAAGCAATGGCTGATGTCCCAGGAGCATCTCCCAGTGGCCCAGATTTCCCTCTGTGTTTCTGTCAAAGTATAGATCTTAACCACACTTTATACTTAATCACAGTATAGTTCTTAAATAGATATTTTTTCAGAGAGGATATCAAGGTGGCCAACAGGCACGTGAAAAGATGCTTGATATCAGTAATCATCAGGGAAACGCAAATCAAAACTACAATGAAATATCTCACCTCATTCGAATGGGTTATCATCTAGAAGAAGAGAGACTGAGTGCTGAAGAGTGCTGGCAAAAGGTGAAAAGGATAGTCATATACATTGTCAGTGGCAGACAATATGAAGATTCCTCAAAAAATTAAAAATAGGTCTACCAAACAATCCAGCAATTCCACTTCTGGATGTTTATACGACGAAAATGAAAATGGGATTTTGACAAGATATATGCAGCATTGTTCACAATAGCCAAGATACAGAAACAACCCAAATGCCTATCAACAGATGAGTATTTTAGAAAGGTGTGGTGCATATACGAAGTGGAATATTATTCAGCTATGGGAAAGGAGGATGTCTTGCCATTTTGCCACAGCACGGATAGACCTTGAGCACAATATGCTAAGTAAGATAAGTCAGAAAGACAAGTACCATATACCATTAGTATGTGGAATCTAGATAGTCAAGCCTGTAAAAAGACCCAATGAAATGGTGGTTTCCAAGGGATAGGGGTACGTTGGGGGGGGTAAGATTTATAACATTTAAGGGTACAAACTTGTAAAGAGTAAATAAACGATAGAGATATAAAAAAATAAAAATAGAATGGAAATACTAAGCAAAATATACTCGAAGAGCTTTAATTGTGTTTTAAGTTTTTAAGTTTTTTTGTTTTTGTTTTGTGGACCTAGAGAGGTTAGTAATATGGGAGGAATATATATGAAATAGGCGTGTGAGACTAGTTGAAAATAAAGAGCTATCGAAGAGCGGGAAATACTTCTGGTATTTTATGAAACTTCTAGCCTAGATAAGAAAAAGCCACCAGAGCATAAAGTTTTAATGGCTTTTTTTAATAATCGAAAATTTTAGTTATGAATATATTTTTTATCCTCCCTCCAATGTGGGTAATTTGAAAAAGTCACTTGGTTCTTCCAGTTCTTTGAAATAGAATCTATTTCTAGTCTTCTCCATGTTTCTTAGATTTTTATGCTACACTGTCTCCTTCTGGCTAGAAGTTAACACTTGACTCAGACACTCCCCTGATTTCATCTTGCCTTTGGGGCAGGTAGATACCATCTTGCTTTCTTAGATTTTGATTTCTGTGGTAAGCTGATAATTGGCACCACCTTCAGCTGGGGTATGTAATGGCGCAGTGGTACTGAGGTGGTTTTGCGGTCTCTGTGTCCTGTGCTGGAGGAAGATAGACCTAGACTGTGGGATGCACATCTGTACACAACTGATAATGACTGCCTTTTTTGCCTCCCATTTTCGTCATGACAGGGAAGGTCTTGCATGAGGAGCATGTTGAACTCTTGATGGAAGAGTTTGCATTCCTGAAAAAAGAAGTGGTGGGGAAAGATCTGCTGAAAGGATCTCTTCTCTTCACAGGTCAGTTTGAGGTGGGATCACAGGTCATGTGTAACTCACGAGGCTGGAGGGCTAACTGGGTTCTTTCCTAGTTCTTCAGGATGTTAGTTTGGATTTATTTTTGCTAAAGACTCTCTAACTGAAAGCCAATTTAATGTAATCTTCCCATGCTTCCAAAAACAATAAAAATACCTATTTTTATTCTTTCTTCAATTGAGATTTAAGTGCTTGATGGGGCTTACATAAAAAGTATGTTTGAAATCTAAAGTTTACTAATGCTTCTGTCCCAACCTATTATGTGTAGAATTTTCCTCATTAAATCTTTTTTTTTTTTAACTTTTTTTTTTTAATTTTTATTTATTTATGATAGTCACACAGAGATAGAGAGAGAGAGAGGCAGAGACACAGGCAGAGGGAGAAGCAGGCTCCATGCACCGGGAGCCCGACATGGGATTCGATCCCGGGTCTCCAGGATCGCGCCCTGGGCCAAAGGCAGGCGCCAAACCACTGCGCCACCCAGGGATCCCTTCCTCATTAAATCTTAATAAATTGGAGATTGTTTTTCCATAGGAGGCAAATGGGCAGAGACAGGTTCTTGGGAAGGAGAACATTTTTATTCTTTGCAGAGCAAATAGAATATGCATAGCCCCCTTCTTCCTCCAGTAAGTTACAAGGACATTGGTTGCAACCAGAATATTTGATCTACTGCTTATTTGATTATTTACTTTATGTTGGTCATTATTTGAGTAGCTCCATTAGCAATAGGAAATGAGCATCCTAGAGTCTCCTGCTCTTGGGTTTACCTTTGGATGGACTCATCTGGCTACACCCCAGGGTATCTGGGCTACCTTTCCTGAGGGCTCTCCTTACAGAAGCAAAACCCTGACATTGCATTGTTAAGTGGTAAAACCATTCATCTCCTCATGAGTTTCCAGAAAATAACACTGGGACCTCATTTTGAAATCCACTTTCATCTTTTAAAATAACGATAGAGTTTTAACAAATAACCATAATCTGTGCAAAGAACTGTGCTAAATTTATGACATGCATTAGTTCATGTTAATCCGTATGATAATCCTATAAAGTAGGTATTTATGCCCCCATTATACAGGAAAGAAAGGAAGATCAGAGATGTGGGTAGCTTCACAAAGCTGACAAAAATAGCTATATGGAAAAAAAAAAGCTATGTGGCAGAGTCAGATCCGAGCTCAAGCCTCTGACTTCACGCTCAAACATTTGATTGCTGCTCTGTCCTCTCTAAAGCACAAGAGCAGACAGTAACCAGCTGAGGAGGACAAACCTTTCTTTTATAAGTTTGATGCTTAGGTCCTAGTGATTTCAAACCATGTTGTTTATGAAACAAGTTTTTTGGCTTTTATTTATAATTCGTTTTCTTTTTCAAAGTATAGCCATAATTACAAATTTCTTTCAAGTCAATATCAAATTTATGAAAAATCATTGGTTTATAAAGAATTGTAACAGGTATGTAGTCTTTTAAATTTAGGTTATCAGGCAGCCGGGGTGGCTCGGCGGTTTAGCGTTGCCTTCAGTCCAGGGCGTGATCCCAGAAACTCCGGATCGAGTCCCACGTCAGGCTCCCTGCATGGAGCCTGCTTCTCCCTCTGCCTATGTCTCTGCCTCTCTCTCTCTCCCTGTGTCTCTCATGAATAAATAAAATCTTTTTTAAAAATTAGGTTATCTTTATAATTTGGGGTGGAGACAGTTGGGAGCAAGATCTTGGCCACACCTATTTCTCACACAAATATTCTTTTGAGTGTGCTTTTGCATAGGAGATTATGAAGACTAAGAAAACACTTAATGCTGTATCAATCTTCTTAATATTGACATAGTTTGTAGATATTGCTGTTTTCTTCCTAGTTATCATAGCTGTGGCATTTACAGACAGTTATATAGTATTTATAGGAATATAGACTTGGGGGACTGAAATACCTTGATTCTTCTTCTTTTACAAGACTTCTTTAAATGACTCACTGAACAAGGTATAGATGTATGTATATGTAAGTGTATATATGTATACTGTATGTAAACTATACATCCATACCCATATCTAATATTAAAAGCCTGAAATATTTTTTTATTATCCTGTGGGCTAGATGGCTTACTGTTTCTAATAAAATGTCTTATTTTCCTAACAAAATTGAATTAAATAAACAAGAAAATGGAGAGATGCTTTTATGAAAGTTTTCATTCAGGCACCAAATATGAGTAGTCATCTTGCACAGCATGCTGTGAAGCAGGGTCACTTGGTCCCAATCACTTAGCCAAGGCCCCCTGCCCACAAGCTTCTTCTGCTCTCCAGCTGTCGGTTACTTCCCAGTTCCCATGGTGTTTGTGATTCCCCACAGCTGGCCCATTGGAAGAAGAGCGGTTTGGCTTCCCTGCGTTTAGTGGCATTTCTCGCCTGACCTGGCTGGTCTCCCTCTTTGGGGAGCTTTCTCTTGTATCCGCCACATTGGAAGAACAAAAGGAAGATCAATATATGAAAATGACTGTGTGCTTGGAGACAGAGAATAAACGGTAGGTGGTGAGGAGCCGTGCAGAGAAGGAAACTTGAGGGCATTGTCGTGTGTTCACAAAGGTGAATTTAGACAGAGCCCAGAGGGCCTAGACCCCACCCCCAACTCCAGAAGGGCTGTCTGTTTTTATAGACAAAATACATGCTGGGATCTCACTTATACTGCCTCATTTCAGCCTCACAGGAGCCTTGAAAGGTAAATAAAACAAATTTGAGCCCCTCTGCCAGGAAGTGAATAGAGGCTTATAGAATTTGGGCAGGTTGCCTCTGCCACACAAGTAAGCAGTACGAGAAGTAGTAGCAAAAATCCAGTTACCTCTGTGACCTGAATTTTTTCTTATTATGAAAGTTTCAGACATATGGTAAAGTTGGAGGTCCAATACCCAAAACTACTACCTAGATCTTGCCATTGACATTTTACCTGCTGGCTTATTATCACACATCCAAATATTTATCCCTCAGTGTGACCAAAACTTTAAGTTCTATTTCTCAGGTTTATCGTATATCCTGTCATACTGTTCCCCAAATTTTGATTCTTTATTTTGCATACCCAGTTTTTTAAAACAAAAGCATATTCATAGTTTTCCTTGAAAAGCATTTAGGCCCTGCAAAATATCTAAAACAGCAAGTGTTTTATAGTGTTTGTAGATGTGTTTCCAGGAAAGTGAGTCTCTTGGTAACAAAAGCAGCAGGTGGGTATTTACAAAAAGAGAAAAGTATTTGAATTCCTAAATGTAGCCTGATCTATGTCCATTTGAGGAGTTCCCTCTTTGCTAGGGAAAGGCAGAGGTCATAGATGTAGATAAAGCATGCGGAGCTTGGAAGTGCTGTGTTTGGAGTAATCGTACTGGTCGACCCTGGCTCTGACTCCGACATTGTGTTAGAATTGCAGCTATGGTCTGTCCATCCCCGCAGACAGGTGCGGTCTCCTGTAGCCAGAGCTAAAGGTAGCTCAGTGTGCTACAGGAGCACAGGAAAGGGGAACCTGGAGAGGTAAGGTCATGCTTCTCAGAGGAAAAGATGCTTTGCTCAATCTTGAAATTTGAGTAGGAGTTAGACAGGAAACAAGATGTGAGCGAAGTAGAGACGGACTCTTGCAAAGGGGGGCAAGCATCAGGTGAGGGGTTGGGACAGATGGCAAATCCATATTATAATTAATTCTTAATTTCAAACAATGCTTTCTACTTCACAGACTGTACTTTTAATCTCACACAACCACAACTGCATAGGTAAAGCTGTATACTTCTTATTCATATTCACAATGAGGAAATTAAAGTGGAGGAAACATCCTGAAGTTTTGCATTTCCTTAAATTTAAAGTTTGACTCCCTGTTATATGGAAGGACATGAGAAATTTTCTTGGGTGGCAGAATGTTTGGAGTATCTCAAACTTCTTTGTATCCAGTGTTAAAGCAGTGAATAAACGGCATTAATGTTCATTTTTGTCATTGAATTGTGGAATGTTTTAAAGCCTGTACAATGTACTTTAAAAAATATATTTTATTTAAATTAAATTTGCCGACATATAGTAGAACACCCAGTGCTCATCCCATCAAGTGCCCGTCACCCAGTTACCCCATAACCCACCCACCTCCCCTCTGCAACCCTTTGCTTGTTTCCTAGAGTCAGGACTCTTTCATGGTTTGTCTTCCTAATTTTTCCTCACTCAATTTCCCTCCTTTACCTTATAGTCCTTTTTTGCTATTTCTTATATTCCACGTATGAGTGAAACCATCTGATAATTGTCTTTCTCTGATTGACTTATTTCACTCAACAGAATACTCTCATCATGTGCTTTTAAAACTAGCTGTGGGCTGAGCACTTGTGTGGCTCAGTCCATTAAGTATCCACCTTCGGCTCAGATCATGATCCTGGGGTCCTGGGATCAAGCCCTGAGTCTGGCTCCCTGCTCAGTGGGGAGTCTGTTTCTCCCTCTCCCACCGGCCCTCTCTCTGCTCACGCTCTCGCTTGCTCTCTCTGTCTCAAATAAATAGAAATATTAAAAAAAAAAAAAAAAACTAGCTGTGGGCTGAAACTAGTATAGTCTCTTATCTCTCAATTCAAACAAAAAAAGTAGCCATGGAATTTAATATTTTAGGAGTAAGATGTACTTTTTGATGAGAGCTTGTAAAAAATCATTTATTTTTAAAAATCTGAGTCAATGCAAAATTTCTAGATGATTGGACACCTTAATATTACTAGTTTACTGATTTAACTATCGTCTCTTAGATTCTTTGTCTGACCTGAATATGAATTTTTGATTTATGGGCTATCATTGATTCATATATAGGTCATTTTAATGACTTCTAGAATAGAAAACTTGCTGAACTGTGGCTCTTCAGAGCAAATGCATCCCTGCTCAGTTTACATGGCCCTTGGTGTAGTGTGCCCTGTGACAAAGAAAAGCCATCTTATCCTGCAAATGCATTCTTGGCTCCCAACAGTGCCTGGGAGGAATGCTTGGGACCTGTGGGCTTCTTTTCTCTCTCCCCCAAAGCTTGTCCCAGTCTGCAGACCAGATTTCTTACAGCTACAAGAAGAGGTCTTTCTTGTTATTATTACACATTAGGAGCCTCTGTCAGTTGTTTCCAACACAATTTGTTAAGTTATAGCTGCCTTCAAACGACACCGTAGAATACAGCAGAATAGCTGTGGACAGGGAGGAGAGTAGGCATGATCTTGAAGGGTCATCATAAAAGGATTTGCAAGACCAAGATCCTTACCTGAATCCCCATTGTGCCAATGCTAGTGTTAGTGAATGCTTATTGAATGCTTCTATGTGCGAGGACATAGCCCTTTAACAAGGATTTTCTCATATAATCTTTATACCAACTCTTTGAAGTGGCCATTATTACTATCACCTAGGAAACTGAGGCTCGAAGCAGTTTAGAAACTTGCTAAGGGCCCAGAACTAAGTGATTGTGTGAGACTCACACTTAGCCTGTCTCCTGACTCCAGAAGGTCATGTCTTCTCCCCAAAGTGCATGGGAAGGGCACAAGAAAGGACTATCCTAGAAAACACACCACGCCCTGTCTTTCCCTACAGCAGTCCTCACCCACCAGTGAGGCAGGTATCGCTGTCTTAGATCCCAAGGTCATCCAGGAAACCCCAGTGCAACTGATTCTCACCCATGTTCTTTCCATCATACCAGTTTTCACACTTTGTAAAAATAAACAGAATACTTTTTTAAATACAAATATTATGTGGATAGTCAGTATATAGAAGAGTTGTAAGTTTGAGCTCTCTTGTTGAAGCCAGCTGGTAGGAGTGGGGTTGAAGGCATGCTTGGTGTTGACTGCTCTCCCTTCAGGGCCTGGAGAGAGCACTGTTAGAAATCACCACCTCCACCAGGCTTGCAGGCAAATGCTAGTACTAGGGATGTAGATGTAGTTGAACACCTCCCTGTAGAAGGTGAGAAGCAAGGAGCATTTTTTATAGGCAGTCCATGCTCAAGGAGACAAATGCAAATATTTGCAGATGAAGGTTTCATGAAGAGGAAGAGTGGAGGTAGCTGTGAGTTCAAAGCTTGTGTTTTGGGTTGGGAATGTCTGGAGCTAAGTGTTGTCCAAGCCCAAAACTTTAGTGGACCACGTCCCATCCTAACCCTACTCCATTCAGTTGGCAGTCAAGTGCCAGCAGTCAATATCCTCACTTAAATACATGATTAGGAGATTAGGAAACCAGAACTTTTCAAGTTTTTAGCTGATAGGCCCTACAAAATAAGGGACTTATTCTGTCAACATCTTCCTGGTGTCTCCCTGCATGTTTGGGTATTGGCATGGCTTTCCCTTTATGTACTTCAGATCTTCTCTTAAACATTCACCTTTGCGTTCTAGTGTGGGTCTTGGTAAGCTAGGTTAGTCAAAGAGGTTCATAGACTTTTTGAGAATGTATTGAAAGCACTCTAAAAACTCATTCCATTAAAATGCACATACACATGGAAAAAACAGTTTTGCATGGATTGCCTGTAGCCCTTATCTGGATCCCTTAGATCTGTGATACTCAGGGTAAAAACAAATGAGAGAAGGTAGGGGGAAGGAGGGAGAGACAAGGGGGAGGGGGCTCGGATGGGGCAAATAGGTGATGGGGATTAAGGAGGGCACGTGTTGTGGTGAGAATGGGTGATGTAGGGAATTGTTGAATCACTATATTGCACACCTGAAACTAATTTAACACTATGTAAACTAACTGGAGTTTAAAACTTTTTAAAGAGTTATGGATAAGGCAGTCACAAAAGGAAAAAAACAAGCAACTGATGGTCACACAAAAATCATTGAATGAATTCTATTGTTTAATGGCAAAATTAAATGAAGGACTGTTTGGCAGTAAAGTTGGGAACAATCACCCAAGGCCTCTGGGTGGCTGGTGGAGGTCAAGATGCCACCTGAGACACTACATTGAGCAGCAGCTTCAGGGAAGATGGGTACAAAATGAAGACCTGTTACTAGGTTCTCAGGTACCAGCAAACATCCACTTGCTCTCCCTTGTAATTTCTAACATTTGCGATTCTTTTGTCTTTGCAGTCCACTCACATGGATTGAAGAGAAAGGGCCTGGTCTAAAACGAAACCGACATTTAAGCTTCCATTTTAAATCTGGTTCCCTGGAGAACATGCCAAATGTAGGAGTCAATAAGAATATTTTCTTGAAAGATCAAAATATATTTGTCCAGAAACTTTTGGGTCAGTTTTCTGAAAAGGAGCTGGCTGCCGAAAAGAAGCGCATCCTGCACTGCCTATGGCTTGCAGAAGAAATCCAGAAATACTGCTACTCAAAGAAGTGAAGGATGCCTGCAGCACTTCTAAGATGGGACCATAGTTTCCTTTTTATGAAGAGTTGACCTTTATTCTTACAATTAAACATATCTTGGGTAAACAGACTTTGTTTACTGTCCCGAACTGTGTTGGGAGTGATATTTGGGATTTGGGGGCATATGGCATAGGCACGAGGAAAGAACTGACCTTGGGTGAATTGAGCTAAATGCTTCATATTCCTGATTTCCTTCACTCTTCCCAATAGCCCTATCAGATGGGGTTAGTTTATTTTACCAGGTTTGTTTTCATTAGTACGTTAGAAAACCTTGTTTGAAGTCACCTAGATATTAAAAACCAAACCAGCCTTTAAACTCTGCTCATGTACTGAGCCACTGCAAAATAGTACATAGAAGCCTATTTTTTTTTTAAGATTTTATTTATTCATGAGAGAGAGAGAGAGGCAGAGACATAGGCAGAGGGAGAAACAGGATCCATGCAGGGAGCCCGATGTGGGACTCGATCCCGGGACTCCAGGATCATGCCCTGAGCTGAAGGCAGATGCTTAACCACTACGCCACCCAGAGGTCCCCCCTCCCCGCTTTAAGGAATTTATTTCCCTCAACAAACTTTCATTGGGTGACTATGGTAGGTGCCAGGGATTCTAAAAATGAGTAAGACATAGCCACTGCCCTCAATAACTCACAGTGTTGAAAGGGAACCAGTCACACAAACCAGTCATTGTAATGGAATAGTGCCAGTAAAAGAGAGATGCCCCTGGTTATCTGGAGGAAGGTTCAGGGAAAATCCACAAACCAGATCTTGAGAACTAGGTTAGCTGTGTAAAGATCAGAGGAGGACTTTCCTGGCAGAGGACTGACATGAGCAAAGAGAAGGAAGCAAGAAACAGCCTGGAACAGTGTGGCTGGAGCATTGTCTTTGGAGGAGGGAGTCCCAGAGACGTGAATCTGATTGTGGGATCCCGATAAGCTAGATGAAGGAGCTGGGGTCTTATATGTTAGGCAGTACAGAGGCACTGAAGGGTGTTATTTAACAGGGGAGTGATGTGGTCAGGTTTCCAATTTAGGTACTCGGAGGGCTGCCAGGAGGAAATGAGACCGGAGACCAAGAAGGAGGCATCCAATTGAGACCCAACAAACGTGTTCATACTTGCAGCTCTTGGTTTATCTAGACTTCATTGCTCCTGTTGAGAGACTGCTGACCCTGAGGCAGATTCCCAGGAATCTGCTCTTTCATTCCATTGGTGGTCCTATAGCCTTTTTTTCAAAGCTTGTGTTAGATTTCTTGCCTTTGTGTCTCCCTCTTGCTTTTTGCCAACCACCACCCCATTGTTAGGTTTAACCAGTTCAGGAGCTAGGAAGTCATTGATCTGTTTTCTACCTCGGTTTCCATTGTTCTGTCACCATAT
This sequence comes from Canis lupus baileyi, assembly GCF_048164855.1. Taxonomy (NCBI): domain Eukaryota; kingdom Metazoa; phylum Chordata; class Mammalia; order Carnivora; family Canidae; genus Canis; species Canis lupus. Next base: position 50,030,666 of record NC_132858.1, read on the forward strand.
ACCTCAAGGTAAAACAGGCAGATATATTTATTTAAATCTAAAACCCAAAAATCCTTAAGGTTATTCCTTTATTTGCTATGTAAAACAAACTAATAAATCTCAGTCAGTTGGTTCTCTTGTTTTGTTATTCACATCAAATATCCCTGGAGGCCAAGACATATATCTATTTTTGTATGCTGTATAGGATCTAGCATGAGGCAAATATCAAATATGATTAAAATGTAGTGCAATAGCCTCTCCCATTTGGGGCTAGTAACTCTATTTCAAAAACATTAGCCATATTTGATATTAAGAGGTGGGCATGAATATCAAAACCAGAGTTGTACAGTAAAGTAGTATAAGCCAATTTTATTCAAGACATTTACAATAGAGGAAAACAGACTTCAGTATAGAACCAGGCTCAATTCCAAATACAGCATGGCCAAGTGGGGGGCTTATAGCCAACGGGCAGGGTGGGGATCAGTGGATGCAAAATGACTAAGAGGAAACATCAAGGGTGGGGGCATTCTGTCTAAACCAACTTGACAAGGTTCTTCCTGAAGGTAGGCCAAGCACGAGATACTAGGGCTGGGAGATGAGGGATTTGATCAGATAGGGTAGGAATGCTTACAGAACTTAGTAGGATTTTTGCTAAATTGGGCAATGCGAAGACAGATTTGGAAATGCAAAGATCAAGGTCTAGTTGAGAAAAGGGTTCAGAGCAAGCTGACTAAAGTTTGATCAAAATCTATTATGGGATGTATGATTACTAACTGATGACTACTCATCTCAAGCTTGTTTCATGTGTAGTCAAGAGACTAAAAATGAAAACATCCATTAGTTTTACTAATTGGCAAGAACTGCAGAAGGAGAAGGAAGGGGAGATGAGAAAACAGAACCTGGGGAAATGGAGCAGCAGTCCTTTATTTAAAAAATTATTTATTTAAATTCAATTTAATACATGTGTAAAAAAAATAAATTTTTTAAAAAGGTAAAAAAAAAAGTAAAAATAATTTTTTTAAAAATACATGTGTATTACTTCCATGGGTAGAATTTAGTGATTCATCAGTCACATATAACACTCATTTACATCAAGTGCTCATTACATAAAGTGCCTTCCTGAATGCCCATCGTAGTCACCCCATCCCCACCCAACCTGTTTGTTCCCTATATTTAAGTGTCTTATGATTTGTCTATTTTTACCTTATTTTATTTTTTCTTCCCTTCCCCTGTATTCACCTGTTTTGTTTCTTACATTCCACATATGAGGGAAATCATAAGGGCTTTCTCTATTTCACTGAGCATAATACCCTCTAGTTCCATCCGTATGGTGGAGCAGCAGTCCTTACTCTGTTTACAACTGCCCTCCACGTCCTCTGGGGCTACTGAAGCCATTCTGGCTCTACCCTAATAATACCCTACATTAGTACTCCTTCCTCTGAAGGCCACCCAATGGTACTTCTCTTCCAGGGTTTCACTGAAGCAACGAAGCCACAAGTATCCGTTGCCATTTGTATAAAGTACCCAAAAGATGGTGAGCTTTGCTCTTCTCCCCTGCCTTAAGGCTATCTTGACTTCCCTGGAAGGCTTAGTGGGAGAAGGGGGGATTTGAGGTCTGAGATTTCAGAAATTTGGCTTTCTGTCCAACTAGAAAAAAGCCTTTTATCCTACTGTACTTGTAAGTGCTGTGGGTCTTGTACTGTACTTGTACTTTATCCCACTATGCTTTTAAGTGTTAGGGGATTCTCCAGGAGGAAAGTAGTGCCCTTGATCCCTCTTCTCCTCACCCACTTCTGTGGTAGGAGCAACCTGCCTTAGTGGTAAAGCTTCAAGAAAGAGACTAAGCAGCAAAGCCCAGTCATCCTCCAGATGCATCTGAGTTCTGTTTGTCCGTGTGGTAGGTAGCAGGGGAAGGCTCTTCCTCTGCAGTGGGATGATCTGAAGCTTAGAAAGTTAAGTTATTCAAAGGGGAGAGTAGCAAACCTATTTGGCTATAGAACCTAGCTACATTCCCCAATCAGCTTGATCATAACAAAACATTCTTTTTTTAAAAAACTCCATCTTTCTCCTGCATTTATAGCTGAATTGGTCCCCAGATTTGGAAAGGAGAAAAAGAAATATTCTTTGCTGGTCTCTTAAAGCCTAACAATAAATTCTCTCATGGTCCACTGCTGGAAGGAATCAAGGGGAAAAAAAATTTGACACTGGAGTTCCTCAAGAGGAGACTTCTTTTTGGGAAAGTCCCTGCGAAGCCAGTGCATTAGTATTGTTGATGTTGGAGATGGAGGGGGATGGGAGGGGGGACTGTAATAGAAGCAGAAGCCTTGCAGACCTAGGTTGATGGGTTGAAAGGAAAAAGATAGACATGCCTCTCTCCAAAAGTAATTAACAGGGATTTAGTGCAAAAGATGGGGGATAAGAGGCTCAAGACAACTAAGTCTTTGATACTCAAAATGTGGTATGCTGACCAGCAGCCTTGGCTTTGGCTTAGCCTGGAAACTTGTTAGAAATGCAAATTCTCAGGCCTATCTCAGACCTATTGACCCAGAATCTCCTTTTGAATAGGCTTGCCCAAATTAGTCTCTTGGAGCTTTTGGACTAGTAAGGAAGAAACTCAAATGTTACTCAAATATTAGCACAACTACAAAGAATACTAAAAAGAGGATTTAAAAATCTTGTGCCAGGGAAGAGTTTTTCTAGGCAAGAAGTTAGGAAAGCCTTCCCTAAAGAATGCACTGAAACCTGAAGATTGAGAAAGACTTTTGCAGAGAGCAGGCAAAGGATGTGAAGAACATTCTAGGTAGAAAGATTAGCATGTGCTAATCTGGACCCGTGTCCAGCTATGCCTAAGGTCAGCAGTACTCCCTGATGTATTGGGTATTGACAACTTAAATTCCCCTTTGTTAATTCTAGTTGGCTTTTCCAAACCTAGCTTTCTTTTCTTCTTTTTTAAGTTGTGGAATGAGAACGGGCTACTAGCATTGCAAACTCTCTTTTGCTTGCTAAAAAATTGTATTAATTACTATTTATTAAGCAAGCAATATGCTCCAGGCCTGATGCTAAGAGTTTTATATACATTATTCCATTTACTCTTTATAATTCTCATAGAAGGCCGTATGCAGCAAGCACTTTTCATTCATCTTTTTTTTTTTTTTTTTTTTATGATAGTCACAGAGAGAGAGAGAGAGAGAGAGAGGCAGAGACACAGGCAGAGGGAGAAGCAGGCTCCATGCACTGGGAGCCCGATGTGGGATTCGATCCCAGGTCTCCAGGATCGCGCCCTGGGCCAAAGGCAGGCGCTAAACCGCTGCGCCACCCAGGTTTCCATCATCTTTTTTTTTTTTTTCAAAGATTTTACTTATTTATTCATAGAGACAGAGAGAGAGAGAGAGGCAGAGACACAGGCAGAGGGAGAAGCAGGCTCCATGCAGAGAGCCCAACGTGGGACTCGATCCAGGGTCTCCAGGATCACGCCCTGGGCTGCAGGCGGCGCTAAACCGCTGCGCTGCCGGGGCTGCCCTCATTCATCTTTTTAAACACATAATGAAACTGAGACTCAATTTACGTGGCATGGCCAAGTTCCCTTAACCTAAGTTAGGAGTTGGCAAAGGCCAACTCCAGCTGCTGATTCCCTGTTTATATAATGGTTTATGGGAACACAATCGTGCTCATTTATTGATGTATTGTGTATTATTGCTTTCATGCTATAGTTGCAGAGGTGCGTAATTCTGATAGAGACCATATGGCCCACAAAGCCTAAAGTATTTACCATCTGGCCCTTGACAGAAAACTTTTGCCAACCCCTGTTTTGGTGGAAGCCCAGAGGTGACCTCAGGCCTCTCTGGCTGCGGATTTCCTTTCAGTCCCCATGCTGCCACTCATGTCAGGATTAAAGGTATAGGCACTGCCGTGACATAAATATCAAACCACAAAGTGTAGAAACTGCCATAAGCACATAGGATACACTTTCCAAATTTCATTGTTAACTGTTTCTGGTTTTAGTATGCATCGTTCATTCATTAGTTTGTATTCAACCAGCAGTAACGACCTATGATGTATATATGCTGTTTATGCTGGGCTGTGGGGGTACTGAAGTGAGTAAGACTCGGCTCTGCCTCAGGATGCTGACAGCTTACAGAGGAATGGCTAACACCAACTGGAGTGTGTGTCCTAGGAGAGGCATAGCTTGAACCTACATACCAGAGAGGAACACTTCCTTATGAGATGTCTGGGAGGAAGTGGCATTTGGGTGGAGCCAAACAAGATGTAGGAAAACACAGAATCTGTTCAGAACAAAAGTTAGTGGTGTAATTTGACAACACGGAGGAATGCTAGGAGATGACTGGGAGGTAGGAAGGGGGAAGGGCCTGTACCTGGAAGACTCCAGGTACAGAGGATTGACTCTCAGAAGGTGACCAGAAGGCTGCTCTGCAGCCCCAGATACACTGCTGAAGTGGTTTACATCCTTGATAAAATCATCTGATGTTTCTGGGTTTTTTTCCCCCTCATCTTAAAAGGAGTGGAACCTGGTATCTTCAGAGTTCTTCCAGGAGGATTTTGAGCAAGAGGCTATCATGAGTGGTGTTGTATCTCAGGACAACAGACCCTGGAGAGAAGGGGGTTACGGCCCATGTTTTTCTCCCCAGACACGGGGCTAAAAGCAGAGCTACTGCCTTGGAGAGAAAGAAACTTCATTTAACAACAGCTGGGTTATTGTAGAGACGCAGGGCCAATGCACAGAACCATAAAACGGGGTTTCCTCTTTTCTATGGAGGAGAATTCATGTAAATCTTTCCAGATGAATCTTGATCAAGAGAAATAACCATATTAGAAATGTGACTTGGGAATTTCTATGCGGAGAAAACCAGGGCCTCTGAAAGAACGACAGTTCATGTAGTTTTAATGTGAAATAGAGTTGATCAGATGTAAAGAGGCTGCTGCTTGGGCCCAGGAAGTAAAGTTTTTTCTTTTCAACTTGGGATCCAGAAAGCTCACTAGGAGGGAGATAGGAGGGAAGAACATTATGCAAGAATGCAGAGTCACTACAAATGAGGATGCAGCCACAGAAAAAGAAGCCTGTTCACTGCCTAAGCCTGGTAGCAAAGTCAGAGAAAACCAGGGAGCTGACAGCCACCTCACCTTTCTAACCCAGGACAGATTTCTTACTTGGATGAAAATGCTCGCATGGCCATGCCCAGCTGTATTCTTTATGACAACTGTAGCCATAGACAAAAGAGATTGAGTCAAGAATCCTCTTATACTTTCTTTGTGAGATGGTCCTTCTACTCCTCATTCTTTCTGGCTGAGAGTGCCAGAAATTTACCCAAGAGACCTAAATCAAGGCTGAGCCACCCCGCCCCCTTCAGTTTGCAACATGCCTGGCTAGCACTTTCTTTTTCATTAATTTGAAATTTGAAATTAGATGTAATTAATGTATAGTGTAACCTTAGCTTCAGAGGTAGAATTTTATGATTTATCAGTTGCTTAAAACACTCAGTGCTCTTACATCAAGTGCCCTCCTTAATGCCCATCATCTAGTTATTCATCCACCTACCTATCTCCCCTCCAGCAACACTCAGTTTGTTTCCTGAGGTGAGAGTCTCTTATGATTTGTCTCTTGCTGTTTTCATCTTATTTTTCCTTCCCTTCCCCTATGTTCTTCTGTTTTGTTTCTTAAATTCCACATGAGTGAAATCATACAGCATTTGTCTTTCTCTGATGGACTTATTTCACTCAGCATAATACCCTCTAGTTCCAGCCACGTCACTGCAAATGACAAGATTTTGTTCTTTTTGATGGCTGAGTAGTATTCCATTGTATATATACACACCTTTTTTATCCATTCATCTGTCAAGGGACATCTGGATTCTTTCCATATTTTGGCTTATTGTGGACATTGCTATGAACATTGGGGTGCAGGTACACCTTTGAATCACTATGCTTGTATCCTTTGGACAGATTCCTAGTAGTGCAATTGCTGGGTCATAGGATAGCTCTATTTTTAACTTTTTGAGGAATCTCCACACTGTTTTCCAGAGTGGAAATGCACCAGCTTGCATTCCCACCAACAGTGTAAGAGGGTTCCCCTTCCTCCATACCCTTCCCAACATCTGTTGTTTCCTGAGTTGTTGATTTTAGCCATTCTGACAAATGTGAGGTAGAATTTCATTGTGGTAGAATTTCATTTGTATTTCCCTGATTCCAAGGTCTGTGGAGCATTTTTTCATGTGTGTGTTGGCCATGTGTAGGTCTTCTTTGGAGAAATATTCATGTCTTCTGACCATTTCTTGACTGGATTGTTTGTTTTTTGGGTTGTGGGAGTTTGATGAGTTCTTTATATATTTTGCATACCAGCCCTCCATCTGTCATTTGCAAATATTATCTTCCATCCCGCAGGCTGCCTTTTAGTTTTGCCGACTGTTTCCTTCACTGTGCAAAAGCTTATCTTGGGGCAGCCCCAGTGGCCCAGCGGTTAGCGCTGCCTTCAGCCCGGGGTGTGATCCTGGAGACCGGGGATGGAGTCCCACATCAGGCTCCCTGCATGGAGCCTGCTTCTCCCTCTGCCTATGTCTCTGCCTCTCTGTCTCTCTCTGTGTCAGTCATGAATAAATAAATAAAATCTTTTTTTTTTAAAAAAGCTTCTTATCTTGATGAAGTCCCAATAGTTCATATTTGCTTTTGTCCCCCTTGCCTTTGGAGATGAAGTCTAGCAAGAAGTGGCTGCAGCCGAGTTTGAAGAGGTTGCTGCCTGTGTTCTCCTCTAGGATTTTGATGGATTCCTGTCTCATATTTAGACTTTTTATTCATTTTACTTTTATGTAAACTGTGTAAGAAAGTAGTCCAGTTTCATTCTTCTACATGTGGCTGTCCGATTTTCCCCAACATCATTTGTTGAAGAGACTTTCTTTCTTCCATTGGAATTTTATTCTAAAGAATTTTCTTGCTTTGTCGAAGATGAGTTGACCATAGAGTTGAGGGTCCACTTCTGGGTTCTGTATTCTGTTCCATTGATCTATGTGCCTGCTTTTGTGCCAGTACATGCTGTCTTGATGATCACAAATTTGTAGCCTCACTTGAAGTCAGGCACATAATGCTCCTTTGGCTATTTGGGGTCTTTTCTGGCTCCATACAAATTTTAGGATTATTTATTCCAACTCTGAAAGAAGCCCATGGTATTTTGATAGGGACTGCACTGAATATGTAGATTTCTCTGGGTAGCACAGACACAATATTTATTCTTCCAATCCATGAACATGGAATGTGTTTCCATGTCTTTGCATCTTCCTCAATTTCTTTCATAATTGTTCTGTAGTTTTCAGAGTACATGTCCTTTACCTCTTTGGTTAGGTTTATTCCTAGGTATCTTAGGTTTTTGGTGCAATTGTAAATGGGATTGACTCCTTAGTTTCTCTTTCTTCAGTCTCATTGTTAGTGTATAGAAATGCAACTGATTTCTGTGCATTGATTTTATATCCTGCCACATTGTTGAATTGCTGTATGAGTTCTAGCAATTTTGGAGTGGAGTCTTTCCACATACAGTATCATGTTAGCTGCAAAAAGGGAGAGTTTGACTTCTTTGCCAATTTGAATGCCTATTATTTTTGTTGTCAGATTGATGCTTGGACTTCTAGTACTATTCTGAACAACAGTGGTGAGAGCGGGCATCCCGACATGTTCCTGACCTTAGGGGGAAAGCTCTCAGTGTTTCTCCATTGAGATGATATTAGCTGTGGGCTTTTCATGGATGGCTTTTATGATATTTTGGTGTGTGTCCCCTCTAGCTCTATACTTTGAAGAGTTTTAATCAAGAAAGGATACTGTATTTTGTCAAATGCTTTTCTGCATTAATTGAGAGGATCATATGGTTCTTGTCTTTTTCTTTCATTAGTGTGATCTATCATGTTAATTGATTTGTGAATGTTGAACCACCCTTGCATCCTAGGAATAAATCCGACTTGGTCGTGGTGAATAATCGTTTTAGTGTACTGTTGGATCCTGTTGGCTAGTACCTTGGCGAGTATTTTGACATCCATGTTCATCAGGGAAATTGGTCTGTAATTCTCCTTCTTAGTGGGGTCATTATCTGTTTTTGGGATCAAGGTAATGCTGGCCTCATAGACTAAGTTTGGACATTTCCCTTCCATTTCTATTTTTTGAAGCAACTTCAGTGGCATAGGTATTATTTCTTCTTTAAATGTTTGGTAGAATTCCCCTCGGAAGCCATCTGGCCCTGTACTCTTGTTTTTTGAGAAGTTTTTGATGGCTGCTTCAATTTCCTTGCTGGTTATCCATCTGTTCGGGTTTTCTGTTTCTTCTTGTTTCAATTTTGATAGTTTACCTGTTTGTAAGAATGCATCCATTTCTTTCAGATTGCATAATTTGTTGGCATACATTTGCTCATAATATATCCTTAAAATCATTTGTATTTCCTTGGGAGTTGGTCATGATCTCTCTTCTTTTATTCATAATTTTACTAATTTGGGTCTTTTTCTTTGTAATAAGTTAGGGGTTTATCTATCTTATTAATTCTTTCAAAGAACCAGCCACCAGTTTCACCAGTTTTTTTTTATCTGTTCTGCTGTTCTGGTTTTTATTTCATTGGTTTCTAGCATAGTCTTTACCATTTCTCTTCTGCTGCTTGGTTTAGGCTTTATTTACTGTTCTTTCTCCAGCTTCTTTCAGTGTAAAGTTAGCTTGTGTATGTGAGACTTTCCTAATTTTTTGAGACAAACTTGTCTTGAAACGTACTTCCCTCTTATAACCACCTTTGCTGTATCCCAAAGATTTTGAACAGTTGTGCTTTCATTTTCATTAGTTTGCATAAATCTTTTTAATTTTCTTTAATTTCCTGGTTGTCCTATTTATTCTTTAGTAGGATATTTAACCTCCAAGTGTTTGAGTTCCTTCCAAATTTCTTCTGTGATTGAGTTTAAGTTTCAAAGCAATGTGGTCTGAAAATATGCAGCAGATAATCCCAATCTTTTGGTATTGTTTGAGACGCAATTTGTGACTCAGTATGATCTATTCTGGAGAAAATTCCAGGTGCAATCAAGAAGAATGTGTATTCTGTTGCTTTAGAATGGAATGCTCTGAATATATCTGTGAAGTCCATGTGGTCCGGTGTGTCATTCAAAGCCCTCATTTTCTTGTTCATCTTCTGCTTAGATGATCTGTCCACTGCTGTGAGGGGGGTATTGAAGTCGTCTACTATTAAGGATTATCTACATGTTTCTTTACCTTTGTTATTGTTTTGTATAATTGGCTGCTCCCAAATTAGGAGCATAAATATTTATAATTGTTAAATCTTCTTGTTGGATAGACTTTTTAAGTAGGATATAGTATCCCTCTTTATTTCCTACTTCAGTTTTTGGTTTAAAATCTAATCTATCAGATACAAGGACTGCTACCCCAGCTTTCTTTTGGGGTCCATTTGCATGGTAAGCTGTTTTCCACCCCCTCATTTTCAGTCTGAAGGTGTCTTTACTTCTAAAGTGAGTCTCTTGTAGACAGCATACAGATAGGTCTTAGTTTTTTAACCAATCTGATACCCTGTGTCTTTTGACTGGAGCATTTGCCCCATTTACATTCAGAGTTAACAATTGAAAAATATGAATTTATGCCATCATATCACCTGTGAAGTCCCTGTTTCTGCAGACTGTGTATCATTGGGCTCCCTCTTCACTAGCAGGATCACCCTTAATATATCTTGTAGGGCTCGCTTGGTGGTCACATATTCTTTCAGTTTCTGTCTGTCCTGCAAACTCACTCTTTCCATTCTGAATGACAGTCTTGCTGGGTAAAGTATTCTTGGCTCTATGCTTTTCTCATTTAGTATCCTGATTCTATCATGCCAGCCCTTTCTGGCCTGCCAGGACTCTGTGGATAGGTCTGCTGTTAATCTAATATTTCTCCATCTGTATGTCAGGAATCTGTTGTCTTAACCTGCTTTCAGGATTTTGTCTTTATCTCTGAAATTTGCAAGCTTCACTATTATATGTCAGGGAAATGATCTATTTTTTATTGATTTGGGGAGGGGTCCTCGCTACCTCTTGGATATGAATGCATGTTTCCTTTCCCATATTCTGGAAGTTTTCAACTATGATTTCCTCAAATATACCCTCTGGCCCTCTCTGTCTTGTGCCCTCAGGAATTCCAATAATTTGATTTTTTTTTTCCATACTATCAGTTCTCTCAGAGCCTCTCCTTATGGGATGTTTTTCTCTCTTCTCAGCTTCCTTCCTTTCCACCAACTGGTCTTCTATGTCAGTTATTCTCTCTTCTGCTTAATTTACCTTGGCTTGTCAGAGAAAGATGCAGTTTAGGCTGCATCTCAATAGAATATTTTAAATTTCAGCCTGATTAGATCTCATTTCTGCACTAAGAGATTCTCTAGAGTCTTTTATGCTTTTTCAAGCTCAACTCGTAACTTTACAATTGTTTTCCTGAATTCCGTATCTGACATTTTACTTAAATCTGTATCCATAAGATCTGTGGCAGAGTACCGTCTGGTTCTTCCTTTTGTTGTGAACTCCTCCTAGTCATTTTGAAGAATGGCTATGTGAGTGAACAGAATCAAAAATATTAACCATGACCCAAGCAAAATACATACTAGCATGTCCGAAGAGATCAGGAACCAGAAAAGAAAAGAAAAAAGACAACAACAACAACAACAAAAACAAGTAAAAACAAGCAAAACAGAACTAAAAAGAGAAGGAAAAAAAGCAGGGGAATAGAGAGGGAAGAGAGAATATAATCTCACAGAGTGAACCATACAGGGTGATCCACTTGGTCCTGAGTGTATTTTGGTCTGTGTGTTAGAAGATACTAAATTCCAAAATTATAAGAAAGCCAAAAGTTTTATATATATATACATATATAACTTATATATATATAACTTGTAGTGTTATATATATATATAACATTATATACATATATGTATATGTATATAATGTTATATATATAAATGAACCAATCCAGCCTCAGTTCATGATTTATGGCAGAATAAGCTGAGAGCCTCCTCCCAGGCTTGCTGACCTATACCTGTTTCCCTGCTCCAGTGCTTGGGAACTCTGCTGGCTAAGGCATCCCTGTTATTTCTGTGTCTCTGGGAATTTTGAGACCCCATTGTCCCACATGTAATTCTGCCCCACTTCACCACTGAGCACCTTTCAGGCAGGAAAGTCTGAAACAGGAACAGACTTCCAAAGGTCCCAATTTTGAGCTCCAGGGCTATGTCACTTTCTGGTAGCAGACTTACGAAGTCTCCCTTCCCGCACTGTTTGTCTTCTGATATATTCCCCTCCATTTCTCTTCTCTGCCCTCCTACCTTGCAAAAAAAAGTGGTACCTTTTCTACTTGTACAGTTCCAGCCATTCTTTCCTTACATTTCAAGTTGAATTCATATGTGTTCAGGATGGTTTTACAGTTATCTAGCTAAATTAAGGGGACCAGGTAAAATGGGGATTCCCTACTCTTCCACCATCTTGCCTCTAACCTCGTATTTGAGCAAATTATAGCTGAGAACTTCCCAAATCTGGGGAAGGAAATAGGCATTTGAGTTAAGGAGGCACAAAGAACCCCCACCCCAAAAAATCAATAAAAATAGGTCAACACCCTGACACATAATAGCAAAGCTTGCAAATTTCAGAGACAAAGAGGAAATCCTGAAAGCAGCTCAGGACAAGAGGTCCATAGCCTACAGAGACAGGAACATAAGAGTGGCAGCAACCTATCCACAGAGACCTGGCAGGCCAGAAAGGACTAGCATGATATAGTCAGGGTACTAAACAAGAAAAATATGCAGCCAAGAATAATTCAACTGGCAAGGCTGTCATTTAGAATAGAATAGATAAAGAGCTTCCAGAGACTGAAAAAAATTGTGATCATTAAACCAGTCCTGGAAGAAAATATTAAGGGGATCCTTTAAGTGAAGAGAGAGCCCAAAAGTAACAAGACCAGAAAGGAACAAAGAAAATATACAGAACCAGTGACTTTACAGGTAATACAACAGCACTAAATTCATACCTTTCAATAGTTACTCTGAATGTAAATGGGCTAAATGCTTCAATCAAAAGACACAAGGTAACAGACTGGATAAAAAAGCAAGACTCATCAATATGCTGTCTACCAAGAGACTCATTTTAGACCAAAGACACCTCCAGATTGAAACTGAGGGGGTGGAAAAACATTTATCATGCTAATAGATATCAAAAAAAAGCTGAAGTATCAATCCTCATATCAGACAAATTATATATCAAACCAAAAACTGTAATAGGAAATGAGGAGGGATACTATATCATACTTAAAGGGTCTATCCAACAATAAGATCTAACAATTATAAATATTTATGCTTCTAATTTAGGAGCAGTCAATTATATAAAATAACCAAGTTAAAGAAACACATTATTAATAATACAATAATAGTAGAGAACTTTATCACCCCACTCACAGCAACGGACAGGTCATCTAAGCAGAAGATCAACAAGAAAACAAGGGCTTTGAATAACACACTGGACCAGATGGACTTCACAGATATATTCAGAGCATTCCATTCTAAAGCAACAGAATACACATTCTTCTTGAATGCACATGGAACATTCTCCAGAATAGATCACATACTGGGTCACAAATCAGATCTCAACTGATACCAAGAGATTGGGATTATCTGCTGCATATCTTCAGACCACAATGCTTTGAAAGGAATTTTCAATTTGGAAGGAACTCAAACACTTGGAGGTTAAAGAGTATCCTACTAAAGAATGAATGGGTCAATCAGGAAATTAAGGAAGAATTTTAAAAATTCCTGGAAATAAATGAAAATGAAAAAACAACATTTAAGTACCTTTGGGATACAGCAAACACGGTCTTAAGAGGGAAGTTAATAGCAATACAAGCCTTTCTCAAGAAACAAGAAATGTCTCATATACACAAGCTAAACTTACACCTAATAGAGCAGGACAAAGAACAGCAAATAAAGCCTAAACCAAAGAGTTGAGAATTAATAAAGATCACAGCAGAATTCAAACAAATAGAAACTAAAAGAGGAGTAGAACAGATGAATGAAGCCAGGAGCCAGTTCTCTGAAAGAGTTAAAAAGAGACACTCCTAGCCAAACTTATCAAAAAGTAAACAGAAATGAACCAAATTAATAAAATCTTGAATGAAAGAGGGGAGATCATAACCAGCTCCAAGGAAACACAAACAATTATAAGAACAAATTATGAGCAACTGTATGCCAACAAATTAGGCAATCTGGAAGAAATGGATGCATTCCTACAAACAGGTAAACTACCAAAATTGAAACAGAAAGAAATAAAAAGCCTGAACAGACCCATGCCAGCAAGGAAATTGAAGCAGTCATCAAAAAAATCTTCCAACAAAAACAGAGGAGTTCAGAGCTGGTGGCTTACTAGGGGAACTTTAGCAAACATTTAAAAAAGAATACCTGGGGATCCCTGGGTGGCGCAGCGGTTTGGCGCCTGCCTTTGGCCCAGGGCGTGATCCTGGAGACCCGGGATCGAATCCCACATCGGGCTCCTGGTGCATGGAGCCTGCTTCTCCCTCTGCCTGTGTCTCTGCCTCTCTCTCTTTCTCTCTGTGTGACTATCATAAATAAATAAAAATTAAAAAAAAATAAAATAAAATAAAAAAGAATACCTATTCTTCTGATGCTGCTTCAAAAAATTGAGAAAAGCAGCAATGTGCCCTGGAGCCGGACATCAGAGCACACAGCAGGATCCCTTGAGGGCTTTCCCAGTTTTTCAACGGTTAAGGCAGTTGTGTGCAGCTCCACCCCCACTCAAAAAAAGATAAGCCTACTCTTCCCTTAGTCAGATGTCAAGTAATATTGATAGAAATCTCTCAAATTCTCTGACTGGGACCAAATGTCACAAAATCGCTTGAGAAATCTCAGGAAATCAAAGGTCACTGCCTGAAACTTGGCCAAAATTTTCTGAGAGATTGGACCTAATCTGCCAGGATCTATGGTCAAATTAGCAAAACCTGGGGAGACATCTCATGGGAACTCTGCAGGGGTGGTAGCTCCCTAGCCTTGAGGTTTGTGCTAGGTAATAGCTGGTGCTTGGATATTCCTGTTTGGGGAACCCTGGGAACAACTGGCATTCCACAAAGCTCACATTCTGATGTTGGGGTCAAAACAGAGCACTGAAATAGGGAGGAATGGGTCTCTGGGACACTTACTTACTTTACGTGAGAGGCAACAGACAGAGAAGGGCATTAGGTACAGGAACAGGAAACGAACCTTCGAGCTGACTCCCTGGAGGGCTTTCCCAGGCATTTGATATTTCAGGACAGTCTGTCTCACCTGCAGGAACAAGCCCACCTCCCACCTTAACTGATCTCACATGGTCTCAGTCAAATCTCCTGAAATGTCATCCAAATCTTATACGTTCTCATGCCCAGCAGGCAAGACCTAGTGTAAAAATTCATGAGGAAAAAAAAAAAACACACACACACACAACAACAAAAAAAACTCATGAGAACTCTGGCCAAAGGTCCTGGGGCCTTGGAAGGAACCGGTAGTCCCTAACAGAACCTAATTTGTGCCCCTAAGGAATGCTCATGCCAGGCTTGGGCACAACTTCCAACATACCTGGTTTCGGAAATGCTCCTAGCCACATGACCTACAGGAAGCCACAAAATGCCTCACACCGAAGTCAAGGTGTTTCACTGTCCTGGGTGAAGGGGGGTAACAAAGAAGTCCTGAATTCAGGAAGAATGGGCCCTGTGGGCTCTTATTCCCAATAAACCAGCGATGACAGAAACTGGAGGTAAGGAAGAGGATGACGAAGCCCTGGGCCCCAGAGCAGATTACTTGAGAACCCAGGCAGGATACCTGGGGCTTCCCCAGGCTTGCAACACATTAAGGTTATCTGTGTTTGCTCACAAACCCCTCAGAAGAAAAAGATAAGGTACCTAATTTCTTAGCTAGATCTCATGTAAACTTGGGGCAAATCTCCCAATTATCTGACTACCTCTCAGGAATCCTTCAACCAAATCTTGCAGGAACTCAAGACAAATCTCACAAGATCAAAGTCCATCCTTGGACAGTGGGGGGTGAGGGTGGGGGAGGGGGCAAATCTGAGAAGTCGGGCCAAATCCTGCCAGGTCCATGACTAAATCTGGCCAAGCCCTGGGATGAAATCTCAAAGGGACTCAGCAGGGGCGGGAAGTCCAGAGCCCGGTTGCCCCGGCGGCAGGATAGGCAGCGTTTGGCCATTGCCCATCGGGGAACCCTGAGAACACCTTGTGGGCATCTCCCCAAGCCCACAGACACCATTCTGATGCTAGGATAGAAATGGAGCCCTGAAATGCAGAGGAATGGACCTCCAGTCCCCTGACCACGGTTACGTGGAAGGCTAGAGACACGGGAGTGCATTAGGGACAGGGAAAACCCAGGAGCCTGGGAGCTGGCTCACTGGAAGATACCTCACTGGCAGGCTCCCTGGGGGCTTTCTGGAGCTTGTGATATTTCAGGACAGCTGGTGGCAGTCACCACTTGTAGGTACGGGCCACCTCCTGCATAGACAAGTATCAAGTCATCTTGAGGCAAATCTCCCGTGTTCTTGTTGTCCCCAAGATTACATATCTGAGAAAGCCCACACCGATGCAAACACACGAGGGTTTATTTACAATCTCAAGCTTGGGTCCAAGTATACTCGACACAGCCACACAGCGGAGCAGGGACTTGGACCCCCAGGTGGGTTTCAGCTTAGTTTTATGGGCTGGTCTAGGGGACCTCCAGAAGGGCTGGAGGAATTTCTCAAGTTCTGTTTACATTCTGATATGGGGCTTTCAAGGGCATTGAGCCCTGTTCTTATTCTAATATGGGGGCTTTCTAGGGTGTTAAGCTGTAAGCTGGTTTTTTTCCCTGTAACTGAAGTAATGTAAATTCCAGCTCTTATTCACAGAGGCCTGGGATGGCTGTACTTGTGCTAACACTGACCTTAAAGTGGAACGGCCTTAATTTTCTCGGCCTCCACAATCTCAGTCCTAATCTTGTGAGATCTCATCCAAATCTCCAAGACGTCAGGTCCTGCCAGCAAGATCTGGGGGGGAGGGGGGGTCCAACCTGGTGAGACCTCCGGACAAAGCTCCGGGTCCCCGGGAGGAACTGGCTCGCCCTGGCTGGACCTACTTTGTTCTCCTTTATTTATTTAAAGATTTTGTTTATTCCTGAGAGACACAAAGAGAGAGAGAGAGAGAGAGGCAGAGACACAGGCAGAGGGAGAAGCAGGCTCCACGCAGGGAGCCCAACGCGGGACTCCATCCCAGGACTCCAGGGTCACGCCCTGGCAGAAGGCGGCGCTAAACCGCTGAGCACACCCCCCCCCCCGCCCTGTTGTCCCTCAGCAGGTGGCGTCCGCACGTACCAGGATCCAGGATCGGACCCAACTTCCTAAGAGGCCCACCTTCAGGAAGGCTCCCAGACATTACCTACCAGAAGACACGAGGTGTGACCCGGAGGCGCCTGAGGCTTCGGGACCCCGGCGGGAGCGGGCTGACAGGCAGCAGCGCAGACAGGAAGCACGGCGGGAGCGGGCGCTCCGGGCCACGTGACACCGCGGGGGGGGGCCGAGGGCATCCTACCGAGCCCGCGCGCGGCAAACCTGGCGGGGGGAGCCCTGGAAGAGACCCAGACGCCGCGCTGACGTGCCGCGACCCGAGCGCCTGCCGCCGCCAAGGCCTCCAGTTCCGACCCCGCTTACCTGAGGGGACACGAGGGAACTAGGGACGCGGAGCAGGCGCGAGACCGAACTGGCGCAGGACCACTGCAGGCCCCGGGGGGCTTTCCCTGGCGGGTAACATTTGCCAGCAGTGCACGGGGCGAGGCCACCGGACAAGCACGCCTCCCGCCTCTGCCGGGTCTCCCGCCATGTTGCAGCGAACCTCCGCGGTACGGATCCCAGCACGGCCCCGCCGCCTCTCGCAAGGCCTCGCTCCAAATCTTGCGTGGTTTCAGGGGACGCTTGCGTGATCTTGGATCAAATCTCGGGAGATTTCAGTCCTAGTCTCGTGAGACCTCCCTCAAGGCTTTCCTTCCAGGCTCGCCGGCCCGCAGCCCCGAGCCCCTGAGAGCTTCTGGAAGGTGGGGCTGGCACGTGCGGCGATTGGCGATGGCGCATGACTGGGGGCACTTCTGCTTTCGGAAGGGCTCCGCGACGTGAGCTCCGGAAAGACACAAGGTGTCCGCCCCGAACGCCCTGCAGTCTCAACTCCCCCCCCCCCCCCCCCGCCCGGGGAAGCATCAGGGGAGGGCTGCGGGGGGGGGGGGAGGGACGTGGGGGGAGGGGCTGATGGCCCAGGCCGCCCTGCAGTCTCAGCCCCCCCTGCCCTCCCCCGGGAAGGGGGCGTCACCAGGGAGCGCTGAGTGCAGGCCCGAAGCGCCCCGAGGCCCTGCTCCCCAGCAAGCATCAGGGGAGGGCTGAGGAGGGCGGGCGGGGCAGGGGGAGGCCTGGTGCCCCAGAGCCAGCCGACAGCCACAGGCCACCCCAGGGCCGCCTCGCGGGAACTGGGCCCAAGTCCCCTGAGAAGTGAGGCCACATCGCACCCGCTGGAGACTGGCCTCCCAGGAGAGCTGGGGAGAAGCATCCAGGGACCTCAGCAGGGCTGGGACCTCCCTAGCACTCCAGCATCCCGTGCGGGAAGCCGGCAACCCCTGGCTTGCTGCTGATGCCGCAGACGCCATTCTTTCGTTGGGATCCATTGGTTGCAGTGAACTGGGGAGGAAGGCCCCCCTGGATCCCTTCCTGCCAGTACCTAAGAGGCGGGCCACCCAGGATCGCAATCTCAGTCCAGATCCCCAGAGATCTTCTCAAGATCTCAGTCCAAATCTTCTGAGTTTTGTTTTTTTTTTAAGATTTTATTTATTTATTCATGATAGACACAGAGAGAGAGAGAGAGGCAGGCTCCATGCAGGGAGCCCGAGGTGGGACTCGATCCCGAGACTCCAGGACCACGCCCTGGGCCAAAGGCAGGTGCCGAACCCCTGAGCCACCCAGGGATCCCCCTCGGAGATTTCCTGAAGACTCCCCTGGTCTCTGTCCAAATCTCATGAGCTTTCCTCCAAGTCTCGAGCAATCTCGTTCCAAATCTGGTGAGATCTTCTCGAAGCCTCCTGTTACCTCTGCCCAACTCTTGGGGTATCTTCTCCCAGGCTGGTGAGAACTCAGTCCCAGTCACCAAGGCCAATGGCCTAAAATACCCGTCGTCAGTGGCTACCATTTCCGGGCCCTCGGATTTAGCTGGCACTCCCTAGGGGAGCCTCATTTGTGCTCCGCATTAGGTAGGGGTGGCACATGCCACCTTTGGCACACCATCCAGCACGTCCACTTTCAGAAATGCTCCCGAACTCAACCTGCAGCAGGACACAAGGTGTCTCATAAGGAATGCCCTGTGTCAGACTCCCGGGGGGAGTAGGGGTAACGGGGTAGCCCTGTATTCAGGAAGAATGGGCCTTGTGGATTCGTTCACATGACACTGCTGGTGATCGACTCTGGAGGGCAGGAGAAGATCAGTGACGTGCTGTGGCCTGGAGCAGGACGGATGCACCCATGTAGACTCCCAGGACCTTGCTCAGGCTTTCATCCTGTTAAGGCTGCCTGTGTCGGTGGTGGGACCCTCAGGAGAGAATGTGGTGCCACCTCCTTCCGTCTGATCTCATGTCCTCTTGGGGCAGGTCTCAGAAATCCTCCAACCAAACCTCTAGAGGAATGCAGACAAAGCTCCCAAGATTTAAGGCCCCACCTTGGATGGGGCCAAATCTCCTGAGATGTGGGCCAAATCCTACCAGATCTGTGACCAGATCCTCAGAGAGTTCAGTGGAAACCTCACAGGAGCTTGGCTGGGGTGGAAATCCTGGGCCTCGATGTCTGGGATGCCTAAAGAGCAGTACTTGGGGACTCCTGCTTGGGTCACCCTGGGAATACCTGCTGAACATGAGGCCTGATTTGGGGGGGGGGGGCTCGATCCATCCTATGGCCATGGGATCATGACCTCTACTCCAACCAAGAGCTGGCTGCGTAGCCCTCTGCGCCAGCCCGATGCCCCTACCCTTTTATCTGAAGCTAGATTAGCCTGAGGGGCCATCCCGAGCCAGTGTCTCAGAGCAGTAACCTCTGCTTTAAAGTGGGGACTCAGGCAGAGCTCTGAGGACTGTACGATATATTGTGCTGCAAGGCCCCTCAAAATTTGGAGACAAAATTTTCAGAACAATTTGGACATTGGGAATCTTCAGGTGTTGGATGGCACTCGGCAGAGAATGTTTCTGTGTAGGCTAAACTGTAGGTTTTGGGAGGGGGAAATGGCCTCATTCCTGGGGCAAGGGGCAACACAATTAGTTCTCTTCTTCTCAGGATTTTTCTAGTTCACCTTTGAAATGTACAACGTTGATCCTCTTAGTAGGTGTTTCCGGAATCCTTCAGTGCTTCTAACTGGGTGTTTGCTCATATTCAGGGGTGACGGGCTCCCACCCACACTGCCAGCCAGCACCCAAAGATTGGGACGAGTTCTCACTTTGTTTCTGTGCTAAGCAAGCATAAATGATGTGTAATGTCCCAGAACGAAGGCCCTTGGGTCCCTGAACACTTGCTGCCTGGGGAACTGTCGTAAGAAGGACGATGACTAGCCACACACACCTGCCGCCCTCACACTGCCTCCGCCACATGCAGATGCTCAGCACACATACGCCACAGAAACAGGAGACACTGAGATACTTCCTCACACGCAAACAGCATAAACTACACATACACCCCACACCCAACACATACACTGCAGACCCAACACCAATACCTCACACACACCACCACACTTGTAACAAAAATCACCACACATAGAAAACCTGCACACCCTACATACACCATCCACACACCACACCTATACTACCCATACACACTCACATAAACCCACATTTACCACAGTAATACAACATATTTATCGCATACACCACATATGCCAAACACATACACCACACAAAAACCAACATGCACAAAAATATTTTACACAACATACACACCACATATGCAAAATAAATCACATGCGTATATTACATATGCACAGATCACATAGAACACACGCCACTTATACCAGAAAGTCACAGCACTTATACCGTAGAAAAACATACACAACATACTCCCCATACACGTAGCACAGTACACCACACACACCGTACATATGCTACAAATATGAAACACATATACCACACAAAAAATATACCACATAGGTACCATGCACATAGCACACAAATAACATACAACACACACACCACAAACACACTGCTCACATATCATACATAGACACCACACATACCCCCACACAAATACCAAACATACACCATACAAAATACATCTCCATCACACACATACAAAACATGAAACACACCAAACCCCTACCACACATTCACACCCACATATTCAACACACACATACCACACATAAACCACCCAAGGAAGAGACACCTGTCAGACTTACATCACACTCAAAGAACACCGGCTACACACATACATATACACCACACCACACACTACACATATAATGAACACAGACAAGAGATACACATACAACACCTACTTAGTTGTTGATTGGCTGGTGTAAGCAAATGGTGATAGGTAGCCAGCTTATCTCCCTCCTCTATCTGATTGATGTGCCTTCATTATGAGGAGATGATAGTTCACCCATGCCCAGAACACTTCCTGACATGGCCAGCACAAAAAGAGCGCCTTCATGGAATACTGCACTGAGGCCCAGATTAGAAACACTTGAGATCATCTCCCCTCCCCAAGTACCCCTGATACTCTTGAGCCAGTGCTACCTGTATTCACTGATGGGAAGGGCAGGAGAAATATCCCAGGCCAGAAGTTTTCTCTCTTTCTGCAGGAAGAATTCAGGCCTCTTGCTGACAGGGCTCCCAGGTGTAGCCAATGGAGGTTCCCTTTGGCCAAGCTCTTAGGTGTTTATTTCTTATATGGCTAGCTCACTAGAAAGTTGTCCTAGTCACTTGATTTTCAAATTATCTGATTCTCGTCTCTATTAAAGAACTCTGGCCCTCTGTATCCATGTCCGTCCATTGGTTCTTTTTCCAAATTAGGTTCATCTTTGAGGCCATTCAGATCCTGTGTCTCAGAGCAATATTCTGTCCTTTAAACCTGGGATTCTGGCTGAGTCCTTAGGCCTGTGCAATAGGTTGGGCCACAGGATCACTTGCAATTTGGTCTCAGAAATATATGGACATTGGGATCCCTGGGTGGCGCAGCAGTTTGGCGCCTGCCTTTGGCCCAAGGCGCGATCCTGGAGACCCGGGGATCGAATCCCACATCGGGCTCCCGGTGCATGGAGCCTGCTTCTCCCTCTGCCTGTGTCTCTGCCTCTCTCTCTCTCTCTCTCTCTCTGTAACTATCATAAATAAATAAAAATTAAAAAAAAAAAAGAAGGGATCCCTGGGTGGCGCAGCGGTTTGGCGCCTGCCTTTGGCCCAGGGCGCGATCCTGGAGACCCGGGATCGAATCCCACGTCAGGCTCCCGGTGCATGGAGCCTGCTTCTCCCTCTGCCTATGTCTCTGCCTCTCTCTCTCTCTCTATGTGACTATCATAAATAAATAAAATTAAAAAAATTTAAAAAAAAAAAAAAAAAAAAAAAAAGAAATATATGGACATTGGAGGCATAGGGTATTTTAATATGCTAGCATAGGATGTTTTTGTGTAGGCTGGGGCAGAGGTTTTAAGAGGGAACTGGCCACATTTCTGCAGTAAAAGGAAACAAACATCGTCCCAGATTTATTTCATTCCCATTGGGATGCAGAGGTAGGAGGCAAGATGGTAGAAATGTAGGGTGTCCTATTTCATCTGGTTCCCTTATTTAGCTAGATAATGATCAAACCATCCTGACCATCTATGAATTCAACCTGAGATGTAAGGAAAGAACAGCTGGAGCTCTACAAATAGAAAAGTGACCCCTTTTTGCAGGGTAGGAATGCGGAGAAGAGAAACAGGGAGGAGGGAGACTTTGTAAGCTGGCCCTGGGAAAGTGATTTAGCCCTGGAGCTCAGAATTAGGATCTTTAGAAATCTGCTCCTGGGAGACTTCCCTGTCTGAAAGGTGCTCAGTGGTGAAGAGGGCAGAATCGCAGGTGGGGCAGTGGGCTCTTAATATTTCCTGAGGCACAGAAACGTCAGGGTTGCCTGAGCTGATAGCATTCCCAAGCATTGGAGTGGGGAAATGGAGAAACACTGAGAGCTTTTCCCTTAAGTTCAGGAATAAGACAGGATGCCCACTCTCACTGCTGTTGTTCAGCATAGTACTAGAAGTTCTAGCCAAGAAAAAAAAAAAATCAGACAACAAAAAGAAACAATAGGCATTCAGTTGGCAAAGAAGAAGTCAAACTCTCACTCTTCACAGATAACATGATACTGTATGTGGAAAACCCAAAAGACTCCACTCCAAAATTGCTAGAACTCATACAGCAATTCAGCAATGTGGTAGGATATAAAATCAATGCACAGAAATCAGTTGCATTTCTATACACTAACAGACAGAAGAAAGAGAAATTAAGGAATCGATCTCTATTACAGTTGTACCCAAAATCGTAAGATACCTAGGAATAAACCTAACCAAAGAGGTAAAGGATCTATACTCTAAAAACTATAGAATACTTATGAAAGAAATTGAGGAAATACATAGAAATGGAAAAATATTCCATGCTTCTGGTTGGGAAGGATAAACATTATGAAAAGGTCTATGCTACCAAGAGCAATCCACGCATTCAATGCAACCCCTATCAAAATAGCATGGACTTTTTTCACAGAGCTGGAACAAATAATCCTAAAATTTGTATGGATCCAGTAAATGCCCCAGATAGCCAGAGGAATGTTGAAAATGAAAACCAAAGCTGAGGACATCATAATACCAGACTTCAAGCTATATTGCAAAGCTGTGATCATCGAGACAGTGTGGTCCTAGCACAAAAACAGACACACAGATCAATGGAACAGAATAGAGAACCCAGACATGGACCCTCAAGTCTATGGTCAACTAATCTTTGACAAGGCAGGCAAGAATATCCAATGGAAAAAAGACAGTCTCTTCAATAAATCATGTTGGGAAAATTGGACAGTCACATGTAGAAGAATGAAATTGGACCATTTTCTTACACCATACACAAAGATAAACTCAAAATGGATGAAAGACATAAATGTGAGACAGGAACTCCTCAATATCCTAGAGAGAACACAGGCGACAACCTCTTCGACCTCAGCCACAGCAACTTCTTGCTAGATACATTTCCAAAGGGAAGAGAAATACCAGCAAAATGAACTGCTGGGACTTCACCAAGATAAAAAGCTTCTGCACAGCAGAGGAAATAGTGCACAAAACTAAAAGGCAACCTACGGAATGGGAGAAGATCTATACAAATGGCATATTAGATAAAGAGCTGGTATCCAAGATCTGTAAAGAACTTATGAAACTCAATATCCCACAAACAAATAATCAAGTCAAGAAATGGGCAGAAGACATGAACAGACATTTCTCCAAAGAAGACATACAAGTGGCCAAGAGGCAAAAGAAGAAATGCTCCACATCACTTGTCGTCAGGGAAAAACACATCAAAACCACAACAAGTTACCACCTCATAGCAGTCAGAATGGATGAAGTGAACAAGAGAGGAAACAAATATTGGCAAGGATGCAGAGAAAGGGGAACACTGTTACACTGTTGGTGGGAATGCAAACTGGTACAGCTACTCTTGAAAACAGCATGGAGGTTCCTCAAGAAGTTAAAAATATAACTACCCTAGGACCCAGCAATTGCACAAGTAGATATTTACCCCAACAATAAAAAAGTAGTGATCAGAAGGGGCACCTTCACCTCATTGTTCATAGCAGTATTGTCTACAATAGCCAGACTGTGTGGAAAGAGCTGAGATATCCATTGACAGGTCCATGGATATCTATCATCTATCTATCTATCTATCTATCTATCTATCTATCTATCTATCTATCTATCTATCTATCTAATGGAATGTACTCAGCTATCAGGAAGAATGAGTACTTACTATTTACATCGACATGGAACTGGAGGATATTATGCTAAGCAAAGTAAGTCAATCAGAGAAAGAATTACATGGTTTTACTCACATGCGAATGTAAGAAACAGCACAGAGAATCATAGGGGAAGGGAGGGAACACTAAAAGGAAAGTCATCAAAGAGGGAGAAGAGCAATGAAAGACAGTTCTAGGAAACAACCTGATGGTTTCCGGAGGGGACATGGGTGGGTGGATGTAACTGGGTGATGGCCATTAAGGAGGGCACATGATGTGATGAGCAGAGGGTGTTACACACAACTGATAAATTATTGAACACTACATCTGAAACTAATGCTTGCTAATTGAACTTAAATTTAAAAATAAATGAATAAATGCTGTCATGTGGAAGTAAAAAGGAGGCACATTTTCATTACACAAAAGCAGAGTTTAAAACCTCTACAGATGAAGAACTATGTTCCACAGAAGTGATTGCATTTTTGTTAGTGTAGGTAAGCTGGGACAGTTGTGGTTTCCTTTTTCTTTGTTTGGTAATGCAAGCACCTGACTTAAGCTTTGATTGCCAGGACTTCCACCTCGAAGAAGCAACATCTATTTCAAAGATGGCTATCTCAAACACATTGCTGCCACAAGGGTAGCCAAACAGGTCACGTTCCCCTCATTGAAGCTCCATCAATTTATAAATCTTGGTTGATTTCAATAACTGGCCATTTGGGACACTTGTCTTTTTTCTTCTCTCTGCTTTTCCCCGCTCTTATGTTTTAAATTTACCAGTAAGGAGTAGTCCCCTGGAACTCTAAACCACCATTATTTACCCTAATAAAAGAAGTACTAGCAGACCATGTGCATTGTCTGTTTTTTTTTTCTCTCTCTCTCCATCTGTAATCTTGCTGTGTAACATCAAGTATTCTGCGTAATTTCCATGTTTTTTAAGTAATAAAACTATTTTTTTTTTTTTTTAGTTTCCTGATGGTTGCAGTGAAACGGTGTCTTAAAATCATAAGAACAACAAAGGCTGAGTTCATTGGTTATTTGTAAGTTAAGATGCATGCAAAACAATTTGTGTAATCAGCAGGATTGCATGATTGCCCTTGCAATTAACCAAGAGGAATATCATTTACCTGCAACTTGCCTATTAACCATCTGAGTTAGGTGGGTAACACCATCTGGGAAAGAAGCACCACTTGCTGGAAATTTCTCTTGCTACTATGTGCTTTCCATATTGCCTATGTCATGTTTTGCCTCTGGTGTCCAACTCAAAAGCTGCCATAATAATCCAATGATCTCCCCAGAGAAGCATGATCCAGGCCATATGGTCTAACAAGATGTTTATTTTTTTTTAATTTTTAAAAATTTTTTTATTTATTTATGATAGTCACAGAGAGAGAGAGAGAGGCAGGCAGAGACACAGACAGAGAGAGAAGCAGGCTCCATGCACCGGGAGCCCGATGTGGGATTCGATCCTGGGTCTCCAGGATCACGCCCTGGGCCAAAGGCAGGCACCAAACCTCTGCGCCACCCAGGGATCCCTAACAAGATGTTTAGACCACTAATTATGAAAGTCTTACTTGACTATTAATATGTGAAAGGGTCCTCTATGACTCAAAGCTGAGGAGGGTGGACTGGATCAGATTGGAC
Organism: Canis lupus baileyi; assembly: GCF_048164855.1. Lineage (NCBI taxonomy): Eukaryota > Metazoa > Chordata > Mammalia > Carnivora > Canidae > Canis > Canis lupus. The sequence continues at coordinate 50,056,335 of NC_132858.1, forward strand.
TGTGAAGTTATTGTCATTTCCCTAAGAGAGGCTCTAGGCTAAAGGCATGAGGAAAAGATTCCTATAGGTGAGCAGGGTAGGAGACCTCTGCTTGCAACCAACGAGTTAGCGGTCCATGCCTTGTTTATATGTCTTAACCTAGAAGAGTGAAGTACCCAGAAACCAATGGTAACACAAAATGAAAACCACAACAGAGGCCTGCAGTGTGTGTCACCACTTCACTCACAACTGTCACTATCTTCCCTGACCTGAATTGGACCTGATATTATGGGTCCAATTCCTGGCATCATGTTGCTAAAATATTAACGGACCAATACAAATGTCCTTAACTTTTGGGGTTAGTACCTCCTAGGAGCCTTGAGAAGGTACACTAGCACTTTGATGAATACAAAACCCCACGGACTCTTTTTTTTTTTTAATTTTTATTTATTTATGATAGTCACACAGAGAGAGAGAGAGAGAGAGAGAGAGAGAGAGGCAGAGACACAGGCAGAGGGAGAAGCAGGCTCCATGCACCGGGACCCCGACGCTGGATTCGATCCCGGGTCTCCAGGATCGCGCCCTGGGCCAAAGGCAGGCGCCGGACTCTTCCTGGGCATTATTTGATGCCATGCATAACAAGGTACCAAGACTCTAGCATTACACTTCTGGAACCTAAGGGCTTTTCCCAGCCTTATCATTCTGGTAGAGGCAGACCCAAGTTATGAAGAAGTCTTTTGGGACAACCTGGAAAAGAAAGTAGCCACCTATGAAAAGGGCTCACAGTGACATCACTGACATTTTTTCGGTAACAATACACATTAGATTAAGATAATAGGAACAAAAAAATCAAGAAGTAGAAACAGATTTAAAACAAAAAAACTGTACCTTAACTGAAATCTAAGCCTTTCTTAAATATTTTATGTAGAAAGGAGAGAGGGAATCTAGTATTGTGGGTTCTCTTATTTGCTTAAAGGAACTCTGAATTTTTATTCTTATCTGTCAAAATCTGTCCACTGACCGGTATTGAGTCCCCTAGGGAGGAGAAAGAGGGTAAAGAAGAGGCAAAGACCTCTACAACCAGCAATCTGTACAGGGCCCTTCTCCTTACTTGAATATCTATTGCTTGGCGCTATGTCCTCACAGTGAATGAAAACCTGTAAGGTAAGGCCCAAGTCTTGTTTTGCAAACTTGGCAGAATCAAATGTGTGTAGCATTTCCATGACTACAGTGACCCAAATGATCCTCTTGTCATTTCCAGCCCCAAAAAGGTCCTGTTTGACCCTGAGTCCAGAAAATTACTTTTTACAGGTGCTCCCCCTACTTACAAGGTGAAAGTGACAGAAGGGGGGAAAAAACAGAAACAAAGGCCAGACTTTGCTGCAGCTCCTGGTCTCCAGGGAGAATTCTGGAGGCATAAAGATGGTAACAGTCCTGCAGTTCTCTCCAGGACTTTCTTTACCACTCTTGCTTTGCTCTCATTAGTGTTACTTTCCCTGATAGCCTCTAAATACTTCCCAAGATACATGTTAGCAATTACCTCCTGAGTATATGGCCTTCTGATATACATCTGAAGGGCCTCCAGACTAATGTCTTACTAGGCGGTAGTAAATAACCTTATCTTAGCAGCAGTTAGCCCCTCCCTCATGGTCCCGAAAGCTTTACTTGCAAATTCCTTAGAGACTCGAATTTTCCTTAGCCCCTACTAACTAGGAAGTATTTAATCAATCACTTCTTACAAACTCTTCTTGCCCATGGGTCCTGTCTTTGTACTACTACTGTAGTCCTGGGGAACTGGACAGGAAAACTGAGAAAAAGCACCTTTTTGCACTGAAAATGGCTCAAGAGTTTTTTTTTTTTTCTTGACCTTTCACTCTTAGCCCTACTCACGTCAGCACTACTACAATTTTAGCTCCCGGTTCATTGATCTGTTCTATCATTTATTTTGTTCGTATTTTGTTTATTTCTGTTCTAATCTTTATTATTTCCTTCTTGCTACTGGTTTTGGTTTTTGCTTGCTCATCTTTTCCTAGTTCTTTTAGGTGTAAAGGTAAGGTTGTTTGAGAGTTTTTCTTGCTTTTTTGATGTAGGCCTGTTTTGCTATAAACTCCCATCTGAGAATAGCTTTTATTGCATCCCAAAGATTTTGGACCATTGTGTTTTCATTTTGTCTCCACGTATTTTTTTATTTCCTCTTCTATTTCTTGGCTGACCTACTCATTCTCTAGCAGCATGTTATTTAGCCTCCATATATTTTTGGTCTTTCCAGATTTTTTCTTGTGGCTGATTTCTAGTATAGCGTTGTGGTCAGAAAGGATATATAGTATAACTTCAACCTTCTTGAATTTGTTGAGACTTCTTTTGTGACTTAACATGGGAATGTTCCATGTATGCTTGAAAAGAATGTGTGTTTTGCTTTTTTTAGCATGGAATATTCTGAATATATCCGTTAGGTACATCTGATCCAATGTATTATTCAAAGCCATTGTTTTCTAATTGATTTTCTATTTGGATGTTCTGTCCGTTGATGTAAGTGGGGTGTTACAGCCCCCTACTATTATTGTATTAGTATCAATTATTTCCTTTATGCTTTTATTTTATTTTATTTTATTTTATTTTAAGGTTTTATTTATTCATGAGAGACAGAGAGAGAGAGAGAGGCAGAGACACAGGCAGAGGGAGAAGCAGGCTCCATGCAGGGAGCCTGATGTGGGACTCGATCCCGGGTCTCCAGGATCATGCCCTGTGAGGAAGGCAGGCGCTAAACTGCTGAGCCACCCAGGGATTCCCTCCTTTATGCTTTTAATAGCTGCGTTATGTATTTGAATGCTCCCATGTTGGGTGTACAAATAGCTACAATTACATCTTCTTGTTGGATTGTTCCCTTTATGATTATATAGTGTCCTTTGTCTCTTGTTGCAGTCCTTGTTTTAAAGTCTACTTTGAGCAATGTAAGTATTGTTACTTTGGGTTCCTATCACTTACATTTGCATGATAAATGCTTTTCCTTCCCTTCAGTTTTGGTCTGTGTGTGTCTCTAGATCTGAAACGAGTCTTTTGTAGTCAGCATATAGATGGGTCCTGTTTTTTTGTTGTTGTTGTTTTGTTTTTGTTTTGTTTTGTTTTGTTTTTTTATTCATGAGAGACACCGAGAAACAGAAGCAGAGACAGGCAGAGGGAGAAGCAGGCTCCATGCAGGGAGCCCAACATGGGACTCAATCCCCGGTCTCCAGGATCACGCCCTGGGCTGAAGGCGGCGCTAAACCGCTGAGCCAACCAGGCTGCCTTGTTTTTGTTTTCTTTTGTGTGTGTGTTTTTTTAATCCATTCCATCACCTGATTTCCTTTGATTGGGTTAGTCCAATTACATTCAAAATAATTATTGATATGTATGTACTTACTGCCATATATTTGTTTTTGTAGTTCTTCTCTGTTCCTTTCTTCTCTTGCTCTTACCTCTCATGATTTGCTGGCTTTCTTTAGTGATATATTTGGATTCCTTTCACTTTAATTTTTGCATATCTGTTACCACTTTTTGATTTGCAGTTACCATTAGGTTTGTATGTAACATCTTCTGCATATAGCAGTCTATATCATGTTGATAGTCGCTAAATTTTTTTTTAATTTTTATTTATGATTTCATTATGATTTATGATAGTCACAGAGAGAGAGAGAGAGAGAGAGAGAGAGAGAGAGAGGCAGAGACACAGGCAGAGGGAGAAGCAGGCTATATGCACCGGGAGCCCGATGTGGGATTCGATCCCAGGTCTCCAGGATCGCGCCCTAGGCCAAAGGCAGGCACCAAACCGCTGCGCCACCGAGGGATCCCGATAGTCGCTAAATTTGAACCCATTCTTTATTCCTCCCCCTTCCCACATTTTAGGTATATGGTGTCACACTTTATATCCTTTTATTTTGTGAATCCCTTAATTTCTTTCTTAGATATACTTAATTTTACTGCCTTTGTGCTTTCTACTTTCCTTACTCTTGCTTATGGTTTTTCCTTTCCACTCAGAGAATCCCCTTTAACATTTATTCCAGACTGGCTTAATGGTGATAAACTCCTTTAGCTTTTTATTTATTTATTTTTTAATCTGGGAAACTCTTTATGTCTCCTTCTATTCTGAATGATAGCCTTGCTGGATAGAGTATTCTTGGTTTCTCCTTTCAGCACATTGAATATATTATGCCACTCTTTTCACCTGCAAAGTTTCTGCTGAAAAATCAGCTGATAATTTATGGGTTTTCCTTGTATGTAACTGTTTTCTTTTGTTGCTTTTAAAGTTCTCTCTTTATCACTACTTTTTGCCATTTTAGTTACTATGTTTCTTGGTGTTGGAGCCTCTTCTTGTCTTAGACCTGGATTTCTGTTTCCTTCCCCAAATTTGGGAAGTTTGCAGCTATTATATCTTTAAATAAATTATCTGCTCCCCTTTCTCTCTCTTTTCCTTCTGGGAGCCCTATAATGCAAATGTTATTACATGAGTTCTATTAATTTATTTTAATTTTTAATTATTCTCTTTTCTCCTAGTTTGCTTTCCATTACTCTATCCTCCAGCTTGCTAATTTTTTTCTGCTTCCTTTATTCTTTGTTCCATCTCATATATTTTTAATTTCAGTTACTGAGTTCTTCATTTCTGATTGGTTCTTTTTATGTTTTCTATCTCTTTGTCGAGTCTCTCACTGAGATCCTCCACTTTTTTCTCAGGTCCTGTGAGTATACTTATGACTCTATCAGGCTTATTATTTATCTCCATTTGATTTAGCTTCTTGCTGTGATTTTGCTTTGGTCTTTCATTTCAGACATATCCCTCTGTCTCTTCATCTTGTCTAACTCTCTGTGTCTATTTCTGTGTATTAGGAAAGTCAGCTACATCTCCTGCTCTTGAAAGTAGTGGCCTTGTGAAGAGGAAGTCCTGTGGTGCTCTGCAGTGCAATGTTCCCTCTTCATCAGAACGTGGTGCTTCAGGCGTGTCTCCTATGTGTGTTGCATGCACCCTACTGTTGAGGCTGAGCTGTGTTTGCCTTCAGTCCAATCATCTGCAATGGATCTCTTTGCCTATTATGGACAGAGTTTGAATCCTGTGCTGTTGAGCTTGTGTCGAGTCAGACACAAGCTAGCATTTGCTAGACTGTGAATTCCACAGTCACGGTGAATTCCAAAGTGTATGGTTATCATCCCCTTTCCCCCAGGCATGAGTCATTTTGGAGTTGTGCTGGACTTTGTCCAGGCTTCTTGCACATTGTCATGCTTGTGGCACCACATTGGGTGGACTCCTGCTGAGGGTGTGTTGGATGGGGCAAGCCTGCTGGAGAATACAGGGTTTGCTGTGTGTTGTTAGCACAGTTTTCACAAATCTGCTGTGGGAGGGGATCTCTAGCTGCTTTGAAGAACTATCAGGGGTGGGTCCACAGGGAACGCTGTTGTGGGGCACTCTCTTAGCAAGCTAGGTCGAGAATGTTTTGAGTGTCACTGGTTCCCACAGCTGTCCATGTATTTAGCTGGAGATATGGGGTCGACAAGAAGAAGGAAATGGCATCCACCAGCTCTTCAGCTCTTCCATTCTTAGATAAGTCTCCTAACATTTTCTGGCCCTCCAGCATTGTTCTGAGATTACTAAATAAATCTCTTTCCCATATACTCCAGGCATTTTTCAAACTGCTGCTTCTGGGATCCCTGGGTGGCGCAGCGGTTTGGCGCCTGACTTTGGCCCAGGGTGCAATCCTGGAGACCCGGGATCGAATCCCACATCGGGCTCCCGGTGCATGGAGCCTGCTTCTCTCTCTGCCTGTGACATAAATAAATAAATAAATAAATAAATAAATAAATAAATAAACAAACAAACTGCTGCTTCTATGCTGTATCTTAGTGGTGTTTGTTATACAAAGATGCTTTCCTGTCACCCTTCAGTTCTCCCAGAGCTGAGTTCATTGATTTTTAAAGTTTCAGGTGTTAGGCCTCACTGATTGTAAGCAACTCTTGAAGTTAAGGGCCCTGGTTTTCATAGACAAATGTTATGGGGATTCATTTGTGTGTCCCCTGTGTCTCAAGTGTTGGTGTGGGGATCTGCTCTTCTCCCTTCTTTGAATCTATGGGGTCCCTCCCTCCCACAGACAGTTTCATATGTCATCCTAGTTCCTGACAATGTCTCCACCTTTCCTACCCTCTTCAATGTAGCCTCTTCTCTATATTTAGCTATGAAGAGTCTGTTATGCCAGTCTTCAGGTTATTTTCTGGGATATTTACACTGATGTGGGTGTTTTCTAGGTGTACCCATGGGAAGAAATGAGCCTGGAATCCTTGTACTCTGTTGGAAGTTTATTTTTATTTTTTCTAAAGATTTTATTTATTTACTCATGAGAGAGAGAGAGAGAGAGAGAGAGAGAGAGGCAGAGACATACGCAGAAACAAGCAGGCTCCATGCAGGAAGCCTTTGCGGGACTCGATCCTAGGCTGGGATCACGCTGAGTCAAAGGCAGATGCTCAACTGCTGAGCCACCCAAGTGTCCCTAAAGCAAAATTTTTAATTCTATCATTCCTTATACATTTATTAGCTGCTGCCAGTTGCCTCTTAAGGAAGATTCCTGGAAGATACTATGTTTTAAAAAAGATACCTGCTTACATTCCACTGGTGTGTATTATGGCTTTGTGTTTACCTATGTGGAAATTCATATGTTGAAGCCCTAACTTTCAGTACCTCAGAGTAAAACTGTATTTGGAAATAAAGCCCTTAAAGACATGGCTAAATTAAAATGAGGCCATTAGAATCCAATCTGACTGGTGTCTCCAAAGAAGAGAGAATTTGGACACACATAGAGACATCAGGTCTAAATACGCACAGAGAGATAACTATGTGGAAAGGCAGCAACATGGTGACCATATGTAAGCCAAAGAAAGAGGCCTTGATAAAACCAACCCTGCCAGCGCGTTGATCTTAGACTGACTTCTAGTCTCCAGAATTGTTAGAAAATAAATTTCTGTTCTTTAAACCACATAGTCTGTGATACTTTGTTATAGCAGCCCTAGTATTATGCAAATACTGCTGCTATTGTAATACGTACCTAAAAATGTGGAACTGGCTTTGGAACTGAATAATGGATAAAGGCTGGAAGGATTTTTACATTAGATAAGCCCTAGATTGCCTTGAAAAGATTATTGGTATAAATATGGACATTTAAGATCCCTTTAGTGAAAGGAAGAACATGTTATTAGACACTGGAGGAAAGGTGATCCTTGTCATAAAGTGTGGCAAAGAACTTGGCTGAATTGTGTTCTAGTGTTCTGTGGAAAGGAGAAGTCATAAATGACAAACTTGTATGTATAGTTACATGCTCATAGCCAGATAGCTCTATTGTTCCATCTTGAAGAATTCCAGAAGTCCAATATCCTTCCTTTATTTTATCCCATTTCTGTCCCTTTCATTCAATATGGCAATGTTTTTGCTGGTATAACCCCATTTCTATCCCCAGCTACTGCTGAGATGGCTGATTATTGAGAATTACTCTCAGGCCTTAAAATGCAAAGAATTTTCCCTGGTAGGATTTGAACTTGCTTGGAACCTATCACCCATTTCCTCGATTTCTCCCTTTTAGAATGGGAATATCTTCCCTAAGCCTGTCCCACCACTGTATTTTGGAAAGAGATAAGGTGTCTGGTTTCCCAAGCCCACAGCTAGAGAGAAATTTTGCCTGATGATGAATCACGCCTTCACTCTTACCTACACCTGAGTTAGATGCTGTTTAGATGAGATTTGGGTCTTAGTGTTTATCCAGGAATGGGTTAAGATTTGGGCGGGTGTTGGGATGGAAATGAATGCATTTTGCATGTGAGAGGGATATGAATTTGGGGAGGCCAATGGGTGGAATATAATGAGCTGAGTTGGGATCCTCCTGATTCATATGTTGAAGTTCTTACCACCTATGCCTTAGAGTGTGATTGTATTTGGAAATAGGGCATTTAAAGATTTGATTAAATTTAAATGTGGCCACTAGTGTGAGCCATTAGAATTCAAACTGGCTAGTGATCTCCTAAGAGGAAATTTTTACACAGAGAGGGACACCAGGACCACATGCACAAAAGTTGATCATTTGAAGAGGCAATAAGAAGGTAGCTATCTGAAAACTTAGAAGCCTCAGAGAAAACCAACTCTGCTGACACCTTGATCTTGAATTTCTAGTCCTTAAAACTATGAGGAAATGTATTTCTATTGTTAAAGCCACCTAGTCTGTGGTATTTTTTTATAGCAACCTGAAAAAAAATCGTACAGTGGGTTACCTGCAAATACCTAGTGCAAGGGACTAAAAAATATAATCTTCATTATTCTAAAAAGTGAGATTTATTTTTATGGCAGCAGAGGAGAACTGATTTGGTGGGATTATCTCTTGGACTGTATCATAACCCCTGCAGAGATTCTGGATGCTGAGAATTTTTCCTTTTTCTTTTTAAAATATTTTATTTATTCATGAGAGACACACAGAGAGAGGCACAGACACAGGCAGAGGGAGAAGCAGGCTCCCCACAAGGAGCCTGATGTGGGACTTGATCCCCTGACCCCAGGATCACACCCTAAGCTGAAGGCAGAAGCTCAACTGCTGAGCCACCCAGGCATCCTGAGAACTTTTTCTTTTAAACAAGGTTCATGTAATACTTAAGGTTGAGAAACATTGAAGTAGAGTAATATCTGTGGTTAGGGACTATATTATTTTGTACTTACTTGGTTAAGTGCTTTAGTAACCTAAGAATAAGAACTTGGAATTCTTTCAATTGTTTAATTAGTAATGGTTGAGCGCAAACTGTGCCAGAGAGGTTAGGTGTAAAGCAAATTGGATAAAGGTAAGACTTGAACTGTGCCTTAAAGGAGTCAAGAATTGGGATGTATGGTGGGAATTTGATAAGAAGACATTCCAACTTTTCCTTTATAGTTAGACTTCATTTAGGTGAGCTTTACATTACAGACTGAACATACAGTTCACAAACTGAACATAGATCATGGCAATTGTAAATATGGTCTATTTAGCTGGCTCAATATTCTAAAAATATTTGAATGAACCTTTAGCTAGACACATACTTTTTAATTTGGCCATAGTCCCTCACTCTCCCTATTGCTTTGTACTGAGCTGCTTTCTGCTTAGACACTGACTCATGCCTCAAGCATGAAGGTATTTGCATTAGCTCTTCCTAGTGGGCACTATATAACATGAGAACAAAATATACAAGGTTAAGGACTGTCTGAATCATCCCAGAGCTATTGTCTACCATTTGTCTCTTCTCTATGCCATAAGAGATAGACACTGTCCTGAATTTACATGGTCTTTTTTTTTTTTTTAAGATTTTATTTATTTATTCATAGAGACAGAGAGAGAGAGAGACATAGGCAGAGGGATAAGCAGGCTCCATGCAGGGAGCCCGACGTGGGAGGGGTTCCGGGGTCTCCAGGATCACTCCCTGGGCTGTAGGCGGCGCTAAACCGCTGCGCCACCGGGGCTGCCCTATATGGTCTTTTTTTAAAAAAGATTTTATTTATTTATTCATGAGAGACACACAGAGAGAGACAGAGAGAGACGACATAGGCAGAGGGTGAAGCAGGTCCCATGCAGGAAGCCTGATGTGGGACTCGATCCTGGGACTTCAGGATCACACCCTGAGCCAAAGGCAGATGCCCAACTGCTGAGCCACCCAGGCATCCTGAACTTATATGATCTTAATCAGGAGAGTTTGCTTAAGCAAAAAAGGAAACATGGTAACTTTTCAATTATTTTGGGGAGACAGAAAGGTGGAAAATAGCTTTAAGGAACTGACAGGACAGAGCAGATATAAACAGGAACGATCAAATCAAGGCAAGCAGCCAAAGATCACTTGGCACAGCTTATCCAGCAACCCTTTGTGTAGATCTGGGCTTTGAAAAGTGGTCAAGGAGATTTCTAGAGGATGATGGAAAAAGCAAGGTTATGCTCAATCTTAAATTTAGGTTATGCTTAGCACAACTTTTAATGGATTATTGAGGTGGATTTTATTTGCTAAATTGTTTCAAAGGTTTGACAGATAAAACCTTCCCAAACTTTAAACTTTGATTCAGAATAATAATGCAGACATTTCGCTAAGATTGCAAAATTTAGCAAAGAGATAACTCCAGGAGGGGATTTAGCAGGACTTAAAACTCACATTTATAATACATATTTGATACTCCTAACCACCTTTCTTCCTTTAACCTCTCTAACATATATATATGTATATATATATGTATATATATGGAATATTATATGGAATATTCCATACACATATATGGAATATTACTCAGCCATAAAAAAATGAAATCTTACTATTTGCAACAACATAGATGAAGCTTAGAATATAATGCTGAGCAAAATAAGTCATAGAAAGACAAATACCATATGATCTTACTCATAAGTGAAATTTAGGAAACAAAACAAATGAGCAAAGGAAAAAAAAGAAAACAAACCATGAAACGGGCTCTCAACTATAGAGAACAAATTGATTACCAGAGGAGAGGTGGGTAGGAGGATGGGTGAAATAGGTGATGGGGTTTTTGTCATCTTTTTTTTTTTTTTTTTTTTTTTTTTTAATTAGAACAGCTATACCCATCATCAGGGTCAAGCTACAGCCAGAATCCAAGCACTTCTCTCCACCTCCACTCCCATTATAAGTCATCCCATCTCTTGCCTGGACTATTGTGTCAGTTTCCTCACTGTTCTTCCAGTCTTTGCCTTTCCCTTAGCCTTTCTCCACCCTGGAGTGGTCTGTTTTCTACACGGAAAGGGGGTTATCCTTTTAAAGCACAGGCCAGATCATGTTACTTTCCAACTCAAAATCCTCAAACATCACATTTCTCTCGGAACTAAACCCCAAATTCTTACAATTGACCACCAATCTGAGCCCCATTTTGTCTTTGAATTCGAGTCCCACCTACCACCTTTAGAGGAGCGTAGGGCCTCACCCCACTGATCCTGTCAGAAAGTTCCCCAGGCCCCAGCTGTTCCAGCCTTAGTTCCTTTGATTAATAGTCATATTCAGTTCTCTTCCTCTCTGTAGGTCTCTGCTCCTGGCAATTTGCTGTAGAGGCCTGGCCTGACACTCCTATTTTCAGTGATATCTGCCATACCTCTTAAATGTTTCACATAGTTAATTTTTCTTCCTGGCACTTATAATCTGACATACATTGATTGATTGATTGATTCATTCATTCTTTTCTAATTATCCATTATCCCTCGCCTCCACACTTCAATCTAGAGGACAGCTACTAGGTCTATTTTGTTTACTGCTATTATCCCCAATGCCCACAAGAGGGCCTGGCTGAAAGAAGGTGTGGATGAACAATTGATGGAATAAATGAAATACATGCCCATCATTCTTGCACACTCCATGTGAGGAGAGTTGAACTCTGCAAGGGGACTACAGCTCAAGCCCAGTGGCTCCTGCATTTGCTTCCTTTGACACACAAAAGCCCAGGTCCTGGGGTCTTCCCTCATCAGGAGCAGGTAAGCAGGCCTGTGGCAGGTCTAGTCCTGTCCCAAGCAACAGATCAGAGAATTTCTCCCAACCCCAAATCACATCCTACCTGAGAGTTGTTGTAGTAGAGTTTTCTTCATCTTGATACTTCTTCAGAGCCTTTGTGGGCTCTTATATGATTTGTATTCAGGGAAATAGCCTGGCCGGCCAGCCCTCACCCCATTACCCACTCATGCCAAGCGGCCACCCACCATCTGGGACCACGAAGAGGGCAAATAGGAGAGATATTAGATTGGGAAGAAAGCATCACAAAGTTTGTATTTTGTATTTTGAAAGCACAGGCTTTGTAAAAATCTTTGCATTTTGAAATAAATTGATATGAGTTACAGGAAGTGAAACTCAGCAAAACAATCTTCTCAGTGGAGTTAGAGATCCAGGAGGGAGGTATTAGCATAATGTTCAAAACGGAACGAAAATGTAATTCACATACAGAGCAATACATGCCATTACATGGTATACACACATCAGGCGTCTATTAATGAGGGACTGCTTGGATACCCAGCTGCTGAGCACAATGAAGGCAACTGGTGTGGATATAGCCAATGAAGCAGGGGGACGTGGGGGACGACTCTTGGGATGAGATTGATAGATTAGAACACTGACTAAGGTTCTGACCCCATCAGAGGTCGTTGGTATTTTTATAGGATGAGATCATTTACATTGTCATTGGAGAAAACAATTTTTTGCATCTTCGTTATATAACCAGGCTTGCGGCTTCATTTTCTGCAAGCTGACTTCTGCACTTAAAAGAGCAGTAAAATGCCCTAATTGTAAACAGTAGGTCATAGTGAGGAGAGTCCAAAGACTCTTGGTGGGCCTGTCTGATGGGTGCCCTTACCGTGACGATAAAGCCCACAGTCATCTTTCCTGCTCGTCTTGCAAGTTTTGGTTCTAACAGGGACAGTCCAGTGCTGCATATGTTAAAGTCATCAGATGAGTACACGTGACGAAGACCAGAAAGCGTCAGGGACTAGTCTTAGGTGCTGTGTGTTTCCATGACTCCCTCCTCTACGTCCAGTCACGGGGAGGCTCCCGTCCTTTCTGCTCCTCGGTCACCCTTGAGCCTGGGTCCCGCCGCTCAGCGCCCTGCAAGCGACGATCCCTTTAAACGTCATGAATTAAGTTTTCTTGCCCACCTCCGTACCTGGCCCTCCAGCTCGGGGTCTGTCCATCTCACAGGTTCACACGAATGCTTATTGAATGACTGCCCCGAGGACTTGGGATCTGACTCACGCGGTGAAAACAATACGGTGGGTGGTGGGTGGGAGGTAGTGGAGGTGGGGAGGGGCTGCAGCAGAGCCCGAGGACATCCCAGACCCGGCCACCGTGGGGCCACCTGTGGCGGGGTGTAGGCCGGGCCGGGAGGAGGACGCAGAGCTCGAAGCACCGGCATCTACACCGGGGGCGCGGTGCAAGGAGCCCTTTAGTCACGGCCTGTCGCCCTCGCCCCAGGCCGTCCCCGGGGCGCCCGCGGTTGGTGGGAATCGGCGGGAGAGCGACGCACGGAGGCCGGGGATGCTGCGGGTCCACCGACAGCGCCCCCCAAACGGGCTCCCCCACGCGAAGACTTCGCCTCCTTCAGCGATCTTGCCGGGTCTATTCAAAGGTGACAGGGCGGGCTCCGCCGGGGCCCGAGCCACCCGCCAGCTCGTCCCCCGCTCGCCGGGCCTCGGGGCCCCCGGCTCGGCTCGGGAGGGCGGCGCGGGCTGGGAGCCGGTGCCCGCGGGCGCGCGCCCAGGAGGGCGGGGCGGGGCCGGGGGCGGGGCGCGGGGGCGGGGCGAGGGCGGAGCCGGGAGCGCGCGGGGGTGGAGCCCGGAGCGCGGGGGGCGGGGCCGGGGGCGGGGGCGGGGCGCGGCCGGGGCTGCGCGGCGAGGGCTGCACGGCGCCACCAGGCTCGGCGCCCACCCGCCCGCCCGCCGCCCCGCGCCCCGCAGCCCCGCCGTCCGCGGCCTGAGCCCCGCCGCTGCTCCGCTGTGGCGCGCACCGCTCGGGCCCGCGCTGCTGACCTGCGCCCGCGCCCCGACAGCAGCGCACCCCGGAGAGGACCCGGAGCCATGGGCCGCCTGCCCCGGAGGGTGGCGGCGCTGCTGCTCGGGCTGCTCGTGGAGGTAGGGGCCGAGGCCGGGCCGCGCCGCCCCGGGCGCCTCGCAGCTGCGCCGCCGAGCGCGAACAATGCCGGGCTGCGCGGGTGCGGGGCGCGGACGCCCCGAGGACCACCTGTGCGGACCCGAGAGGCGGGCGGCGGCGGGCGGCGGCGGGCGGCCTCGCGGACCTGCGTGTGCGGGCGCCCGACGGCCCCTCCGGCCTGCCCCGGCTCCCGGGCCTCCCCGCCCGCGCCCCTGCCCGTCTCCCCCACGGCCCTTCCCCGCGCTGCGGGGCTGCTCGCGGCGGCCGGGGAGACCCAGGTGTGGCCTTTGAGCCTCGCACCCCGAGCGCCGCCGAGGAGCGCGGGGTGGTGCCCGCGGGGTGGTGCCCGGGGGCCGGGGGCCGGGGGCCGGGGGCGGTGCAGGCGCGGGCGGGGCTGGAGGCTGGAGGCTGCGGGGTGGGGCGGCTCGGCGGCCGGCGGTGCAGGTGCGACCCCGCGGGCGCCGCGCCCCGGGCCCTGGGCCGCCGCCGCCCCGGGACGTGGGGTCAGGTGGAGCGCGGGCTTCAGGTCCCGGCGAGAAATCCCTCGGAGACTTGGGTGCTGGGCGCGGTTCGCTGGAGCCTGGGGGGGGACTCGCCGCGGGGGAGGGTGGGAGCGCCCCTCGTGCCCTCGCCCCCGCCCACCCCGCGCGCCCCGGGCCTGGAAGGTCGCGCCCCCGAGGTGGGGGGGGCTCCCCGTCTTTGCTCAAGCAGGTTCTTTGCAATGTGAGCTAATAGGATCCTCTGGGGTGTGGAGTCTGGATTAGGGTTCACGCAACTCCCTGCTCAGCTGCATTGTTTTGGAGGAAATTTGCCTTAAATCAATGACATCGGAGTTAAATGGGTGGTGAACGCTGACGCCCCTTTCTGTCTTTTCCATTCCAGAGGGTTGGAGAACTCTTTAATATTGGGTGTCTGTGCTGGAAGTGACTTGGCTTTCTTAGCTGATTAAAAAATAATTATCAGGGAATGTTGGGAGGGAGCTTGTTCTTGGCACTAGGAAGGGAGGTTGATGGAAAAGCTTCTTGCGCCAGGCTGACTTTTTATTTTTGTTTATTTTGTTCTTAATATCCCTCTGGCTTGATATATGTTTTTTTGCGGGGTGCCTCTTCGCTTGCATTCTTTGCATTTGGTCAGAATTTTAAGACCTTAGAGATCACATCCCGGCCGTGACGCACCAGACAGAGCTATGGAGAAGTGAGTCTGAGACAACTGTTTACCTAAAACCCAATGCATCTGTACTTATGAATGCAAGGCCCCCTCCCAATCCCCTTTTAAAATCAGCTCTTGATAAAATTTTATATCCCACTGCCTGGCTTCCTCTAGGTCTTCAGTGTATGTGGTGCTGTGCCCTGTTATGTAGTCAAGACTGCTTCAGGGACCCAGTTCTTTCCAACGAAGCTGTTTTGTTGCATAGGAATTTATCATCTTAATAGGGTGTTCAGATCATGTCTGGAAAGTTGACACGATCTCAAAGGCAGAACTGTGACAGCAGGGAAACTGAAATGACTGGGCTGGTGCTTTCACAAGTCAAATAGCTAGATAACTGGTAATTTTTGTCTTTAATGGGATCGTGTGGTGTAGCTCACTTTTACAAGATTGTCCTAAGCACCTATTTTGTTTCTGGTGGAGAGGTGTCTGAGGAATTAAGGAGATTTTTTTTTTTTTTTGTATTTCATCACATGGGATTTTATCCGTGAAATAGATGCTGAGATGTTTTCATCTAAAATTGGCTGTTGTCAGAGCATCTTTGATGCTATTGAAGTCCTGAATCACATACATAAGTGGGCAATCACAGTGGCCAAGTATGTGAGGAGGCAAAGGGTTCTCTTTACGTTAAGCACATAAAACTATTGATGGGGCCCTTCGGTGGCCTCTGACGGCCACCTGCAACCCGGGATAGTTGCCTCTGTTTCTTTGTTCTGCTTGCCCCGGTTCAATTGTAGTTGTAGTGTGGTTGATTATATACTAGCTGGCAGCGGTTATTCTGTTCCAGCCCCGCAGCACTCTCTTCCCAGGCAGCACCCAGGACCGGGCAGAGAGGTTTTATTTATTCCGGCAAGAGGCCTCTGAGTAGAGGGGGAAACTAGAAACTGTTCTGAGAAGGGCTTTCCTCCCATCTCACCATCTCTTTATAGAAATTCACTTACCTAGGAGACACAAAGACTGCATATTTGTTTTTTACTTATCAGACATTTATAGAGTGCTTACCCTGTGTCAAGCACTGTTCTAAGCACTTTACAAATATTAACTGATTACAAATAGTAGCTCAGCCATTACTTTTATTCTCATTTTTATTTCAAATGGAAGATGTTATAAAGAACTTGTCCACAGTCTCACTGCTGTTAAATGTGAAGGACTTGGGACATAAACCCAGGTAGTCGGGCTCCACCTCACCATGCTGCACTGCTGGCTTTCCCACTGCTGGGTTTAGACATGGGAAGAATTTGCACATAGTATGTCCTGAAACCAGAGGTGGGCTTGGAGAGATATGTGTTCCATGAAACAGGTAAACTAGCAAAATATGTTCTAGGAACTCCCTCCACTTCCTTAGGGGAACCATATACTGTACTGTTCAACTGTGACACTTAGGAAAATGAAATGGGGGGCTCCTAATACCTGCCTGCATGGCAGGCACCCATCAACAGGACTGTCCTAGGAAACTTGGTTGTGTGCTCACCCTGAAACCTAGCCTGTGGATAGCACCATCCCTTTGCCATGGAGGTTTCTTGGGAGCTCATTACTGAAGTGACCTTTCCTTTCTGTTCACTCCGTTTCCTATGAATTGCATGAGAAGCTGATGAGGGCCCTTATCTCATCTTCCCCCACTCCCCTGTCACTCTGTGCCAGCTGCTTAGGTCCCAGGCACCCAGGTCATGAATGTGGTCCTAGAATCAGGTAATAAAATTCTAAAGTTCCATGCTTCTCTTCTGCTCATTGGCTCCTGTGAGGCCCTGAGAACAGGGCCTCAGGATGCCTGAATGTGCTAAGCTGTCTCCTAGTAGCCCTGGTAAAGGAATTCCCTGTGGCCTTCCCTGAGCTGCAGCAGCACCTTAGAAACCAAAAGAAAAAAAAAAGTTTCAGATCTGATCGTGCTTTAGTTGAACCTGGGGAGTAATTAGGCCCTAAGAGTATGTGCCTCCCAGGGGCTTTTTATCAGAGTGCCTCATTTTCTAGATAATGTCATTGCAGTCTCTTTCTAGAGGTCAGGTTGTTGATGCTTCTTTTTTTTTTTTTTTTAAGATTTTATTCATTTATTCATGAGAGAGAGAGAGAGACAGGCAGAGACACAGGCAGAGGGAGAAGCAGGCTCCACGCAGGGAGCCCAATGCAGGACTTGATCCTGGGACCCCAGGATCACACTCTGGGCTGAAGGCAGGCGCCAAACCGCTGAGCCACCCAGGGATCCCCCTGTTGATGCTTTTATAATATATTTAGTAGTTTTTGTTCTAAGGACTCTGAAATGAGCCTAGAAATATGTAGTGTACTATTTAATATAAGGTTTCCCAGTGCAAGTGCTGGGAGCTCTTTTGCATCTATTCACAGCGGGGACTGAACTCTACTGGGTTACTTTATTGAAGGGACTGGCATGGGTATCATTTTTATTCTCCCCTGGAACCTCAAACTGGAAACCTTTAAGTGAGGTTGTTCCATGTATTTCAAAGTTGTTCCTACAAAAGAACAGGCTAGAAAAAGGAGAGGTCTTCTCCTAGAAAGAAAAAGTTGGAAAGTGAATGAATATGGTCTTTTGAAACTAAGGAAAATAAGGGGCTTACTGTTTTCCTAAAGTCCTATGTATTTTGATGCCTGAGAATCTTGATATTAGAACCAAGTCATGTTTAAAAGTTTGTTTTTGTTGTTGTGTTTGTTTCTTGCCAAATATCTCCTGTGCCCTGGAATGCCAACAATTGTGGCAGCCCTTGGGTGCCAGTTCTCCGAAATAAACTTTTTCAACCCTCTCACTCTATAGAGCTTTTAGAATCTGAGTGACATGCAATTTGAATGAAAAAGAAGACTATAGGGAGTGTGTTATCCTTAGAGGCTCCATGGGAGGCTGGGTGCTGATGGATAAGAGTTGGCAGTGATAAATGAATCCAGTGGCAAGCACTTGCTCTGAAGTAGGGAAACCTGGCTCCAGGTATGTGAGGAGGGCCAGACTTGGGACTCTAATTAGCCCTTGCTCTCTTCTGTGTTGTGCACAGCTATAAAGGCCAACTGTGGGGAAGCGACTCTAGAAGAAACATGGGTTAGGCTAGTGGTCACTTGATTATCTAGCCATAGGATGACAAGTGATTTTCCTAGAACTCATGTTTATCATCTCGCATGTCACCCTCAATGAGCCCTATCTTGAACACCCTATGTAACATTCTAGCCCAGTTCCCCTCCCAGCCTCCTTGCTCAAACCAATTTCCTCTCTGTATCCATTACCTCTAAAATATGATGGAATTTACATTATATGGAATATTACATTAAAGGTTTGCTCCATTTTGTTCACTGAAATATCCCCAGCTCCTAGAACAGTACTTACCACAGAATAGGACTCAGTAAATATTTGAATGAGTAAAACAGATCTTTGGATAATGATCATGGGGGAAGGAGCTGAGTAGGTCCCTGGTAGGAGAGGGGAAGGTCATTGGTTAGCCATGGACTCTGAAGAATGCAACACCTGTACTAGGACTTAACTCTAATCTGTTTAACACCTGTAGTAATGGAAACTTACTGTCTCTCAAAACAGTGCATCAACTTTTTGGAGAACTTCAGTTGTTAAAGTTTTCTGTTATTTGAGGAGAAGTGTCTGCACTGTTTTTACATAGTTTTAGTTCTGCATTCTTGGGCTTTTCAGAAGAAATAGAATCACAGTGTCAACCCTTCAGTATCTGAACACAGCTATGGTAGTCCCCACTGTGTTCCCCTCGAGGTTCGTTCCCTCTGTCATTTCTCCAAAGATGTGGTTTTGAAACATCTCACCATCCTCACAGCTGCCTTTTGAGAAAACTCTGTCAAACTCAAGAAATTCTTACTGTTTGAAAATGATTGGTCCTGGAAACAGTCAGAGTGAATCTACTTAAAACAAGGACCAAAATTTTGTAGTTAATAATGGCGAAAAAATAAAGCCCAGACTATAAAAATAAATTAGTTTGATCTAAGTATTTTTATAATTATGAATCAATTTTGGGGGTGAGGGAGAGATTAATTTTTTTTAAAGATTTTATTTATTCATGAGAGACCCAGAGAGAGAGAGAGGCAGAGACACTGGCAGAGGGAGAAGCAGGCTCCCTGCAGGGAGCCTGATGTGGGACTCAATCCCGGGTCTCCAGGATCACGCCCCAGGCTACAGGCGGTTCGCCGTGCCAGTGGGCTGCCCGAGATTAATTTTTCTGACAAAAATCTATGATGAATAATAGGATAGTCTTCACTTGGCATTGGAAGTGAGAGGCATGATCCTAATGAAATTTTAAAAAGTTTTTTCCTCCATCATTATTTGCTCTAGTAATCCACCCTCTACCCCCATCTCTAGCTTCTCTTGGTCTTTTTTTATTCATGTCATTCTCCTTTGGGCATCTGTGGGTCATTATTAAGGTCTTAACTGCCAGATTCTTTTGTCCCTTCTATAACTTTCATGAGATACTGCGTTTTTTTTGGTGAGATCTGCAAGGTCATTTTGCTGTCCATTTACGTCGTATTTGTGTTGTACTCTTCTGTGATCTGTCATCAAAGATGCTGCTTGAGTTAAGTGGGCTGGGTTGTTGGTGCACTACAGTGGTGAGTATATTTTGTCATGCAGCCTTTGGCTTGCTTCCTATCTCTTCCCCATTGTGACTTATTTGAACAGTTAGGACACTCTGTTCTATAGGTACGGCTGACTGGCTCTGTCAAAACCCTAGTGTGGACCTTGTCATATGCAGATAAGATAAGCCCAGAGATTCACACTGAGTATTCTGTGACACTTCAATCTTTTTAATATGTTCTTCTGGTAAGCCACAAGTCCTCACAACAGTTGTGGAGATGTTTATTATAATTTATTATAATTTTAAAAACTGAAATTGAGGACTATATACTTATTCTAATTATATTTCACATTACATTCTTCATCTCATCTTGTTAAACTTGTCAATTTTTTAAAAAGATTTTATTTATTTATTCATGAGAGACAGAGAGAGAAAGGCAGAGACACAGGCAGAGGGAGAAGCAGGCTCCATGCGGGGAGCCCCATGTCGGACTCGATCCTGGGACTCCAGGATCACGCCCTGAGCCAAAGGCAGATGCTAAACCGCTGAGCCACCCAGGAGTCCCTAAACTTGTCAGTGTTTGGATGGTGTCTCAGTCCATTTGGGCTGCTATAACAAAATACTACCTGCTGGTACAAACAACAGAAATTTATTTCTCATGGCTCCAGAGGCTGGGAAGTCCAAGATCAAGGCTGGAGCCCCTAGTAAGGGCCCTCTTCCTGATTCATAGCCAAGCACCTTCTGACTGTGTCCTCACTTGGTGGAAGGCGCAAGAGGTCTCTGTGGGATCTCTTTTATAGGAGCACTAATCCCATTCATGAAGGCCTTGTGACCTAATCACCTCTCAGAGGCTCCACCTCCTAATACCATCACATCAGTCATTAGGGTTTCCACATATGAATTTTGAGGGGATGTGAACATTCAGACCATAGTAAATGATGGCATGACCATGGTGTTATAGAATCTCAACTCTTTTGTATATTGGCTGGAAGGCTTTGAGTAAATTACTTAAGCTTTCATTAACTTGATTGGTTCACCTATAGAAAGAGAAATGCTTTAGTGTTGAGAGAGGCCATAGGAAAATTTCCTGCTTGTAACTTAGCTCTTTGTGTAAGCTGGATCAACAGATTCTGAGCATTGTCTCTAGGCAACCCCCAGACATCTTTATTTTTTTTTTTTAACAGATGCACAGTGCTTCTGATAAGAGGAAGAGATGACAGTCTTTAGTCAGCCCAGCCAGACAGAACAGTTTGCTGCAGGTCCCTGAAGACACATGATCTCTGCTTGTTTCCCTCCCCTCTTACTTTGCTATTTGAGCTCCTACCATAGTTGAAGATGCTCAGATGATGTCTAGGAAGACTATGCTGATTGTCCCCTCAGGTATGAGTTAAGTGCCAGATCTGGGCAAGCCACTTTCAGGACCTCAGGTATTTCAGGACCCAAATTGCCTGTTTGTGGTCTGTGAACCTTTTAGATCTTAAGCTCCTAGGGGAACTTAGTTCAGAAAAGTTTAGTAGATGCAGGGGGTGGGGAATGGGATCAGGAGCTTGGATATAGAGGTTGCCTTGAGGAAAGAGAATGTGGCTTGAGTTAGGAAATGAGATGAGCAGTAGGGAAGGTGCAGATATATTTTAGGTTTAGTGGGAAGAGGTTGGGACAACTGTGATATGTTATTTTTGTTGTTGTTAAAGTAATCCGTGAAGGTGAGTTGGAAAGAATCTGAATTTAAGTAATGGCAAAAGTCTGAGAGAGCTGAGGATGGGCCACTTAGATGCCATATACCTATGCATTGAAGAGCATTGATAATTAAGATTTAGAATGAACATTTTGAATAGTCCTATGGATACAGCCAAGTGTCCTGGCTTGCCTCTGAATGACAAGGGAGCAGAGGAATGAGAAAGTAGCTGCTAGAGTTGGGATTGGTGCTAGGACCATGGCAGTATGTCAGTAGTAAGAGAGTTCTAGGGGGTTATTGTTAAAATGGCTGATTTAGGGTTAGTCTGGCAGGTGTAAAATTAGAAGGGGGTTCATGGATTGGAAAATGAAGAAAACTGGTCACATTGAATTGAGATGATGGTGTAGGGCAAATCCCCATAAATGTGAGCCTTTGGGAGAAGAAGTGAATGATAATACTGTGCTAAGAAAAAAGAACTTGCTATGAGGTATTAGTTTTTATTACAGCTGTAACAAATTGCTTAAACTTAATGGCTTAAAACAACACAAACGTATTAAAGTTCTGGAGGCCAGAAGTCAAATTGGACTCACTAAAATTAGGGTGTCAGCTGCGCTGCATTCCTACTGGAGGTTCTGGTGGAGAATTTGTTTCCTTGCCTTTTCAGTTTCTAAAGTCTACCTTCATTCCTTGACTGCTGGTCCCTTCTTCCATTTTCAAAGAATAGTACCTTCAAATTTCTCTCAGTTCTGCTTCCCTCTGTCACTTATCAAGCCTCTAGTGAATACATGGTGCTTTCCCAAATTAGCCAGGATAATCTCCCCATCTCAGGATGCTTAACCTAATCACACCTGCAAAGTCTTTTTGCCATGTAAAGTGACAGATAGGTTCAGGCATTTGTTTGTGGATATTTTTGAGGGGAGGAAGAGGCATTATTTTGCCTAAAACATAATTGAAAAAAATACTGTTTAAAATAGATATTGTAGCTAAATCACTATTAATGAAAGTTTTTATAGTCCATTACCCCATTACATGATTATTCTGTGGGAAACTAACTTGGTGCAGTCCAAAGCCTTGCTGAGATGGGCAGTGGAGTGAGTGAATGAGTGAATTTGTGCTGCAGTTCACTGCATTTTATGCTGCGCTGAAGTGAGGATCTATGAATATGTCTGTTTCCTGCTTTGTGTTATTGATGGAAAGAGTAAAAATATGTGGTGGTTACCCCTGCAGAAGCTGAGGTTCACTTACAACTTTTATGAATTGCACAAGAAGACAACAAATCACAGATAGGGAAAAGGTTTCTCCTAGTGGAATTGAGACCACAGGTTACTTGAAACTTTTTCTGTTTCCTTGCAGGAAAGGAACTTGTCTTCAAAATTATGACATCTGGGCACACTGGTCACCTGAGCTGGGTGTTAGGGGCCATCACTGTGGTGGCTGGTCAGGCTGCCATATGACCATATCTGTGGGCAATGGCTGCCCTTGAAGACTTCCTTCTGAATAGGAGTTAAACTACACCTATGAGACTAACAGGGTTGGCAGGAACTCTGAGAAGATGACAGCGTGGGAGGATCCTAAGTTCAACCCATACAACAGATACACCTGGATGATAGCCGCATTGATGTAACTAACCCAGAAAATGAACCAAAGATTGGAAGAACAGACTCCATGATTAATCATAGACAGGTCACGTTGAAAAATGGTAGAAAGGGCAGGGTCCTGGTCAATCAGGAGTCAAACTAACCAGTCAGGAGCCAAACTAACTAGTGAGCCAAGTTAACTAACTTAGACTAAATGGGAGGAGGAATACCACCAGCACAGAGAAGGGAGAGGAACACACCCAATACCAGATACCCTCGACACAGGGGACCTGCACTGGGAAGATGAACCCCCGTAACATTTGGCTTTAAAAACCAGAGGGGCTTAACTTTGTGAGTTTTTACAGTCAGTGGGACTTAACACTGGGAGCTTTAAAAATCAATGGGATCTACTCTAGGAGAGCCAGAGGGGAATGGGAAACAATCCCTCCAAGATACAAGACAGAGCAGCAGTTTGAAAAGTACCTGGGGTATACAGGAAGGAGATTATTTACTAATAACAGAACTTGCACTGGAGGGGCAGGTATCTTTAGGAGACTTTTTCAAGAATAAAAGATGGCAGAGACCATTTCTCACACCTGCCCCCTGCCCGGGCTAAACACCCAGACACCTGCAAGAGCCAGCTTGAACATTCTCCATATAGCTTATTAATACCGTGTGTCCTGCCCTGTGTTCTCCTTTGGGTTTGACCCATCCAACCCACCCTAACTGACAGGGATCCCACCGAAGGAGCCTGATCAGCTCTCATCCTTCAAGCAGTCCCAAAAGCGTCTGCATAGACCTTGCTAATACAACATGCCCTGCTCCCATGTTCTTCTATGGACTTGCCCCATCCAACTAAGCTCACCTGGCAGGAGTCCGTCCAGGGTAGCTCCGGGTCTATCCTGCAAGTGGACAAGCATATATCTTGCTAACTAACACCATGTGCTCTGCTTCACGTTCTCTTGCAGACCTCCCTCTGCAACCAGCCCCATGAGGCAGAAATCCATCCAGAGCAGCTCCAGAAGCTTCTCATTCTTCAAGCAGGCCCAACAGTGGCCAACACCACTCCAAAGTAACTCCTGTTAGGGGGAAAGAGGAAGATAACCACGCACACCAGTTCCACTGCAGCCCCAGCAGCGGACTGGGTGCAGACATTTGATCTGACTGCCAGCCCCACCCCCCAACAAAAACTTCACAGGAGGCAGCACAAAGAGGCCTGTAGTCACTGCAACCCCAAGACACTGTTGGGGAGCAAACATCTGGTCTGACTGCAGGCCCTGCCTACCAATGAAAGCCTTTCAGGGAATGACTCAGAGAGCACCTTGCAGTTAAGTGTGACTACAGTCCTGGCAGATGGACTAATAGCAGGCATGTGGTCTGATGGAACCACAAGCCCAGTATGGCCCCACACTGTCTCTCTAACAGTGCAGTGGCCAAACCCTGGCCACAACAGGCAAAGAGAGCCATTGTAACTCAGTGAACCAAAGGCAAACCTGACTCAACCACATGTAGGGTGCATGCAGCACACATAGGAGACACTCCTGAAGTGCCAGGCTCTAGTGAAGAAGGAGCATTGCACTACAAGGCACTACAGGACCTCTTCATAAGGCCAGTACTTTTCAGATCAAGAGACATAAATTACTTTCCTGATATGTAGAAACAAACACAGAGAGTTAGACAAAATAAGGAGAGAGGAATATATCCCAAATGAAAGAACAGGACAAAATCACAGCAAAAGGGCTAAATGAAATGGAGATAAAGCAATATTCTTCATAGAGATTTTATCTCTGCTTGGTTCTTTTTTACGTTTTCTAACACTATTTATAAGGAACTAATCAGAGATAAAGAACTTAGTAACTGAAATTAAAAATACACTGGAGGGAATAAATCCTAGACTACAAGAAGCAGAAGAATAGAGTAATGGAAAGCAATCTAGCTGAACAGCAAAAAGAAAAGAATAAAAAATGAAGCTAGGTTAAGGGAACTCAGCATCATCATCAAACTTAGTAACATTGGCATTATAGGGACCCCAGAAAGAGAAGAGAGAAAAGGGAGCAGAAACTTTATATGAAGAAATAATAGCTGAAAACTTCCCTCATCTAGAATAGGAGACAGACATCCAGATTCAGGAGGCACAGAGAGCCCCTAACAAAATCAACTCAAGGAAGTCCATACCAAGACACAGTAATTAAAATGGCAAAAAGTAGTGATAAAGAATTTTAAAAACATAAAGAAAAAAGACCTACAAGGGAAACCTTATAAAGCTATCAGCTGGTTTTTTAGCAGAAACTTTGCAAGCCTAAAAGGAGTGGCCTGCTATATTTAAAGTGCTAAAAGGAAAAAAGAAAACAAACCCCCAGTAACCCTAAATATTCTGTCTAGCAAGACTGTCATTCAGAATAGGAGAGATAGTTTCCCAAACAAAAATTAAAAGAGTTTATTACCACTAAACCAGCTCTGTAAGAAATTTTAAAAGGAATCCTTTGAGTGTAAAGGAAAGGCCATGATCTTTTTTTTTTTTTTTTTTTTTGGCCATGATCTTGAGAAAGAAGTTTACAAAAGGAAAAAATTTCACGGGTGCATAAAAATATAATAAAAAGTAGATTAATTACATATAAAACCATTATGGAGGTTAAGCACAAAAGCATTAAAATCAATTATATCTATAAAAATCAGTTAAGGATTCATAAAGTTCACATACTTTTGTGTGTGAAATATCATATACATAAAATGTGAGTGGGGGCAAAGATTTAGTGGTTTTAGAATGGGATCAAACTTAATTGACCACCACCAATCTAATAAAAACTGGTGTATATATATATATATATAATGTTAAATATCAACCTAACAATAACCACAAATCAAAAACCTGTAATAGATATACAGAAAATAAAGAGAAAGGAACCCAAATATATCACTAAAGAAAGTCATCAAACCCAAGGGAAGAGCGCAAGAGAAGGGATAAAAAACTACAAAGCAGCCATAAAACAAATAATAAAATGGCAGTTAAGTACATACCTATCAATAATTATTTTGTATATAGACTATATACAAATACATATAAGTTAATATATTTTATAACATGTTTTATATATATACTTATATATATTTTTTATATATATAATTATGTAAATAGACTAAATGCTCCAATCAAAAGACATAGGCTACCAAATGGATAGAAAAGCAAAACATTTGTATACTGCCTACAAGAGATTCATTTCAGACCTAAAGACATCTGCAGATTCAAAGTGAAAGGATATGAAAACATTTATCATGCAAATGGAAGTGAAGGTAGCAATGCAATACTTACACTGGACAAAACAGACTTAAAAACTGTAATAGACAAAGAAGGACACTATAATCATAAAGGGAGTAGTCTACAAGAAAATATAATAATTGTAAATATTTATGCACCAACATGGGGGTACCCAAATACATAAAGCGGCTATTAACAGCATATAGGAAGTAATTGATACAGTAATAAAATATTAGTAATACAATAATAGTAGGGGGGCTTTAATACTCCACTTATATAGATATATCATCTAAACAAAAAAGTGGCTTTGAATAACACATTGGACCAGATGGATACACACACACACACACACACACACACATACACACAGCATATAGATGGATATATATATATATATATACACACAGAACATTCCATCCTAAAACAGCAGAATACACATTCTTTTCAGATGCCCATGGAATTTTCTCTGGAATAGATCACATGTTAGGCCACAAAGGAAATCTCCACAAATTCAAAAAGGTTGAAGCCATACCATGTATCTTTTGCAACCACAAGGCTATGAAACTAAAAATCAACCACAAGAAAATGTGTGGAAAAAACAAATACATGGAGGTTAAATAGCATGCCATTTAAGAATGAATATGTCAGCCAAGAAATAAAAGAGGTAATCAAAAACTAGATGGAAACAAAATGAAAACACAATGATCTAAAACCTTGAGGAGGCAGC
Organism: Canis lupus baileyi; assembly: GCF_048164855.1. Taxonomy (NCBI): domain Eukaryota; kingdom Metazoa; phylum Chordata; class Mammalia; order Carnivora; family Canidae; genus Canis; species Canis lupus. The sequence goes on from NC_132858.1 coordinate 50,082,928, forward strand.
AAAAGCTATTTTAAGAAGATTATAGCAATACAGGCCTACCTCAAGGAGCAAAAAAAAAAAAAAAAAAAAAAAAAAAAGTGTCAAATAAACCTAGCCTCACCCCTGAAAGAGCTGGAAAAAACAAAGCCCAAAGTTAGTAGAAGGAAGGAAATAATAAAAGATAAGAGATAAATGAAATAATGCAAAACAAAACAATAGAGCAGATCAATAAAACCAGGAACTCTTCACTGTAAAGATTAAATTGATAAATCATTATCCCAAGGAGGTGAGGGACTCAGAATAAAGGGAACCTTTACTATCCACCTAATGTCTAACACCTAACATCCACCTCACCTGGCTAAGTGGTGGATATGGTTTGAACATAGATATAATTAATAGAGTTAGGTCATCAGAAGGAAACTTGGGGTAGTGCAACCCTCTGCAATGAAATTAGCTCCTCTCTGACCTTGAACACTGAGCTTTCCTTTGCTTTCCCCTTTGGTTTTCAATGAGTGTGTTACTGCTGAAAAAGTCTCAGAGCATTAAAATAGCCATTTCTTTGTCATTAAACTTTACTAGTGTTGTCAGGGTTTGGTGTAGTCCCTTTTAGCCTTTTACTATGTTTTAAGCCAGTCTGAAGTCCTTATTCTGTGGGGTCCTTGGTTGCAAGAAAGCTGAGGTGGAAGTGGGTGGGTGTGTGAATGTAGGAGGTGGGAGGACCGCACGGCATGTGGCACAATCTTGGTGTCTCTGTGCATGGAGATCATGGGTCTTGGGAGGCTGACCAGGGATGGTTGTCTATCAACATTAGCAAAGTATTTTTGGGGTAGCAGAGTCTACGGGCTAATTGAAATTATTTATCTTCCATGCAGGTGTAGAACATTCACATTATTTGCATGAGTTTACATTTATTTCTCTGGGGGAATTTTAAAGTAAACATAAAAACATAAAAAAATGGAAACATTTTCTTAGGTGCTTCTACTTACTTATGAGACAGTGTATTGATCCGAATGCGTTTGGCCCTGAGTTATAGGAAACTCAATTGAAGTGATACAAACTTTGAGGAAATTTATCTCTGAATATCTCAATGCTGGGGTTTCCCAGGGTTGAATTATTCAGTGGTTCAAAAGCCATCCTTAGGTTCTTTCCACTTTTCCATTCTGCCATTTTTTGAGGGTTGGTCCTGTCCTTGTTGCGTGGTGGGTTTCAGCTCTTCCTCACGATATGCAAATAAATCAATCCTCCAGAGCGTCTTAGGTTGTGTATGTATTTTGCTGTCTTATGACCTAGCAGTATTTCTTACATGATCCCTATCTCTTCCCCACTTCCCAATATTTCTCAGTGGGAAATTTGTCTTTGGTTGGGGGTGATGTTATAGGGATCCTTAAGATCAGCATTTTCACATTGAAAATCAATGCAATGATTCAGATATAAATAGATGTAGAAACCCCTTTGCTAGTATGTTGAACTGTTTAAAGTACTTTTTGGAAACATCTTGTTTTTGAGTATTTTTTTAGACTTTCCATTATTTCATTTTTCCAACCTCTCTGATTTATGGAAGATGCCGGTGATACCCAAAAAACAAATAATCTAGTTAAGAAATGGGCAAAAGATAGGAATAGACATTTTTCCAAAGAAGACATACAGATGGCTAACAGACACATGAAAAGATGCATATCACTCATCATCAGGGAAATGCAGATCAAAACGACAGTGAAGGGGCTGCCCTGGTGGCTCAGCGGTTTAACGCCACCTTCAGCCCAGGGCATGATCCTAGAGACCCGGGATCGAGTCCCACGTCGGGCTCCCTGCATGGAGCCTGCTTCTCTCTCTGCCTCTCTCTCTCTCTCTCTCTCCTCTCTGTGTATTCTCATGAGTAAATAAATAAAATCTTTAAAAAAAAAAAAAAAAAACAACAAAAAAAAAACGACAGTGAAATATCACCTCACACCTGTCAGAATGGCTAAAATTAACACAGGAAAGAACAGATGTTGGCAAGGATGTGGGGAAAGAGGAGCCCTCTTACATTGTTGGTGGGAATGCAAACTGGTTCAGCCACTCTGGAAAACAGTATGGAGGGTCCTCAAAAAATTTGTGGTTTTTTTTTTAGAGACTTTATTTATTTATTCATGAGAGGCACAGAGGCAGAGTAATAGGCAGAGGGAGAAGCAGGCTCCCCACAGGGGACTGTGGGACTTGATCCCAGGACCCGAGAATCATGACCTGAGCCAAAGGCAGATGGTCAACCACTGAGCCACTCAGGTGGTCCTCCTCAAAAAAGTTAAAATTATAACTACTCTATGATCCAGTAGTTGTACTACTAGGCATTTATCTAAAGGATACAAAAATCTGATTTGAAGGGGTACATGCACTCCAATATTTGTAGCAGCATTATCAACAATAGCTAAACTATGGAAAGAGCCCAAATGTCCGTCAACTGATGAATGGATAAGGGAGAAATGGAATATATATACAATGGAATATTACTCAGCCATCAAAAAGAATGAAATCTTGCCATTTCCAATGACACGGTTGGAGCTAGAGTGTATTATGCTAAGCAAAACAGGTCAGTCAGAGAAAGACAAATACCACGTGATTTCACTCATGTGGAATTTTAGAAACGAAATAGATGAACATGGGAAAAAGAGGGAGGCAAATAAAAAAACAGACTCTTTACTGAAGGGAACAAACCAAGGGTTGCTAGAGGGCAGGTGGGTGTGGGCCACCAACAATGTACATTTCCCTTTTCTTCACACCCTCACTGACAGTTGTCATCTCTTGTGTTTTTGACAATAGCCATCCTAACTGATGTGAGGTGACATCTCATTGTGGTTTTGATTTGCCTGTCTTTTTTAGTGATGTTGAGCATTTTTTCATGTACCTATTAGCCATTAGTATGTCTTCTTTGAAAAATGTTGATTCAGGTGCTTTGCCTATTTTTAAATTGGGTTATTTTTTTCTTTGCTATTGAATTATATGAGCTCCTTGTATATTTTACATATTAACCCCTTATTAGATAATATTTTCTGCCATTCTATAGGTTTCCTTTTCATTTTATTATTTCCTGGGCTGTGCAGACAATTTTTTAGATGTAGTCCCATTTGTTTATTTTTGCTTTTGTTGCCTGTGCTTTTAGGGTCATATTAAAAAAAAAAATCAAAACCAAGACCAATATCAAGGAACTTTTCCCCTATTTTCTAGGAGTTTTACAATTTCAGATCTCACCTTTAAGTCTAACCTTGAAATGATTTTTATCTGCTTGAATTTGTTGAGACTTGTTTTGTGAAATCACATGAATCTGTTTTGCAGAGTGTTCCTTGTGCACTTAGGAAGAATGTTCTGCTGTTGGTGGGAAGTCTGTATATGCCTGTTAGGTCCATGTGTTTTATAATGTTGTTCAGTTCTGTTGTTTCTTCAGTGATACTGTCTCTGTGATCTATCTATTAGGGAGAGTAGAATCTTCTCGTATTATTGTATTGCTGTCTATTTTTTCCTTCAGATCCGTCAGTGTTAGCTTTATCTATTTACATGCTTTGATGTTGGGTGCATGTTTATTTATAACTGTTATAGCTTCATGTTAAATTGACCCTTTTATCTTTATATGATCAACCTTCTTTGTTTCTTTGGACAGTTTGTAATTTAAAATATATTTTGTCTGATGTAAGTATAGCCACCTCTGCTCTATTGGTTACCATTTGCATGGAATATCTTTTTATTTTTTTTATTTATTTTTTTTTTAATTTTTTTTTTTATGATAGTCACAGAGAGAGAGAGAGAGAGAGAGAGAGGCAGAGACATAGGCAGAGGGAGCAGCAGGCTCCATGTACCGGGAGCCCGACGTGGGATTCGATCCTGGGTCTCCAGGATCGCGCCCTGGGCCTTTAGCAGGTGCTAAACCGCTGCGCCACCCAGGGATCCCGGAATATCTTTTTATTCTACATTCCTTTATGTTGAGCATATGTGTGCCTTCAAAGCTTGAGTCTCTTGTATGCAGCATATAGTTCTTTCTTTTTTTCTTTCTTTCTTTCTTTCTTTCTTTCTTTCTTTCTTTCTTTCTTTCTTTCTTTCTTTCTTTCTTCTTTCTTTCTCTCTTCTCTCTCTCTCTCCTTCCTTCCTTCCTTCCTTCCTTCCTTCCTTCCTTCCTTCCTTCCTTCCTTCTTTCTCTTTCTTTCTTTCTTTCTTTCTTTCTTTCTTTCTTTCTTTCTTTCTTCTTTCTTTCTTCTTTCTTTTTCAAAATCTACTCAGCCACTATGTTTTTTTGATTGGAGAATTTAATCTCCAATCAAAAAAGTTGTTATTGATAGGTAAGAACTTAATCTCCAATAACAAAAGTTGTTATTGATAGGTAAGAACTTTCTCTTGCCATTTTGTTCATTGTTTTCTGATTTTTTTGTAGTTTCTTTGTTCTTTTCCTCCTTTCTTGCAGTCTTTTGTGATTTGATGATTTTTGGGGTATGCTCTGAATCTGAATAATTTCTCTTAATCTTTTATGTATCTAGTGTAGGACTTTGCACTGTGGTTGTCAGGAGACTCACATGAAACACTTTATAGTCTATTTTAAGCCAGAAGCTTACCTGCAATTGCTACAAAAACTGTACATTTATACCCCTCCTTTTGTGCTATTGATGTCACACTTCTTTTTATGTTGTTTATCCATTAACACACTTTGTAACTATAGTTATTTTTAGTATTTTTGTGTTTAACTTTTTACACTAGTTAAAACTTATTTACTTAATTAGCATTATGGTATTGAAGTATTCTGAGTTTGACTATATATTTACCTTTACCAGTGAGTTTTATATTTTGTGTGTTTTGTGTTACTAATTAGTATTCTTTCATTTTAACTTGAGTTTCATTTTGCAATTCTTGCAAGACAGGTTAAGTGGTGGTAATCTCCTTTAGCTTTTGTTTGTCTGAGAAAGTCTTTATCTCACCTTCATTTCTGAAGGACAGCTTTTGCTGGGAATGTTCGTCTTTATTGGCAGGCTTTTTCCTTACCACTTTGAATATATCACCCCACTCTTTCATAGCTTGCACAGTTTCTGCTGAGAAATTTGCTTATAGCCTTAAGGGGGTTCCTTTGTATGTGACAAGTCTTTTTTTCTCTTGCTGCCTTAAAAATTGTCTCTTTGCTTTTGATAATTATAGTATGTCTTCATATAATCTTTGGGTTGATCCTATTTGGGAACTTTTGAGCTTGAGGGACCTGGGAAAATCTGGGAAATTTTCAGCCATTATTCCTTTAAACAAACTCTCTTCTTTCATTTTTACTATTTTCCTTCTCCAGGTCCCATAATGTATATATTGATTCACTTGATGGCATCCTATACATCTATAGGTTTTCTTCACTCTTTTTCACTCCTTTTCTCCCTCTCTCTCTCTCTTTTTTTAAATCCAAGGTCTTTATTTATTTTTTAAAAATTTTTTAAAAGATTTTATTTATTTATTCATGATAGACATAGAGGGAGAAAGAGGCAGAGACACAGGCAGAGGGAGAAGCAGGCTCCATGCAGGAGCCTGATGTGGGACTTGATCCTGGGACTCCAGGATAACGCCCTGGGCCAAAGTCAGGTGCTAAACCGCTGAGCCACCCAGGGATCCCCCTCCTTTTTTCTCTCTGACTGAATCATTTTGAATGACCTAATTTCACAGATTCTTTCTTTTACTTGTCTACTTGATGGAGTAGTGTTGAGGTCTCTATTTCTCTTTTCATTCATTTTGTTCTTCAGTTTGAGAATTTGTTTGACTTTTTTTTCTTTCTGTTGAAATTTTCATTTTGTTCATGCATTTTCCCCCCTGATTTTGTTGAGCTATTTGTATTTTCTTCTATGTCACTGAGCTTAAGACAATTATTTTGAATTCTTTGTTGGGGAGTTTACATATTTCTATTTCTTTTGTGTTGGTTCCCGAGGCTTTATTAGTTTCCTATACTGGTGTCATGTTTGTCTGATTCTGCATAATCCATGTAATCTTGCACTGATGTCTGTGCATTTTAAGCAGTAAGGACTTCTTCCTATCTTTACAGGCTGGTTTTAACAGGTAAAGGCCTTCTCCTGCTATGTCACCAGACTGATGGGACTGCCTTCAGGATTGCAGTTGAGCAGAGTAACCTGGCTGCTACTGGGTCTGTGGTTGGGTCCAACATTGGCAGACCTATTACTAGGTACACGGGTGGGTATGGATCCTGCCTGTACCCTGGGTGGATAGGATTGATTCTGGGACCATGGTTGAGGAGGTCTAGAGCCTGTTCAAAGGGCCATTTTCAGATCTGCAGTTGGGGAGCCTCTCAGCAGGGAGGATGTCGATGGGTGTGGCTACAGCTATATCCCTGAGTATATGTCTACCAAGTCTGTGGGTGAGCAGCACCTCCTTTTGGACGAGGGTTGACGAGGGTTGGAATAGGGTCACAGGGTTATTCAGGATCTACAGTTGGGACTGAGGTTGGCAGACCGGTCACTGAGGACTCATACAGGCATGTCTCCTTTAGTTCCCTGAGTACACAATATTGCCCTCAGACTGCATAGATCAGCCCTGGAACTGAATCAGAGGGCTAACACAGGATCCATAGCTAGGAGTGAGTTCAATAGACCTGCTATCAGGGGAAAAGATGGATGTTTCTGTGGCCGTGGGCCAGCAGGAGTGACTCTAGACCTCCTTATAGTGGGGTCAGTGTCAGGTCACAGGACCACTTCAGGTGTAGTCAGGTCTAAGGTTGGCAGGTGTGGTAAGAGGGTCATGAGTAGATGTGGCTCTTCTGGGGTCCTTTGGTGGTTGGGGCTGGCTTTGGACCATGGTCAAGCTGGGCTGGAGCCAAGACCATAGGACAGTGCTGCTTTCAGTTTGTAGCTGGGGTCACTGTTGGTGAGTACTGCCTTCTCCAAGTGATGCTGCCTGGTCTTAGGCTTCAGTGGGGTTTTTTGACTTCCTACTTCCTACAAAAGGATCCCCAAATTCTTTTGTCCATGGATGGCTGCCAAGTGGTTCTTGTGTTGGGGAATGTGAGCTGGGCACCTCCTGTTCTTTTTTTTTTTGCGGGGGGCGCCTCCTGTTCTACCATCTTGCTGATGTCCTGTAAGCATTGTTTTAAGCCCTTGACATTTCATCTCTGCAACCTACAAGTTCAGTGCTTCATTAATTCCATTTTTCAGATGAGCCAAACAAAGCACAAGAAGTTAAGAAGGTTGACCAAGATTTTCTAGCTAAAGCCAGTATTTTAACCCCATTAGACTACAGTCTTTGTTCTTATATACTGTGTAGCACCTCTGCCCCAAGTTTATACATCTATATCGTGATAGAATTATCTTCTATGCAGATTCATTGTGGCGTGGCCTGGAAAAGGTTCCTGCTGGATGGCTTAGGTTTTGGACCTTTTGGTTGTTAGAGACTGAAATTCATTCTTTTTTTAAAATTTTTTTAAAGATTTATTTATTTATTTATTTTATGATAGACATAGAGAGAGAGAGAGAGGCAGAGACACAGGCGGAGGGAGAAGCAGGCTCCATGCCGGGAGCCGGATGCGGGACTCGATCCCAGGACTCCAGGATCGCGCCCTGGGCTGAAGGCAGGTGCCAAACCGCTGAGCCACCCAGGGATCCCCTGAAATTCATTCTTGTTTCCTATGTGATATGTCTTTATTGTAAATAGGAAATGGAATTGTAGAAGATGGTAATTTTGGTTCATGGTATCCAGAAACAGGTAAATAAACTTAAGAACTGAAAGGTGGCTCAAAAAGCAGCATGCCTCATTGTGTTGTCTTTGTGGCCTTTGAGTTCTGTGCAAATTATCATCTTCCACTGGGTTGCAGTCCAGGGCCCAGCCTGTTCACCTGATGCTCTGTGCCACTGTCCGGCAGCTGATGACTCCAGACAGCCCACAGGGGTGCCTGGTAAGTGCAGTGGCATTCTGCTTCTAAGTGTGGATGTGTGGTCCCTGCATTGGTAAACTGAGAGGCTCCTGGCGCACAAATCCAGTATCTCATTGCCATGTGCAAATTACAAGGAAGGGAAAATCTACTAGGAAACATTTTAGAATGCACATAAAAAAGAAAAAGTCACTTTTGGTTCATCGACTACTTTGAGTATTTTAAAATTTATATTTATTTGCTCTATTTTATTTTCGTTAGCAGACCTCATTGAAAGAATTCTAGTGTGAATATTCTTTATTTCCTTAGGATTATGGTTCTTGAAAGGCCTTTGTAAGAAATTATGTGAATGAAGTTTGGTTTTCTTTTTAAAACTTATCATAAAGAATTATATTCATAGCCAAGGGCATGCTATTCAGATAAAAATAATTGACCACTGCTACTATAATTAATAATGAGGTGAAGGGCAGGGAAACTAGGAGAAGCCAATACATAAAGAGCTTTTGGTACTTTGAAGCTTAGAAAAAGGGCCATCTAGAATGATATACTGAAACAAACTGGACCATCACCCGTTAGAGCTGGATCTTTTCTGGAACCAAAAATGTGCTGGGTATTGTAGCTTACCTGTGTTTGCCACCCTAACCCCATGAGTATTGTCACTCCACTTTGTAGATGCTTAAACCAAAGTTGAGAAGTTGAGTGATTTATCAGAGATCATGCGTACAGCAAAAGGAGGTAGTAGGAGTTGCTTTTTCCAGTTTTTATGTGTGAGGAAACTGAGGCACTAAAGATTAGTGATTGTTACAAGTCAGCATTGTAACATCTGTGCAGTGTTAGCCTTCAAGGGCTGGTGCTCGGGTTGGGAGTAGGGATGGGTGGGATGTGGAGGCATTGCAGCAGCGGGGTGTGTCAACACAGCCCCCTGACTTCCCTCACTCCTGCCTCCCCTTTCCAGCTCCCATATTTTACTGCTTTCCTTCTTTTTCTTTTCTAGTACTTCTCCAAATCTGCAGACAGCTGGATGGTTTTTTTAAGACTTTTGAAAGACATATTTCTCTGTGAAACTTAAGTTTCAGATGGATTTGTCTTCCGGCTTAGAAGTGTGTTTTAATGCCATGGTTTAACTGGCAAGCAGCATGTCTTTAGGAAGATAGCCATGCACCTGCTCTTCTCTTCTCCAGCACACAGCAGAGCATCCCTTCCCCAGTGGCTCTTCCTTCTCCGTTGCCTTCCCAGACCATTCCTTTGTACTTAGATGTTGGTGTCTCCTAGATTTGGTTGAGAACTTTCTACTCTCCTCGTTCTCTGAAAGATCCTTGGGAATCTCATCCACGGCTAAATCTTCAGTGGTTGTATTTATGCTAATGTCTCCAAAATCTAGATCTGTAACCCACGAATCTCCTGCTGAACCTCTATTGATCTAGTTGTCTAATAGAAATCTCTGCCAGGGTAGCTGAGGTCTCTTAGATCCTGTATCTGAAAGCTCATCCTTTCCCCAAATGTCCCTTGTTTCTGTTTCAGTGGCCATACCACTCATCCAGGGCGCTATTCCAGTAACCTGGGGCCGTCCCAGCCCCATCCTTGTTGCATCTTCTCCAGTCTCCAAGTCCTATCGATTCTTCCAATTTCTAGAATGCTCCTCTCCCAGGCCTCTGTCTGTACACGCATCAGTCCAGCCTCTTCTGCCTGTGTACAATCCTTCTCCTTCTACTTATGTGATCTTGTGAAACTCTAATGCAGTCTGTCACTCCCTAACTAAAATCCATTAATGGACCTAAGATTCCAACCAATCTTAATTCGCAGTACCCTTCAGTGCCCTGTTAGTTCCTTAGAGTGTATGTGGTTGAGCTGTCCTGTCCTAAGCCTTTGTGACCCCATGCTCTTGCCCTAGCCAGGTGCTGTGTCCAATACTGGGGTAGCAGGCATTGCACATTTGTGTATGTTTTATCTTTTGAGAATTAACTGATCACTTAACAAATTTTGGACCCTATCTTAGCATTAAATAGATGAGAGAAGTACTTTTGTATGGGTGGTTCTCTCTGCCTCTCCTTTTTACCATTGATCACATTTCTGGATAAGCTTTTGCATTTTGGAAATGGCAAAAGTTGGGAGGGAAAGAGACCCAAGATTGTACATTTTGAACAGAGTGAGTAGCAGCCAGGGTTGCCAAGATGCAGCCCTCTAGGATGTGCCTGTCACAGTATAGTCTTTCTGAATGGCATTCCCTGGGTTGTACAATGTGCAGCCTGTGATGCTGAACAGGATCGACCTGGGAACAACCCTGCTCTGAAGCTCCAGGGTCTGGCTATCAGGCCTAGGAAAAATAGGAGTGAAGGTTTGGGTATACAGGTGCCCATATGTGTATGCAGGAGTGTGTGTGTGTCTGGGGGGGGGGATGGGTTGTAGGATTGAGAACAGGGGGGTAGAGACTTTGTAGGATTGAGAGAAGTAATCTACTTCTGCCCCCAGTGTGTTTCATTGGTTTCTTTAAGAGAAATCTATAAACCAAAACCAAAATCATTAGGCCTACAATCTAAACATTGTTTTGTAGTAGATGAACTGGAGCTTACAACCAAACCTAGTAACCCCGTTTTAGGGTCTGTATCATAGGTAAACATCCTGTGTGTCCCTGGTTGGTCTTTTATTTTCTTCGTTTTGGAAGCAGGCCCCATACAGAGATTTGTATTTGTGAAAATTCCATTAGCGCACCCTGACTCCTCCCAAGTGGTGCAAAAATAGAAATGAAAATACATCCCCATTAAATTCTGCAAAGTGGTGGAACTAATTGTGAGGAATTCCATTTAAAACTGTCCCCCAGACTTCTCCTTTTTGAATAACAGATTCTTGAATCTAGAATTTAAAAATAGGCAGTATGACAGATGAGCTGCAGGTCCTTTCTAACAGTGCCTCGCAGTAACCCAAATATTAGGAATGAGGTTATGAGATATAATTAACTTCTGTACCTATACTGTTGCTCCCTGAGTGCTTCCAAGTTTATTTTAGGAAGATTGGCAGCTGTAATTATGTTGTCAAGCATTTGTCATTTTGCTGTAGTAACAATATCGAAGCCCAGACAAAAATGCTCCACCCTGACTTGGATTAGAACAGCGCAAGGCACAGATCTTGGTTGCATGTCTTTCCTATGGTGTGAGAGCAGTTGTTGAAGTTTGCAGCTCACAGCGTGCATAGAATCTCCTTTGGATTCAAGGGTAAAGCCTAGGAAATCCTTTGTCTTGTCTCCATGGTGTCCTGTCACCTTTCTGGATTTGGCAGTCAAGCTGCTGGGGCACTGGGAGGTCTCCTGGGAGAACAGGGCTTCGTTGGCTCCACTCCCGCTTTCTCCAGCGAGTGACTGTCTCGTGTCATTGATCTAGTAGATTCAACTCCTGCTCTCTAGGAGGGGTGTTGGTCTCCATGACCTGAGATCTCCCTCTCTTGGGCGTAATGTGGTAGGAAAAGGGCACCTCTGGAGGCAGGCAGATCTGTTTTAAGCTGATTCTAGCCGTTTCTTCTTGAGCACGTCGCAGCTCTCTTGGATGTCACTTGTAATGCTGCGGCGGGAAGTCACACTTGTGTTGCAGGGTGTATGACTTCGAGATCCTGTGTAGGTGGACAGGTCTGGCAAATAATAGATACCCAACAAATGGTGGTTGCTCTCCTTAATATGTGTCATTTGCGTTTTGATAGGGCTAGCCATCGAATCTCAGCTGGGAATGAGAAGTTCTTTGCTGACCCCAGTCCCAGGGTCAGTGTGAAGAGAACAGCTTTTAAGTCAGTTTATGCTGTTCGGGAGGCGGCAACAGCTGTCGTGTGTTCCTTCTCTCATTGGTGTTTCTAAGTCCAAAAGGGGCTTGTATGGGTCCATCTTATCTGGTTCTTTAAAGGACTGCTTTCCTCCTACAGAGCATATTAGTACCAGCAGAGGGCACAGACCTTGACAACAGTGGGCCCAACCTGGCTCCTAACACTGTCCCTCCACCTCCGCACCCATTGTCCTTTCGACACTCATATTTTATTGTTTTTCTGCTTTCACTCCCCTTTTCTTCTTCAGTGTTTTCCTGTTTGCCTTCCTACTGTGTGCAAAGAGAAACACAGACCCTCTACCTCTGCCTAATTGACTCCCTCACCACTGAGTGTTTCCCTTAGGAGAAAGGAGTAAGACCTCCTTTCTATCTCTGCCTTTGTGCACTTAGACGTTCACTTGAATGGGAAAACTGACTTTTGGGATATGGCATGAGGAGTGCTCCGAATCTGAGTTGGCACCACACAATAGGAAATTCTCACCAGTACAGGTATTCAGGAAGGTGTGCTTACTGGAAACAGTGGCTTCTGATGTTCCATATCCTAATATTCTAGGGCATTACTTGGGTCTAACTAACACCCATGTTGACTCTAGAAGTGGTCAGACTGCAGCAAGCGTGGCAGTGGGCCCAGTGCCTGTAAACCCTGCAGTCTCGGGGGGTGGCCACAGCCCGTGCGGCTCTGATTGAAGAGTGGAGTCAGCTCTGGGGGAGGAGCGGGGCATGTGGGTTTTCTGTTGGTCATTTGCCAGCCACGCCAAGAGTGCTATTTTCATCCGAGAACCTACCCACTCGCTTGCGTCTGTGCTATTCCCTCCTCTGTCTTTCAGTTCTCATTTCAAGTACGGCCTTCTCCTGGAAGCTTGTCCGGATCCCTCAAGCCAGTGCAGACTCTGATTTTCAAAATTCATGATTGAAACATTGCTTTATTCATTATGAAAGTCAGAACGATGCCTTCTAATTGTGAAATAATTGGAAGAGAGAGAAAGACACAAACAAGAACAGGGTACTCAGCATTCACCATTCTTAGAGCGCAGCTATTAACGTTGCATAATGTTTTCTCTCTGGCCATTTCCTTCGCATTTTTCTCACAGTAGTTGTGGCCGCTAGGCCGTTTTGCATTCTTCTCTCATGAGCACTGCCGTTCCGTTAACAAACACTCATAAACATTTTAGTGGCCATGTAATCTTTTATGATACAGCTATTGATTGACTCATCACTTCTGATGTTGAATATTTAGCTTGCTGCCTATCTTTCTATATTTTAAGAATTCTAAGATAAACATCTGTGTGCATTTGGCATTTGTTTAAAGGAGAGATTTCTAGAAATGGCATAACCAGACCAGAGTCCATTGGTGGGTTTAAAGACATCTGATTTGTCTTGCTAGACTGGCTCCCAGAAAGTTAGGTTGTTCTGTTTGTTTGTTTTAACCAGATTTATACTTCTAGCAGTGTATGGGACCAGAGGGTCAAATATTATATCTTTGTTTATTTGGACAAAAATATGTTTTCCCCAATGTAATGAGAAATAAAGGTTTAAAATCTTCACACTTCCTTGCATTCACTGGACGTTGGCAGATTTTCTGCCTCGCAGAGAGGCTGACAGGTGTACACAACGCCCTCCCCTTGCCCAGGTTTCTATGCCTCGAAGATTGGCTGTCTCAGCTGATGTTGGATCTTTGGGTCTGAGGATGGACTTACGCAATGTTAGGAAATGGAATTCTGACAGGAATTCTCGGTTACTGTAGCAAATGAAATGCTGTGTCCTTTCCCGGGCAAGGGCAATTTCTGCTACTCAGTTGTTCAGGCCCCTTGACCCTGGCCATGTGGCTCTCAGGCACCTGTGCTCTTGGGAGTTGCCCGGTCTTGATGCGGAAGGTCCAGGGACTATATTCCTGGTCAGGGCAGTCAGTCCTTGCAGTGACCATGACAAGAATAGCTCAGGAATGAGCCTTTTCCTCATTTGGAAGCAGGGTTTTTTTGTTTGTTTGTTTGTTTGTTTGTTTTCCAGAAGGGAGGGGAGTGCAGGCTTTTTAATACATAGGATTTTTAAAAAATATTTTATTTGTTTATTCATGAGAGACAGAGTGAGAGAGAGAGAGGCACAGACACAGGCAGAGGGAGAAGCAGGCTCCTCACAGGGAGCCCAATGCGGGACTGGATCCCGGGACCCACGCCCTGAGCTGAAGGCAGATGCCCAACCACTGAGCCACTCATGCACCCCGATTTTTTTTAAAAGAGGGATTTCTTATAGAAAACTTCCACACTGTCTAGTCTGGAAAGGTGAAATGTTCTTCATAGAGTTGGGTATATGTCTGTTTAGAGTGTAGTATTTGGGGTAAAGGAAGTAGATAAAACAGTACTCAGCAACAGATGCTTCCGTAATTTGCTTTTGCTCCCAGGTAAGTTCACACTCAGGGCACAGAGGGTGACCCGGGGTGGCCCTCCTCCTCCTATTCACCCTAGGGAATGTGGAGAGTGGCACGGACACTTCCCAAGGATGGGAAAAGGGGAAAGGTCTCTAAGAACATGGCATCCTCTTTCGGTCTCAGTTGCAAGTGATGTTTGAGGGTCATTTTCTTCCACAGCTTTTGTCCAGATGAGCCCCAAGTGAGGGGCGGTAGGCACCACTTAGGGCCAACTGATCGTTAACAGATTTTTGGATTTTTCACAAGTTGGAGATCTAGATTTTTCTGTTAAGTTTCCTTATCTTAAAACTATTGTCATCTTAAAACAAAACCATGGATGTGTTTTGTTTGGCCCGCCAACTGATCTAGTGGAGAAGACCATTCCCAACCCAGTTTCTAGTAAGGGCTTGAATGATCGGCACATTTGGTTTTCTGTGCACAGGAGTCTCTGTAAAAGGTATTTCCCTGGCGTTTCTCCAATTTGCATGATTCTGTAAGCTTCATGGTTCTCCCAAGAAGCTGATAAGATTTATTGGGATAAACTATAGATTCCTGTACTAAAGGATTCCTAAATGGCAGAAGAGGACAGGATTTCTGTCTGACGTTAGCCAAACGCCCCGCCTCACATCACGTCTCATATCATAGAGCACCAGGAGAGCCTCGGCGGTCACCTTGCTGCTACTCTCCAGCCCAGGTCTGACCTGGACGTTACTAGGCGTTAGGTGAGTGCCGCAGAATCCTGCCCAACCCGCTGATAATTCCTGGGGCTGTGCTGGCCCCTCGCGTGCCCCTGCAGCTGACCTGGGGGATTACGGATTGTCTGGCTTTGTGCCATGCTGGGCGGTGGGCATAATGTGGCTGCAGAGCTGACCCTTGCCTCACGGCTCTGCTCACCTGCTGAGTCACCTCTGCTCTTGCTGTTCATTCAGCTGTGCCCAGCTCCCCACGTCCTGGAGGCAGACTGAGGAGAGTGCCCAACAGTAGCTTCCAGGTATTAGAGGCTTTCTTCAGCCTCGGGAAAAGACCGTAATCCCCCCCAAGGTGGCCTGCAAGGCCCTGCCTGACCTGGCCCTTCACCCCTGCTGCAGCCTCTTCTCCCCCGCTCCTACCTTTGTTCTCTGTATTTCAATGCCACGGGTCCTGATTCAGGTTTTTGTTGTATGTGTACCCCAATAGAAACATATTTTTAAGTCCGGTTTTAATTTTGGCATAATTCTGGATTCATGGGAAACATGCAAAGCTAATAGAGGGTTCCCGTGTGTTCTTACCCAGTCTGCTAATTTAGCATCTTGCACTGCCATGCTATATTTGCAAAAAAAAATTAAAAGAGAGAGAGAGAGAGAAGGAGAGAGAGAGAGAGAGAGAGATACATTGATGTATTACGATTAATTGAGCTTCAAGCTTTATTTGAATTTCACTGTTTTCCCACTTCTGTTCTAGGATCCAATCCAGGACCCCATACTGAATTGAAGCATAATTTAGTTTTGCCAAGACTTCCTGCTTCCTGCCATCACCTTTCCCTTTTCATTAGCTTTTCATTTTGTACAACTATTCTCAGCTTATTGAACACCCTGGGGGATAATTACATATTCATTTGTGGGGTGATTTTTAAACACAAGAGTCTTAAGCCCCCCTGCCAAATTATAAATCTGTTGGCTTAGAAGGCACAGCACCCAAAACAAATGTGAATGGTGGCTTCTCAGGAGCCTTTGGAGCAGAATAGGAGCAGGTGGTGCCTGGGCACAGTTTACCCATCCCTGAGCTCTGTGGGATATGGAATCAGTGTGACTCACAAGCTGGGACTCCCACTGCAGTCATGTCTGTTGTAGTTTTTCAGTCACACCAGAGCTTAACCGTACCTGTGTTTATCTCTGGGTGAATTCAATTATGCACGCTGGCCAGAAGGGGTGGGAGGGGGCAGGAGAGAATACACTCCTCCTTCCCCAGCTGGTGTGCCTTTGTGTGCAGGCCACACATGTGTTGGTTGTATGCCTGCTTTGTGTTGGGGGTGGTGGGACACCAGGAGAGCGTCCAGGGACAGACAGGTGCTGTCCAGGAACCGCTGTGCCTTCCACATAGCAGCACCAGGGCCTGGAATGTTCCAGAAGGATACCCCTCCTGATGAGAGTATCTCTCTCCTAACCTGGTCTCAGCTGGTACCTTCTTCTTCGATAGAAGAAGGTGATCATGGGTAATATCGACTATAAGTGGCTTTTGCTGCAAGCAACAGGTTGATTTGATTTTTCTAAATTATTATTTTTATTTTTTAAGAAAGTCATATGTTAATATAAGTTGGAATGGTTAATAGGGCCAGGGTTTAAAACTAAAAAATAACAACTCCTTTATAATTCTGCTATGACGGTCTGCTTCTCAAAGGCAACTGTTTTTAACCTTCTTAGCTGGTTCTTTTAGTATTTGCCTTCAATTTTTTTTTTTTAAGATTTTATTTATTCAGAGAGAGAGAGAGAGAGAGGCAGAGACACAGGCAGGGGGAGAAGCAGGTTCCATGCAGGGAGCCCGACGTGGGACTCGATCCAGGGTCTCCAGGGTCACGCCCTGGGCTGCAGGCGGCACCAAACCGCTGCGCCACCAGCGCTGCCCAGTATTTGCCTTCGAATTTTAAAACAATATACATATATCTCACTCTTGATTCAGTGGTGTTAGACATTATTTGTTCCATTTCTCTTCCTCTCTCCACTCGGAGTGTCTGGTTATATCAATACACATACAATACATATGTTAATACACATACAACACTACATATATATAGTATATATAATATTCAATTAAGTCCATACTCAGTATCCTCCTTGATATGACTGTTTAAATGTTGCTGACTGTTGTCATGTAGGATACTAATATTTCACTTCTTTTATGTACAACTTTATTTTCCTTGAGTTCAAACTGGCCCCAGGTTTTCATTAGCTTAGTTTATCTTGAACATTTGGTGGACTTCCCAAGGTCTCCACCAGCTCTACAGAATTTAACAAAAATGTCCAGAGTTAAATATCAGATTATATCTGTCAGTCTCAGTTCTCTTCTGGGGAGACACTCCTGGAACCCGCCATGCCCCCGTGGCGATCGTGACCATTTTCCTTGGGAAGACCAAAAGGCAGATATTCATCACATTCCAATATCAGAAAGACTATTCTCTTAAGAAAGACTGTTTCTTCTCTGATTTTTGTTTTTCATCTGATGGTTCCTGCCATGTGGTGACTGACCATGCTTCCACCTGTGTGTGTTGGCCTCCGAGAGCAGAGGGTGGCCATCTCCTCCCCCTGTACCACTCTACACTGGCAAGACCATGCCATTTTGTGTATTAATCTTATTCCAGTTTCATCATATTTCCTCCCTTTGTTCCCTTTCACTCAGCTGTCATCTTCCTAAAAATTTATTTTAAAGTCGAGACAAATTCATACATGAAAATTTTTCTTGTATTTTTAAAAACAACTTTATCATGATGTAATTCACATACCATACATTTTGCACATTTAAAATGTACAGTTCAATATATTTTAGTTTTCATAGGGTTTGCAGTCATCCCCATAATCTAAATTTAGGATACTGTTCATGTCCTGAAAGAAACCCCATACCCATTAGCAGTCACTCCCCATTCCGCTGTACCCCTCACCCAACCCTAAGCAACCATCATTCCGTTTTCTGTCTCTATAATTATGCATTCTGGACAAGTTGTATAAATTGTATCATGCAACACGTGGTCTTTTGTGATTGGCTTCTTCCCTGTTACAGCATGTATCCTACTTCATCCCAATACGTTTGAGTTGATTCCACTTTTGGTTGTTATAAATAATGCTGCTATGAACATTTGGGTATGTTATCATTTCTCTTGAGTATATACGTAGGAGTGAAATTGTTGAGTCACATGGTAACCATTTAGCCTTTGAGGACCAGCCTGACATTTTAATATTTTTTTATTTTTTAAAGATTTAATTTATTTATTCATGAGAGACACACAGAGAGAAGCAGAGACACAGGCAGAGGGAGAAGCAGGCTCTATGCAGGGAGCCCGACATGGGACTCGATCCCGGAACCTCCAGGATTATGCCCTGAGCTGAAGGCAGATGCTCAACAGCTGAGCCACCCAGGTGTCCCCAGACATTTTTTTTAAAGGAGCTATACTCCTTCATATTCTCTCCAGCAGTGTATGAGGGTTCCAATTTCTCACATCCTTGCCAACACTTGTTATTGTTTGTCTTCTCTATCACAGCCTTCCTAGTGAGCGTGGAGTGCTATCTCCCTGTGGCTTCGACTTGCTTTTCCCTAAGGTCTAAGGATGCTGAGCATCTTTTTGTGTGTTTATTGGCCATTCGTATATCTTCCTTAGAAACAATGTCTATTCATATCCTTGGCCTACTTAAAACGTAATGTCTTTACTGACGTTCATATACATAAAATTCACCTTTTTGAAGTGTACAATTCAGTGGTCTTTAATATAATCACAGAATCGTGCAAGAACTGCTACTACAGTCACTTAAAGAACATTTTTACCACTGCCCCCCACCAAAAACCCCATAGCCATTAGGAGTAATTCCTTTGTTCATTTTTAATGGATTTTCTTTTTATTGTTGAGTTTTAAGACTTCTTTGTACAAGTTCCTTATCAGTTATATGATTGGCATCTTCTCCCATTTGTGGGTTTTTTATTTTTTCATATTCTCTTTGCAGCATAACAGTTTTAAATCTTGATTTAGTCCAATTATTTATTTGGCACTTTGTTTTTGGAGTTATGTTTTTTCCCTTGTATTTTTGATTGGCATTTATTTCTGTAAGTCTCCTCAGACCCTTTTTGAGACCTAAGTCAGACATAAAAATAAATAACACAAAGCTTTGTAATGATGGCTTCTGTCTCTCCAAGCACTGGTCGGTCGGGCATTCAGGGGTAAATTTGTTGATTTTGATGCCTTAATGAAGGCAAAGGTCAGGTGCTGCTACAAAGCAACCTTTTCTGAGTCTTCATTCTTCCTTGTGTGTGTGTGTATGTGTGTGTGTGTGTGTTTAACCTCTGCTTCTGATAGGCTGGGCAGCAGGTTGAATGGAGAACAAAGCTAATCCTTGAAGCCGATGAATGACGGAACCAACGTGAAGTTGAAGTTGATGGTTGCTCCTGAGCACCATCTAGCCAGCCTCATCCAGGACGCACGGTCATTTCACTTCTGCTCCGAGGTGGGCTGAGTGAGACTAAAGACACAAGATCTACTCAGCAAACAGTTCTGGGCCAAACATAGGGACAGAATGAGAGTTCTTTATTTTATGAGCTCAGTAGAAGTTTGTCAGCTAGCCAGGGAATGTAGCCAACCTATATATCATTATTTCTGTAAGCGAATGGATCCTAAATTTTAAATCACCAATTTGGAAATAGACTTTTGAAATGCAGTCTGTTTCTAAATTGGGATGTACCTGCTTTGATACATTAGTGTTCTTTTTAGTAGCTTTTCCATCACATGGCTCTGTGTGTGTGCGCGCATGTGCAGTTTCGTGTGATATCTGTGTGATACCTGTCCATACCTTGGGTCAGCAACCATTTATTGAGCCTGCCCATGGGTGTTGTTGCCCAGGACAGTGGCCAGAAGGCAGCATACCGAGACATCTGTCCTTCGAGGCCTCACAGTCTATTGGGGTGGAACATGAACTCTACCCATGGCGGGGCCTGCTGTAAGCCTGGCTCTCACCCATGAAGGAGCTGATTATCCAGTTGTGAATCACTCAGAGCCTTTGTGTCTCTTCCTTTTGGTCATTTCACAGCTCATTAGTTTTGTTTTAAGGCTGGGTGGAGAGAGAGGCATAGGGAGAAACTCAATTCAGTTTGTTTGAAGTTTTCTTGTAAAGGGGTGACTACCGATTGAAATAGCATTCTTAAATTATCTGGGGATTTCATCTGTGTGGATTCTGCTCTTTATTTTTATAGATAATTGATTTGCTGGTTTTAATTTTTTAAACAAAATGAATGCATGCATATGGTTAAAAAAGGTTTTAGGCAGAATGTGAGGGCTTCTCTTCTCCCTATTACCTCCCCCACCCTAGGTCTTCTCTGCACAGGAGGCTCCGTTAGTCTACTTTTCAGCCCTCTGAATTTTTATTTTCTAATTTATATACTCAGATACTTTGTTGGAAGTACACGGATTATATTATACACAGTGTTCTACATCTTGTTTCTTCTTTCTTAAGAGATACATCTTAGAGATATTTATCAGTGTGTGTAAACCCACTGCATTCCCTTTAGCATTACAGAATACTCCTTTATGTGAATGATGACGACTCATTTAATCAGCTCTCTTTTGATGGACAATTAGGTAGTTTCTAGCTTCTTGCTGTTACACACAGCATCCTGTGAAACTCTTGGGCAAGTGTCTGTCTCATGCTCTTTTGCGGGTTTGCATTAATGGATTCTTAGGTTTGCCATTAAACCATGAAAGGACACAGTTTATGGTGATTCTCAGCTGGGCCATGGAATTGTGAGGATTTAGATGGTAATGTGATTTGGGTGCAGTCTGATCTGAAAGGCTCATACTCAGATTTTGAAAAAATACTTGAGCATTGGTTAGAAAAGGACTGAAATAGGGGCATCTGGTTGAGTGTCCAGCTCTTGATTTCAGCCCAGGTCTTGATATTAGGGTGATGAAATTGAGCCCTGCATCAGATTCTCTCCTTCCTCCTGCCCCTCCCCTTTCCTCTGCCCCCCACCGCCGCCCCCTGCCAAGGTCCGTACATGCTCTCTTTCTCTCTTAAAAAGAAAAGAACCCAAATATATTGGCCATTTCAGGGTGTTGAATTTATTCTTCGCATCTTTGTATTACTTTGAAGGCTGGATAAATCAGGACTGAGTTTTGTTTGGGCTTGGAGATAGATGGGAGGACCAGTGTAGCTTGGTTAGAGAAAATGCTTCCAAGTAGGAAGCAGGTAGCTAGCTGTCCAAAATGCAGACTGCATAAGAAATGGCATTTGTGAGTAGCACCCACCCATTCTGGTCTGTAGTGATAGACTTTTCAATGGCTCATGTTCTAGAAACACTTTTACAGTAAGCGGGTCCTGGAGACAGGATCTCTAGGTTAGCAGTAAGAGTCTCCAGCATATCAGCCGAAGAGGATGGTGTCTTGAAGCCCAGGAGGTCTGAGGGCAGCTGAGGGGCGAGGGGAGGCAGAAGGCAGTGGGATGTGACTGAGCTAGGCTGGGACTGATGTTTGGGTCCAGTTCTGTGAGCTTCTATGCTTACTCTGAGCTGCAGCTTCCCAAGTGGGGCCCTCTGGGCCTCCTCACTGGCTTGTGGGGAGGAGCTGGGGAGAGCAGTGAAGGACATGAGAGATCCCTGCCCTGAAGCAGGACTCCAGCCAACACCTGCTGTAGCCTTCAACGTCTACTAGTTCTTACTAAGTGGATTTGGGGAGAGTGAACTTTTGCAGGTGGTTTGAGAATTGGATTTTTGCCTTAAATGCTTTGGAATACTTTGAAGTGGGAAGAAATGGGAGCTCTTGGGAGATTATTGTTTCTTCATGTCTTGGGAAAGCAGGGGCAGCCCCATTTTTTGTGCTTTTATAAGACGTTGTATCCTCCTTATAATACGCTCAGTGAGATAGATATTATTGTCTGTATTTTAATTGATGAGGATATTACCAGTGTTTTATTTGTGATCATTCTGTAATTGGTTTCATTCGTGTGACCTAATCAATGGCAAGTAAGTGTGGCCCAACCACTGGCTGTGCTGTTTGCCCTGTGCCTGTCCTGGAAGCCAGTGCAGTGCTGAGCTGAACACTGGATATTCTCATGTGTTCAGGTGGTTGGTTAGCTGACAGTTGAATTTTCCAAAGCCTGGCTCAAAGTTTGGGCTTCAGAAAGGAGAACCTTGTAGGGAGTGTTGTATGTTATATTCCTAAAAACTCAAATGTGGTGTTACTTTGTCTGATTTATGTGCTTGACTTGCTCAAAAGCCTGATAGCTGTTGGGGCGCCTGGGTGGCTCAGTTGGTTAAGCACCTGACTCCTGATTTTGGCTCAGGTCATGATCTCAGTGTGTTGGGTTTGAGTCCAGTGTTTTACATTGGGGTTTGTGCTCAGTCGTGAGCCTCCTTGAGGATTTCTCTCCTTCTGTCCCTCTCCCTGCTTGTGTGTGCATGCATTCTCATTCTCTCTCTCTCTCTCTCTCTCTCTCTCTCAAATAAAAGAGTGGGTGGGTGACAGCATGAAACAGTGCACCAGGGAAAGAAAATCTGCCCTTGGAGACAGCCTCACATGGGCTGCAGTTTGGTGGCCACAAAGGAACAGCCCCTTTCTGATCAAACCAGGGGACAGCATGCACAGGGTAAACCATGCCTCCTGGCTCAGCTGCCTGTCCATTCATACAGCATTTTAGGACCAAATAAGAAGAAAATGCACATAGAAATTCTTGAACACTGAAGTACCTATAGTTTTATTAAATTTCATCAGCCATTGTCCCCACAGAGAAAACTGACATTTTATTTTTGGTAAGTTCAGGAAGTTTTCATCAAAGCCCCAAATGACGGAAACTCCAAGGAAGAGCATTCCAGGTGGAGGTAAAGAAGATCTAGACTTGTCATGGGGAGCTTGCACTCTAGAGGCAGGTAGATGGAAGGTGGCTAAGGAGGGAGCAGAGACATGAATTAGGGGGCATGGCCATGCCAAGGCAGGAGCTTTCCTGTGAGTCTAGAGCTTAATCTGCCAGTGAGGCATTTTGAGAGTTCTAAGAGAAGCTTGTTTTCTCTGAGCTCCACAACTTTTGTGTGTTTGTATGATGGAGCCCTATATAGGATAGAATTGTATTCAGAAGAAAGGAATTTGTGACCTCAAGAAAAAATGAAAGAAACTATAATGAATGAGGAGCCCTGGAGATATCAAAGACTTGATGCATTGTGCTAGGTTCTCTTGGTTGTCCTTTCCAGAGTGCCGCATAGCCACCTGAGCATTATAAAGTCTCTTGAGAAGTGAGGGAGGCGTGTACAGTGTTAGCAGCCACTCAGCCAGGGCTTCAGAGGTGTGGAGGTCGTGCGGGCTCTTGGTGCTCAGCCCCAAGCTCTGCTCTCCTGTCTCCACCTGCCTCCACCTGCCTCCACCTGCATCCTCCTTCCCTTCCTCCCCCACAGGCAAGCTTATACACTCTTTCCACTTGCCTCGTGGCCTCAATTGCCACCAAGGAGTGGGGTGCTGGAGAGGGACAGAGCTTGAGGACCACATGGGATGGGGTGGAAAGAAGAGGAGGAGTGGGCATAGCATTTGGCTGATGTGCCATGGTGGGCAGCGGTGCTGTTCTTGGAAGTAAGGAACCCAGGGGTAGGGAATAGCCAGAGGCTCTCTATTCTGGATGTTGGAGTCTCACAGTCCTGGAGGCACATGGTCAAGATGCCAGGTGGCAGCTGGAAAAAGGTCCCTGGCCTGTGTCAGAGTCCTGCACAACACAATGTTCTGGCATCTTGTTGTGGTCAAGACACCTGCAAGAGAGCCACCATGGAGAAATGTGAGGGGCATTAGGTCAGTACTGGGGCAGCTGTAGAGTGAGCTCAAAAGCAAAAACCCATTTCGTGGAAATACTGAACTTCGGGCTCAGAGTGATGGAGATGGAGATGCCTCCCATCAGGGTAAAGCTGTAGGCAGCCCCAGCTTCCCAAACACAGCTGCTCACCATGTAAGTGAGAATTGGCACATGCTGCAGCCGACGACCATCACAGGACCATGCACCTGCCAAGACAAGGGTTTAGAAAATCATGCATGAGAAATGAAGCCAAGATAAACCAGTGGAGTTTAGATATCTGAACTAGGAGACCCAGAGAATATCTGTCTGTTACATGTTTGTAGAACGTTTTTTGTCATCTGCTCTTTTGCTCCTGCATCGTGTTCCTTTTCTTTCCCCATCCCCCACTGCCCCACACAACCCACACAGAACGATTCCCATCATAGATTTTAAAAAGCAGGACACAGTGACAGCTATTAGGAAGGATAGCTGACAGCGCTAGGAGACAGAGCTATGAACAATTTGCTGATATTCTTCCAGAAATGTGTTGTTTGGGATGGAGTGCCATTGCTGTCTGCAACACTTACAACAAAGAATTGTCTTCCCTTTAGACCAGAGTTCTGTCTTCCTCCTTCCTATTTTCATTCATCCCGCACTCCCACCCCAGCCCACATCCCCAACAGGAGAAACAGTAAGGAAGAAAAATCTGGGAGGGTCACAGGTACCCAAGACAGGGCATCAAGCGGGTGATGTGAAAATGCTCAACATGTGAATTGAGTGTAGCTGCAAGTTAGAGGTGCGTAAGGCAGGTCCCTCAACCCCATACCCAGGGACTGTGTTGGGAGCATATTGCCTTTTCTTCTTTAACCTCACATATTAAGCACCCTTACATGCTTGGCAATGTGGTAGCTCGAAAGAACCGAACATGAGTTACGCTGATATGTGCCTGCCTTTGTGTTTGGGAGAATAAGGGGTGGTGAGGCCCCGTTAACACCCAACTACTGAAGCCCAGGTGTGTAAATGGTAGGGTCAGACGGTATCCACCGAGTCCTCCTTCTACATTCAGTCTTAGGAAGAAATTCCTATGTAAGTTGAGACCTGAAGGATGAGTAGCTGTTAGGTGAAACTGCAGGGGGGTGCTGGGGGATTGATATGGGGCTCCCCTGGTAAATTGAAGACCCAGGGAACGACAGTGTGAACTTTCTGGGGACAAAGAACGGGCTGGAGGTACTTGGCACGACAGGAGGCATCTGTTGTACTGACTTTTGAATGTGGGTGATCCCACCAGCGTTCAGCCTCCCATTGTGTTTCGCCAAATCTCAGCTCTTTTAAGGCTCTTGTGCTCCTTACAGGTAGGATCCAGACTTTTAGCAATTTGTATGTTATCAAAGAATCCAACACAGTTTCCTTCTAAAGTGTAAGTCAAGGTATAAGTCAAATAAGCCTAAGTTAGGAAACCCTTTTTTTCTTTTTGGCATTTTGCTCTCAAGCTGCTGTGCTTATTAATCCTTCTAGGCATTTCTGTCAACAAAAGATAAGAAATTGGCATTTTCTCATTAGTTTAGTGGTTAAGTTTTTTCTTTTAAGATTTATTTATTTATTCATGAGAGAGACACACACACACACAGAGAGGCAGAGACACAGGCAGAGGGAGAAGCAGGCTCCATGCAGGGAGCCCGACGTGGGACTCGATCCTGGGTCTCCAGAATCACGCCCTGGGCTGAAGGCAAGTGCTAAACCGCTGAGCCACCCAGACTGCCCCTCTAGTGGCTAAGTTTTGGATTTGCTGGCAGACTTTGATCCGACTGGAGAAGAGGGGTCTTTTTAGTCTATGTCTATTATCCATTTTGGGAGCACTGCGCGATGTGTTTGGAAAAAACTGACTTTTCAGTATTCTCAGTCACTTCCTGTGGTAGATAGCATCCAAGTAGGGTGAGCAAGTTATAGATCAGGTGGTTGCCAAGCTGATCTGTTGACTTTCTCATAACGTGGCTCTTGTCTTCTGTAGTCACATTGAAAGGAGTGACCTTCCTGGCTTAGGCCCTGAGGGAGGGTATCCAAAGTTTCCATGTTTTTGTCCAATGTGTTTTTTTAGAATTGGGCCCATAACTAAGGTTGATTGTATTCATTTGTTGCCAGCAAATAACAGTAGCTCTACTATTTCCATCTGTTATCACTGCTTTTAGACCATTCTAATTAAATCTTCCAGTCATCGGTTTTTGAATGAATGATGTTTTGTGGCATTTGGAAAATCTGTCACATAAACTTTTTGGCTGCAGCTGATACATTCGCTTTGTGCTGTTCCGTGCTAAAAAGTTGCACCTCTCAGTATTTTTAGCAGCTAAGAACAGTTTCTGAGTGTGAAAGAGGTTGGTTTGCCCCCTGGGTGGGCTTTGGGCTCCTTTGGTTTGTGATTGTTCATGGCGGGTTGGCCAAGTCTTGGCAAAGCTGCTAAGCACTCGTGTCGTTTGTTTTGCTCTTGAAGATGCAGTAAATGATAGTGCTGAGAGTTGAATGGTGCTCTAAGGTATAATTTCTAATAACTCAGAAAGTTTATTTTGGAAGGATGGAAGGGGGTCTTTCATGTGGTTTCAATCATCATTTTAGTTTTCTTCTAGGCAATGAAATGCCTAAAATAAATCTCATTCTGGCTCCCTGTGAGAGATGTGACAGGCATAACAAAGAATGGGATTGTGAATTATTGTGACATGGAAAATTGCGACATCTGTACATTTCCAGAAAACAATGTGTAGATATTAGAAACCCACAGACTTTATTCAGATCCCAACTTCTGCTTGTTTCCTGTGTTACCCTGCCAGGTTAGTTCACTTCTCTGAGACCTTCATTTACTCTCTTGTGAATACATATACTGCCTAACTCTCAGGTTGTTCTGCTGTTTAGTGAGATGTATGAAGAGTACCTGGAGGATAATAGCCATTGCGTGAATGATAGCCAGAGTGAAAAGATGCTCTCCTTCATTAGTCATGAGGGAGATGCCAGTTAAGACCACAATGGGATACCAGAACAGTATCAGAGGGTTGACACAAAAAAGACAGATAATAGTAACTGTTGGTGAGATGTAGAGGAACTAGACCCCTCACGCACTGCAGGTGGGAATGTAAGATAGCTGCCTAGGAAGACAGAGTGGAGACTCCTCAAGAAGCTAAACATTGAGTCACCATATGCTTAGCACTTCCACCCCTGGGTACGTACCCAAGAAATAAAGACATATGTTCACTGAAAGATCTGCATGCAAATATTCATAGCAGCCTTGTTCACAATAGCCCAAACAAGGAAACAACCCAGATGAATGGATAAGCAAAATGTGGAGTATCCATTCAATGGAATAGCATTCAGCACTAACAGTGAGTGAACTGCTGATACAGTCAACAGCATAGATGGACAGAATTTAGACATAAAAGGCTCTAAGTCGTATGATTTCATTTAATTGAACCTTGTGGAAAAAGCAAGACAAAGCTAAAGGACGATCAGTTTGCCTGGGGCTGGGGTAGGAGCTAAAATTGACTGCAGAAGGACAAGAGAGAACATTTTGGGGTAATGGAAATGTTCTAAAATGGGATTGTGGTGTTGAATGCACAAGGCATATAAAATTCTAAAAACTTGCCAAACCGTGCATTGAAAATGGGTGACTTTTATGGTTTTGATACCGTGATTTATACTAAGAAATACATATTTGGTTTTCATCCCAGTAAAGGCATCTGTTGTTATATTAATGACTTGACTTTTGGAAAGCACCTAAGGATGGGGAGGCTGGTTGCCTGGAGAACCAACCATATGATGAGAGGGTTGGAATTTTCAGGCCTACTCCTGATTCCTTGGGAGGGGAGAGGGGCTGGAGGTTGAGTGATTTACCAGTGGTCGAGGATTTAATCAATAATGCCTATGCAGTGAAGACTCCATAAAAACACAAAAGGACTGAGTTCAGAGAACTTCCAGGTTGGTGAACACATAGAGATTTAGGGAGAGTAGTGTGTTCAGAGGGTATGGAAGCTTCATGCCCCTTCCTTTTATCTTGCCCTGTGCATCTTTTCCATCTGGCTGTTCCTGAGTTATATCTTTTTATAATAAACCAGTGATCTAGTGAGTAGGATGTTTTTCTGAGTTCTGTGGGCTACTTTAGAAAATTAATGGAACCTAAGGAGGGGGTTGTGGGAACCTCTTATCCATAGCCAGTAGATCAGAAGCCCAAGTGACAACTGGTGTCTGAAGCGGGGAAGGGGCACTCTTGTAGGACTATGAGATCTAATGCAGTCTCCTGGTACATAGTGTCTGAACTGAGTTAAATTGTAGGATACCCAGCTGGTGTCACAGAGTTACTTGGTGGTGTGGGGAAAATCCCCACACACCTGGTGTCAAAAGTGTTGTGAGTATGGTTGTCCTGTGAGAGTAATGGAGAAATATAGGAGTGTAAGTTTTCCAACATAATGGTGTATAAATTAAACCTTGTATTGAGCAAGAACTTGGATCACATGACTGTCCTAGAAATTATGCATTATGTTGATAATTGTTTTAAAGAATAGCATGGTTCTCAGAACTCTTGTGTTCTAGTGACATGACTAGGAATGCCTGTGTACCTAAGTGTTTGGAGTCTGTCAGTGGATCCCATCTTTTACACTAATTTAGGACTCATATGCCCTTTGCATCGTGGTATAATGCTTGATTATTGTTAGAAGAATTTAAGGCTGAGGTAAAGAGATTTTTGCAGAGTAACCCAAAAGAAATCACACTGTCCCGGGATCCCTGGGTGGCGCAGCGGTTTGGCGCCTGCCTTTGGCCCAGGGCGCGATCCTGGAGACCCGGGATCGAGTCCCACATTGGGCTCCCGGTGCATGGAGCCTGCTTCTCCCTCTGCCTGTGTCTCTGTCTCTGTCTCTCTCTCTCTGTGACTATCATAAATAAATAAAAATTAAAAAAAAAAAAAAAGGAAATCACACTGTCCCAAAATAACACTATAAATTTAGGCTTGTATTGTTCCATTTTTCCTATAAATACATATTTGTTTTTACATTGTTAAAAGTAAATGTATGTGATGTGTTTTAAAATGACCGCATAAAATGAACATTTTTTTCATGATGTTAGACTTTTTATAAATCCAGTTTTAATCGCTGGCTGTACGAGAATCGTTCCAGTACACCCTTTCTAGCCTTGTGTATTATTTTTCACAAACTTTGTTCATCTGTTACTTTTTATTTAATTTGTAGTAGGATAATGTTCACTTTTGTTAACCAATTACATTTTCCTCATTCTAAATGTTTCTTTATGCGTACTCTCCACTTCTTTATTGGGTGATAAGTGATCTGCATTTTAAGGTAAAATTTGACAGAAATTTAGAAACAAAATGTTCCATACAGAAGTTACATAGACAAAACTTGGAAACTTGGTTGCCAAAATGAGTAATGAAAAAAACCCTCTCTAATGCCACCAAAACCATAATTTATTGTCATTACTTTGGAATATATCTTTATATATTATTTCCTTTGTACTGTCTTGTATAACAACTGTATGCTATCGCGGTTTTGCTATTTTATTGGCTTTATTTTTCTTAGCAAAATGCTGCCATACAATTGTATATTTTTCTAGAATCTAATGGAATATGCCAACTAGTAGATTTTTGGATGTATTATAATTTTGTTAATCAAATCTTAAGTTAGGTGCATTTCAAAGTTTTTTTGATATATATTGAAAATTGTCTTCCTGAGACATTATATTTTTAACACTATTATGTGATCATGTCTTTTCCCTCATGCCCTCATCAACAGTTGATACTAGTATTTTTTAAACAATTTGATAGCTAAAACCATAGAATTATACTTTACATTTATTTGATTACTCGTGAATTTTACCTTTTGAAATAGTTTTATTGACCTTTTGTGTTTCTTTGAAGAATTGTCATATCTGTTTTTTATTTTTTTCTTGTTGGGATTTTTTAATCTTTTTCATATTGGATTATATAAGCTATTTATTGCTTAAAGATATTAAATTTACTATATTTGAGTAGTTTCCTCTATTTTATGCCTTTTAATTTTGGTTATCGATTTATTTTCATTTCCTAGAGATAAGGATTTTTACCCACATGCATTAAGGACCTTGACTAAGCTCCCCTACCATTCTTCTGTTAAAAACTAAGGCAGATAAAGCTAACAGGGAAACTTTATTCAGGATAAGTTATAAGAATCCACAGATTTTTTCCTAGGGATATGTAACTGGGCCAGATTTGTGTCTTGTAGTCTACATGCCCCCAGAATCTTTAAGATGTTCATAGTGCTACATCTCTAATGGTTATTTGCTGGCAAAGAATAATGGCTGATTAGTTTCTTCTGTAAGACACTAGGGGATCTTTTATTTCTGTTGTTTAAAGAGTTTCTCAGCTTGCTTTCCTTTAATAAACGATGCTTGTGAGAAGCCTCATACTTATTTCTAAAAAAAATCAAGGTTCCTTGGAGATAGATGTTCCTGAAAAAGAGAATGTCTATATGCCCAAGGATTAAGTAATTAGCACTTAGGAAATTGATTAAAATTCCAATACAGGAATTTTTATTCCTGTTTTACTCCAGAATGTTTACTCCTATTTATTCTCTGAAATTCATAGACCTTGATATAATTACCTGCTACTCCCTCCATAAATTCTTGCTTGGTCTTCAGGAAGGACCGGCTGCACTCTGCCTCTGTCCCTGGTCCTGAGCACCAGCCCTGCCAGCATCCAGGAGGCTGCCTCTTTGTTCAGAGTCTGAGCTGAGTCTAACTGCCCACCATAATTTGGCTGGCACTGAATGCGGCCTAGATCCTAGGGCGTGTGTGTCAAGTTTAGTTTTGATGATGTGAAAGCAGCACCGCGGCGCAGCAGGGCATCTTTCCCCTTTGACAAAGAGAGTCATCAAACTGATCCTCCTACGGCCTTCCCACCATTTTGAAGCAAGTTGTGGACTTATTTGTACAGGACATACTAGTGAAATAGGTTAAAAAAAAAAAAAAAAAAAGAACCCTTGCTTTCCAGGTGTCTGTGGGATTAGTTCTGTTAGTGAAATGCTAGGTTGCCAGTTTGCTATTCATTTAAAGATCCTACTCCACCTCCCTCTGAACAGGAGGAGAAAGGGTGGAATTTTGATGAAATCCATAGTGTTTTGAATCCTTCACTCGTGTGTCCCAAAGTCATAGGCAGCTTCAGTTCTCTTAGAGCTGACTGTGTGTTATGTGGTGCAACCTTCTTTTACCTTGGATTAGGAAAAGGATGTGCCATTTATTAAACCCTGGCATGTGGGACCTCCTATATGTAGCACAGATAGATATAGAATAATTTATGTCAGTGTGAGGATTACTGTTGGGGATTAGCAAGGATTTGTTCTTTGGGCTTATTTAGATCCTGGCTAAATATGGATGACTATATTTAGGAGAGCTCAGCCAAATTTGTAGATATCCTAGTCCTTGAATAATAGATCAGTGGGATTTTTCCCTGACTACAGACGTCTTACAAACCTTTTCCGTCTAAATCTTAGATTACCCTCGAATGAATTGCTCTTTACAGTAGGTGTTTTCTGCATATTCTGCTTTGTAATAACAATCCTGCATATTCTGCTTTGTTAATAATTTATAAACTTCATGTTGCTGTTCTTTATGATCTCCTTGAGAAATAGATGGTCATGCTTATTATTATTACTTTCATTATACACATAGAAGGAGTATTACCTTATAAGTGGCTTGAGGACCTCCTGTTTGCCCAGAACCATAAAGCACCCTGGCTGTAGAGGGTGCCCCATCAGGAACAGAGAGCAGTGGACCTGATTTTTCCTAAAAAATATATTTTGTTTCAGTAGATGGTCAGTGCTTGAGAAAACTATGGTAGTGTCATGGTAGTAACAGTGGTAGAGTGGGTTGGCCTACTTTTAGGGTGGACATAACCCTGAAGGTGTTTTTTTTCCCTTAGTTTATATTGTTAGATTTTTTTTTAATTTTTATTTTTTAGAGAGGGGGCTTATTTGTTTTAGGGAGGTTTTGGAAAACTAAATACTTAGAATCTTTGTCCTCAAGAGGTTTGGAACTAGTGCTTCTTTGTAGATGATAGGTAATCACAGTAAAATGGGTCTTAGAAGTCATTTGTTGCAGAGAATTAAGAAAGCTTGACTCAGGGCACACACTTAGAGATAGAATTGCTGGCTGGGTGTGAGATTCAGTGAACTGTACCCTGATCTGGCCAGACATTTGCTGCTTTCAATCTCAGTTACTTTGTAAAGCCATCTTATACATTCAGCAGGGAAGGGAATCTGTCCTGTTTTACAAATGAGAAGGCTGAGGTCCAGACTGCTAGCACCATGGCCGATAAGTTCTCAGAATGAGAACCCAGCATTCTAGGTTTTGATCAATTTTTCTTCTGTGGGATGGATCCGTCCATTCCCCTTGCTTTGGGTGCTCTTTCCAGTGGACCCTAGCATAGTGCTGTCCTCATACCACCCCTCTGCTTGCTCATGAGGTCACTTCTGAGAGCCCACCATTGTCTGGGAATGCTCTGGAAGCCCCCTCCCCTTACTCATCCCTCACAAACTCCAATTTGGACCGCATGTCCAAAGCCCCAGCTCTCTGGCTCTGCCCTGATTCCTTATGCTTATGCTAAATTTGGGGATTGGAATTGCTAGGGTTTGTTGGTAGGCTTCCACTTGGCAGAACCTGGCTCTCGCCCATGGGTGGTTTGTAGCAAGGATCTTCCTTTCCATCTCCTGCCCTGTGGAACCTAATCTTCAGTCCTCCTGTCAGGCTCTTGGATTGATGTGGAAGCTGACTTTGACACCTAGGGCTCAGTGAACAAGCATTTAGTGAAGGAAAGGCTCAACAGTGAAAATTACCAGGACTTCTTAGTCCTCATTCAGTGTTTCAGTTGATACTGAAATATGTGACACTGTATTCTTCCTACTACCCGGCTGTAAAATGGAATAATACCCCATCTAACTTGTACGTGAAGTATAGTATGTGTTATTCAGTGTTAACATTCCTTACAAGAAAGCTGTTGTAAACGTCCAGCTACCAAAAATAATGAAGAAGTTACTTGGATATTTGCGAATTTCAAAAGCATAAACTAATTTCAAGTAATGATAAAATGAAACTGTGTTTTAGTGGTAGGTAGCTCAGTTCTAAAGGTGTTTTCTGTTTCAGGAAATGTGACCATAAAATTTTCTTAAGAGAATCCTTTGTGAAGGAACAGAGGTTGATGTTTTTCAAAATAAGGTCTTACCCGAGTAGCTTAGTGGAAAATGGTAAAAGGTGATTGTTAACTATCTGTGAACAAAAGTAACGGACAAGGAGGTGTCAGTGCTTTCCGTGAATATCCTGGCAACAGTTCCAGAAATAGAGCTGTGAGGTCAGAGGGAGAATAGGATGGAGGTGGTGTCCGTGACATCTGAGGGCGCTGGGAGGGGTGTGAAGAGAGAGTGTTCTCCCCACATTTCTTGTGAGACTCTTCGAATTTCCCAGCTACCTGCTCTGTTTGCTTGCTTCTGGCAAAGCCAGTGGCATGTGCATGTATAGTCTTTAGTAAGTCTTTTTTGGTCTGAGAAGAGGAAATTAAAAAGAAAATCCTTTTTAACTTAATATTTTCAACATGAAAAGCCTGATCCAAAAATCACACTATATGAAAAAGTACACACAGAGAAATCTCTGCTCTCTCCCAGAGGGTAAACATTTTCACTAGTTTTTACTGTACCTTTCCTATGATTCTGTTTGTAAGAAATTAAACAAATGTGCAATTTTCCTTTTCCATAAAAAGTAGCATACAGACACACACTTTTGCATATTATTCTTTTGGTTAACACTGCATCTTAGAAATTATGTCATGCTGTTTTTAAAGGACGTCATTCTTGTTGGCCACGTCATGTGGATTTCCCATGGCTTATATAATCAGCCTGCTGTGAGTGGGTATTTGTGTCATTTCCAGGATTTTGCTGTTAGAAATAATGCCATGATAGATAGCCTTGTGCATATGATGTTTCATGTTTGTGGAAAGATAATCAGTGTTTTTAATTAATTTTTTAAAGATTTTATTTATTTATTCATGAGAGACAGAGAGAGAGAGAGGGAGGCAGAGATAGGCAGAGGGAGAAGCAGGCTCCTTGGAGGGAGCCTGATGCGGGACTTGATCCCAGGACCCTGGGAACATGACCTGAGTCGAAGGCAGATGCTCAACCACTGAGCCACCCAGGTGTTCTGATAATCAGTGGTTAAAGCGAAATAACATTGATGGTTTTCCAGATACTGCCAAATTTCCTCCCCAAGAGCCATGTATGAGAGTGTCTGGGAGTTGTGCTGTCTGTAGCAATTCAGGGCTTTTATATACCCTGTTGTAGTTCTGAAGCTCATACACACTCCCATAGATCCCATGCACACATCCGTGTACGTCACGTACCCCCACAACACGGGCAGCTGGGTGTCAAGGAGGTCACGGAAGCCTACCTTTCCCAGGGTCTGTCTCCCTGTTGGTGGCAAATCTGGAAGCAGGATCCTGTGCCTTGGTCTCGTTCCCTTTCTGCCATCCTGTAGTCGTAGGACAGTTTGGGGAGAGTCGAGCGTCAAGTTCTAAGAAAGTGTGCCCGTCTCCAGTAGAAACATATCTAACATGCTACCTGGAAGAACGACCTGGTTTCTCAGCTTATAATAGGGGACTCTAGCGAACTGAATTGTAATTTAGGGCAGAGACCTGAAATTGCTCTTCCTTGCCAAAATAAATTGATTTCTTCAGCTGTCTGAACTTCATTTCTTGAACTGGGCAGGAACTAACGTAGTCTAAATTAAACTCATTTTCCATTAATAAAACTGTGTCAATTCAGGCCACCTGAGTGTGCTTCTGAGTGTCTAACGCACATTAAAAACAAACAAACAGTGTTTCACACTCTTTTCATAACCCATCTGATTTAGCTAGCGTAACACATAATATCTGCATTCACCTTTCCCTTGGCACTCTGCTCTAGAGTTGGCGTCTGCTTCTGAAACTTCCTTATAGCCGTTGGGAAGACTGTTGCAGGAGGGTATTGCCATACACCTGCTAGGGCTGGGAAAGGCAGAGGAAGGATGCCCGGGTATGGGGGTTGGGGTGGCGGTGGGAGATTGGTGAGACACTTAGCCCCTGCCTTGCCCAAAGAAAGCTTTGTTTTCTTTTCTTTTCTTTCTTTCTTTTTTTTTTTTTGAAAGCTTTGTTTTCACTATGCCTTTCCCTGTTTTCCTGCTGGTTGCTTTGCAAAGCACTATAATACTTCGAAAGTATTGTTTGTACATAGGGTCCAGTGAACTGGATCACAAATGTAGGAAATTGTGAATTTAAAAAAATGATAGCACAAGCTAAAGAATTTTAGAAAAATCTTGTTCAGGTGCATAGAGTGTTTCTGCTTGGAGCAGAAACCCAGAGACCAGGGCACTTAGTCTCAGCTGTTGATGTGGGAGGTAGTTAGTGCCCCAGGGTCTCATTACACCTGTTCTGCTTTCCAGGATGTCAAGTGTCAGACTTCCTAGGGAAGCTCTGGGGAGGCTTCTGTTGTCTTTCCTTGCCCGCTTCCTCCCTGTTTCTCCTCCCCCGGAATGAGGGCATTGATGCTGGCCAGTGAAACCTGATTTACAAAGGCGGGCAGATGCAGATCCCCAGTGGGTGACTGGATTTGAATATGGACTTTGGAATATACTGAAATATAAAGATCTGGAAATACTAAAACTGGGAGAGGGGAATAGCTTTCAAAAATGAAAGGTGGAAAATGGAAATATTTGTAGTATTTTATTTTTAGTGTATTTTAGATATTTGAAGTATGGTACCATATGAGTTTTTAAAAATGGATTGTCTTTGGTTTACCTTTTTAATGAATTGGTCATGCCCTTGTATTTAGGGATATAAAAGGTTAGAAAAATGATCAGGAAGTAGATGTTTTCCTCCCTTTTAAAAAATTAAAGAAATTAACATTTCTTTAACAATCAATTAATTAATTAATTAATCAACAATTAATTATTTAATTAATTAATCCTGTTTTTAAAGAAATTAACAATCGTGGGGGTGGATCTCCCACTGATTCTTTGTCTCTCCTAACCCTCTGCGTTTCACACTTCAAGGTCTATCAACTCACCCATATTTGTGCCTTTTTGTCAGATGTTCTTAACAATACACAGATGACTTTCCATTGACAAAGTTTTTATTCCTTCTGTTTTCAGTGCACAGAGGCCAAAAAACATTGCTGGTATTTTGAAGGACTCTATCCAACATATTATATGTAAGTATTTGCATTTTTCTATTGGTTTGATTTGTGGTCACATCTTTCTCTGGGAATTATTTCTTTCAGAGGCAATAGGACTTTTTTAGGATGGGTGAAACTCAGTCCAGGGAGGCCTTCACCCTTGGTTTCACCAGCCTCTGCTCATGAATGTGCAGGTGACCTCTCTAAGGACACAGCTTGTGCGGACCACCTCCTTTGAGGACAGCGTGAAATACCAGGTGCTTTGTTCTGGGATACATATCCACTCATCCATAATTGGACAAAAGGAGCAAGATGTCTTAGGAGGGCCAGGGTGATGTTGGTTTATACACATTTTCCTAGGGAAAGGGAGAAAATGTAGTAAGAGTAGAATTTTGAACTTGAGCAGGATAGGAAAAAACCCTTACATCAATTGCTGTGTGTGTGTGTGTGTGTGTGTGTGTTTTGACAGTGGTCAAAAAGATCACCCGGGCCTGGGACCCTCCCTAGACAGGGGACAGTCAGCCTTTCATGGCCCTTGGCTTAGAGCAGGTTATGCTTCTTCCAGTGCCCTGGGTGCCTGCTGGTGTTACTCTGATTAAAGCATTATTGTATTTAACTCCTGTCGTTTTCTGTATTTTTTTTTTTTTTTTTTTAATGTCTGCTGAGTTAGCCCCTGGCTATGCTGAACACCTGCCTAAGTAGTCAGATTAACTCTCCGGGTTATCAGTTATTCTTTTTATTGTGTTTTGAAGTTCTGTAGGCTTTGAGAGGAATGCTCCACTCCACACCAATTTTTTCTAGAAAGTATTATTTTTGACAGTACATTTTGTAAAACATGAGATCATTCAGTAATGTATATAATTGCATTATGGCAGAAACACTGTATATTTTATCTATAGGGAGATTGGACAGGAGATACATACTAGTAACAACGAATGTTACTTCTTAATTGGCCAACATGTACATTTTTATTTCCTGCCATTCGTCGAGAATTTCTTTTTCTTTTTTTTCTAGATTTTATTTATTTACTCATGAGAGACACAGAGAGAGAGGCAGAGACATAGGCAGACAGAGAAGCAGGCTCCTCATAGGGAGCCCAATGTGGGACTTGACCCCCTGACCGGTTTCGCGTCCTGAGCCAAAAGCAGACGCTCAACTGCTGAGCCATCCAGGCATTCCTTTTTCTTTATTTTTTTTAAAGATTTTTATTTATTTATTTATGAGAGACACACAGAGAGAGGCAGAGACACAGGCAGAGGGAGAAGCAGGCTCCATGTGGGGAGCCTGATGTGAGACTCAATTCCGGGACTCTGGGATCACACCCTGAGCTAAAGGCAGACACGCCATCGCTGAGCCACCGAGATGTCCCTCTTGAGGAATTTCTGATCTGAAAGAGACCAGAATAGGAGGAGGATGGTCACCTGCCTGTGAATGGGGACACACTGACAAGCAGGGGTTCCCAGTGCCCCACAGTGCAGAGTTCTGGCTGAAGGCCTCTGCAGCTGCAAAAAGACAAAACCCACTTGGAAAAATTGGTTAAGCAGTTAACCAACTGAGCCACCCAGGCGCCCCTGAAAACAGATCTTTCTCAAATTGTTTTGTAGATCCGCTAATGAACCATTTCCTGTTTTTAAAATATATTTATTTATTTTAGAGAGAGAGCAGGTACATGCACACATGCAGGTGAGTGTGTGAGCGGGAGGTGGGGCAGGGGGAGAGGGAGACAGAATCCCAAGAAGATTCCCTGCTGAGTATGAAGCCCAAGTTGGGTTCAATCTCACAACCCTAAGATCGTGACCTGAGCCAAAGTCAAGAGTTGGTCTCCTAACCCACTGAGCCACCACCCAGGTGCTCCTATTTTCTGTTTTTTTTAAGGTTGGGAGTTGGAAGTCATTGCCATTCTTGTGTTTACTTGTTTGTTTAATCCTTTATTCACTTACTTATTCCCTGTATTTGGAAAGGGGTTTTTGTATGACAGAGAGCAGAGACAAGCCCTGTTCTTGTCTTTAGTGTGGTTGGTCTGCTGGTTTGGATTCCTCTCAGCTCTCTTTACCAGTGGTGAGGAGGGTTCTAAAAATTAGAAAGTATGTACGTATGTATTTTTAATTTTACTTGTTTATTCATGAGAGGCAGAGAGAAAGAGAGAGAGAGAGAGGCAGAGACACAGGCAGAGAGAGAGAAGCAGGCTCCATGCAGGGAGCCCGATGTGGGACTCGATCCCGGGTCTCCAGGATCATGCCCTGGGCCGAAGGCAGGGGCTAAACCACTGAGCCACCCAGGGATCCCCAAAAAATTAGAAAGTAAAATCACTCTATTATTAGGGTGCTGAAGCTAATATAAAAAGTGATAATAGTAATATTGAGAATTTTACTACAGCCTAGGCATTGTCCTATACCCCTTACATGAATTAATGCCATTTAACTCCACAGCCACTTGAAAACCCGAGCCATACACACTAGTCTTCGTGATCTGACCTCTGGTCTCTCTGTCCCCTTCACCTGAATCCACACCTGTGTTAATGCTCTTCTGAACCATTGCACATTCTTTCTGTTTTACCCAGCTTTCTTGAGATATAATTGATGTATAACATTGTATAAATTTAAAGTGTTGATCTGAGATATATTATAAACTACCACCATAAGCTTTAGCTGACATCTCCATTGGATCCCATAATTGCTTCTTCTTCTTTTGTGGTGAGAACACTTAGATTTACCGTCTTAGCAACTTGAAAGTCTATAATGCAGTACTGTTAGCTATAAAAACCAGGCTATACTTCACATCTCCAGAACTTACTCATCTTACTACTGGGAATTTTTGCTCTTTGACCCATGTCTCCTCAGGCTCTGGCAGCCACTATTTTACTGTCTCTGACTTTGGCTTTCTTGGATTCCACACGTAAGAGAGAGCGGACAGTGTTGTCTTCCTCCGACTTATTTCACTTACCATAATGCCCTCAAGGTACATCTGTGTTGTTGCAAATGCAAGAACTTCCCTCTTTCTTGTGGGTAAATAATATTTCATTTTGTGTGTACATCTTATTTAGGTTGCTTCCGTATCATAGCTATTGTGGATGATGCTGCAGTGAACACAGGACTGCAGGTATCTCTTCAAGATCCTATTTTCCTTTCCTTTCCATGTTTACCTAAAGGTGGGGATTGCTGGATCATATATTCTGATTTTATTTTTAACTTTTTGAGGACTCTCCTTTTTTTTTTAAAGATTTTATTTATTAATGAAAGACACAGAGAGAGAGAGGCAGAGACACAGGCAGAGGGAGAAGCAGGATCCATGCAGGGAGCCTAATGCGGGACTCGATCCTAGACCCTGGGATCACGCCCTGAGCCAAAGGCAGCCACTCAACCGCTGAGCCCCCCAGGCGTCCCTTGAGGACTCTGCTTACTGCTTTCCAGAGTGGCTGACCCAGTTTACAATTCCAGCAGTGCACGGGGTTCCCCTGTCTCTATATCTGGACACTTGTTATCTCTTATCTTTTTGATGATCGCCACTTTA
This sequence comes from Canis lupus baileyi, assembly GCF_048164855.1. NCBI lineage: Eukaryota > Metazoa > Chordata > Mammalia > Carnivora > Canidae > Canis > Canis lupus. The sequence goes on from NC_132858.1 coordinate 50,122,176, forward strand.
AGAGGTGTGAAGTGATACCCCTGTTTGGTCTTGATTTGCATTTCCTCATAATGAGGAAACCTTGAGCACCTCGTCATGTCCTTGTTGGCCATTTATTTGTCTTCTTTGGATAACAGTCTATTTAGTTCTTCTGCCCTTTTTAATCAGATTATCATTATTGTTATTTTCCCTTATTGAGTCGTAGGAGTTCCTTGTATATTTGGGATCTTATCCCCTTACCTGTTAAATTGTTTACACATGTTTTCTCCCTTTCCTTGGGTTGCCTTTTCATTTTGTTGATTGTTCCTTTCGCTATGTAGTAGCTTTTTAATTTTTTTAAAAATTATTTATTTATTTATGAGAGACACAGAGAGGGGCCAGAGACACAGTCAGAGGGAGAAGCAGGCTCCCTGCAGGGAGCCCGATGAGGGACTCGATCCCGGGACCCCAGGATCACAACTTGAGTCGAAGGCAGACGCTCAACCACAGAGCCCCCCAGGCATCCCTAGTAGCTTTTTAGTTTAATGTAGTGTAGCCCTTTCTATTGATGTTTGTGCTTTTGCTATCAGATCCAAAAACTTGTTGCCAGGACAGATAGTGAGGAGCTTCTTCCCTATATTTTCTTCTATGATTTTTAGTTTATGAGGTGTTACAAGTCCTTGATCCATTCCAAGTTAATTTTTGTGAGTGATGTGTGATAGAGGTCCCATTTTATTATCCTGCATGCATTTCTTCAGCTTTCCCAGCACCATTTGTTGAAGCGACCATTCTTTCCTCACAGAGTCTTGGCTCCCTTGTCAAGTATTAATTGACTGTATATGGGAGGGGTTATGTCTGGGCTCTCTGTTCTGTTCTTTTGGTCAATGTATCTTTTTATGCTAGTACCAACTGTTTTCATTACTGTAGCTTTATGGTACACTTGAAATCAGGAAGTGTGGTACATCCAGCTTTGTTCTTTCTCAGGATTGCTTTGGCTATTCCTGGTCTCTTGTTTCATGCAAATTTTAGGACTTTTTTTTCTATTTCTGTGAAAGATGCCATTGGAATTTTGAAGAGATTGCATTGAATATATAGATGGCTTTTTAAAAGATTTTATTTATTTATTAGAGAGAGAGGGGGAAGAGCAGAGTGAGAGAGATGACGTGGGGCTCGATCCCAGGACCATAGGATCATGACCTGAGCTGAAGGCAGATGCTTAACTGACTGAGCCACCCAGGGGCCCCTCTGGCTCCCTTTCCTTAATCACAGACTTTAAGTGCTCTAGGATCCAGAAGATCAGGGTTCAAATATTTGCTCTGTGACCTTCTTTTTAATTGAGGTGAAAGTCACATAACAAAATTCACCATTTTGCAGTGAATATTTCAGCGTCATATAGTATATTCACAGCATCATGAAGTCACTATCTAGTTCCACATGTCTGTTCCACCCATCCTTTCTTTACTAGCCTTTGACCTTCTTACTTAGCTTCTTACTTAGCTTACTTAGCTTCTTCATGAAATGTGAACGTGAATGTTGACCTGGTTGGTAATATGGGGCCTGTGTGTGGTCAGCACTGAAATCAGACATAAATACATACACGTACCCAAGGCCAGCTTGCATCTCCTCTGTGTGTACACAGGGTTGCTCCTTCTACAAACTGAGCTTGCCCTTTGACTGTACCTGCAAGGTGTTTCGTATGTGAAGGCTCTCCTCCCTGCTTTCCAGCACATTGGGAAAATGAAGAGGAGTGAGGAGAAGTGGCTTTGATAGAGTCTCCTTCACCCAAGCTCATGCTGCTCAAGGACAGATATGCTGCAGGCCAGATGGTAGCACAGAAAGATCACAAACCCAACCAGAAGCACTTGGGTCTGCGGAAGACGTGAGGAGCAGCTCCGTTGTTCCCTATTCACCTCTTTGAAACCCTATCATGGTTTCTGTCAAGGTGGCACAGATGGTGGTGCGGGTACAGGTGACTTGTATCCAGCTTGAGTCACCCTCACTGGGAGCCTGGAGGTCGAGATCTAGCTTCCAGACTAGAACCGTATGATCTCTACACTGGAGGACCAGACTGGCCTCACCACTCATGTTCACTGCACAGGGTACCGCTCGGGGGAGGGGGTGCTGTGCTTCACTCATTCAGTCCACAGACACTTGTAGAGCGTCTGCCGACGTGTCTGTTGCTGGGAGACGGTGGCACAAGACATGGAAGGTGCTTATGCTCCGGGGAGCTGCAGTATAATAATGTGTGACTGAGCAGTTATTTTTGAAGCACCTTTGACATGAAATGTAAAACCCATGAGTTATAACAGATCTCACTTCAAAAATACATTTCTGGTTCATTCTGCCTTTCATTTCTTCTGGGTAAAGTGCTTTATATGAAATTCTCCAAAAAGGTAATTCCTTAAAGATATGTTTACCTGAGATGGTGTCCTCTTAATTCTGTGACAGGATTTTTTCCCCTGCAGGAAACATATTCCAAATGATACCTCTGTTCTGTGCCTATAACTTACCATGGAAAGAATGCATTAGGGAGAGAACATCTAGTTTGCAAACTTGTTTTAGAGACTTAACTCTTCTATTTGAAATCTAATTTCGTTTGTCTCAGCCGAAGTCCCATATGGTATTCCTACTTCTCCTGCTTCCCTTCATGTTCCTGGATTTTATTCCAGCATTAAAGTTACCAAGCTATAAGAGGCTAATTTTTAAAGATAATTAGGTTTCCATTGTAGCTACCTAGATATACAAGATTACCATCATCTGTTTGGATTTCTTCACGCTAAATTATCTTTCTCCCTTCAATTTTTAAAAAATTTCTTTTCATTTTTTTTAACCTCTGTTGAGCTGGAAGCCTGCATACAATGTATGTACAAACAAAATATTCTCCTTATTTTTGAAGAAAAAAAATCCCTTTGAAATCCAAACAGAAGAACAACACGTTTCAAATGTTTTTTTTTTTTTTTTCCTTTTCCCCTCCCCTTCACTCTACTACCTTTCTTTCTTATCTACAGGCTGCCCTTTCAAAAGCCTTTAATTAAAACGTGCCTTTTTTGTACTTTGGTTCAGAGCTTCCTAGTATCTCCTCCTAGCAACAGTATGATTTAAAAATAGCTGGATGGTCATGTGGCCTCACCAAATGTAGTTCCTTCACTTTCATTCTCTGCTTGAATTGTTCTTCTATCAAGGACTTGCTCACTCAGCCCCCTCTGTCTACACAGCTTAGAACACCATGTGAGCAGGAGGCACTAGATAAGAAGATAAGAGAAAGACCTTGCCAAGGAGCACGTCCTGGGACACTGGCAGGCACAGGGCCACACGGATCTGAAGGAGTGCTCTTTCCTCCTTCTTTGTTTAGAGTCCAGAAAGTACTGCAATCAAAGGTGGCATTTGTCTAAATGCAGCCTCACATCCTGGAGCTCACTTTGATGTTAAGGTAGCTGCAGGAAGCACTGAGTCCCTTGTGCCTTGTCAGGTGACTGGGAGCTACTGTCCTGTCTCAGTGTACCCATTACTCCTGTGTGTGCAGAGGGCAGCCATGCAGCACAGGAGAGGTAGTTTTGGGCTCTCCTGCTCTCACCTGCTGAGCAACTCGGCAAATCACTTGGCTTGCAGGCCTTCGTTCTCCTGTTAGGAAGTAGGTATGGTAATGTGTTAACTACTATATTCGGTTGCGGTGAGGGTGGATACTCCTGTGCATGGTCACAATGAGCGTATCATCACTAATACGTAGTTGCATTATGGAAGGACACAGGTCAGGGTCCTGTGTCCATAGATGACCAGTTGGCATCCCTGACTTCACATACAGGGATTGCCACCTGCCCCCCCCCCCCCCCCCCCCCCACACACACACAGAGGGACAGGAGGACTGGATGAGTTTGGCTCACTGCGGGGCATGCCCTTGGTGATTCTCAGAAGGGCCCTTCCCAGCCTGGCTCCGGTATCCAGAGGTTGGCATGGGGTGCCCTTGGTGCCTGAGTGGATGGTGCCATGGCCACAACTGACCCCTTTGTGGGTGAGGGGGGATGGGGGCCCGCAAATCAGGAGCAGTGTCTCTCCTCTCTAGAAGAAATGTCACCCTTTCTGCTGAGATTTGCAGCCTGAGGCTTGTCCCAGAGCCTCTCTTGCCCACAGCCACCATCTATGGATGAACCTATGTCTTCAAGAGCAGAGGTGGGAGATGGCTTGGGAGGCAGAAGCAAATGGAACATCTTCCAGGGCCGAGTCTGTGATGGGCACATGGATGGGGGAGTTTCCAAGTGTGAGGCCAGAGACCTCAGGGCCTTCTCCAAAGTTGACAGTGGTAAAAGAACCTCACATGGAGGGCTGGCAGGACCTCAGAGCATTGGCTCACTCTGCAGTGGCCCCCAAGATCCACCCATGCTTCCACGTCTCCCTCAGACCAAGGCAGAGCAGAGGGTTCCTTCAGTTTTCCAGACTGCAGCTGAGATAGGGCCCTCCACAATTCAGGGGAATTATGAGGGAATTGCTTATAATGCAAGACCTAAAATGACAACAGCTGACGCACATTCTGTGCAGCGCCCTTTCTAAGCTTGTTATATGGTCTCCTCCAGAAAGCTCTTAATAGTGACCTCTCTTCCTTTATCTGTTTCAGCTGAGGTGCATGTATCCTGCTTCCCTTCATGTTCCTGAATTTTATTTCAGCATTAAAGTTACCAAGCTAGGGATCTCTGCATGGCTCAGTGGTTTAGTACCTGCCTTCCACCCGGGGTGTGATCCTAGGGTCCCAGGATCGAGTCCTGCATCAGGCTCCCTGCATGGAGCCTGCTTCTGCCTGTGTCTCTGCCTCTCTCTCTCTCTGTGTCTCTCATGAATAAATAATTTAAAATCTTAAAAAAAAAAGTTACCAAGCTAATAGAGGCTAATTTTTAAAGATAATTAGGTTTCCATTGTAGCTACCTAGATGTACAAAATTACCATCACCTGTTTGGATTTCTTCACGCTAAATTATCTTCGGTACCATGTTCCACCAACAGACTTATTTCCTGTTGCCAAAGTAAAACATCCATCGTCTCCTTCCTAGACTAGGAGTCCATTGAGGACTCGAGTTCTGTCTTGCTTTCTTCTCTCTTTGCTAACACAGGGCCTGAGAGAAAGCATTTGGTGCACATTTAGTAACTGAAACAAATGGTGGCCTCACCCCTGGGGAAGGCAAGAGTGAGTCACCGTTGATCTTTAGTGATGGAAGATGTTTTAGGGACTGGAAGTCAAGACCTTCTCTATTCCTACTCTGCCATTAGGTTGACGTGTGATCATGGGCAAATCTCCTGACATTTCTGGGCCTCAGTTTCCTATGCTGAGTACTCCAAGGTCTCGTCATGCTTATTCTGTGACATCCTCCAGCTGTCTGCAAAATACTATCGAGCATAGGGAATAAAAGATGAATGACCAAGTAGGCCGATGAATTGTAGAAGAAACAAGCATGCAGATGTGGGGTGGATTTTAGCTCATTAAGGGTCCACCCATCTTGCCAAATACAAAGCAACCACCTAATATTTTCTTTTAAAGGAATGAGTCATCTCTCTTCTGTAGGTCTTAGCATTGACACAACAGTAGGAGAAAGATGTTAATCGCACAGTCAGCCAGTGGGATGGATCTAGGAGCCTGTGACCATTCAGTGTTTCAGATTTTGAGGTTCCTAAGACATCTGGCTAGGTGCTGAGCTGAAGCTTTGTGAAAGTCAGGTACCTGGATGTTAATTCAGACAGTGTCTTTTTTCATGTGATTTTAAACAAGCCAGAGAAAGCTTGTGATGTAGATGTGCATATTTCCTGTTCTTTATGAGAAGAAATGAATCTAGTCATTTTGTTCCAGGAAGTTGAGGGTAGGTTAGTAGTGAGTCGGGTCTTCTTAACTAGACACCAATGATTTTGAAGTGAGATAAACTACTGGCTCTCTGGAGAGTTGGCCAGTGGGAAAGGTTTGACCCCAAAGGTCATCCTTGATTTATCTATATTTTCTTAGAATACTCAGAAAACCTTAAAACCATTCTTACATAGTTTTACAAATGAAATAACTGGCAACAGGTGAGGTTAAGCCATTTACCTGGGCCTGTAGCTTCTTTGATGGTCTTTTGCATAACTGGTCATATCTGTGTCTGCCACATGACTAGAACAGAGGTGCAGAGGATTTGAATTCTAGATGTTCCATCTACTCACTTATTTTAGCTTTGGCTTTAGATCTAAGTACCATTGAAGGAGAGAATGTGGGGAAATCTCTTGGAAGTCAACCCCCGTGAGACTCAAGGGAATCCACACCATGCCCGGCTCAAAGGGAATGGAAGGGAACACATGGATGGAAAGTGTTTTGGTCAAATACAAAAGGAAGATGGGATACGTGAAATATAATGAATGATTACATCACCAGGGCCATATGTTAATCTCTCTAACATTTATTGAGTACCTGGGGAGGGACCATGGGAAGCAAAGATGAGGGAGCCAGGACCTGCCATCCAGGAAGGAGTTCATGGTCCATGGCTTATCTGGCAGCAACATGTGCCAAGCTCTGGGACAGAGGCCATTCTTTCCAGTACTGCCCTTTCCTTGCTATTGGTTTTGACCAGGCCGTCTTCAGGCCCTACTCCCATTGGAGTGTTGAAGCTTCTTTTAAAGCATTCACATTAACCTGGTTTATTGCATCTCTCTAGGTTCATTTTTCTGTTGTGAATAATTGTGCAAGTGGATGAAATATTACTTGCAGATGTCAGATCAGCATCCCAGAAAGAGGCCTTGCAGAGCCACAGCCAGGCCAGCCTGGGCCATCTTACCTGCCTGCCAGAGTTGGAGGTGCCAAGATTAGTTCCGGGGGGCACTGAGACACAAGGCCACCTCTGATGATTAGGAGGTGCTGGTGTGCACTGTCCCTCCCTTTTCTGTTGTCAGACCCTAAGCCTATTGGAGAGTTTCCATCTCTGCCAGGTCAGCTGGACTCCATGTGCCCCGCTGTCCTCCCAGAAGCACTGGGAGTTTCAGGGATGTGCAGAGTGGAAAGGAGTGGTGGGGATAGGGAGCAGGTGTGCTTCCCTCACTGTGCTTCATCTGCATGCCCCTTTACCTAACCCTTTAGTTGTGCCATGATGAGGCAGCTGAGCATAGCCTTTGCATAGCAGCCTTGGGAGGGGTGTGTCCGGTCTAGTCTGGGGACAGACATTCTAAGGAACAATTTTTCTTCTTTCTCTGTTCTTATTGTTGGGCTTATCATGGAAGATTCTTGGTATAAGATAGAGGTATTTTCTTGCCCTCAGAGCAGGGAGAAATACTTCCCTGGTTACCCAGCCTTAAGATCGCTAGACTCCTGCTGTGGTCTGAATGTTTCTGTCCCTCCCCGCAAATTCCTATGTTGAATCCTAACTCCCAGAGGTGTTGGTATTAGGAAGTGAGGACTTTGGGAAATGGTTAGGTCATGAGAGCTGAGCCTTTGTGAATGCTTTTATAAAAGAGGCTCTAAAGAGGTCCCTTGCTCCTTCCACCATGTGACGGAGGACACAGGAAGAAGGTACCAGTTATGAATCAGAAAGAGGGCCCTCATGAGAACATGATCATTATCATTGATCTTGGACTTCCCAGTCTCCAAAGCTGTGAGAAATAAATTTATGTTGTTTATTACCCACCCAGTCCGTGGTATTTAGTTATAGCAACCCAAATGACCTAGGACAACCCTCTGTGAAACATATTGGTATTTTGATAGGAATTACATTGAATTTGTAGTTTGCTTTGTGTAGTATGGACATTCTTACACTATTAATTCTTCCAATTCATGAGTATTATATGTACTTTTAATTTTTTTTGTGTGTTGTCTTTATTTCATCAGTGTTTTATAGTTTTCAGAGTAGAGGTCTTTCACTTTCTTGGTTAATTTATTCCTAAATATTTTATTCTTTTTGGTGCAATTGTAAATGGAATTTTTCTTCATTTCTCTTTCTGCTACTTCATTATTAGCATACAGAAATGCAACATATCTGTGTATTTTGTATCCTTCAACTTTAATGAATTTATTACTTCTAATAGTTTTTTTTCTTTGTAGAGTCATTAAGGTTTTCTATATATAACTTCTTTACTTATTCCTTACCAATTTGGATATCTTTTTTTTTTTTTTCCTGTCTGATTGCTGTGGCTAGGACTTTCAGTACTATGTTGAATAAAAGAGGTAAGAGTGGACATCTTCTTGCTCATCTTAGAGGAAAAGCTCTCAGTTTTTCACCATGGAGTATGATGTTAGCTGCGGAATTTTTATATATGGGCTTTATTGTGTTGAGATAGGTTTCCTCTAAATCCACTTTGTTGAGAGTTTTTATCATGAACAGATCTTGAATTTTGTCAAATGCTTTTTTCTACATGTATTGAGATGATTGTGTGGTTTTTATCCTTCATTTTGTTAATGTGGTACATCACATAGGTTCATGTGTGAATGTTGAGTCATCCTAGCATCCCTGGAATAAATCCCACTTGATCATGGTCAATGAGCCTTTTAATGTATTCTTGAGTGTGGTTTGCTAATATTTTGTTGAGAGTTTTTATATCTATGTTCATCAGAAATATTGGCCTGTAGTTTTCTTATTTTGCGGTGCCCTTGTCTGATTTTGGCTGACCTCGTAGAATATATTTGGAAGTTTTCCTTCCTCCTATTTTTTTGGATTAGTTTGAGGAGAATAAAATGTTTCATGGACTTTACCTGTGAATCCATCTAGCACTGAATTTTTGTTTGTTGGAAGTTTTTGATTATTGATTCAATTTCATTACCAGAATTGGTCTGTTCAGATTTTCTATTTCTTTGTAATTTCAGTTATGGAAGATTGTATGTTTCTAGGAATTTATCCATATCTTCTAGGTTGTCCAGTTTCTTAGCATATAATTTTTCATAGCAGTCTTTAATAAACCTTTGCATTTCTGTGATGTCAGTTGTTACTTCTCTTTTCTTTCTGATTTTATTACTTTTTTTTCTCGATGGGTCTTGCTAAAGGTTTGTTGATTTTATCTTTTCTAAGAAGCAGTTTTTTGTTTTATTGATCTTTTCCTTTTTAATTTCTAGCTTATTTATTTATACTCTGATCTTTATTATTTCCCCCTCTTATTGATTTGGGGCTTTATTCATTTTTTTGCCTACTGTCTTTAGATGTAAAGTTCGATTGTTTGAGATTTTCCTTATGTCTTGAAGGAGACCTATATCACTATAAATTCCTCTTCTAGAACTGCCTTCACTGCATCCCAAAGACTGTGGACCATTGTATTTTCTTTTTTATTTGTCTCCGTGTATTTTTTTCTTTCCTCTTTGATTTCTTCATTGACCCCTTGGCTTTTTATTCTCTACATATTTATGTTTTTTCCATTATTTTTTCTTGTAATTGATTTCTATTTCATACTGCTGTGGTCAAAAGAAATGCACCATATGATTTCAGTATTCTTCAATTTATGGAGATTTGTGGCCTAACATGTGAGCTATCCTAGAGAATGTTCCATGTAAATAAACTTTTAAATAATTCATCAGGTAGCAAAAATGGATTTGAATAGACATAAGGCTATGCTTTTTAATATTCCACTAATATGATATATTAAAAGATAAACTGAGGCATATTAGAATTCTTAAGAGTTTATTTGAATAAACATCGATTCAAATTGGGCAGTCTCAAAGTAGTTAGGAGCACTCCACCAACAGGAGGTTGGGGCAAGGATTTTATAGAGAAGCCAAGCAACGAAATTATTTAATTGGCTGTGATTTAAGTGGTTGCACAAACAGCTGACTGTTTGTGAGTGATTGTTCTTAACCTTCAGGCATTTATAGGAATTGACTGGCTTACATAGGCCCTAAATCCACCTCAGTTTAATGGCCTCCTTATTTGATTATTTTAACAGATGTCTTATATATTTCAATACAGGTTTTGCTTGGTTGCATTATATAATACAATATATATAATTATATGTTATAATTATATAATGCAATATGTAAAATATATATATATATAAATGGTATTGCCTATCTTATCATCCATGAATCCAAACGAGTTCTCCATATATCTGGAGATATATATATATTCTCCATATATCTGGTCCCAGGAGTTTGGAGAAAGGATTTTAGTATGCCCCACTACCCAATAAACATCTTTTTACATATTGAATCTTAATGTGGTAGAACTTATTTTTATCAGGGGATAATTTTGCAAAAATAGAATTGTGTTAGCAAAGGCTATGCTTATTTTATATTTTAATAAACATTGCCAGACTAATATCCCAAAAGTTGTCATGATATAATCAGCCAAGCATATAGAAGAGTTAAGTATTTCCAACTATCCTAGCTAGCACTGGGTGTAATATTGTAATCAAAGTATCCTTTGTAGTCTGAGTTCATTTTACCTACTGTGCTGTTCCATCTAGGGAGTCTCCTGTCTATTGTATTGTTAGTTCTGCCTAAGGCAAAACACTTATGATGTACCAGGAACCATGGCACATGGGTAGTACCTAAAGGAATGAAATAGGGTTGCTCTTAGGCTCGGGGTCCGGTGTGGAGGACAGATGCTATTAGCTGTGAATGGTAATATTGTACATGATGAGAGCTGTATGAATGGGAGCAAAGGGAGGATCATGGTGTATGGGAGAGAATGAGGGGATGGTGTTAGGGAAGACTCCACAGAGCTGACCTTGGAAAGGTGAAGAGCAGTTTTAGGGGCTTTAGTGAAGGTGTACGACATGGAAGTATGAAGATACATCATATATTTGGGGAACCACAAGGCTAGAGTTTATAGGGTGCCTGGCAGGTGGCAGGAGATAAGATGGAAAAATGAAGGTGAGGCTCACTGAGAAGAGTCTGAGTGGTTGAGACTTCCTTCTGCACAGTGCATCAGCTTGGTCTTTCAGAAAGCTGCCAGGACGGTACAGGGGTGAGGAGGTTGTTGCTGTAGTGAGGGCAAAATATGGAAGATCTGACTCTTGTAGTGTAAAGAGAGCTAAAGAACGCAGTGATGGGCTAAATAATATTTCACAGAAGAATCAATGTGGGGGAAAAAGGGAGCCAGTTGCTCAGAGATCTCTAGTTGGACAGACAATGATAGAGACCATGAAAAAAGCAGATTTAGGGAGGAATTAAGCAGAAGAGGGAGGAGGGGATGTCAGGTCTATGCATGTTGAGTTTGAAGTTCTTGCAGAACATCCCAGAAGTATGGACAGTGGAGGCTTTGTTTTTGCAGCTCAGTAGAAAATCCAGAGACAGAGTGTAGATTTAAGAGTTCTGAGCATGTAAATAATAGTTAACCAACTCAAGTAAAAGTAAAGCTGAGAAAGTAAGCCAGGTGTCAGCCTTACTCAGACTGTCATGACTTTGGGCTAATGGGTACTATAATCTGTCTGTTTTCACAATTTTATTGGCACATTCATACCAGTCCATTTATATTTTCCATGCCAGTGCTATTTCAATAAGATGAAGCTTATTATCAGATTTAAATTCTGTAAGATCAAAGGAGGACTTCTATTTTACATTTTCTGTATTAATTCACTATTCTGACCAGAATTTAGTTTTTTAATCTGAAAGTTAACCTGGTGCTAGAGGGATAAGTCCTTTGTTTTTCAGGAGAGAGTTGAATAGAACTGATTTTAAGGGATCAGCAGTTTACTGAAAGGAGAAAAGAGGAGAAACCTCTATCCCAGAAACACAAGGTTAGAGTCTTTAAACTTGAAGTTAGCAAAGGTCAGCAGCAGTTTAAAGCCTTGGTCCATTTTACTTCATCTCTTCACCTCAATTCTGGGTGTCCCTACTCTGTGGCAGGAGTGATTCGAGGGCCAGATTGAACGAGCCCTTTGCCCATTATGATAAGCATTTATAGTATTCTCTCCCATGGTAAAAGTAAGGGTAAAAATTCTCTGGGTAAGTCCCATATACCATGCTAAGTACAACCAGTTCTGGTTTATTCAAGTTTGAGATGTTTTCTCTTAAAAGTTGTGTCTCTGGATCCCTGGGTGGCTCAGCGTTTTAGTGCTGCTTTCAGCCCAGGGGGTGATCCTGGAGACCCAGGGTCTCCACGTCGGGCTCCCCGCATGGAACCTGCTTCTCCCTCTGCCTGTGTCTCTGCCTCTCTCTCTGTGTGTCTCTCATGAATGAATGAATGAATGAATGAATGAATAAAAAAATAAATCATATATATATATATATGGTAAAAAAGTTTGTTACCAGGGGATGCCTGGGCTGCTCTGTGGTCGAGCATCTGCCTTAGGCTCAGGTTGTGATCTGGGGTCCTGGGATTGAGTCCCACATCACGCTCCTCACAGGGAGCCTGCATCTCCCTCTGCCTTTGTCTCTGCTTCTCTCTCTGTCTCTCGTGAATAAATAAATAAAATCTTTAAGAGAAAAAAAAGCTTGTTACAGGAAGGTAGAATTAGTGATGAGTCATAGAGTTTAGGATGATAGACTCAATGTTGGGCAAGAGATGGTTGTGATTCATTGATACGCATCTGGAAGTGATGCTTCAGGGAATTAGTGGGAATCCTGAAATGTCACAAAGATCACATATGACCTTTTTTAGGAGGGAAGGAGCAGAAATACTCAGGATGTCAATATGTGTAGGAAGCAAGCAGCCCCGCACGCTTAGATTTTAAAAGGCATATGGGGAAAGACTAAAAGTGGGTTTCTGACCTGGGGCAGTTGCTCCAGTGGTCAGCTTCTCAGTGGAGGCTTCAGGAGAATCATCTAGATGAGATTAAAGGGATATTTTGTGATTGCTTGCAACTAATTAGGGTTTGCCCCTCTAATGTCCTGTGAAATCGGGCTGAGTTTTTTAAAGGGACCATAAAACTGGGAGATCTGTGACTTGACAGTGAGCCAGAGTTTCTTTCATTTTTTTTTTTTTAAGATTTATTTATTTATTCATTCAGAGAGAGCGAAGAGACAGAGGCAGAGGGAGAAGCAGGCTCCCCGCAGGAAGCCCGACGTGGGACTCGATCCCGGATCTCCAGGATCACACCCCGGGCTGCAGGCGGCGCTAAACTGCTGCGTCACCGGGGCTGCCCTGAGCCAGAGTTTCATGGGGACTTTTTTTTTTTATGATAGTCACAGAGAGAGAGAGAGAGAGAGAGAGAGAGAGAGAGAGGCAGAGACACAGGCAGAGGGAGAAGCAGGCTCCATGCACCGGGAGCCCGACGTGGGATTCGATCCCGGGTCTCCAGGATCGCGCCCCGGGCGAAAGGCAGGCGCTAAACCGCTGCGCCACCCAGGGATCCCTCATGGGGACTTTTAATAGCCCCTCACACAATAGCTCAGTGATAAAGACAAGGAATTCTGATATAAATAAATAGGCCAGTTAAGTGGATTTGTAACTGGTGTGAGAGCTGTACCTATACAATTATGATTAATAAAATGCTAACATGGAAGTAAGGTCTCTAATGGAGTTCAGCTTTAGCTCCATCCTCAATACTCCGATTTGAATGACAATATGGAATTGCTGTAGCAAACATACTCAAGGTTGTAAGGAGAGGTCTTGAATCCTTTATTTTCTTTCCTTTCTAAGTAAATATATAATTCAATTATTGCTTTGTTTTTATCCAGGCAGTGAACCTATCTGATTGGTCAGCATCTAAGATGGCTGATTAGAAGACCACTTAGTGGTGGGTTGGTACTGCACCTGCCAGGGTGCTCACGCTCCCCCTCCATCTGCAGACTGCTAAATTTTAGTGTACACCCCTGCCCACCTCCCAACATTCCATGCAGTTAGGCCACGACTCACTTAGCAGGGTGGATTTCTTTCTTTCTTTTTTTTTTTTTTTTCTTCCTTTGATTTACTTGTTCCAGGCAGCCTGCTGGACTTTGGGAAGATCTCTGGTTCTAGATTTTGGCATTAAGGTGTGGAAAGAGTCCGCTTCATGCTCAGACCCAAGCCTTATTCTCTACCAGGTCTTACTGTGCCATTATTGGACACTGCCATGCATGTCATCTGCTGTGGGGCTGTGGCAGACAGAAGGAGCAGGATGGGCTTGGTAGTGTTGGACATTCTTGGGTCCCAAGAAAACTTGACTTGGATTCTTCACGTAAATGACAGAAAACTAGTAGGAATCATGAATGCCTGGGTGACAGCACGAAGTTCTCCAAGCTCCAGACTGACCGACATAATGGACCAGATTTCAGACATGAAATTTAATCATGGGAATTCTTTTATTTTATTTTTAAAGATTTTATTTATTTATTCATGACAGACACAGAGAGAGGCAGAGACACAGGCAGAGGGAGAGAAGCAGGCTGCATGCAGGGAGCCCGACGCAGGACTTGATCCTGGGTCTCCAGGATCACACCCTGGGTCAAAGGCAGTGCCAAACCGCTGGGCCACCAGGGTTGCCCAGGGAATTCTTTTAGATGGTGATAGGGCTACTTATTCTGCAATGGTCCGTGTAAGGCAGGAAGGGGAGCAGTGAGGGCCAGACATGGATTCTGTATGGGGAAGAATGCCCTGTAACCATCAAAGGTGTGCACTTCAGGAGACCCTGCAGTAGGGAATGGACAGCTTCTGTGTGAGGAGGCAGAAAGGAAACTCCATCACGATGATAGTCAGAGGCTGGAGTCCTTCATGCAAGTAAGGCCTAGAGCTCTTCAAGCTCTTACAGAGAGATTTCCCAAATGTGTTGGGCAGGCCGAGGATCAAGCTGACCTCTGTTCTGTCCCCCCAGAGTTTCATGTACCTTTTAGAGTTTTCTCCAAACCTTGTGGGGCTGAGTTTAGTTTTTCCAAGAAATCCAGTTTCTCTCAGATTATTGAGGGTCTCTGATAATGTGAATTTACCTCCTGAATCTAACTCAGTCTTCTTCAGGCATCTGCTGTGTGCTTTGCTCTGTTGGGAGCAAACATGATAATAAAAGTAGTGTCAGAAGCAAGTCTAGATATCAAGATACACAAGGCATAAAATTCAGGAGACTAGGCCACTGTCAAACTAAGAAACTTGGGATTCGGCAAAAAAAAATGTTGTATTGGCAGAAACTTAGAAGGGAATGGTTTGCGGAGACCTAATCCAGCAGGTAATGGAATAGATTAGCATATTTAAATAACACAATGTTGATGGGAATTTACTTAAAACTCTAACGTTGTCATTTGTGAACCATGCCCTGTTCTTTACTGAATACTAAAAAAACAAACAAAAAAAACCCAGACCCCACAAACTCCATCTCTAGACCTCCACTCTGAATACTTAACTGATATATTTTTAAAGGTTTTATTTATTTATTTATTTATTTATTTATTTATTTATTTATTTATTTATTTATGATGGTCACAGAGAGAGAGAGAGAGAGAGAGAGGGGCAGAGACACAGGCAGAGGGAGAAGCAGGCTCCATGCACCGGAAGCCCAACGTGGGATTCGATCCCAGGTCTCCAGGATCGTGCCCTGGGCCAAAGGCAGCCGCTAAACCGCTGCGCCACCCAGGGATCCCCCTAACTCATATTTTACTTGATATACCAGATGCTGAGATGATTTTCCATGAATCAGTTTAAATTTTATTTTTGATTTTTTAAATTTATTTATGATAGTCACACACACACACACACACACAGAGAGAGAGAGAGAGAGAGAGGCAGAGACACAGGCAGAGGGAGAAGCAGGCTCCATGCACCGGGAGCCCAATGTGGGATTCGATCCTGGGTCTCCAGGATCGCGCCCTGGGCCAAAGGCAGGCGCCAAACTGCTGCGCCACCCAGGGATCCCCCATGAATCAGTTTAAATACAAATTACCATTTCACATCATGTGAAAGAGTTAATATATCAACATCTGGCCATTCTTCTTTACTACAAAGATTCTGTGACTCCATTAACATTGAATGTGCTCTGCTCTGCTGTGTTATCCTTTTCTGCTCTTGAGATTTAGACTTGACGGCTAAGAGCACATGTCCGATGGCCAGACGCCCTTACCTCCTGGACAGCACCAAGTGTGACGTATGCTTACTTCTTAGCCGCCTGAAACTGCTGAGGGAGCCGTCCTGTTCTATTTGTATCTCATTGCTGCTCTGACATTTCTAACTTGTGGCAGATATGCTTCCACACATATGCTTCCTTTTACATTATGTATCCTCAGGACCTCACCACCTATCGTTTGCTGGAGGAGAGAGGCGGGGCAGTCTCATTTTATCTCTGTAATGTAGTTAATTACAAATTCACACCGCCTACTCTGACCTCATCAGAAATCTGTTTGGATCATGGGGTACAGTGAAGAACACCTGGCTCTCAGGGCACAGTTCCAGGGACCCATTGGATGTACATGCTGTTTTCACATCTTTGAAGCTGTTTGTGTCTTTCAGGATCCTAGACTTAAAATTTAGATACATTGAAGAGTAGATTTAGTGAAGAGTGGTGTTTGTTCCTTTCTACGGTAAGTCTGAGGTGGCACGCAGAATAGTATAGCTCAAGGAGGGAAATTCCATTCTGTTGTCTCTGTCCTGATTTATTCTGCATCCAACACAGTGAAGGTAAGACGCCTGGTTAGTCTTGAGCTGTCTTTAGCTGGAACGCCTGTGCCATTTCAGAGCTGGGCACCAGGCGCCCTGATGTGTCAGATGAGGGCTTATTTAGTATGCTGGCCTGCCTGCTAATGTTTACTGCTTTCGATTCAGCTCCCTGTACACTTAACATTCCTTTTATAATCACAGCTGCTTGAAATGCCAGTAGGTATGTTCTTAGGGCTCCAATTTTTGCCAGCAGGTTCACTGGGGAAAAAAAAGTAGCAGAAAGAAAGGGGGCACAAGTTTCACTCCATGGATAATTACGTGTTCCTTCAAGAGGTTGGCACTCGTCAGCATCCACCCTGGGAGCCGGTCCAGGAGTGCAGATGAGCAACAAGTATGCTTGGAGTGAATGGGTCTTCAGCTAACCAAGGGAGTATAAAAGATGCTCTGTTTGGAGAAAAGAAAGCAGATAATCAGTTGACAACACATATTTACTGTTAGTGTTCCAAATTTGGATCCTGAAAAGTAAGAGCTGAGCACTTAGATGTTGAGTCTTGCCAACAGAGAGTAATTTGAATTAGAACTCCAAGTCATGGGCAGCCCGGGTGGCTCAGCGGTTTAGCGCTGCCTTCAGCCCAGGGCATGATCCTGGAGACCTGGGATCAAGTCCCATGTCAGGCTCCCTGCATGGAGCCTGCTTCTTCTTCAGCCTGTGTTTCTGCCTCTCTCTCACTCTCTCTCTCCTTTCTGTGTATTCTCATGAATAAATAAATAAAATCTTTAAAATAAAAAAAACAACACCAAGTCATTATACTTCTATCTTGATTCTCAGGCCAAGGGCAGTGTGAGCACGTGTGTACGTGTGTGTATGTGTGTGTGTACGTGTGTAGAATTTGAGACAAGAGGCTTGTAAGGGTTCTTGTCCTGTGTGTTTTTTCTAATCTGGGAAATAGGATGCTGCAGGGGCTTAGGTTTCAAAGTCGCAAATGCTTGCTTGTAAGTATAGCTGTGAAGGAAGCACTTAATCAAATTCAGCTCTTGAAAGATGATCCGTTCACCAGATGTTTATCCCGGTACCTGCCTTCCTTTTTTATACCAAGTTTATGCTTACCAGAGTTGGGTGGACTCCCTGAGTGTACCCTTAGCTCTGGCTGTCCTCGAGGCAGGTTTAGTTATAGTTAGGGGCGAAACCCAGAGGGAAGGACACGGGAAACATCATGGTGGCAAAGGTCGTAGAGCAATGGAGGGATTAACAGTCTCATTTCTCCGAAGGCGCAAATACCTGCCGTCTGTATTCTCCACCCCTCCACAGCCGCTTCCTGCCCTCCTTCAGGAGGTGCTCAGGAGTAGGCAGGTGAGCAGGGACATTCCCACTTGAGAAGGCCTTCGTGAGAGTTGCATCTTCTAGAAATTCATCACTGCAGGGCATCTTCTGGTAGAATTAGGAATAAAACTGCAATAGCCGCTTGACCAGAGTGACCCAGGCAGGAGTCCGGCATCGTTGGCAGCAGGAAGTGACCGCCTAGTTGGAAACTTGAAACTTGAAAGCGGCCCTGGACCCAACGGGAGGAGAAAGCAGCTCATCCAGACACGCCAGAAACTTGAGCTTGTCCGCTTTTGGAGCTCGCACCTCAGAAGCCTTGGAGAAACATCCTTGGGTTGTGACCTGGTCCACACACGTCTGCATGGGTGTCTATGTGAAGACACGAGATAACAGTTCTTAGATGTGATGCCCTGTTTTTCTTCAAGTCCGCATAAGCGTGATGGCCTTAAAACTTAGCACTTTAAAGGGGTCCTGCCCTCCCCCCCGCGTATTCTGGGGGAAAATGCAAAAATGCAGTTATGGGGAGCTGAGGCTCACCGAGGCTGAGTGACTTGCCAGAAGCCCCCCACCCTCAGGTGGCAAGACCGGGACGGACGTCGTCTGGTTCCGCTCCCCGGGCTCGCGGGGCCGCACCCCTCCTCCGAGCCTCGTCAGGGGGTCCGGGTCCCAGCCGTGGAGGCGGGTCCGCGGGGCCGCACGGTGGGGCCCGGGGGGGAGGGGGGCGTCCCGGCGGCCCCGGGCCCTGAGCAGCCTCCGCCCTCTCTTGTCTCCTCAGATGCCGCCCGTACGAGGACTGCTGTGGCTCCCGGTGCTGCGTGCGGGCGCTGTCCATCCAGCGGCTGTGGTACTTCTGGTAGGTCCCGCCCCTCCCGGGGAGCGCAGGCCCCGCCTCCCGGAGCGGCGCCTCTTACGGCGCGGACCACGGCGTCCTCCGGCCGGCTCGTGGCCGTGACCCAGCGCCGCTCCGAGGCCAGGCGGCCCGCCGGCCACCTTCCAGCCCCGCGAGGGACGGCAGAGCGGCCGGACGCCCGGACTGCGGAGCGGGGCCCGGGCCGTGGCCGACGGGGCGCACCTCCCCTCGATACCGGGGCCGCCCCCTGCCGCGCCTCTGAAACGGCCGCGAGGACGCCACGGGGTCGGGGTCAGCGCCGGCGGGGCGGGGCGGGGCGGGGCCGGATGTGCCGGAAGGCGGGTGGGCGGGCACTTCCGGCGCGCAGCACCCTGCCCCGCCCCCCGGGGGACCCCGCAGCGCCCTGCTGACCTCGGGCTCCGCCATTTCTGGCTTCCGAGGCCTCGAGGACTCTTACTAATAAGCACGTCGCAGCGGCCACGTGAAACGTTCTGTGAGGTTTTCTGTTTCCCTTCCGACCGCCGGCCCCAGGCCGCGGTTACGGAAAACACCGGTGAGCGGGCTCCGCGGCTCCGAGGCTGCCTTCGGGTCACGGCGCACCCTGGCCTGGCCGCCGCTGGGGCTGGCGTTGACCTCTCCGGCCTCCGTGTCACTACTTCCGGCCAGCCCCCGGAGCCAGGTGCCATGCTGGTGCCTAAAACTCTGTAAGAGAAGGTAATTTTTTTTTTTTTTAATTTAAGCCTAAGATTTTCTAAGTGTCTCCATCTCTGGGTGCGCTTCAAGGTGGAGTGGACCAGGACGGGAGGACCAGGAGGGGCGGCACTTCAAGCTTTGCCTAGCCTCATGGATCCTTCCCACCAGTTTTCCCCCAGGGGGCCTTGCAGTACGAGGAGGCAGGACTGTCTGGGGGTAAGAATCCTGAAATAGGAAGTTATGCCACGTGGCCTGAAGCACCAGATGTTCCTCACAGTGAAACGCTCCTCAAAGTTAAAAAAATTTGTCAAGGTTTTGGTATTATGTGATTTTTTTCTTTTTTTTAATTGGGAGTCCAGGGAGTGCCTTGGTGGCTCATTCAGTGAAGCATCTGACTCTTCATTTCAGCGCAGGTCGTGATCTCGGGGTCATGAGATCCAGCCCCATGTTGGGCTCTGCACCTGCTTAGGATCCTCTCTTTCCCTCTGCCCCTACCCTCCCTCAGGGAAAAAAAAAAAAAAAAAAAAATTGAGAGCCTAGGCGAAAGGTGAGGGCCTAGAAACTAAAACACCTTTTGTTAGCTTTCCCAGGAAGCTTTACCTGAACCAGCAGTCAGGTGCCTTTGAACTACTCATCAGAATCACTTGTTAGAGTTGGGGTGCATTGGTAAGATAGCACGCAGGGAGTTAGTGGGACCCCTACACAGAGACATCTCGTGAGGGCCATCAAATCAGAGGATCCAGATGCGGGAAGATGTGGTCAAGTTATAAGTGTTGAGATTCTGACAACAGGTTCTCTATAGCCAGAGAACTCCTCGAGGTATAATTTTTTTTTTTTAAGATTTTATTTATTTATTCATGAGAGAGACAGAGAGAGAGAGGCAGAGGCACAGGCAGAGGGAGAAGCAGGCTCCATGCAGGGAGCCCGACATGGGACTCGATCCCAGGACTCCAGAATCACGCCCTGGGTGGAAGGCAGGCGCTAAACTGCTGAGCCACCCCAGCTGCCCTCAAGGTATAATTTTGAGGGGTGCCAGCTAAAGTCAAAGGATGCCTGGGTTCTGCTCCAAGCCCTCCTCCTCTCAGTAAACATGAAGTGTCTGGTGTGTACCAGGGTCCCGTGGAGAGGCATCTCCCGTAGTCAGGCTCCTAAAAGGCACAGATGTCTCAATAGGTAATTGTATGTAGAGAGTTTTAAACCAGTGTCCTGGAGACACAAGATGGAGCCTCTGATGCCAGAGAAGTTGGGAAGAGCTGGCAAAGCTTCTGACCTCGGGTCTCAGAGAGGGTGTTCTGTGCAAAGGACCCACATGTTGATGGGACAGAGCTAAGAAGAGCCAAAGTGGTGAGAGTGTCAGGAAACTCATGTGGGGGGGCAGGTGTTTGGGAGAGAGGCACAGGGATGGGAATATGGAGCTGGACATAGAGGGAAGGAAGGGCTGCTCTCCTGGGTCCCACCTCGTTTCTGAAGACTTCTGTCTCCTTACATAGAACAAAGGTTTAAGATGAAAATGCTTTCAAAAGGCCCTGCCAGTTCTAAAAAATTTGACTCACACGGTGTGAATGAAATCATGAGGATTAGAAAAACTAGACCAGTAGCACCTTTGGTAGAGCTGGAAAGCACACTGGGAAGGGTTAGCGAGGTGCATGAGGCCTGCTGCGGGTGCCTCCCACTCCGGAGACACAAGATGGAGCCTCTGATGCCAGAGGCATGCACCTGGGTCTGCATAGGCCTGGGAAGAAGTGCACCTGGCAGGGTTAGTGTGGTGCATGAGGCCTGCTGCAGAGCGCCGCCACTCCAGGGAGCTGAATGCACCTGGGTCTGCATAGGGACAGTGCATTCAAGGAGAGAACCAAGTGTTGGGGGGAGGGCAGGAAGGAATTGGAAAAAACAACTTGAGCTGAACAAATCAGACTACTTTCGACAATAGAAAAGGCAGAAAATTCCTGTCTTAATCCTGGAAAGCTCCCCAAACCTGCTCAGCAGTGAAAAGGAACTTGTAGAACACCATCCTCAGTACTTCAAAGAACTGCCTCTCTTCCTCTACCACTCCTGTTCCCTAACTGAGGTCCTGCTTTCTCTCTTTCAATATTACTATAAATTCATTTTGCTGCCCCCTTATCAGTTTCTCTCTTAAAATAAGTTCTTTCAGAGTAATATTTCAATGAGGAATGACTCTGATGATGACTGATACCTAAGCTGGCCATTGGTCCCCTGCCATGTGACTTTGCCCTGTCCCTGCCTTGTACTTACTTTATATCAGTCTAAAGTATGAGGTGCGATATCGTTCTTACTTGGCTAGCAAAAGAATAATTCCCTTTGATAGTGTAATCCGCATGGCAGCTTATCTCATGGAAGGGACCCATATCTCTCAGAGGTCTTGTGCATTTTCTAATCCAGGCGCCGGGTCTCTTAGGAGTAAGTGGCAAGGTTATTTGAAAAGGTAAACCTTTGTGGACAGTCAGCCTCTCTATGCTTCATATTCCTGCTCAGATACTTAGAGTTGGACCCACTGTTGAATGTACGATTATAATTGAGTCCACCAGAGGGAAATTGGTTTTAAGAGCTCGAACGGCTCCCTGTGTGATTCCAGCATCTCAGTGGTGAGATGCCAGGCCCCTGCACCGTGGAGCTCCTTTAGCTCCCCGGCCATGCTCTGGGGCCTCTCGCCTGCCTAGCTTCCTGCTGGAGCATAGATGCTGTTCTTTCCAGCCAGAACGTGCCTTGCCTCCTCTTCAACTTGCCTCTTTTCTTTCCATTCTTCAGAACTCAGCTCGGATGTTGAAGGAAAAGAAGTTTTTCTGATTGCCTCGCTATAATACCTACCCTTGTTTAAAACCTGTTGCACTGAATTGTACACTTAAAATTGGTGACAAGGGTCAATTTTATATGTATTTCACCATACACCCCCCCCCTTGATTGCACCTTAATTTTTCTTTCTTAGCACTTACTAGAGTTGTAAATCACTGATTTTGTAAATTTGTTGTTTGCTGTTCTCCTCTACTAGAACTCAGGTTTAATGGGTTGAGAGGGACCTCACCATATTCTCTGTAATGCATAGCATGGTGCTGGGAGCAGAGCAGATGCTTAAAATTGTTCAGTGAATAATGAATTAGAAGACAGGTCAGAGAGCCACAATTTCTGCCCTTTCCTGAATAATTTCCTGTCCTATGCCTCTGAACTATCTTCCTACTCCACGTTCCTACTATCTTCCTACTCCACGTTCCAAGGTTGTCCAGTAAATACTGATTGACTTATCAGTGAATAAGTGTCTTCTTACACTTAACATCATACTAATAAAGTCTTTATCATCTGCCTTTTTTCTTAAATTTCATGTATGTATGGCCAGACTCCTTTAAACCATGGCACAGCCGGCTCTGCTGCATGTTCGTCTTTCACAAGGCAGTATGCTGCCCACATAGTATGGCTATACTGGCTGAGGTTCTGGAGGGTTGCATGAGTCCCATCGTAATGTCAGGTCTGAGATATGCAGGAGCTTCCCAGCCATGTCTGTGCAGGACAGACAGCTTGGCTCTTCTCAGAACGACTTCCCTTGTTTCAGGAAGAAAAGGTATGGTGCAAATGTGAGGTGGGAAGAAGCCATGCAGTCGTTTATTGAATGCCAGCAGTGTGACCATCTCTGAGAACTCCTAGATGAGCTGGACAGAGGTCCTGTCATCAAAGCATTCAGCTCTACTGTTCGTTAGATTTTAAGATCACAGTAGGGGAATGTCAGCCATACCTAGAGATTTTATATATGCAGCTTTTCTATTGACTGTGAGTATTTTTTCTAGTCCTGTAGTTTTTTCTATAATGAGGGTGTGCTCTAGGAAGGTCACCATTTAAAATTTCTTTGGGAATATTCACGTTACAATGAAGAGA
Organism: Canis lupus baileyi; assembly: GCF_048164855.1. NCBI lineage: Eukaryota > Metazoa > Chordata > Mammalia > Carnivora > Canidae > Canis > Canis lupus. Next base: position 50,145,297 of record NC_132858.1, read on the forward strand.
AAACTGCTAGGAAGGATAAATGTGCTTGTCCTTGTTGCTTCCTGGGCAAAGAATGGAAAACGGAGGACATGGACAGTGAGGCAAAAGCCGGATTGGCCGTGGCCTTGTGTTCAAACATTGAGATTGAGGTTGAGAAGGCATCTCCTGTTTTGACTAAAATGACCGAGTTGAGGTGAGAGCTATGGACGGTAAGTGCTTGTACCAACCCTTCGAAGGCAGCTGACCATTTGGAGCTGAGAACTCTCCCTTAGCTTCTCAGTGTGAGTTCCATTCGGGGGCATCCCAGAAGTCCACCCAGGAACGTCCGGGGGGAGATGTGAGGGGAAGGCCAGCCTGAGGAGCCAGGTGCTGAGCCCCGCCCTGTGGCCCCCTGCCCTCGGGATCGCCGAGCCCCCCGGCCCCCCGATCGGCCCTGAGCACCACCTCACCACTGTGCTCTTGCTCAGGTTCCTCCTGATGATGGGCGTGCTCTTCTGCTGCGGAGCCGGCTTCTTCATCCGGAGGCGCATGTACCCCCCGCCGCTGATCGAGGAGCCTGCGTTCAACGTGTCCTACACCAGGCAGCCCCCAAACCCCGCTCCAGGTCAGCCCACCCCTCTGTCCTTGTCTCTCCTCTCTGCAGTTTTTGTGTCTCTGCAAGCATTTAAAAAGGTCCCTGCTATCGGATATGCTAAGAAGAGTAAATTCAGGCCATATTTATTCAATTAAGTTCCGGTGATCAACCTTACTGTGCATTTGTGCTAATGAAAAGTGTGGATTGTATTTCTAATATGTTTACCTAATTAGTGGTGCACCTTTTATGCAGTTCATATATGCATATAGTTTGCTCTTTTTCCTTAAAAAATCATAGCATGTATAAATTTCTATGTACAAACAGCAGTGTCTCTGTCATTCATAATGCATCCGGGCTAAATATTAATGATGCTGCTAAATGGTGATTTGCTTAGATATTATGTCATTGCTGATCATTTGTTTTCTCTTGTTTTGCTTTTTATTCATTCATTCAAGAAGCATTTATTATGCAATTTACTAGGATTCTGAGTACTTATAAATAGTGCTGCTCGAGACATTTTTGTATAAGTTACATTTGGCTTAGTTAGGGAATGTTAGTTACCCAAAGTGGTGCCACAGAGTCAAGAAAACTTCGTGGTTTCCTAATTCTTACAAAATTGCTTTAACTTACCTAAAACTCTCAGGTACTATGGTAGGTGAATTCAGGCTTCCCTCAGGACACAGGCTGGCTCCCTGTTAGGGAGGTTACTTGTGAGATGTTTCCCTTCCCTTTGAGGGAACCACCTGAGGAGGAAGGGATAGAGGGGTGGTTAGGCATTGCTCGTTAGAGCTCCCGTTGTTGGGCCACCGTGTGCCGAGGCTCGGTGGCAGGCCTGCCTCCTACACACGCTGCCCTGCTGCTCCCTGTCACTGTTTCCACCTGGAGAGCTGAGGGCGGGGGTTCTCTCTATGGATCGCACACCACACCTCAAGTAGACAGTTCTAGGAGCAGTTCCTGCCGTGGTCTGTATGTCCTAGAGAAGTGCTACATACAGTATAAGGTTTATAGTTAATAGCACTGTTAACTTAAAATTTTGTGAAGAGAGTTGATCGTACATGAAGTGTTCTTATCATCATCATAATAAATATGGGGGTGATGAATAGATTTATGGCATATATTGTGATGATGTCACTGTATATATTTATTTCCAGACTTACCAAGTTGTATACATTAAATATGTTCAGCTTTGTGTAGGTCAGTCATAACTCAAAAAGGTGGTTTAATAAAAAAAAAAAATTAGGGGGATTGAGAGTAAGAAGTTTTCTCTCACCTGTTCACATGAGGACATGCTGTTCTCAAGATGCAAAGGGAGTAGAGATGGACATTTGTTGATTAGTTCTTTTACACCAGATACTCCTTAGTTGTCTTTTTTTTTTAAATCTATTATTTTTTTCAAATGTTACTAAAAGATCTGACTGGTATTTTCTGTAACATTCAGAGGTTGCTGTATGTTAAACTTTCAGAGTAGTCCCACTTTTCACATGTAAGTGGATTTTTATTCTTTCATGTTTGGAAACACTTGAATAGCTTCAAATTTACACTCTAGCACAGGATGAAGTGCAAATTTTTCGGTTGAAATTGAGGAGGGTGCAAAATTTAATTTCATCTGAATTAGCCTAAGTCAGTCCTTTGATTTTTTTTTCTTCCAAGAAAGAAACAGTAGATCAGACGTATGAGTCAAAGATTTATAAATTTCCTCCTTTTTTTCTTTAATCACTATGTTGATTTGTAGTGCGGGGAAAAGCAGTCATGTCACAGATGCAAGACGCCACGTGTCCTTTGTCCACAGTACTGGCCAGGTGTCAGTTCTGTGGTCCCTTTACTGTCAGGGTGAACATGTGGGGGGCATCTGGAGCCCCGGCTGCATGCCACATAATTCTCCTTGAATGTCTATGGCATCTCGTATTTCCAAATGACAGTGCAGCATGTCCCCCATGTGCCGTCTTTCCCCGTCCTGCCTCTTTTCTGCATGCTGGTGCTCCCTTCCTGAGGTCCTCAGCACCCTTATCAACCGCACCCAATAAGTAGGTATCAGATTCTCATTTTATCCCTGAGCTATGGCTGCTGGAAGTTTCCCAGTCACTGATGTCTTCGAGCTCTTTGTCTCCCACAGTGCCACCAGAAAGTTCTTGATGAAAAAAAAAAAATTAAAAAGCACATAGGTCATATTATTCTTTTGCTTTAAGGTTCTCTGCTCACTTTGCTACCAGCACGTCCACACTCAGCCAAGGACTCAACATCCTTTACAGCCTCATCCCTCCGCCCACGGACTTGCTTCTGCTCAGTGCCCTATGTCAGCCACTTGGTCTCTCATAGCCCTGCTGTCTCACTGGACCCCTGCATGTGCCCTCTGTCTGCTGTCTGCCTGGAAAAGGCCCCCTTAGTGAAATTGTCCCAAGCCACATCTTTGTTGCCTTTCCCTTCTGGGTGCTTTGCCAGGTTCTTTAACAGCATTGATTGTAGTGAGTTTTAATCCCTCTTATGTACTTCGGACCCTTACGGAGCCCATGATTCAGTAGGATTACATCTCCGGCACCAGATGGATTCACATCTGCCGGCTGAGTGACCTGGCCAGCCTGGGGTCAGGATTATAGGGGCCACACTCGGAGCCTGGAGCCCTGCCGTGCTTGAATTGCTCGCTCAGCCCATGTATCCGCACAGCTACTAAGGTGCAGCAGGTACATGGGACACTACCCCACAGCCTGGGTTCCAGCCCTCACTCACCCACTTGTGCAGCATTGAGTCATATGCACAACTGGGTGTGAAAGCCTATATGGTGGCACAAATGACCATATAGTCATCAAACGTGGCGAGAGCTACAGAGGCAAATTGAGGATGTGGGGAAGCCATGTATGTGGGAGGCTGTCTGGTGTACAGGTAGGTGGGACTGAATGTTTAAGTGGGGGTGAGCGGAGAAGGAACGAGGGACCAGGAAGTGGGCAGGGAGGACCCTGTGGTCTTCCTTTCACACCAGCCTTTAACATGCCCACCACGTCTCTGGAGCTCCAGTGCTCCAAACAGCTGTTGTTGATGTCCTGTGACCACAGGACCAACTGCAGGACACCACTGAAGGTGGCATAAACATAGGAGCCTCGGGCAGGGGAGTTCCAAATAAAAAAGAGTCTCTTTGTAGACAGCAGAGAAAGACTAGAAAGGCCAGTCAGCAGCTGTTGAGGGAGAAGCACAGCCTCTCAGACATCTCAGGTAGTGTGGTTTGGCCCCATTCTACCTGTGGTTGGAGGCATTCTCAGGAGTGGGGGCCGTTCATTCCCTCCAAGACCTCTCATGATGCACTGACCATTGGAGCAGCATAAGAGCCCATTCACCACTTGTTGAGAGCATTGGTTTTGGTGAATCACCATCTCTCCCATTTGTGTACTTCATACAGGCCAGTAGCAGCATGAGATAGGCAGTCTCGAAATAGACCAGAGTGTCGTATGAGAATAAGACTTGCTGGGAGCTTTGTCCCATCACTCAATAAACTTTGCTTCACTATTATTCAAAAAAAAAAAAGAGAGAGAGAGAGAGAAAGAATAAGGTTTGCTTTTTTGTTCCACGGGAGTCGGCAGTTTCCATAATTTCACTATAAAATCAAAGTCGGTGTCATTTGTTCACAGCGCTGAGCTTGGGAGCAACACAAGTGGTTTGATTTGATTTTTTAGAACTAGTAAAAAAAAAAAAAAATAGGGCCTGTTGGCTTTTCAGTGATTCCAGTGTAGATACCCCCCTCATCCTGTCAGTGGGATTCATCCTCTCTGCAGCTGTTTGTGGAGATCCTGTAGCTCTCAGGGCACCGTGCCCTTGGGAATGTGCAGTATAAAAAGAAGGACATGCAGAGCTTGGCACTCTACGGAGAAACTCAGTGCACTAACGTGACATAGTAGGTTCACAAGGTCACTATTATGTCCAGTGCTCAGGAAAACAGTATCTTCATGAAACACAGAATAGCGTTTGTGGATTTGCTAGGGAAATCTCTTCTGCTGACCTGGGGGAGGGCAAGTGTATTCTGGTGAGCTTTGCTTATTCATGAAGAAGAAACAGCAGAAGGTTTTAGAGAACCTATACTTGTGCACTGGGGGACAGGGAGAGGGTAGCAGCTCATAGCCTGGCATGCAGAGGGGCACACGGTGGTGTTCCAGCTGGGACCAGCAGCCCAGGCCAGTGTGGGTGAGTGAAGAGAGGCAGATCTGTACGCTGCAGAGATGCTCCTAACTGGAGGATTGTGGCAGCATCATGGTTCTAGGGGGCTGATGCAGGTTCGAGCACGACTTGGGGGAAGAGACTGACACACGAGGCGTGCAATTGAAGTTCAGAGGCAGGACTCCCAAAGAAACAAAGGCTGAAGCCCAAGGCTGCATTTAGCTCATTTGAGACTCAAGCTCGATGAGGGGGTATCACAGAAGCTGTGTTTTGGGGAACAAAAAAAGTCAAGGCACCTGAGCAGGCCAGGGTCCAGGTCCTTAGGGTTCTTAGGCACCTGGACAGCCCAAGGTCTGTGAGATCAGAGTGGTCCACTTGTTCTTCCGAGCCTAGGCACTTTCTATGCAAAATGGAATCATATGAAGCAAAGCACTGCTCGTTTTAGTTAATCTTTCTATACAGAGGTGGCCAAAATGCAACTTTACATACAGAGTTCTATAAATGCTGTAGCTCCCCAGATATTTCCACGCCATGCTGCTGGCAGGGGCCATGGATACATCCTCCTGGGTGGGGAGGAGAGATGGACTCCCTTCATTTGGAAAACATGAGCCCATGGGCAGCAGCCACTGTGTTCACACAGGAGGACGGGTGTGGCTAAGATATGGTCACGGCTGCCCTCTGAGAACTTGTAGAATGAGGGGGCGTGCAGGTGAGGACGAGGGTCAAAAGATACAAACTTCCAGTGATAAGGTAAATAAGTTCTGAGGACGTAATGCACAGCATGCTGACCATATATAAGCTGCTAAGAGGGTAGATCTTCAAAGTTCTCATCAAAAAGAAAAAAAATACGTAACTCTGCAAGGCAGTTGATGTTATTGCAGTGATCATTTTATGGTATGAATATATGTAGCAAATCATTATGTTTCTATCTTAAATTTCTACAATGCCCTGTGTCATTATACCTCGATAAAACTGGAAGAAAAAAATAACTTTTCAAACCGTGGCAGAAAACACAAAAGCCTTGGCTAAAGCGGAGCTGTGGGAGGAGAGCTGGGCTGGATTTCAGGGAGACCTGAGCGTTGTTCTCAGCTGAATGTGGTGTGCACCAGATGAAGGTAGGGAAAGGGGTTACGGCGGCCACTGAGGAATGGGTGATTCCCTGTGGCCTCTCTTCTTTCTGGGGTCTCATGTGGCCACCAGCGTGAAGGGTGGGATCAAGGCCACGTAACTGTGGCAGGAGAAGTGTAAAGCTGCGTTTAGGGAAGAGGGTGGGGGGCAACGTTTAGAGTGTGGATCCTGACTGTGTCATCACACCAACAAACAGAGAGAAATTGGAACATTTATGGTGTTCATGTGATTGGTTTCCTTTTTAAATGGTTTCCTTTAATAGTGATTAACGTGACTAACACTGATTAAAAAAAAACAAAACAAAACAGAAGAAGATGGAGCATTCCGTCCAGTATTCCACTGGGAGATGCATCCTTATTCCTGTACAGCGGCGCATTTACGGCGAGTTTGTTGACGGTTTCCTGGCAGTTTAAGGTCTCGATCTTATACTAGATCTGTCCGCTTGCAGCAACTCCAGTGGTCGGACCACATGACACCAACGGCAGGAAAATGGAAATAATGGGGAGTGTGTTTTGATAGTTGAATTGCCCTCCCAGGCAGAGCTGCAATTCGGTCTGGGGACAACCTGTTTGTTGGAGCCAGTGGAATAAACAGAATTCTTCTTCAGTGTGACGGGAGGCAGGGGTGGGGGGGCTTCAGGGACGTGGAGGTGGCGATGAGACAGCCCCGCCGCCTCTGTCCGCATCTCTAACCTCTAACCTCTGTGGCCCCGAGGTGTTCGTTTATGAACCGCGGCTGAAGGGACGTAGGTGAGCCCTGCACCTGCTGCCCGGCTGCGTGCCTGGCCCTCTGCTGCGCTGCTCGGGGGCGCCCCCTTCAGGATGAAATTATTTTAGAACCGATGGCTTTGGTGAAAGAAGGAAGGTAACTGGCAGTATTTAAGTGATGCGTTTAAAAGTCATAAATGCCAGTGTCCTAATATACTCTCACAGCTACCAGAATACTCCCTGCCAGTCCATCCCTGGGGGCAGAAGGTGACTCGCTGGCCAGATAATTAGGGCGAGCGAGGAACTGTGGTTCTGAGAGCTGTTTCGTCTAGGGAAGCCCAGGAATTCCTGCCTTAGAGCATGGAGTTCCTCCTTGCCAACCAAAAATATTTTTCCAGAAAGTTCGGTGTATCCATCTGATTTTTTCTCTGTCATTCTTACTCTGGTGATTCTCTCTAGCTTTGATGCCACCCCTTTCCTTTTCTAGGACACCTCAATCGTTATTTCTTATGATTTGCATTACTCAGTTTATCTAAAGTAGATATGTCTAGAACAGTCTGCCATCTAAAAATGGGAGTTTAATTTTTTTTCCTACCATTTGAAAATGTGAAGGTTTCCCCCCGCCCATAAAAACGTTTAATATCCTTAGCTACTACAAACAGATGACACACTCCACACAGAGTACAGTTCAAAAGGAAAGGCATTTTCTATAGCCGGCCCTGCTGGTAGGCAGTTCATGTTGTTGCCTTAATAACCACAGCATTTCCTTCTATGATCTTTGATCACTGGGGACGGAAACTTCTAGCTCATTTAGGTCTTCTGCTTATGATTCTCGGCTCAACCAATGATGGAGCAAAGACAGAGTTAGAGTCCCTTTGCTGCCCAGCCCACATTTTTTGAAACCTCTCATACTTCAGGGCAGATGACAGAAGTCTGAAGTGTGTACCTTCCATGGTTCCTAAGTGCAAAGCTGGTCAGACTGTCCCCACTCACTTCATTTGCATTTAAGATCCTTAGATTACCTTTCACGTCTGCTTCTTTGTCCAGACTTCTCCTGAGCTCATCATCATGAAATTTTCTCCTTAAATGTATTTGAAATGGCTGTTATTTGTTCTTTAAGAGCTGATGTAAGGACAGACGTGGGCCAAGCTAGACAGAGAGCTCCTTGTTGCAGAGAGGCCCCCGGAAGATGTATTGTGTACATACACCTCCTTCTGTCACTTGTCACATGTTTTAAGCACATGCACCATGTGTTAAGTGCCGTGCGTAGCCTCAGTGCATACAGTGGAGTTTAAACAGATGGCCCCTGCCTCTGGGCTCCCAAAGGACAGCAAAGCAGACTGGCAGCAGTGGTAACTCCTGACCTCTGATCAGTAGAAAAATGTGGAGGCTATAGACCCCGAAGTTAAATTATGAAGTTTGAAAGTTTTATTTTCCTATCTTGCACATTCAGGTGGCCTGCAGAACTTCACAGAAACACAACATGCATTTTTCATTGGTTCTGCTGTTTACCTTTTCTTTTGACCTTTTATAAACTTTTAATGTCCTCTAATACATTTCATCTTTTTTTGGAAGACTTTTACAGTGTTGGGGAGATACTTTAATATGTGTTTCTATCTGCTGTTTGATGTATTAATAATATTTTAACTCTTACAAAATACAAATCAAAACCATGAGGAGATCACACCTCACACCGGTCAGAATGGCTAAAACGAACAACTCGGGAAACAACAGATGTTGACGAGGATGTCTGGAGAAGGGGAACCCTCTTGCACTGTTGGTGGGAATGCAACCTGGGGCAGCCACTCTGGAAAACAGTATGGAGGGTCCTCAAAAAGTGAAAAATAGAACTACGCTATCACCAAGCCTTGTACTGCTAGGTCTTTACCCAAAGGATGCAGAAATACAGATTCGAAGGGATACATGCACCCCAGTGTTTATAGCATCATTACTAACAACAGCCAAACTATTGGAAAGAGCCCAAATGTCCACCACCTGAAGAATGGATAGAGAAGATGTGCGCGCATGCACGCGCTTTATTTCTCTCTCTCTGCCTCTGTGTATATATATATCTCTCCACAATGGAATATTACTCAGCCATCACAAGAATAAAATCTTGACATTTGCAATGTGAATGGAGCTAGAGTATATTATGCTAAGTGAAATAAGTCAGAGAAAGGCAAACACTAGATGATTTCACTCATACATGTAATTTAAGAAACAAAACAGATGAATATATGGGAAGGAAACAAAGGAGAGTGGGGGTGGACAAAACCATAAGAGACGCTTAAGGAAGGAGAACAAACGGGTTTATGGAGGAAGGTGGGTGGGGATCAGCTCAGTGAGTGATGGTATTAAGGAGGGCACCTGCTATGGTGAGCACTGATTGTTATATTTAAGTGATGAATCACTAAATTCCACTCCCCAAACCATTACTACACTATATATTAAATAACTAGAATTTAAATAAAAATCTGAAAAAATTTTTAACTTTTACATCTTTGTGAGGGAAAAGCTATCTAGTGGGAAGCCAAGCCAGATTTGAGACCCATGAAGGTAATAATTACAAAGTGAGCTTAGCAGTGGGTATGTAGCCAACCAGGGATACTTTATTAGTTCTCTTTGATTTATCATAGGCAAAAAGAAGGAGAGAAAAATCATACAAAGTCACAGTATCCTACTGGTCATCAGGTTCAAGCCCACCTTCCAGCTGATGAATAATTACTCTGTATTCTACTCCACACCGCCAAATTGGCCTCCCATCTGTCACCAGAAGCTTCAGTGAAAGAAAGCAAGCTCCAACATTATTTTTGCCACTTTTGGGCACCTCTCACCAGCATTTTTGTTCATGAGGCTTTTACAAACTGGAGAAGTGCATGTTTGTCCCCACGTTCAGTTAATAAAGGCTGGCTAAGAAGTCCGTACTGCTAATTTCCCACAAAAGGAACTCCAGTATTGAGTTTGACAGTTTATTATGCATCTGGGTAGTATCTACTCTTGGAATTAAAAGTAATATGTTGGAGCTCCTGGGTAGCCCAGTCGGTTAAGCAACCAACTCTTGATTTTGGCTCAGGTCATGATCTCAGGGTTATGGGCTCAAGCCACTCATCCGGCTCTGTGCTGAGTGTGGAGCCTGCTTAAGATTCTCTTTCTCCCTCTCCCTTTGCCCCTCCCTGCCTAAAGCAAATTAACATGTCACCATTCTAAACCAACATGGAAGATAGTAATAAACACTTTTTAAGGCACAAAAACAGACTAGATGAGAAGCATTGATGAGATGTAAAAACAAAATTCGGTAATAGTGGAGGACTGCCTGCAATACATATTACAGTGACTCCAAATGTGTTAAAACATCAAGTTGTGTTAAAAATCCAATTATATATACTGCTTCAGAGAAAGGAAAGCTGAAGAATATAACAGAGAAATAATAGGGGTGCATTAAGGGATATTTAGCAGAGAACGATCAAAGGTGATTTGATAGCCACACAGGAGAACCTTGAGCGAGAATCAGAGGTGGAGGAAGGGGAATCAGAGCTGGCTGTCACCATCTCAGTAGGAGGCAGTGGGGGTCTGGGCCCGGGCGGTGGCAGGGAGGTGGTGGCAACAGACAGGTGTGCATTCACCTGGCCTTAGAGTTGATGGGACTTAGGGAAGAGTTTGAGTGAACAGAGGGACCTAATCTCTAAGATGGGGAATAATATGTTATGAAGATCAATAGACATTTCTAACGTGTCTGGTTCTTGCTACTCGAAGTTTGACCTGGAGATGTACGTGCATCTCTGGAAGCGTGTTAGAAGTGCAGATTGTCTTGTGGCATCCCAGAGGTGCTCTGTCAGCATCTGCATTTTAACACGATTCCCAGCTGACCTGGAATGGGACCCACACAGAGGGGTCTAGATGTTTGATAAGAAAAAAGGCAGTGAGCAGTGGTGGCAATAACTAATCTCATCCAAGCTAAGCGTTAAAGCCTGTGTGAGAGGGGCGCCCAGGGCGCTCTGTTTGGGCATCTGCCTTTGGCTCAGATCGTGATCCCGGGGTCCCAGGATCGAGTCCCACATCGGGCTCCCTGCATGGAGCCTGCTTCTTCCTCTGCCTGTGTCTCTCATGACTAAATAAAGAAAATCTTAAAAAAAAAATCATAATAAAGCCTGTATGAGAACCTTTGAGATCTGCAGGACTGAAGTAGAATTTAGTCCTTATCTCTGTTGGGATGTGATCACTGTTGCTCTTTTTCTTCCTTGTGCTCTATGATTTGCTCTGTGGAATACCATTATATTCTTAGCACAACTATTCTAGCTTCTGTTTTTAAATTGTCAGTAGTGGGGAAAACTTTCCTTCACTCAAATTCTGATTTATACAGCCAGGAAAGAAAAAGTGAGTATTTTTTTTTAAATGTATATTTTATTTATTTATTCATGAGAGACACAGAGAGAGAGGCAGAGACACAGGCAGAGGGAGAAGCAGGCTCCCTGTAGGGAGCCCGATGTGGGACTGGATCCCAGGACCCTGGTATCACACCCTGAGCCGAAGGCAGACGCCCAACCGCTGAGCCCCCCAGGCATCCTAAAGTGAACACTTTTGATAGAAGATTTTATTTCCTACTAACCTTGCTCACAAAGCTTGTGGCTGCCTTTTCTTGTGGAACACTGGGGCTCCAGTATTCGTGTGTGTCTTAGCTGTATTTCAAGTCTTTAATCTCTGTAAACCCTGGCAGGTCAGCATGAAAGTATTAGGGACTAATACAGGTACTCCTTTTAACTCAACCCCTCCTTCTCCCAAAGAAGCAGTAAACCAGCCCCTCCCCCTTTTTTAAATGGATAATAAATGCAAGAGAAAGTATACAAAGTCATTTCTTCCCTGGTTCTCTTCTTTCAGCTTACCAGTATTACCAGTCTCTTGTTTATCCTTCAAGAAATAACTCATGATTTTCTGAACAGATACATATATAAAAAAGAAATCTTTTTCGTGCTGATAAAAAATAATTTTGGGGACACCTGGTTGGCTCAGTGATTGAATGTCTGCCTTTGGCTCAGGGCGTGATCCTGCAGACCTGGGATCAAGTGCCCCATCGAGCTCCCCGCAGGGAGCCTGCTTCTCCCTCTGCCTGTGTCTCTGCCTCTTTCTCTCTGTGTCTTATGAATAAATAAATAAAATCTTTAAAAAATAATAATAATTTTGTATTGTGAAGGTAAACTTAAGTTATGTATTGACTAAATTCAAGTCTATAAAACAAAAACTTAGAAATGAGAGGAAAGAACGTTGGGAACTATAGGAGTGCCCGTGCATTACTATGAATCTGATTAAGGTTAAAAATGACTGGCATATTTAAAAGAATTTTTCAAATTGTACACTACGAACAAAGTCTGAATACGTTTACAAAAGCAGAAATCACATAGCTCAGGGTGTGCTCAGTTTCATTTCTAACTTGATGCCTCCCTAGCAGATCTTGGGAATGTGACTCAGTTTCCCTAAATGGCAACTCTTTTCTTCCAGTTGCTCAGACCAGAAGCCATCTTGACATTTTCTCCCATCTGCCACCTTTTATTTAGATTATCACAGGGGCCTCCTAACTAGTCTTGCTTCCTACTTCCTTGCTCTGGTCTATTTCCAACAAAGCAGACGCAGTAACAGGTCAGAGCTTCCTAAGTGGAAGACTTAGAGCTCTCTGATCCCAGTCAGAGGTCTTCATAGCGCCAGCAAGGTCCCTCCATCTTAGGTCTCCCCCTCATACTGCTCTTCTGCTCCCAGGGACTTCTGCCGTCCTCCTGGCTCGTTCCGCTTCCCTGCACACTGGCCTCTTGCTTTCCTCACACCTTCCAGGCTACTCTGTTGGCATCTTTTGCACTGTGATTTCTTTTGCTTGAAAGGCTTTCTCTCCATCTAAACCCTCTTTGCCAGGTACACGCGGCTGCTCTTCCATCACCTGCCCCCCCGCCCGCAGGTGCATGGCTGCTCCTCTATCACCTGCGGGCCCCCCCCCCCCAGGTGCATGGCTGCTCCTCTGTCACCTGCCCCACCCCCAGGTGCATGGCTGCTCCTCCATCACCTGCCCCGCCCCAGGTGCGTGGCTGCTCCTCCATCACCTCCCCCCACCCCCCGCCCCAGGTAACCATGGCATGTCCTTCATCCCCCTTCCCCATATGCTCATGGTAGATTTCTTCATTTCTTTTAGGTCTTTTACCTTCTCATGAGACCCTCTCTGTGTTCACAGTGAAAAATTATATTCCCTTTCCTCCTCCCTTGTTTGCTTTTTTCCAACATCCTTGCTTTATTTTCATTTTTAACACTTAATATCAGTGAATATACTATTTTTTTTTATTATTTACTTATTGTCTCTCTTAGCTGCAAGCATTGTCAGGACAGAAATTTTGTTCTGTCCTAAGTGCCTAGAACAGTGTGGCATATAGTAGGGATTCAATATTTGTTGAGTACTCAAATGAATATAGGAATCACTGTGAATGCTAATACAAAAATATATGCAATGAATGTAAGTTGACTTCTAAGGGTACATTCATAGCCTTATTCTTGGTTAAAAGTTTAAAATATGAAAGCAAATGAACTGATCTCTCCTTAAAAGGGGTTCAGAAATCAGTAAACTCACAGAAAGCAATAAGAAGCAAATAATAAAAAATATAAATTAATTGCACAAAGCAGAATAGATTTGCAAATTTAAAAGTTAGTATTTGGGGGGATCCCTGGGTGGCGCAGCGGTTTGGCGCCTGCCTTTGGCCCAGGGCGCGATCCTGAAGACCCGGGATCGAATCCCACGTCGGGCTCCCGGTGCATGGAGCCTGCTTCTCCCTCTGTCTGTGTCTCTGCCTCTCTCTCTCTCTCTCTCTGTGACTATCATAAAAAATAATAATAATAAAAAAAATAAATAAAAAAAGTTAGTATTTGGTACAAAAGCAATAAAAGTAAATATCATTGCAGGTCCCACCCTTGATATATCTAATCAGTAAAACAGGGAAAAAATAAAATCATAAATTAAAACACTATAGGTCCAAAGAAGATGAAACATTACAAAGAAGTATTCATGAAATGGAAAGTCTTGGTAAGAGGGGAAAGTGTACATTACCAAAGATGCATCAGAACATTGAAAATTTCAGCAAACCAGGCAAGAGTTTGAAGAACTTTTCAAAGGATTCACTACCAAAATGACTCTAAATTCATATGGTATCTTTTTTTTTTTTTTATTTATGATAGTCACAGATTGAGAGAGAGAGAGGCAGAGACACAGGCAGAGGGAGAAGCAGGCTCCATGCACCGGGAGCCCGATGTGGGATTCGATCCTGGGTCTCCAGGATCGCGCCCTGGGCCAAAGGCAGGCGCCAAACCTCTGCGCCACCCAGGGATCCCCATATGGTATTTTTGAAACTTTTAAGAACCAATTCATTTTAACGATATATGAATTACACAACATATAGAAAATTATGGAAAAAAATTATGGAAATCTATATAATTTCTTTTATAAAACTGGTGTAACTTGGAAGCAACAATAGTTAACTTATACCGAATTGTGTTTAATGGGCATAAATGTAAAAGTCCTGGAAAGCTGAATTTAACAATGTGTCAAAGAAATAAGCCACCACGAGCACGCATTGATCTTCCTAAGAAAGCAGGGATCATCCAATATTAGGCAAGCTATTAACATTATAAGTTTGATCAAAAAGGATTTTGGGGGGAATATTTTCGAAATTCTCTCAAGCCTGTGGACACAGCCTGTTTCTGCCCGGCTTTCTCTCTAGTTTTCACATGTGGGATGAACTGTTCATTCTGCTACTTTGCTAAACGAGTCAGAAATCAGTCCATCTCCTCAGTTTCTCTTCTCCATGGGAGGCCAGATGGTCAACCAAGTCAGTGTTGGGTTAAGACTTATTCTTCTAGGGATCCCTGGATGGCGCAGCGGTTTAGCGCCGCCTTTGGCTCAGGGTGCAATCCTGGAGACCCGGAATCGAATCCCACGTCGGGCTCCCGGTGTGTGGAGCCTGCTTCTCCCTCTGCTTATGTCTCTGCCTCTCTCTCTCTCTGTGTGTGACTATCGTAAATAAATAAAAAATAAAAAATAAAAATAAAAATAAAAATAAAAAGACTTACTCTTCTAGCCAGATGAGCAGAGATCTAGTAGATGTGTCCGTGTGAGCTGGTGCCACCACCTACCTGGCCAGGTGCTCTGCGAGGGTCCATCCTCTTCCTCCTGCCCTTCCACCTGTGCCACAGACTTTCCTTCATGTTTCATCCCTGTATTTGCCAAGTGTTTCTACCTAAGGGTTCACGTTCCTTAGGAAATACATAATCCACCTCCTTTCCGTTCTGTTTCTTTAATATTCCCAAGGCCTCTCCATCTCCAATATTTAAATCCTATCCTAATTCCCAGCAATATCCATGAGTTGTGACTGATAACATAAAAATGCCAATTCACTTGGACACACTTGCCCATACGTCTCATTATTCTCCAGTATGAGGGGCCATGACGCACTGATGTTACAGACACAGCCCAAGGCACATCTCTGGTACAGAGACCGCAGCCCACCCTGCAGTCATCTGTGACAGGGAGTTGAGGTCATCTTTTTTTTTTTTTTTAAAGATTTTATTTATTTATGATAGACATAGAGAGAGAGGCAGGTTCCATGCCGGGAGCCTGATGTGGGACTCGATCCCGGGGCTCCAGGACTGCGCCCTGGGCCAAAGGCAGGTGCTAAACCACCGAGCCACCCAGGGATCCCCTGAGGTCATCTTTGAATGCCTCTGCCCTCAGTAGTGATGGATGCGGTTGGTGCAGACTTGGTGGGCTGGGGCAGCCTGTTCTTCCTGTCGTATCAGAAATGGATGTGTCTCAGGAAATTGTCAAGTGTGCCCAGCACAGTATAGCAGAGGCAAAATTCAAAGCAACATCACCATTCATCCCTCTTCATTCACCTCACATATTTATGCAATATCACACGCCACGGGACTCTGAGGGTTCCAAGATGAATAATCCTATCTTCATGTGTAGACAACTCGGAAAATTACACTGTTTTGGATGCTAGGCAGACAGGGTACCTAATCCAGCCAGGAAGGGAGTGGTAGGCAGTGAGATGTAACTTCCTGGAGTTGGTGATTCTGATCTGAAACTTGAAAGGTAAAGGGGAATTAGCTAGACAAGAGGCAGGGAGGAGGGTGGTAAGGAGATGGAGGGGTGGCCTGCATGTGGAACACCCAGAAAATGTTCTCTAGTGAGGGTGGGCGGTGAGGTGAGCAGGATACAAGCACGAGGTTCTTGTTGGGAGGAGAGGATAAGGCAGGGCAATAAGAAATAAGACTGAACTAAGAACCTGATTATCGACAGTCTGTTATTCCTCATAAGGGAACTTAGCTTATAGTCCCATGAGCCAACTGGTGAGTAGGGTGCCCCAACCAAGAATGGGAATAAATACAGGAAGTCTGACTCACGAGTGGAAAGGATGAGCTGTGAGTCTGCTGCAGTGTGTTTAAGAGACCTGCCTACATTTTGAGGAGCAGCCTGGCTAGAGGAGTTGGATGTGGGGAATCAGGATATGGGGTCTGGTTAAACTGAGAACTAGGCCATAGGTAGAGTGAAAAGAGCACTGAAACTCAAGAGCTAACTCCAAATGGGGGCTAATGATAAAGACGCAGAGAGGCTGTTGGGAATTGGGACAGCCTGGGGCTGGTAACCTTTCCATCTTGCGGGCCATATGATCTTCCTCAGGCTGTCTCCACCTCTCTCTGCATTTCCACTCCATTCTCTGCTACCAGCCAGATTCTTCTGCATTTCAAGAAAAGATTGGCCCAGCTCATCCAGTCACAAGTTACTGGCCAGTCAGCATAGTTGGGTGGTGGCAGGGTCACTGTTAAGAAAGCTTGGCAGCCAGATCATTCTTTAGCGTAGGTGGGGTAGTTCTATTTAGGAGGATCGGCTATCAACTGACATCTTTAAGACACTCATACTCACCATTGCTGAATCTAGAGTTCCTTCTCGAATCATGCTAAGACTCTCAATGAAAAGAGAGATGATGGCATTAAAGATTGAAATGACTTCAGTTTTCTGAAGACAAGATCATGTGCTAGGAACAAGCGTGCAGCCCAGGTGGGAAGTCTGTGTCATGACAGTTCTAAGTCAAGCCCTTCATTTTTTAATAGAGCTCAGAATGTAGGCCCATTGTGTCACCAGTCTTCTCTTGTTTTCCCATCCCTGTCTAGCCTGAATGTCCCCCGTTGATCACCTTATCGTGAGGGACACCTGTCACAGTGGAAAAAGCCAGGGCTTTCCACCTGCGCTTCTGTGTTCAAATCCCAGTGCTTCCAAATATCAGCTGTGTGCTCTTGGCAAGTTACTCCATCTTCCTGAGCCTCAGTGTCTTCGAGAATGTGTATACAGTTCTGGGGGTGCCTGGATGGCACACTTGGTTAAGCATCTGACTCTCAGTTTCAGCTCAGGCTGTGACCTCAGGATTGTGAGATTGAGCCCTCTGTTGGGCTCCATGCTCAGTGTGGAGTCTGCTTCAGAGTCTGTCTTCCTCTCCTTCTGCCCCTCCCACTCATCCTCACTCTCTTTCTCAAATAAATAAATCTTAAGAAAAGAATGTGTACAATCCTGATACCGTTCCTGTCTCCTTCCTGTCCCCACACCACAGCCATGCAATGTGTGGATTTCCTTGTGTGTGTGTACCTGTGCAGTCCAGATGTGGAGCAGACTGGCATTACGGATGCTCACTCCATGCTTGAGGAAGCAGGAGGTGCAGCCGTGTGTGGCCGTCACTGTTCTACTCGCTTCTCCAGATCCTTTCCTCTTTGTATAGTGTAGAAAGTCTTCCTGTAACTCTAGCTTCTTCATAGAATCCTCTCTATGTTTTCTTTCTCTAACTGGACCGTCAGCCATGAACCTTCGGTCCCCAAGGGCTAGCTCTTTTCTCCCACGTTCTACCCTCATAGGGTAAAGACGTGGTGCCAGCATCCTCTTGGTGCCTGGCTCCCACCCTTCCTCATGAAGTCTTGAATCCCAGTGGGCTCTGACACTCCTTGTCACTATTTTGCTACTGTCTGTGGCCATCTCTTCTTGAACATTTGGAATCTATCTGCTCAAATAACCTACCACCTGGATTCAGTCCATATAGAGATTGTCTGCTGTGAGTGCCCCGGTCCCCATCCCCACACAACTCTGGGTTCCCTGTGCTCCTTTCGTAGCTGCTGCCTCCGTTCTCTCCGCACATGCAGCAGAATGCATAGCTATCCTCTTGTGCACCAGGCTCTTTGCTAGGTGCAAATGTTGAACCAGGCTTACGAGGTTTCTACCCTCATTGAGCTTATATTCTTCCCTAGAAATCCTTTCTCTTGCCTATATATGTGTCCTCTACCCTATAAACAATCTCAAGCATTTCCCATCCTTAAAAATGCATCTACCTCTTCCTGTATCCCTTTAGCTACCACCTATCTCCTCATCTGGTCTTCTCCTTCCTTCCCCTGAACAGATTTTTGCCCGCTGCTGTTGCTGCCTACCACTGTATTAGAGCTGTTGATAAGAAATCCCAAACACCATATCCATTGAAAATTTGCTGTTCTTAGCTTATCCTGTTTGACATTGTAGAGAACCAATCACTTCTTCCTTAAAGGTTCTCCTTTCCCTTTGCCACCATGATGCAACCCCTCCTTCACTGTCTTTCATTATTTCTCCCCAGTCTCCTTGCATTCTTCTCCGCCACCTTCCATGTGTTGTGTTCTTTTCGTGTCTTGAATGTTGGTCTTTCCTGCAGTTCCCTCCTAAGCCATCTTTTCTCTCTCCCTGCATCCTTCCTGCATGGCCTTAACCACATGTTTCTGTTCCCACTTTTACATAAGAGGCCTTAGCTCCAGCAGACCCAGCATGGAGCTTTCATTGCTCCTACCCTTACCTGCATCCTCTCCCCTACACCCCTCTTCCCCTGCACCCCCTCTTTCCCTTTTACCCTTTCTTTCTCTCTAGTATGTTGGGCCCTTTTATCAAGACCATAAACCAGGATCTTTTCTATTCAGACCTTTTCTCCATCCTCAAGTATTTCACATTGAGCTGGTCCCCAGGGCCTTTTGGTTACTCCTCTTGAATACTTCTCATTCTCTCTTTCTCTCATAGTCAAGGACTTTGATCACATATTTTCTGAACTATTACAATTGCCTGTTTTTTTAAATCTTTTTTTTTTAAAGGTTTTGTTTATTCATGAGAGACACATGGAGAAAGGCAGAGACACAGGCAAAGGGAGAAGCAGGCTCTCTGTGGGGAGCCCGATGTGGGATTCAATCCCAGGACCCCCGGATCATGCCCTGAGCTGAGGCAGACGCTCAACCAGAGCCACTCAGGCTTCCTCTTTTAAAAAAATCTTTAACTTTTCATTTATATAAAATATACAGGGATCCATATCAGAGGCTTATAAACAAATGCATCCCAAGGCAGTGGGAAGATGCATAGATATAAGCAGATGCTGTCTGCTGGGCCATACAGGTGTGAGATGAGGCAGTGGAGGATAAAGGTGGCATTTGTGGCTGATTGCTCTCCTACTGACACCTTGGACTGCATTTCTGGCCTTATGTTCCTGTTATACATTCTCTCCTTTAGCACATTTGTACATTTCCAAGATCTGGTATTTGCTAGGTTTGAGACATCTTACACAGATTGGTGGGCATCTCTCCAGGAATCCGACCTTTATTCAGTTAAACTATGGTAAGACAGATTTGAAAAAAGAAAAAAAAAAAAAGAAAAAGAAAAAAGAAAAATAAACAGCCCTAACTAATATATATATACAGGGGTGACTTCTCCAACACTCCCAGTATCTTTCGGGTTAAATGAGGCCCAACCCAAATAAACCAAGCCTACCCACAAAATTAGCCTAGCCTAGAACACACCCAAAGCTCACCGTCTTGTTTTGTTTTTTCTTGATTCTTTATATATTCAGCATTCTCCAGTGTTACCAACATGATCAGAGTAAGCTAATCTAAAAAATAGACTCTAAAACAGAAGCTCAAATAATTTTACCCATTAAAATAAGGTACAGTTAGATCTGAGACAAGGGAGCCAGCTTGTTCCCGTCAGCTTCTTTGCTCCCTGGACACCCCCCACCATGTCCTGCACCCTGGCCGGAAGCCGGGGAGCCAGCCCGCATCTTACAGCCTCACACTTGGAGAAAACTCTCCTCCGGCAGCGCCAAAAGCAAAGAGAGATTCCGTAGACGTGTCGACCCGCCGGTCTGGTGTTTGCTCCCATCGTCTCCCTGTCTGTGAGCTTGGGCGCATCTGGAAGATGGGTGGTCACCACCCTGATAGAAGGTTAGCCCAGTAGGTGGGAATGGAGACCATCCTTCAGCAATCTACTTTACAAACTGTGTTCTCAAAGAGCTTGCAGGGCTGCCAGTGATAGTTCTGGCCAAGAGGCAGGAAACTCGGGTCCTCTAACCATTGTCCCAGAAGGTGGCTGAGAATTGGCTTACCTTACTACGGCCCTGGTTGTCTTTGCTTGAAAGTGGACACGGCCCTCAGTGTTGGTAGTTTCTTCTTTCCAGAGCCTCCTTGGTGTATCATTCAGGTGTTGGGGTAGCGACATCGGAGCCCCAACCCCTGCCATTCCCGATCCTGTTACTGTCCTGTCCTGTCACTTAGTTGCCATTTCAAGCATCTGCACCCAAGCAGAGCACAGGCTCCGTGAGGCCCTGGACTCCCGTGTGGCTCTTGCTTGGTACCATATCCCAGACACCCTGCTGTGTCGGGGCTTTGGGCACTCAGTGCATGTCAGCTGAGTGAATGCTTGGGGTGCTCGTCTCCACACACCCTTCAGCCTGGTGGTGCTCTGGGTGTGATGGCAGTGGGTTCCTCCCCTGTGCTCACATGTGCTCATCTGTGTCTTTTCAGGAGGCCAGCAGCCGGGGCTGCCATATTACACTGATCCTGGAGGACCGGGGATGAATCCTGCCGGGAATCCCATGGCGATGGCTTTCCAGGTCCAACCCAACTCACCCCAGGGAAGCACAGCCTATCCGCCGCCCCCTTCTTACTGCAATACGCCCCCACCCCCATATGAACAGGTGGTGAAGGCCAAGTAGCAGGGGCACTGCCCAGCAGCTGCCTGTGCGACCTCACGGGGGCAGGGAGGGCACTCTTACGCCACCTCTCTGCCCCCATCAATGTTCGCTTCCAGGAATTGTCTTCTGAGCCACTAATGGCAGATTCCTCTTTGATATCTTCAAAGCAAGCACAGCTCCCTTTCAAGTTTTCTGTGGAGGACCAATATTTGAATTTACTCTGTGTCTCCTCTGTTGCTTCTGTTTCTGATGTAATCTGGGCTCTGGCAGAGTGTGGACAGCCCCGAGGGTTGACACCTTAGATCCTCGGGAGAGAGACCGAGGAGGAGGAGGCAAGGCAGGGCTGTGCGTGTGCAGGTGAGCACAGGTGAGCTCAGGTGAGCAGTGGGAGGAGACTGTTGTGGGCATAGGCAGCTTCCTCCCAAGCACCGCAGGCAGCTCACAGAATTGAGGCCCCACGGGTCCCCTCTTTGAGCCCTTCATCCCGTCGGTCTTTCTCTCCAAGACGCTGTTAGACTTTTGGTGTAGAAGAAGCCTCTCGCCACTTCCTATCTCAAAGATGAGAGCAGCTTGCCTCTGCACAGCCAGGGCTGGGAGAGTGCTGTGTACGTCAAGGAGATGAGGACCCAGAATCAGGTCAAGTTGGATGTCTACAGTTACCCGAAAATCACTAAGGAAAGTTATTTAATTTATGGGAAGTTGCTCCCTGCATCAAAATGGGACATTGCATTTTATGAACTCTTGGTCAGATGTGACAAAAATAAAATGTTTCCCCCCTTTTTAGTGAGTTTGTAGAAGCTCATGTAGAGTGTCCTCTGAGGTCAGGTTCAGAGGGTCTTCCCTGAACGTCAGCAGCTGTCTGGCCTTGGTTCCTGACCAGAGGCCTCTGCCCCCTTCCCTGAGCCAGGCCTGGCAGTGAGCTGTGATGGACACCTTCGCAGCAGAGAGGCACACCAGGCTGGGAAGTCACATCAGCCCCTTGGGAGAGCGGTGTCCCAGCAGGGGCCAGCCAGCAGTTTTGAGGCTGGGGCAGCGGCAAGCCAGGGCAGCGGTTTGTTTGATCTCAGCCGCTGTGTGTGTCAGGCTCTGAAGAGGAAAAGCTTGCTGGAAAAAAAAAAAAAAAAGACGGGAATGCAAAATCCCAGGAACTGCAGGAAGATCTCTTCAAAAAGTACTGAATAGATATCACTGACAACTTAATCAAAATTAGAAGAGAAGATGTGGTTGGAAATGCAAACCCTAGCAAAGAAACATCTCTCACCCTGGGGTCTAACAAGTAGTCACCAGGTCAGTAGGGAAGTTCCGTTCCTCTGCAGTTGATAGTAATGCTGATAGTACATTTAAGTCCAGATCGAGATCTGAGCACTTGTGTGTAGGAAGGCAACGTAGCCACAGTGGGTAGGTCCCTGTGTGTAGTGTGGGGCAGAGCGGGCAGGGCGGGCAGGGCAGGGGCTTATTTTGTAATGAACTAATTGGAGCCTCTTGAGAAATGCTTACTCATTGAACCGGAGCATCAGAACATCTGGCTGGAGTGGACAGTGAGTGTTCTCATGCCCCCAGACCAGGCCATCCACTGGGGTATCGCTGTAGGGTAAGGGTCAGAAGGCAGGGCAGCGCTGCAGCAACTGCTCAGACCTACTGTCCTCGAAAGATGGTGAATCTGCAGCCTCCCAGGGAATTCCACAGGAAACGCATGGAGCCAAACAAAAACCCGGGGAGACATCGTCTACAAACACAGATGCTGCTGCTGGGGTCTTCGGCCACCCTCATGTGACCTCCCACCTCCTGCCCCTGACTGCGGTACCTCCCCATCCTTGAGTCCTTGATTCAAATGAGACAACAAAAGCACAACATTTGCTGTTTACAACCAAGGACAACAACTACGTGGGTCCAGAAGGTTCCTCTTCCTCCGGGTCATTTGTTTTGCATTTTTTACTTCAATTTCTCCCTTCACTTTTTTTTTTTTTTTTAAATAAGCACAGTAAAAGCTGCCCCTGGAATTGGATCGGGGTGCCGTTGAATAGGCACCCAAATATCCATGACTAAATTTTATTTATCTTTTTTGATAGCAAATGATCTCAGAGACTGAATGATTTAGGTAGAGCTCAACAATTTTGTATTCCATGTTTGTGAAAAATATTTTTCCCTTGAACCTGGGCGAGAACCCCGCTACAGTGAACACGGATACTATGTGTAGAAACTCCACTTGTGGTGACATATCCTGGCCATTCTCATTTTGTCTGTGCTGACAGTGGACCGTGTCCCCCTCCTGGAGTGAGTCCAGCTCCTGGTGTGTTGAAGTCTTAGAGAGTCATTGGTTAGGAGTAAACCAGGAGCAGATATGTGCATGTTTTTTCTCTGCAACATTTGGCTCATTTCTCTTTTTGTTCTCTTTTGATAGAGTTCCATTTCCTATGTATGTAAAATAAAAAATAAATTTGGGCACATGTTCTGATCGTTTTTCTGGAAAGTGGGAAAGAGGGTGGAGGTGAGGTTTCTTTTCTTTTTTTGTGTGTGTATTTTTTTATTGGAGTTTGATTTGCCGGCATATAGCATAACACCCAGTGCTCATCCCGTCCAGTGCCCCCCTCAGTGCCCGTCACCCAGTCATCCCGTCCACCCACCCGCCTCCCCTTTCACTGCCCTTTGTTTCCCAGAGTTAGGAGTGAGGTTTCTAACGAGGAAGGTCGTGAGTTTAGCCAGGTGGGGGTGGGGTTGAGCGGGCTGCATGGTGCGCTCAGCCTCAGGGGCACCAGAAATTAGATACTGTTAAAGAATATAAGGAACGTTTGGTTCCCCAACACATTTTAAAAATATAGCAAAGGACTGTTGGTGGGAATGTGAACTGGTGCAGCCACTCTGGAAAACTGTGTGGAGGTTCCTCAAAGAGTTAAAAATAGATCTGCCCTATGACCCAGCAATTGTACTGCTGGGGATTTACCCCAAAGATACAGATGCAGTGAAACGCCGGGACACCTGCACCCCGATGTTTATAGCAGCAACGTCCACAATAGCCAAACTGTGGAAGGAGCCTCAGTGTCCATCGAAAGGTGAATGGATAGAGAAGATGTGGTCTATGTATACGATGGAATATTACTCAGCCATTAGAAACGACAAATACCCACCATTTGCTTCAACGTGGATGGACCTGGAGGGTATTATGCTGAGTGAAGTAAGTCAATCAGAGGAGGACAAAAATTGTATGGTCTCATTCATTTGGGGAATATAAAAAATAGTGAAAGGGAATAAAGGGGAAAGGAGAGAAAATGAGTGGGAAATATCAGGGAGGGAGACAGAACATGAGAGACCCCTAACTGGGAAACAAGGGGTGGTAGGGAGGTGGGTGGGGGATGGGGGTGACTGGGTGACGGGCACTGAGGGGGGCACTTGATGGGATGAGCACTGGGTGATATGCTATGTTGGTAAATTGAACTAAAAAAAAATCTAGCAAAGGAAAAAATGACCTGAAGCAAGTATAAACACAGAGCCATTATTTAGATAAACCCACAGGCAACACCGACATTAGTTATCCAGGGGTCCTGGATCTGCTTTCTGTAGGTAGATGAGTCTTGATTTATTTTATTTATATATTTGTTTATATTTATTTATTTATTTATTTATTTAGTCTTGATTTTAAAAATGCAGCTCTTGGGTGGCTCAGTTGGTTAAGCATCTGTTTGACTCTTGCTCTTGGCTCAGGTCTTAATCTCAGGGTCATGAGCCTACTTAATAAAAATAAAGTAAGAATAAAGATGCCACTCTGTCAGGTCAGAAACTTTCTCACAGATCTATTGAAGGATAAAGCTGCCACAGTCCGGCTGCATTTTACATGAGTCACTAATCGAGATCGTATTTATAAAGAAGCATTCTTTCTTAAAGCAGGACAGGAAATAAGCCAGAGGAGGTCAAGAAGCTCGCTTGTGGTGAAGTCAGGGCCAATTTACACACTTTACCTGGACACCCCACCAGGTTATCAACTTCCCCCAGTAACTTGAAAGGTCATAACTTGAGATGGCAAACAGTGACTGAGGGCTCACGTTTATCTGTTCCTCCCAAAGTTCACCGAACTTCAAAAACTCTATAATGGCTGTCAAGGAAAAAATAAAGTACAAGAACAGAAATTCTGAGCAATTCTGAAATAGAAGATGGCAGGTAGGTTTCATTAGTAGAAAAGACTGAAGCTGAAATGTTTAGAGAAGGTGGCTGGGGAGGTGGGTGAGAGCTTTACAAAAACTCCGCGGTGAGGCCGGCAGGTGCAGAGGGCAGGTATGGGCAAGGGGCATATGCCAGGGTGTTGACCTGAGGGTGTTCTGGAGAACAGCTGTGCCAGGGTGCCATGGCCTCTTCCCCTGGCTCCCAGGTAAGGGGAGCAGCCAACTGCAGGTACCAGTGATGGTGAAGCCTGATTTCTCACAAAGGGGACTCTGCCCTGTAAGGTGTTGGGAAGTGGGCGATTAAATTATAATTTAATTTTTAAAAGTGAGTTGAGCATTTTCTAATGTGTCCAGTCAATTAAAACATTTCTAGGCTGGGCTGCATCCCTTTTCCACAGCCCCTGGGTCTTGATCCAAGGTCGTAGAGAGATCTTGTGCAAAATGGAAACTCAAGGATGTGAGAACCCATGACCCAGTCACCAGCACCACAGATGTGGAGGTTTTCTCTGGCATCAGAGGAAAGAAGCTCAGCTGAGCTTTCTCCTGACGTGGCGCTACACCAGCCTTTCCACCCAACTGGCCAAGCATCTCTCAGCTGAAATGATCCTCAGTAGTTTGAGTCCTCAACTTACAGTATTCTTTGAATGCCAAAGGTGACAGCACAGAGTAGACGTGAGGGCAAACCACACTGGCATGACCACCCATGGTGGAGAGTCTCCTGGCAAGGCTGTGGGTTCTGAAGATGGACAGCCTTGCTCCAGTCCTGAGTCTACGGTTTGTTCGCTGTGAAATGACTTAAGTTTCAATCATTCCAAGATCTCATGTCTATTTCCTCAAGTATAAAACGAGAACGTGCTGCTTACATCAGGCCTGTACCAGGCACGTTGTGGATAGTCAACAACTGTGGAAAATGCTCCGTTCCCCCATCACTCCACATTTCCTTGAGCAAGAGAAATTGAAGCACAGTGGGAGAGAAAATGAACTCGCACCTAATACTTGGCCCGTCTGTCAGCAGATGAGACCCAGGGTGTAGGGGAGGAAATCTTTGAATTCACCCTCCGTGTATTTCCCATCTTTCAGACCTTCCTAAAGGTAGACGACAAACGGGTGCTGCTCAGCAATGGGCGTTGAGCCAATCCGATCTAGGAAGGAGAAATCTTGGGCAACAATGTTTTTTCCTCGCCATGTATTTGAGGTTGATGAGCAGCCCAGGATGAGCCATGAGTCTAAGCAATATTTTGTATGTTCATACTTGGGAATTTCTTTTGCTGTCTCCCATCCCCCAATACAGCTTTTTATCATCACGTTCCTGTTTTGGCTTGGCTGCCTTGCACTATCCAAGAAGGATCCTGCTCCGTTCCTGGGCACGAAGTCCTCTTAAAAATGGTGTGGTGGGGGCAGGGATGATTATCAACCCACCTCCCTCCTTGCCATCACCCATGGAGAGGTGACGGGAGGGAGTTCTCGTGCAGGTCCCAAGAGTGTGATGAGGGAGGAGGAGCGTTGCTCTCCTGTCAGCAGTAACAGGAATGCTGGAGAGAGCTGCTTCTGTCTTTCTCTCTGGACTCTGGAAATCACAGACAGTCCTGAGGTCCTGAAACCACTTGCCACGGACCTGGTCCTCGCTGCACAAGAACAGGAGATGGACATCAAGCATACCTTTGAGAAGTGCCTGGACACCAGCCTTTACACACAATTCCTCACGTTTTATGGAAGAGAGGAATTCGCATTTTGCTTTAAAGTTTGTAAGAAGAAATGCTCTTAGATAGATATTCTAGACCAGGGCCATCCATCAGAAACATACCGTGAGCCAAGTATGTCATATTAAAATTTCAGTAAATTCTCATTAAAAAATTGAAATTTATTTTCATCATTTCAACATGTAACGATAGGAATGCTTAAATACTAACACTCTGTTTTTTCACACTGTCATCAAAATCCAGTATGAATTTTATGCTCACTAGCACAGTCTCCACTTGGAGCGGCCACATCTCCAGGGTGCAATAACTCCACAGCACTGGTGGCTGCCTTCCTGGACACTGGGGAGCAAGAGTTTGCATAAGAAAATGGTCAGCTCGTATGTTCTTTTTTGTTTGTTTGTTTTAGCTCTTATGTTCTTGCTGGTTATTTACAACATTCCAGTAAAGGTTAAAAATTAGGCTAATTATAAAAAGGTTGAAGGAAAAATTCAACCTCCTGTGACAGTTTGCAACTTGTAGTGAACCAACACATTCTCTAGGTATCTGATATTGCAGATCACCGTAACGAGACGGTTGCAAGTCAGTCTTGGGAGGTAAGAGGTTGAATTGCTTCTTGGCGCTCTGAAGGCTGCTCCTGTTGGCCTCCGTTGTAGCTGTTTCATTCCATGGGCAGTTCTGAAACAGCAGCCAGGTGCTGCTAAGGAACACCCAAAAGAAGAGACAGGTTTAGCGAGGCCCCCAGAGTGCTTCTAATGTCACGCGTCCTGGGCTGGTAGGTGGTGCCAGGACCAGCCCTGAGGTCTCCTGGCCCAAATGTATACCCAGACGCAAGTCCACCCCTCCTTTAGTCCTCACCAAGTTCCCCAAGGAAATTTGGATGTCTCTTGCAGGTTGTTATCAGCAACGGAAGGGAGAAAAGCCAACGGTTCCATCACTTCATGCTTGCCATTGTCTGCAAGAACTTTCCAGTGTGACGTTGTGGATGCACAAAGAAATCTAAGATACAGATTGCAGAAATTGTGTCCTCTAATCAGAGTGCTCATCCCTAAAAATTTGCTGGCCACTTGAGTGCCCTTGGACAAGTTTCTCCTCTCAAATATAACAAGGTTGACCTAACAGTTCTCTAGCCCCTCTTGTACCTGACTTCTATGACTAAGCCCTAGAATACAGGACGGAGGGGGCTGGTGGTGAGGGGGACAGGATCAACAGAGTCTTATGGGTGCTGAGGGCTCTAGTCTCCTGGGGCCAGGCTGGGTGGCCCCTATGCTTTGGGGGACCACCTGCCAGGACAGGCAGGCCCGGTGGGGAAAAGCCCTCTGTGCTCGCTCTTGCCTAAGTGCCTAAGGGGGTGTCTCCACCCCCTTCTCTGTGCTCCCCTGAGAAGAGGCAAAACCAGGGACCCTTCTTCTAGGTGACTCGTATCCTTCACAGACACTTGGAGGTGTAGCGGGGATACTAAATCTGCTGGTCTCGTGCCCTGAAAGCGTATCTCAACTCTGGGAAGTCTTGGGGGAAGGCATGTCCACCTTACAGCTCTCTGGCTCTCTCTGTCCCCTTCTCCAGGCCACTCCCTGCTGGCTGAGTCCCAGAACCCGCCAAGGACCCACTGGCCATGGAGATCATCTCCCTCTCCCTGCCTTCTGCTCTTGCTCCTGTTATCCTCCTCAGAAAGCCCGGCCTTGGCCACCTCTGGCAGGGGCAGGAGCAAGGGCAAGGGCAAGGGCAAGGGCACTGGCTTGCACTCTAGGAGACAGGACCCAGTGGGACAGAGGTTCTTGGCGTGCACCCTGTCCTCGAGACATTGCGGCCCCGGCAAAACTGCAATATGGCCGCAGGGCAGAGGGCAAGGCCAGTCCCTGAGTACTGCGACCCTATTATCGTCACCCCACCGCTGGGGTCCTGGAGCACCAAATGGCTACATTTCTCCCTCTGGAAAATAGAGCTCCAGAGACACACGGGTGGGGTGGGAACCAAACAGAGCACTTGGGGTCCTGCCAGGCCCACTCGGGGTGGGGGACACACAAGGGGATAGGCAGCAGGCTGCCCCCCGCCCCTGGCAGAGCTCAGGGCCCACACTCCCCAGGCCACAGCAGGGGTGAGGGTGGAAGCACGTGGGGGCAGGGAAGGGCCCAAAGAGGCACCCACAGGGAACCCTGCTTCACGCAACTTGACCCCTGCTGATATCCTTCATTCAAAAGAAGCCAAACCCATGGATTTTTTTCTTACCCTAATTATAAAAGTAATATGTGCTCACAACAGAAAATGTAATGTAGACTGAACAGAAAGCACTAAAGGAAAGGAACCTCACAGGCAACGGTCCCAAGATAACAGTTGGGTGCATCTCCAGGCTTTCTAGCTCTTGCTTTAAGGACACACACGGGAATAAAATAGGAATCTTTTGTACCCTGTTTTCCTGCAACATTTTTTTTTCATGGCATTAAAACATTTCCCTACTTCTTCCCTGTAAAGATTAAATCGTAGCCTACCATATGGCTGCCACACAGTTTACTTCTGCTCTGTCCTCTGTGATCTAACTTTCAGGTTGTTCCATTTTGTTGTTCATTGTTTTTTTAATTTAAATTTTAGTGAGTGAACATAGAGCACGATATTGGTTTCTGGAGTGGAATTCAGTGATTTATCACTTAGATATAACACCTAGTGCTCATCATCACAAGTGCCCTCTTTCATGCCCATCACTCATCTAGCCCACCCCCCACCCACCTCCCTACATCAACCCTCAATTAGTTTTCGATCATTAAGAGTCTCTCATGGGGACTCCTGGGTGGCTCAGAGGTTGAGCATCTGCCTTCAGCCTGGGGGGCGTGATCTTGGAGTCCCAGGATCGAGTCCCACGTGGGGCTCCCTGCATGGAGCCTGCTTCCCCCTCTGCCTTTGTCTCTGCCTTTCTCTGTGTCTCTCATGAATAAATAAAAAAATCTTAAAAAAAATAAAGGGTCTCTCATGGTTTGTTTTCCTCTCTCCTTTTTTCCTTTTCCTGCTTCCCTTATGTTTACCTGTTTTTGTTTCTTAAATGATTGAAATCATATGGTATTTGTTTTTCTCTGACTTACTGCACTAAGCATAATACACCCTAGCTGCTTCATCCACATTGCTGCAAATGCCAAGATGTCATTTTATTGATGGCTGAATAATATATATATACACAGATCACCTCTTCTTTATCCATTCCTCAGTAGATGGACATGTGGGCTCTCTCCATAGTTTGGCTGTTGTTGACAATGCTGACAAACATCAGAGTGCATGTACCCCTTCGAATCTGTATTTTTGTATCCTTTGGGTTCATACCTTGTAGCACAATTGCTGGTTCATAGGGCAGTCCTATTTTTTAACATTCTGAGGAACCTCCACCGTGTTCTCCAGAGTGGCTGCACCGGTTGACAGTCCCATGACAAGAGGAAGAGGGTTCCTCTTTCTCCACATCCTCAGCAACACCTGTTATCCCTTGGATTGTTCATTTTAGCCATTCTGATGGGAACGAGGTGGTACCTTCTCATGGTTTTGATTTATATGCCCTGATGATGAGTGATGTTGAGCATCTTTCCAAATGTCTGTTAGCCATTCGATGTCTTCTTTGGAAAAGTGTGTATTTGTGTCTTCTGCCCATGTCTTGATTGGATTATTTGTTTTTGGGAGTTGAGTTTGATAAGTTCTTTATATATTTTGGAAACTAACCCTTTATCAGATAACTCATTTGCAAGTATTTTCTCCCATTATGTGGGCTGCCTTTTAGTTTTGTTCATTGTTTCCTTCTCCGTGCAAATTTTAACTGCATGGAGTCCCGATAGTTCACCTTTGCTGCTGTTTTCCTGGCTTCTGGAGACATGTCCAGTAAGAAGTTGCTGTGGCTGGGGTCAAAGAGGTTTCTGCCTGTGTTCTCCTCTAGGATTTTGATGGATTCCTGTCTCATATTTAGGTCATTCATCTTTTTTAAGTTTATTTTTGAGTATGGTGGAAGAGAATGATCCAGTTTCATTCTTCTGCATGTCACTGTCCAGTTTTCCCAACATCATTTGTGGGAAAGATTGTCTTTTTTCCATTGGAGATTATTCCCTACTTTGTCAAAGATTAGCTGACCATGTAGTTGTGGGTCCATTTTAGGTTTTCTAGTATGTTCCATTGATCAATGTGTCTAGTTTTGTGCCAGTACTATACTGTCTTGATGACTATAGCTTTGTAATATAGCGTGAAATCTGGAATCATAATGCCTCCAGTTTTGTTTTTCTTTTTCAGAACTGCTTTGGCTATTTGGAGTCTTTTGTGATTCCATATACAAGTTTTAGGATGGTTTGTTCTAGCTCTGTGAAGAATGCTGGTGATATTTTATTTAATAGGGATTGCATTAAATATGTAGATTGCTTTGGGTAGCACAAATATTTTAGCAATATTTGTTCTTCCAATCCATGAACATGGAATGCTTTTCCATTTCTTTGTGTCCTCTTCAATTTCTTTCATAAATGATCTATAGTTTTCAGAGTACAGATCTTTTACCACTTTAGTTAGGTTTATGCCTAGGTATCTTATTTTTTGGTGCAATTGCACATGGGATCGATTTCTTGATTTCTTTGTTATTGGTGTATAGAAATGCAACAGATTTCCGCAAATTTTATATCCCACAACCTTGGTGAATTTATGTATTCATTCTAGAAATTTTTGGGTGGAGTCTTTGGGTTTTCTACAATAGTCTATCATGTCATCTGCAAATAGGGAAAGTTTGATGTCTTCCTTGCCAATTTGGATTCCTCTTATTTCTGTTTGTTGTCTGATTGCTGAGTCTAGGATTGCTGGTACTATGTTAAGTACTAATCGTGAGAGTGGACATCCCTGTCTTATTCCTGACCATAGAGTAAAGGCTCTCAGTTTTTCCCCACTGAGGATGATATTAGTGGTGGGTCTTTCATGCATGGCCTTTATGATGTTGAGGTATGTTCCATCTATCTCTACTCTATTGAGGTATTTTTTTTTTAATCAAGAAAGGATATTGTATTTTGTCAAATGCTTTTTCTGCATCTACTGAGAGGATCATATGGTTCTTATCCTTTCTTGTACTAATGTGATGTGTCATATTGATTGATTTGTGAATATTGACTTACCCCTAAAGCCAAGGAATAAATACCACTTGATCATGGTAAACAATTCTTTAAATGTACTGTCTAATTCAATTTGCTAGTATTTTACTGAGAATTTTTGCAACCATGTTCATCAGGGATATTAGTCTGTAATTCTCCTTTTTAGTGGAGTCTTTGTCTAGTTTTGGGATCAAGGTAGTTCTGGCTTCTCAGAATGAGTTTGGGAGCTTTCATTCTATTTCTATTTTGGGACCAGTTTCACAAGAATGGGTATTAACTCTTCTTTAATGTCTGGTAGAAGCCCCCTGGGAATCCATCTGGCCATGGACTTTTGTTGTTGGGAGACTTTTGATGACTGATTTAATTTCTTTGCTGGTTTTGATCTGTTCAAATTTTCTATTTCTTCCTGTTCCAGATTTGGTAGTTTGTAGGTTTCTAGGGCTTTGTCCATTTCTTCCAGGTTGCCCAGTGTGTTGACATATAATTTTTCATAGTGTTACAATTGTTTTTATTTCTGTGGTGTTGATTATGATCTCTCTTCTTTCATTCATGATTTTATGTATTTACATCCTTTCTCTTTTCTTTTTGATAAGCCTCCTTGGGGCTTATCAATTTTATTAACTCTTTCAAAGAACTAGCTCTTAGTTTTCTTAAATTGTTCTACTGAGGTTTCTGTTTGTTTGTTTCTATATCATTTATTTCTGTGTAATCTTTATTATTTCCCTTCTGCTGGCTTTAGGCTTAATTTTCTTTTTTTTTTTAATTTTTATTTATTTATGATAGTCACACACACACACAGAGAGAGAGAGAGAGAGAGGAAGAGACATAGGCAGAGGGAGAAGCAGGCTCCATGCACCGGGAGCCCGACGTGGGATTCGATCCCAGGTCTCCAGGATCACGCCCTGGGCCAAAGGCAGGCGCCAAACCGCTGCGCCACCCAAGGATCCCTAGGCTTAATTTTCTATTCCTTTTCTAGCTCCTTTGGGTGTAAGGTTAGTTTTGGTA
The DNA here is from genome assembly GCF_048164855.1 of Canis lupus baileyi. NCBI lineage: Eukaryota > Metazoa > Chordata > Mammalia > Carnivora > Canidae > Canis > Canis lupus. Next base: position 50,177,810 of record NC_132858.1, read on the forward strand.
TTCGAGACTATTCTTATTTCTTGAGGTTGGCCTGTATTGCAATATACTTCCCTCATAGAACCACCTTTGCTGCATCCCAAAGATGTCTGTCATTTTCTCATTTTCATTTTGTTTCCATGTATTTTTTTAAATTTCTTCTCTAATTTCCTGGTTAACCCACTCATTCTTTAGTAGGATGTTCTTTAACCTTCACATATTTGAGGTCTTCCCATTTTTTTTCTTGTGGTTGACTTGCAGTTTCATAGCATTGTGGTCTGAATATATGTATGGTGTGATCCTGTTTTTTTTCGTACTTGTTGACTTTTAGTTTGTGACTCAGTATGTGATCTATTCTCAAGAATGTTCCATGTGCATGGGAAAACAATGTGTGTTCTACTACTTTAGGATGAAATGTTCTAAATATATGTTAAGTCCTTCTCGTCCAGGGTGTCATTCAAAGCCATTGTGTCCTTGTTGATTTTCTGCTTAGATGATCTGTCCATTGCTATAAGTGGGGTATATAAGTCCCCTAGTATTGTTGTATTATTATCAAAGGGTTTCTTTATGTTTAGTATTAATTGATTTATATATTTTGGTGCTCCCAAGATGGGGGAATAAATCTTTACAATTGTTAGATCGTCTTGATGCATAGGCCCCTTCAGTATGATATAAGGTCCTTCTTCATCTCTTGTTACAGTCTTTGCTTTAAAATCTAGTTTATCTGATATAAGTATGGATACTCTAGCTTTATTTTGATGTCCATTTAGCATGATAGATGGTTCTCCATTTCTCACTTTCAGTCTGCAGGTGTCTTTAAGTCTAAAATGAGTATCCAATAGGCAGCATATAGATGGATCTTGTTTTTCTATCCAGTCTGATACTCTGTCTTTTGATTGACACAATTAGTGTATTTACATTCAGAGTGATCACTGAAAGATATGAATTTAGTGTAATTGTGTTACCTGTAGAGTTGGTGTTTCTGGTGATGTTCTCTGGTCCTTGCTAGTCCTTGTTGCTTTTTTTCTCCAAAGAGTGCCCCTTAAAATTTCTTGCAGTGCTGATTTAGTGGTCACAAACTCCTTTAGTTTTTGTCTGGGAAACTTTTTTTTTTTTTTTTTAAGATTTGTTTATTTGAAAGAGAGAGACACAGAGAGAGAGAGCAAGGGGAGGGACAGAAGGAGAGGAAGAGAAAGAACTTCAAGCAGACTCCCTGCTGAGTGTGGAGCCTGACACAGGGCTCCATCCTATGACCTGAGACCTGAGCAGAAATCAAGAGTCAGATGCTCAACTGACTGAGCCACCCAGGCACCCCGTCTGGGAAACAAACTCTCCTTCTATTCTGAATGACAACCTTGCTGAATAAAAAATTCTTGGCTGCATATTTTTTCCCATTTGGCAGGTTGAATATTTCCTTCCACTTTCTAATGGCCTGCTATGTTTCTGTGGACAGATCTGCTGTGAACCTGATTTGTCTTCCCTTGTAGGTTAAGGACTTTCTTTTTTTCCCTTGCTGTTTCAGTATTCTTGTCTATATTTTGTGAATTTGACTATGATATACCTTGGCAATGGCTGGATTTTGTTGAATTTAATGGGAATTCTCTGTGCTTGGATTTTAATGTCTGTGCCCTTCCCTAGATTAGGGAAGTTTTCAGCTATAAGTTGTTTGAATTAACCTTCTGCCCCTGTATCTCTCTCTTCATTTCCTAGGACAACAATGATATGAATGTTATTAATGTTATTAATGTTTTAACAAGTCACTGAGTTCCCTAAACATTTTATTATTAATTTATCCTTTACCTTTCTTTCCCTCTTTTTTTCAACTTTATTATCTTTTGTTTCTTTTTTTAAAATTTATTTATTCATGAGAGATACAGAGAGAGAGAGAGAGAGAGAGGCAGAGAGATAGGCAGAGGGAGAAACAGGCTCCCTGCAGGGAACCCAATGTGGGACTCGATCCCAGAATCCTGAGATCATGCTCTGAGCTGAAGGTAGACGCTCAACCCCTGAACCACTCAAGCATCCAAACGTCATTATTTTTCTTAATTTTATCTTCTATATCACTGATTTACTGCTCTGATTTATCTATCCTCATTTTTATGACCTCCATTTGGGATTGCATCTCGGTTACAGCATTTGCATCTCAGTTATAGCATTTTAAATTTTGGCCTAGATTTGACTAGATTTTAGTTCTTTTATCTCTGCAGTAGAGATTCTCTAGTGTCTTGTATACTTTTTTGAAGCCCAGCTAGTATCCTTATAATCATTATTTTAAATTCTAGTTCAGACATCTTACTTTATCTGTATTGATTAAATCCCTGGCCACGAGTTCTACTTCCAGCTCTTCTTTTGAGGTGGATTTCTCTGTCTCACCATTTTGTCCAGAAAAGAAGAAAGAAAAAAAAAAAAGCCAAAAAAGCAAGGAAAAAACCCCAACAAAACCTAGAACCTAGGTGTGTTTTTGATCTGCTTGTTAAAAATATCTAGATCCCAAAGAAAAAGAGAAAAAAGGAAAAAAAGCGGGAAAAACCTGAAAATAAAAATATTAAAAAATATTAAAAAGTATATATATATTTAAAATTAATAATAAAATGTTTAAAAGGGGGATTTAAAAAATAAGAAAGTAAATGAAAAAATAATTATAAAAAATTAAGAATAAAAGTAAAAAGAAAGCCAGGTCCTATTTCCCCTAGAACTGAAGCTTTGCAGCACTCTATGATCGGTAGACTTTGTGGCAAGGAGCTGTTTGTGCTCATCTCCTGGGGTAGGAGCCTGCTATGATGATTCTCAGGCTGACTTGTTTCGGTGGAAATGTGCCTCCAGGGCACACAGGGGTGGAGCTCGGTGTAAGCAGTTCTGGCCTTCACTAGGTGGTGCTATTTAGCTCCCTAAAGGCTTTCAGTACTGCTGGGCCGGATGAATATGTTGACACCATGCTCTCCAGCCGGGGAGTTGAAAGTTTCCCCCCCACTCTTCAGTGAGCCCTCACAGAAGAACAACCAATCACCCTTCTTGTGTTCCTGGTTTCCACCTGAACCTTGCATTCACCTGCCTGTGTCTGAGCCTTTTTTTTTTTTTTTTTTTTTAAATCTTAGGAGCATGATTGCGTTTCAAAACTCCAAATTTTAGGGACTCCCTGTGGGTCAGACCTGTTCTACTCCTCAGGGGGAGAGTCTTGCCACACTTTTGCTGCTTGCCAGCTGGTCCCAGAAAAGCAATTGCACAACCACACAGCAGTTTGCAGTTTATGGCAAAACAAAACAGAAAGTTGGTACCAAGACCTTTGATTCTCAGCTGCCTTCCCACTCTTATGTCTGGGAACAGTGTAACAGGTTGGTGCCATCCTCAGGCCACACTGTGACTCTTGGAATTCCGCCACCTTCACCACCTGAGCACCTTGAGGCCAAGCATGACGCCCATTGGAGCAGACTTTTAAAAGTTAAGATTTTGTGTTCTGTGCCTATACTACTTTGAGGTGGCCTTGTAAGCAGACTCTCTCCCTGCCACCGTATCCACAGCTATATCTCCCCCAAGTCACCTCTCCACACCTCCTACCTCCAAAATGTGGTCACTTTCCTACTTGTAGACTTGTAGTTTTTTTTCTCTCAGACCTCCAAGTGATTTCTTGGGTGTTTAGCATGGTTTGATAACTTGCTGTATTCGATGAATGAGACAAGCTTGAGGTCCCCCTACTTCTCTGCCACCCTCATTCCTCCTCTGTTTTTCATTTTTAAATAACAAAATATTGTACACATTCAGAAGAATGAGTGTAACTTAGCATGAGATGTTGTGGTAGATGCTAGCTAGATGCCAGCCAGTTCCTCTTCAGCTGGGCCCACGTCTCCCAGACCTTGGCAGCCAGGTGGGGCCAAGCTGGTTGTGGAGTGAGGACGCAGGTAACCCAGCCTAAAGGCTCTCCTTCCCTTTCTGGAGCCTGGATTCAGAGTCTCACACTGTGGACAACGGCAGAATCTGGGTCCCAGGATGACTGTGGAGCTGAGATCTACAAACTGCCAGTAAAGTGGCTCCAGTGAAAATCAGTCTATATTGTGATAAAGGCTCACAATTTGTTAGCATAACAATGATGCAGACTAAATACAATAATAACATGAACACACCACATTGGCTTCCCACTCAAGAAAACTAAGGTCCCTGTGAACCTTGACCCCATTGGATCCCCTACCATTATCCTGCATTTTATGTTAAAATCCCCTTACTTTTCTTTATAATTTTTCCATATGGGTGTTTTGTTTCCTTTTTAAATTTATGATATTAATATAGTTCTCCAACTTGTTTTTTTGCATAAGTTGTTCATTTTTCTCTATTGTGAATAATAATTCGCTGAGCATGCTTATTACTAATTTTTATATGCATCGACATTTATTTTTTTGAATTGCTAAGTCACAGTATATATAGATTTTTAGGGCTTTTGATACACATTAACTTTAGAAAGACTACTGATTTATTCCACCAGCCTTTGCCAACACTGTATATAATCATTAGTCTATATAAAATTACCAATTTGAAGGGGTAATTTTTTTTGTTCCAGTTTGCATTATTTTATCACATGCATTCCTCGCCAACTGTGGGGAACATTTTCTTGAGGGGTGTGTGATTGGCAAGACCAAGAGTGGCAAGATTAAGCTCTCATAGAAAAGAGAAGGCTGGGATCCCTGGGTGGCGCAGAGGTTTAGCGCCTGCCTTTGGCCCAGGGCGCGATCCTGGAGAGCCGGGATCGAATCCCATATCGGGCTCCTGGTGCATGGAGCCTGCTTCTCCCTCTGCCTATGTCTCTGCACCTCTCTCTCTCTCTCTCTCTCTCTCTGTGTGACTATCATAAATAAATAAAAATTAAAAAAAAAAAAGAAAAGAGAAGGCTAGGAAGAATATGAAATAGCATTAAATATTTATGAAATATATGTGAAATATAGCATTGGACGTGTATAGTATTAAATGTATAGATACATGACATACAGCACTAAATATATATTAAGGGTGGAATGCATAGAAATCTTTTAAGATATCCGCTTACCAAACATGTGTGAATACCAGCAGGCATCTCTTCTTCTGAAAGGCCTTCTTCAATTCATTATTCAAGTAGCAACATCTTGCTCTCCTCTGTTCTTGAGGATACACAGATTCTGTCTCTTCTTAAAGTGTTCAGATCAACATCAGTTTTCATCACCGTTCTTTGTAGTCATGAGCTTTGTAGTCAAAACATTTCCACCTTATTCACTGGGTGATCTTGCGAGAAGTGTTTTGCCACTCTGAGCATCAGCTTTCTTATCTGACCCATGAGGCAAGGAACACCTCCTACTACCATTCCCTTGCCTATCTGTTCTATCGAAGCTGGAAGAGCTGCCCATCATAGTCATTTTCCCATCATATTCATATGACTGATCATGTGATACAGTTTTAGCCAATGAAAGATACTGTACATGTCTACTCTGGGGCTTCTGGGATAGACTGGACTTTTCTCATGAATGAGACTGAAGTCACCGGCACTACCACATACTAGTTCATTCAGCTTTCATCATTGATGTGATTTCTAAAGCTGCATCAGCTACTCTAGGACCAAGATGGAAAGAATCACCAAGATAATCACAGAGGTACCTGCTTTCACATCACTGAATTGCTGAACCAGTGAACCATTTTTTTATTACCTGAAAAAATAAATTCCTGTTATTCAGACTTTCTGTTCATACTGCATCTCATGGGTGGGTGTGAGAATTATGGAAAGTAATTTTTTAAAAAAGACTAAAATACAGTGCCTAACACTGTATTTTTATGTTTTTAAATACAGTGTCTAACACTAAAAGGTGTTTTTATGATTATTAGTTATAGGGTTAGCAATACTAACTGATCTCAGCTTCCACATGATATTCTCAACTCTGATGTATGAATCTGGCTGGTAGTAAGAAGACATTTTTCTAAGGCCATTTCTTTGCCTCAAACTAGCATCAGTTGACCTAGGACAAGTTTTGAGCCTCTGTGGGCTTCAGTTTCCTCAGACGTTTGTGAAAATGATGTTGAAATTTCCTTTCAGATCTAAAATTCTTTTATTCTCTTTTATTTTCCTTAGAAACCTTTTCCATCACAGGATATAGGATCCAGGCTGATGGGACCAGAGAAGGATGCATAGAGTGGGGGAGAGTCTGATATTTCTAATAACATGTACACAATTTATGTGTACCTTCCTGGAGTTTAAAAGTTAGGATGCTTAGCTCTGGAAGAAGTCAGAAGCATTGGAGCTGCTCTTGGAGAAAAGGTAGGCAAACAGTCTAGGAATGTACAATGTCAAAATAGTTGTCTAAAGAGTACCTGGGACATAGTGGGGAGGTTATTTGCTCATCTCAAAGTATGTCTCAGAGAGATAGCATTCCCAGAGAGATCCCTCTGGGAGCAAAGAAATTGGCAGGTGACATTTCCCTCCCTAGACCCTCAGCATAAATACAAAGCCACCTGTCAGAACCAACACAACATGGATACTCACTACCTCACTAGCATACACCAAGCCAAGTCACTCCTACTCCTGTGGAGCTACACCTCCCAGTCACATTTGCCTCAGTCCCAGGCCAGAGGACCCTCTGCCCCAGATGACCACCAAACCAATGCTCACACTGTGTCTCCCCACTCATAAGCTTTGCAGAACCTCAGTTCTGGTAGCAGTGGCAACAAAATTCATTTCATAAACACACCAGAGCACACCTAGTTAAAGCATGACCCATTCAGGCCAGGCACCAGACATTGCCCATGACAGTCAGAGAGCCTCTGCAAATGTCTGGCCTAAGGATAAAGTGCCCAGGATACAACAGCAGAGTGCATGCAGCACACATTGGAGACACTCCTGGAAATGCCAGGCCCTGGAGAACAGGGGAACTACATGGCAAGTCACTACAGGACCTCTTCTTCATAAGATTGTTAGCCTCAAAAACAGAAGTAACTGACTTTCCTAAAACACAGAGACTTAAATAAGATGAAAAGACAGACCAGATGAGGGAAAAAAACAAGACCGCAGCCAGAGAACTAAGTGAAACAAATGAAAGAAACATGTCTGATAAAGAATTTAAAGTAATGATCATAAGAATACTCACTGGACTTGAGAAGAGAGGGGAAAACATGAGTCAGACCCTTAATACAGAGATAAAGAATAACATAGCAGAGATAAAGGACACAATAAATGAAATCAGAAACATGCTTGATGAAAGGAGCAGCAGGCTGAAACAAACAGGAATGAATTAATATCTAGAAGAGTATGGAAGTAAGATGATCAAAAGAGAGAAAAGAATTATGCAAAATGAAAATTGACTTAGGGAACTCAGTGACTGAAAATTTAATGACACTCATATAGTGCAGAAGAGAAAGAAATGAGAGCAGAACATTTATTTGAAGAAACAATAGGTGAAAACTTCCAGAATCTGGGAAAAGAAACAGACATCCAGATCCAGGAGGAACAGAGATCTCCCATCAAAATCAACAAAAAGCAGACCCACACCAAGACTTATTGTAATTAAATTGGCAAAATATAGTGATAAAGAAAAATTTTAAAAGCAGTGAGACACACACACACACACACACACACACACACACACACACACGAGTAACTTACAAGGGAAAACGCATAAAACAAGTAGGGGATTATTCAACAGACTTTGCAACCTAGAAGGGAGACACATGATATATTCAAAGTGTTGAATGGGAAAAATCTGCAGCCTAGAATACTCTATGTAGCAAGGCTATCATCTAGAATAGAAGGAGAGATAAAGAATTTCCAAAAAACTGAAGGAGTTCATGACCATTAAACCAGCCCTGCAAGAAATATTTAAAGGGACACTTTGAGTGGAAGGAAAAGACCAAAAGTGACAGCATAGAGAAAGGAAATACAAAAGCAGTAAAGATGAATATATCTATTAAAAGTCAGTCAAGGGATGCCTGGTGGCTCAGGGGAGTCTGCCTTTGGATCAGGGTGTGAACCTGGGGTCCTGGGATTGAGTCCCACATCAGGCTCCCCGCAGGGAACCTGCTTATTCCTCTGCCTATGTCTCTGCCTCTCTCTCTGTGTGTCTCATAAATAAATAAATAAAATCTTAAAAAAAAGAAAAGTCAGTCAAGAACCTAACAAAATGAAAGGATATAAAATATAATAGCATATACCTAAAACATGAGGAGAGGTGTAAAGAATGGGTTCGAATTTAAATGACCATAAACTTAATGTGGATGGTTACATGCAGATGGGGTTATATACAAACCTAATGGTAACCACAAATCAAAAAAGACTAATACATATGCAAAGAATAAAGATAAAGAAATCCAAACATATCACTAAAGAAATGAGCAAACCAAGAAAGAGAGAAAGACAAAAAAGGGTTAGAGGAAATCTTCAGAAACAACCACAAAACAAATAAAAAAAATGACAATAAATATATATCTGTCAATAATTACTTTGAATGTAGATGGACTAAACACTCCAATCGAAAGACATAAGTTGACAGATGAGATCAAAAAAATAAAAGCAAGACCCATATTTATGCTGCCTACAAGAGGCTCGTTTTAGATCAGAAGAAATTGGAAAATTTAAAGTGAGGAGATGGAGAAACAGCTATCATGCAGGCGGATATCAAAAGAAATCGGGCACTGAGGTGTGCAATAGCACTGGGTGTTATTCTATGTGTTGGCAAATCGAACACCAATAAAAAATAAATTTATAAAAAAAGAAATCAAGAATTGTAATACTTATATGGGACAAGATAGACTTAAAGATTGTAATAGGAGATGGGGTGGAAGTAAGACAACAGAGTAGTAGCAGGACCATGGGCTTGCCTCGTCCTTCCAACACGGGGAGATCAACATCCAACCACCTTGAATAACTACAAATTAAAGTTTAAGGATTGAGGATTAAGAAAGTCTGCACAGTTGGAGAATGTGGCAGATGCGATGTTCAAAGATGTGAACTGAGGGAGAGGAAAGCCATGCGGCTGCAAAGGAGAGGAAACCCTTTTGGCAGAGCAAAGTCAGGGAGAAAGAGAAAGTGGGGGAGAGCACAGGGGGCAGGGATCACATAATGGGCCACGCTGAGGAGATCCCCTGGGTCACACTGGGAGAGATCACTCCCCTTCCCAGAGTACATTTGGAAAAGCATCTTCTGCTTCTCCAAGGACAAGAGACCAGCTGGGAACCATTGAATGGTGTTCAACAGTAGGATCAGAGATGCACATAGAAGGAAGAAAACCTCTCAGCTTTTGACGGTGAGCCGCAGTAGGCCTAAATTTCTGTGTGTGCACCGAGTGGCTGCTTTTCTGCAGCAGAACTGAGCAGAGAGCAGACACAAGGGCAGATTGCAGACCACCTGGCTGCTGCGTTTCAAGGTTTCCCACAATAAACTCAAGCCTCTGAGACTGCTTTTCTGGGACAGAACGGAGTAGGGGCCTGAGGAGGGCCCGACAGCCTATAACGCAGCTCCAGCTTTCGCCGAGCATTACAATAATCTCTAGCCTCCTCCTTGACACTATGCAACTGCTTTTTCGGGGACTGGATGGGACGGTGCAGGCCCCAGGGCTCTCCTCCAGGGCAAGGGAGTGGGCCCACACTTTGCCAGGTCCATTCAAATCTGGAGTTTTGAGAATGCCAGGTGGCTCGGTTAGTTAAGCATCATGAACCCACAGTCCCGAGACTGAGCCCTGCGTTGGGCTCCCTGCTCAGTGGGGAGTATGATTCTCCCTCGGCACCCTCTTCTGCTCATGTTCTCTCTCTCACTCACCCTCTCTCTCAAATAAATAAAATCTTTACAAATTTTTTTAAATTAAAAACAAAAAACAAAAAACAAAAATACTTGGAGTTTTGAATCTCTGCCACTAGCCTGAGATAAAGTACAAAACATCTGTGGCTCCAGGAGTGCTGACAGCCCAGGAATAGACAGGTTAAGGGCAAAGAACTGATGACAGCCCAGGGCACAGGAGATTGCTTTTCTGAGGGCCTCCGAAACATTGGTAGCCAGGAGTTTTCCTCCCCAGGGACAAAAAGGCAGAGTGATGACACATTTTTCCTCCTCCCTGTCCCCCTGCCCCAGAACAGTCAGACTTCAGAGAGAAACACAGCATGTCCAGTGGAGTCTGGAGTTCCCTATGCTAAAACCTGCCCCTCCCCCCCTCCCTCCCCCGCACCTGGCAGGGGCATCTTTAAAGGAGTCAGTAACCTTGTAAGCCAGCTCAGCAGGCTTCTCCCTCAGAAGAAACTCAGGGGCAGCTGGGTGCCTCAGCAGTTGAGCATCTGCTTTTGACTCAGGGCGTGATCCCGGGGTCCTGGGATTGAGTCCTACATTGGGCTCCCCTCAGGGAGCCTGCTTCTCCCTCTGCCTGTGTCTCTGCCCCTCTCTCTCTATGTCTATCATGAATAAAAATAAATAAATCAAAAATAAATTTAAAAAAGAATAAATAAAATTTAAAAAAAGACCAACACAGGCCCCCACATCTACCAAGTCTCCTGTTAAAGAATGCTCCAAGACACTAGCTTCCTGTGGGAATAGGGGAAGATGGTGTTTTCTTTTTGTATTTTCCTCCTCTTCTAAATTTTAAATATTTCTATTTTATATTTTCCATGTTTGGGGATCCCTGGGTGGCTCAGCAGTTTGGCGCCTGCCTTCGGCCCAGGGCGTGATCCTGGAGTCCCGGGATCGAGTCCCGCATCGGGCTTCTGGCGTGGAGCCTGCTTCTCCCTCCTCCTGTGTCTCTGCCTCTCTCTCTCTCTGTCTGTCATGAATAAATAAATAAAATCTTTTAAAAAATATATTTTCCATGTTTTATCTTTTATATGTATTTTTATCTTATATATATATATATATTTGTTCTTTTTTTTTCTTTTCTCTTCATCCTTTTTCTTGGTATCAGGCTTATAAATTTTTGTTCATTTGTTGGTTTTTTAATTTCCTTTTTTTTTTTTTGGATCAGGCTTCTTATTTTTTTTTCTCTTTTCTTCTTTCCTTACTCTTTTATTCCTTCTTTCTTTCTTGTTCTTTGGAATCAGGCTTATAGTTTTTGTCTGTTTGTTTGCACTTTTGTTCCTTTTCCATTTCCCTCATCTTGGATCAGGCTTTCCCCCCCTTCTTTTCTTTTTTCTTTTACAGGCCTATATTTACAAACAAATCAAAGCACACCTAGTTAAAGGTCCAAACACTTCCCAACTCCAAGCAAGGAGGAACTCTGTAGAAGATGGACCAGTGGGAAAGAGCAGCCAAAATGCAACAGCATGGTGTACACAGCTTACACTACAAACACTTCCTGAAGTTTGTTGTCATTGTTGTTGTTTTTATTGTTTTTTTCTTTTTTCCTTTCTTTTCTGGAAAAATGACAAGATGGAGAAATTCACCCCCAAAAGAAAGAGCAGGCAGTAATAGTACTCATAGCCAGGGATTCAATCAATACAGATATAAGAAAGATATCTGAACTAAAATTTAAAACAACTTTAAAGATACTAGCTGGGCTTGAATAAAAGCATAGAAGACACTAGAGAATCCCTTACTGTAGCAATAAAAGAAGTAAATCTAGTCAGGCAGAAATTAAAAATGCTATTACCAAGATGCAGCCCCAAATGGAGGCCATAAAAATGAGGATGAATGAAGCAGAAGAAAGAATCAGTGATATAGAAGATACAATGATGGAAACAGGTAGCTAAAAGAAGAGAGAAAAAAACTATTAGATCACAAAGGGAGACTTACAGAACTCACTGATTCCATAGAGCAAAGTATAATCTAGATTATAAAGGTCCCAGAAGATGAGGAGTAGGGGAGAGGGGCAAAAGGTTTATTTGAACAAATTATAGGTGAGAACTTCTCTAATATGGGGAAAGAAACAGGCATTCAGGTCCAGAAGGTCAGAGAACTCTTCTCAAAGTCAATAAAGATAGGTCAGCAACTCAACATATAACAATGAAGATTGTAAATTTCAAAAATAAAGAGAAAACCCTGAAAGCAGCTCAGGACAAGAGGTCCTTAACTTACAAGGATAGACACAAAGGCCTGGCAGCAGACCTGTCTGAAGAGACCTGGCAGGCCAGAAAGGACTGGCATGGTATATTCAATGTGCTAAATGGGAAAAATATGCAGCCAAGAATACTTTATCCAGCAAGGCTGTCATTCAGAATAGAAGGAGAGATAAAGAGTTTCCAGGACAAACAAAAACTAAGGAATTTGTGAACACCAAGCCAAGAAATATTAATGGGGATCCTTTGAGCAGAGAGAGTACCCAAAAGTAACAAAGAAAGGAAAGGAACAGAGACAATCTACAGGAACTGTGACTATACAGGAAATACAATGGCACTAAATACATATCTTTCAATAGTTACTCTGAATGTAAATGGACTAAATGCTCCAGTCAAAAGACACAGGATATGAAAATGGACCCATCAACATGCTGCTTACAAGAGATTCATTTTAGACCCAAAGACACCTCCTGATTAAAAGTGGGGAGAAGGGGAGAGAAGAGATGAAGAAGGATACTATATCATAATAATGGGGTCTATTCAACAAGAAGATCTAACAATTGTAAATATTTATGTCTCTAACATTGAGGAGGCCAAATACATAAATCAGTTAAAAATAAAATTAAAAGAGCTCATTGTTAATAATACAGTAATAGCAAGGGACTTTAACACCCCACTCACAGCAATGGACAGATAATCTAAGCGGAAGATTAACAAGAAAACAAGGGCTTTGAATGACACACAGGCCTAGATGGATTTAACAGATATATTCAGAGCATTTCATCCTAAAGCAACAGAATACACATTCTTCTCAAGTCTATTCTCCAGAATAGACCACATACTGGGTCACAAATCAGGTCTCAGGCACCTGGGTGGCTCAGTGGTTACATGTCTGCCTTTGGCTCAGGTCGTGATCTTGGGGTCCTGGGATTGAGTCCCACATTGGGCTCCCCGCAGGGAGCCTGCTTCTCTCCTGCCTATGTCTCTGCCTCTTTCTGTGTGTCTCAAATAAAATAATAAATAAATAAATAAATAAAACCGTTTTAAAAAAATCAAGTCTCCACTAGTACCAAAAAATTGGAATTATTCCCTGCATATTTTCAGACAACAATTCTTTGAAACTTGAACTCAATCATAAGAAGAAATTTGAAAGGACCACAAATACATGGATATTAAAGACCATCCAACTAAAGAATGAATGGGTCAACCTAGAAATTAAAGAGTTGAAAAAATACATGGAAGCAAGTGAAAATGAGAACACAACAGTCCAAAATCTTTGGGATGTAGCAAAGATAGTCCTAAGAGGGAAGTATATAGAAATACAGGCCTTACTTAAGAAACAAGAAAAGTCTCAAACACACAACCTACACTTACACTTAAAAGAGCTGGGGAAAGAGCAAATGAAGCCTAAAGCCAGCAGAAAAAGGGAAATAATTAAATTAGAGCAGAAATCAATCAAAAGAAAAGAAAAACAGATCAACAAAACTAGAAGCTGGTTCTTTGAAAGAATTAATAAGATCGATAAACCCCCAGCCAGACTTATCAAAAAGAAACCCCAAACACCCAAGTAAATAGAATCATGAATGAAAGAGAAGAGGTCATAACCAACAATGAAGAAATACAAATAATTATGAGAATATTATGAGCAATTATATGCCAACAAATTAGTCAATCTGGAAGAAATTCTAGAAACATATACATTAACATAACTGAAAGAAGAAGAAATAGAAAACCTGAACATATGTATAACCAGCAAAGAAATTGAATCAGTAATCAGTAATCAAAAATCAAAAATCTTCCAACAAACAAGAGTCCAAGGCTGGATGGCTCCCCAGCGGAATTCTACCAAACATTTAAAGAAGAACCAGTACTTCTCTTCTGAAACTATTTCAAAAAATAGAAATAGAAACCTCAAAACTCATTCTATGAGCATTACCTTGATCCCCCAAACAAGACAAAGACCCCATCAAAAAGGAGAATTACAGATCAATATCCATGATGAACATGGTTGCAAAAATTCTCAACAAAATACTAGGAAATATGATCCTACAGTACTTTAAAAGGATTATCACCATGGCCAAGTAGGATTTATTCCTGAGCTGCAAGGATGGGTCAATATTTGCAAATTAATCAACATGATACATCACATTAATAAAAGAAAGGACAAGAGCCATATGATCTTCTCAGTAGATGCAGAAAAAGCATTTGAAAAAATGTAGTATCCTTTATTGATAAAAATTCTCCACTGTGTAAGGACAGAGATAGTATACCTCATTATTATAAAAGGCATACACAAAAGACTTACAATGACTAAGAGCTTTACCCCTAATGTCAGGAACACAACATGGATGCCCACTCTCACCATGGTTGGAAGTCCAAGCCTCAGCAATCAGACAACAACAACAACAACAACAACAACAACAACAAAATGGCATCCAAATCAGCAAATAAGTCAAACTTTCACTCTTCACAGATGACATGATACTTTCTGTAGAAAATCCGAAAGACTCCACCAAAAAATTGCTAGAACTGATACAGGTATTCAGCAAAGTGGCAAGATATAAAATCAATACACAGAAGTCTGTTGCATTTCTGTACACTAACAATGAAGCAGCAAAAAGATAAATCAAGGAATCAATCCCATTTACAATTGCACCAAAAAAACAAAAGAGACCTAGGAATGAACTAACCAAAGAGGTCAGAGATCTGTCCTCTGAAAACTATAGAACACTTACGAAAGAAATTGAAGAAGACACAAAGAAATTGAAAAACATTTCATGCTCATGGATTAGAAGAAAAAATGTTGCTAAAATGACTATGCTACCCAAAGCAATTTACACATTCAATGCAATCCCTATCAAACTAACAGCAGCATTTCTTTTAAAAGATTTTATCTATTCATGAGAGACACAGAGAGAGGCAGAGACATAGGCAGAGTGAGAAGCAGGCTCCTTAAGGGGAGCCTGATGTGGGACTCGATCCCAGGACCCAGTACCGTGCCCTGAACCAAAGACAGATGCTCAAATGCTGAGCCACTCAGGTGTCCCACACCAGCATTTTTCACAGAGGTGAAACAGTTCTAAAATTTGTATGGACCAGAGAGATCCTGAATAGCCAAAGTAGTGTTGTAAAAGAAAACCATAGTTGGAATCATCACAACACCAGACTTCAAGTTGTATTACAAAGTTATAGTCATCAAGAGAGTATGGTACTGGCACAAAGACAGGGATCAATGGAACAGAACAGAGAGCCCAGAAGTGGACCCTCTACCGTATGGTCAACTAATCTTTGACAAAGCAGGAAAGAAGATCCAATGGAAAGAAGACAGTGTCTTCAGGAAATGGTGTTGGGAAAATTCAGTTACATGCAGAAGAATGAAACTGGGCTACTTTCTTACACCACACACAAAGATAAACTCAAAATGGATGAAACACCTAAATATGAGACAGGAATCCATCAAAATCCTAGAGGAGAACACAGGCAGCAACCTCTTTGGCCTCAGCCACAGTAACTTCATCCTAGACACATCTCCAGAGACAAGAGAAACAAAAGCAGATGAACTATTGCACGTCATCAGGATAAATAGTCTTTGCACAGTGAGCGAAACAATCAACAAAAATAAAAGACAACTTACAAAATGGAATGGGAAAGGATATCTGACATATCAGATAAAGGGCTCATATCCAAAGTCTAAGAACTTGAACTCAATACCCAAAAAAATATAAAAAATCAAGTCAAGAAATGGGCAGAAGACATGAATAGACATTTCTCCAAAGAAAACATACAAATGGCCAACAGACACATGGAAAAAATGCTCAACATCACTCATCATCAGGGAAATACAAATCAAAACCACAATGAGATACCACCTCACACCAGTCAGAATGACTAGCATTAACAACTCAAGTAACAACAGATGTTGGCAAGGATGCAGAGAAAGTGGAACCTTCTTACACTGTTGGTGGGAATGCAAACTGGTGCAGCCACTCTGGAAAACAGTGTGGAGGTTCCTCAAATTTTAAAAATAGAACTACTCTAAGACCCAGCAATTGCACTACCAGGTATTTATCCAAAGGATACAAAACTAGTGATGTGAAGGTGTACATGCACCCTCTTGTTTGTAGCAGCAATGTCCACAGTAACCAAACTATGGAAAGAGCCCAGATGTCCATCAACAAATGAATGGATAGAGAAGATGTGGGATATTTATTCAATGGAATATTACTCAACCATCAAAAGGAATGAAATATTGCCATTTGCAATGATGCACTGAGGTATTATGGTATACATAATACCACAAATGGGTATTATCTTAAGCAAAATAAGTCAGAGAAAGACAAATACCATATGATTTCACTCACGTGTAGTTTAAGAAACAAACAAACAAAAATAGCAAAGGAAGAAAAAAACAAATTAAGAAAAATACTTTTTTTGGCATATTTTTTATTTAAATTCAATTAGCCAACATAAAGTACATACTTAGTTTCAGATGTAGAAATAGACTCTTGGGACGCCTGGGTGGCTCAGCAGTTGAGCATCTGCCTTCAGCTCAGGGTGTGATCCCAGAGTCCTGGGATCAAGTCCTGTATCAGGTTCCCTGCAGGGAGCCTGCTTCTTTCTCCTCCTGTGTCTCTGCCTCTCTCTGTGTATGTCTCTCATGAATAAATAAATAAAATCTTAAAAAAAAAAAAAGAAACAGACTCTTGATTGTGGAGAACTGATGGCTACCAAAGGGGAGTGGGGAGGGTGGATGGGTTAAATAGGTGATGAGAATTAAGGAGTTCACTTATTGTGATGAGCACAGGATGATTTATGGAATTTTTGAGTTACTATATTATACATCCAAACCTAATATTACACTTTATACTAACTGGAATTAAAACAGAAACTTAAAAAAAGAAGTAGTCATGCCAAAAATGTTTATTCTGTATATAACTCTCAAGTGTAGTGTTATCCAATAGAATATTCTACGATGGTGGAAATGTACTGTATTTGCACTAATACAGTAGGTACTAGCTACGTGTGGCTATTGGGCACTTGAAATGAGGCCAGTGAGATGGAGGAACTGGATTTTTTAAAAAAGATTTTATTTATTTATGAGAGACATAGAGAGAGAGGCAGAGACACAGGCAGAGGGAGAAGCAGGCTCCATGCAGGGAGCCTGATGTGGTACTTGATCCCAGGACTCCAGGATCACACCCTGGGCTGAAGGCAGGCTCTAAACCACTGAGCCACCCAAGGATCCCCAGGAACTAGATTTTTAAATTAAAGTTAATCTTCATAAAGCAATTTAATGTCAAATATTTATATGTGGCTACCATTTTGGAAATGTAGCTCTAGGCTTCCAAGTTACAGGAAGTGGGAGATGGCAAAACATGTTAAATGACACCATGGGGAATTAGACTAATCCGCAGGGGGAAGTTTTTCTAAGACACTGGAGTCTTCAGAAAGTCAATGTCATAAAAACAAATTTAAAAAAAACAACACATGTAGGGATGAAGAGATGAACAAAACATATGGCATTCACCTGGGTTGGATCTTGATTTAAAAAAAGACCCAACAATACAATCTTAAAAGACAGATGCAACATAGTATTATAAAATCATTGCTAGTTTTCTCAGATATGATATTGAATTGTAATTATGTGTCAGGGTATTATTTTTAGAAGATGCATGATGAGTAAAGGGTCGTATGGTCTACAACTCACTTTAAATGATGCAGGAGATATATGAGTATGTATGCGTAAAGAGAGCTAGAGAAACCTAAAGCAGACACAACAATCTTTTTAATAGTCCGGGCATGCATGATATCTCTTCTAAAAGAGTAGAAAATGTACCTATTAAACTGACTGACTTACAAGATTTCCATGTAGCATCTTCAAGATGCTGTCTGGCTTCCTCTTACTCTAAAGTACAGGCATACTTCATTTTATTATACTTTGCGTTATTGCACTCTGCAGATATTGCATTTTTTACAAATTGTTTTATTTTATTTTTTTATTTTTTACAAACTGAAGGTCATGTCAAGTTAGTCTATTGGCACGATTTTCCCAGCAGCATTTGCTCAGTATATATCTCTGTGTCATATTTTGGTAATTCTCAGAATGTTTCAAACTTTTAAATTATTATTATATTTGCTTTGGTGGCTTCTGATCAGGAATTGACCTGCTAAAAGCTGAAATGATGGCTAATATTTTTTAATAATAAAGTATTTTAATTAAGATATATACATTATTTTTTCAAACATAAAGCTATTGCATAGTTAATAGACTTCAGTATAGTGTAATTATAATTTTTATATGTACTGGGATATCAAAACATTCATTTGATTCACTTTATTGTGGTATTTGCTTTATTGAAGGGGTCTGGAGCTGGATCAGCAATATCTCCAAGGTATGTCTACAAAATATATATGAGCTAAGAAAGAAGCTAAAGAGAGGACTATTAAATATAAAGGGGTCATGACTTGCTGGTTTTGAAAATTCTCAGACCTCTATATGGCAAATAATGTTAAAATTAAGAAATGGCTTCCAAGCAGAGCTTTATCTCAGAAAACTATGGTGTAAGGAAGGCAGAGTGTAGCTATAAAATATTTTGTTAAGAATTGTGTTAAAAGAAACTTCTAGGGTCAAACCTCAGACAGTTGTTCAGATAAACAAAAGAGCTAAGAACCTGAAGGTCATTGTGTTTAAAAACCTAGCAGAAGCCAATGTTGTAGTGGGATGAGCATTTAGGAGACCTGGGGAAGGGATGAATATATTTTTCAAGTGGAGAAATGTGTATCATGTAGCCAGCCTCCAAACTGGCCCTCAGTGATCCCAGTTTCCTGATATTTGTGTCCTGGTCTAATCCCCCCACACTGAATACAATACAGTGGATGTGATGGTATGTGACATCTGATGTCTGGCCATAAATGAATGGCCTTGGCTCTCTTAGATCCTTGCTCTGGGAGAGCATTTGCCATGTCATTTAGGCTCTCAAGCAGCTCTATGAGGAGGCCCACATGGAGAGTACACTCTGTTGGATACTGTTCCCTCCAAATTTATGTTCTTTCTAGACCCAGATATGACTTTATTTGGAAATAGGGTCATGTAATCAGTTAAGATGATGTCATACTGGAGCAGGATTGGCCCATGATCCAATATGACTAGTGTCCTTATATGAGTTAAAAAAGGGCCACAGACTAGGATGCCTGGGTAGCTCAGTCGGGTAAGCATCCGATTCTTGATTTTGGCTCAGGTCATGATCTGAGCCCCGTCTTAGGCTCTGTGCTGAGACTGTGGAGCCTGCTTAAGATCCTCTCCCTCAAAATAAAATAAGATGAAAACAGAGAGGGATGCAAACCCTAAGAGACCCTTAAGTATAGGAAACAAACTGTTTTTGGAAGGGAGGTGGGTAGGGTGATGGGGTAATTGGGTGATGGGCATTAAGGAGAGCACTGAGTATTGTATGCAACTGATGAATCACTGAGTTCTATTTCTGAAACTAATAATATAGTGTAGGTTAATTAAATTGAATTTAAATTAGAACTTTTTAAGAAAGATTCTTTCTCCCTCTGCCCTCCCCCCCGCCCCAGCTTGCATGCACACACATGTTATCTCTCTCTAGGTGTAAAACAAAAAAGGGACAGACACACACAGTGTAGAACAAAGGTAAAGACAGAGGCAGAGATTGGAGTGATGAATCTGCAAGGCCAAGAGTGCCAAGGATGGCTGGCAACAGCAGAAGCCAGGAGAAAGGCAGGGACCAGATCCTATAGATCCTCCAGAGGGAGCATGGCCCTGAAGACACTGGTGCTTCAGATTTCTAGCCTCCGGAACTGTGAGAGAACAAATCTATTGTTTTAAGCCACCCAGATTGTGGATGCTCCGGGAAATGAATACAGAAAGTAACTGAGGCCTCCTGCCAGCACAGCACCAAATTGCCAGTCAAGTGGGCGAGCCATCTTGGAAATGCTCCTCCAGCTTCAGGCAACATCTAACTGCAACCTCACGAGAGACCTAAGCCAGAATTGCTCAGGTAAGTTAATCTTGAATTTCTCTTCTATGGACATAAATATAATACATTTTTTGTTCTTTTAACCCACTAAATTTTGGGGTATCAGTAATACTGCAAAGATCTTGGGGGAAGGCCATACCTTTAAATGAATAATAAATAAGTTCACTTATTTGATATATTTACTAAATTAGGTGCTCTGGTCTAGAGCTTTTTTTTTTTTTTAATTTTTTATTTATTTATGATAGTCACAGAGAGAGAGAGAGAGAGAGAGAGAGAAGCAGAGACATAGGCAGAGGGAGAAGCAGGCTCCATGCACCGGGACCCTGATGTGGGATTCGATCCCGGGTCTCCAGGATCGTGCCCTGGGCCAAAGGCAGGCGCCAAACCGCTGCACCACCCAGGGATCCCTGGTCTAGAGCTTTGATGATGGTTTGGACGCTTGGCCCGAGTAAGCAACTGAAACTAGAGATTATCAGAAAGAGTGGTTTGGAAAATGGCATTACTTAAATTGCTTTAAGAGTGGTTGAAAGACCGTAATTCCATTCCACTACTGTCTGTCCACTAGGCTTTAGCTATTGTGCTGTCTCTGTACTGCTCATATTAACGGGTTCTCTTCCTTCACTGCCCTCACCCTTCAGCAAGAATGGAAATTAGTTCCATTTTCATCCTTGACCTTGAAATGTCTGATGCTACTCCCATAAATTTGAGTCTGGTTGAACACTGAGCTGCTCTCCTGATCCTAAGCTGCCTCATAGCTAGTAAAATGTGGCTCAGAAGCCTGCACACAGACTTTTGTAAGGCCTGAATGGGGTAATTGAATGCAATGATGCTTATTAAGTGCTTCACACAGTGTCTGGCTCAATACGTGATCGATATTATTACTATACATTAGAAATAAAATGCACTCAAGTGATTAAACCCATTAAATGTATGAATGCCTAGGAGAAAGGATGTGAAGAATCCCTATTGCTATACCCCTTGAGTGGGCCATTGGGAACATTACCAATGACTCAGAATGGGCTAGTTTAAAATTAAATACTACATCTCTTTGGAAGAGCTAGCCATATGTAGGATATGTGTGTGCTGAAGCTGCAGCATCTAGGGGGAGGAGCAAGAGCGCCCTGAAGAAAGATCTCGTGATTACCAGAAGCAAGGAAATGGGGCTGGAATGGAAAAAGAATGATAAAAGCTACCTGGCTTACTTCTGGGGTAGCAGAGGCAACCCGTTCCATTATTACAAACTTCTTTCCTTAGAGAATCACCCCTAATTCAGCTCTAAAGGTGACATTGATTTTGCAAACATTTTTTCTGTGTCAGCTGCTCTGCTCAGATTATTTAATTGCCCCCTAACAACCCCATAAGGAAACACTGAATGCGGCCAAGCCCAGACTAGAACCCAGAGTCTGACATTAGAGACTATTCCTATCTCAGTGCCTGTAAATGTTGATGAGCTACTGAATAAAATGTACCTCCATCTCCCCAAGGCGCCTTAATGTTACAGCTTCTCTCTGGGTGTGGAATGCAGGAATTTCAGGTGTCAGCATCCTGTGTATGGTTGACTAGTTTTCAAAGCAGGGGAGGTTGAGTGCGGAAGGAAGGAGGGTGGCTTGCTTTGCAGCTGTCCTGCAGGCCCATTGCAGCTCCCATTTCCTTTCTCTTCCCACCTGCCCTACCCACCCAGCTTCTGCTCTTGTTGACCTTCAGGGTCTCTTCTTTCAGAAATGGCTAATATTTGTGATGATAAAACGATTGAGAAACTCTGGTGTTTTGTAAACACTTGACATTCTTCATTTATGAATTTTCCCATTTGACAAAAATAGTAGGCTTTCCATATGGAACAAAATCACAAAACTAAGATGTTAGCAAGACAATTGAAACCAGAGTGGCCTGGGGCATGCAGGGTAGGAAACAGCGCCCATACTTCACTAGTCCCTGTTTGAACACAAGACAGTGATGCTGACAATTAAGTAGAGGGATGTTTAAATTCTGCTCAATTTGTGATGATTGTGGTTGCTGGGCAGTGCTTAGTATAGTTTAGAAAGAGTCCCAGGAAAATTATGGAGACAAAAACTATTGAGGGATCAAAACCACTGGGCCATTCCTGGCCCCTCAAGCCAGGAAAGTGAAGCTGCAGGGTTGAGGGGCACACTTGGGCTCCCTCCCAAAGTCTACTGGAAAGCAGCCATGCCCTCTCTCCACCCCCAGTGTATTTTCACAAAGAGCATGAGATCAAGAGGGGAAGAAACAGCCACACATTTGGGGAAGCCGAAAAGCAAATGGATGAATGATTAAAGACTGAGCAGAGGAAGGCCAATGGGAGGAAGGAGGGGCAAAGTGAGCCCAGAGCCCCCAGCAAGGAGAGCAAGAGACACCTGGCCAGTCACCCAGACCCCACTCAAGGCTTTGGGACTGACAGCTCCAGGCCCTCTGGATGGCAGTGAGGAGGTTGAGTCTAGTTGGTTTTGACCCCAGTCAGTTTTCTAGATGCCTCCTCCATCTACCCAGTGGCATCACAGCCTCCTCCCCAACTCTAGCACAAAGTTGGAAGCTTCTTTTCTTTTTCTTTTTTTTTTAAAGATTTTATTATTTATTTATTTATTTATTTATTTATTTATTTATTTATTTATTTATTTATTTATGAGAGACACACAGAGAGAGAGAGAGAGAGGGGCAGAGACACAGGCAGAGGAAGAAGCAGGCTCTGTGCAGGGAGTTTGAAGTGGGACTCCATCCCGGGTCTCCAGGATCAGGCCCTGGGCTGAAGAGGGTGCTAAACCGCTGATCCACCTGGCTGCCCAGAAGCTTCTTTCCAAAAAAAAAAAAAAAAAGTTCTGTCTTTGGCCCAGAGGACACTGGATCTAATTGAAGGTCGGACTATCTGATGAAGATAGCCACTCAGCTCACTGTCCCTACTTCCTTCTGCCACCTGCTGGCAGGAGGTGGGGTCATCTTAGCAGGGATTGAGGAGCCCCAGAAACTGAACTCAGCAGTTCCCCGACTGAGAGGATGATGAGATCGTACCACATGGACCAGAATTTCCATCAGTTTCAGTCTCTTGTCATAACTCAGTAGTTTTGGAGTTGATGGGGTTAAGATGGCACAGTAGTAGGGAGACCCAATGCTTGCTTTGTCCCTCAAACACAGCTGGATAAATATCAGATCATTCTGAACACCCAAGAAATCAGTCTGAGGACTGAGAGAACAAACTGCACAACTAGAGTGAGAAAAGAGACCACATTGTGGAAAACAGGATGTGAGGAGACTCATGATTTGGGGAAGAAAAGGATCATGGGTGCTATAGTGGGGAGAGAGCCCTGATTATTTAGAGAGGAGAGAGAGAGACCGAGATAGCAAGCACAGTGCACAGGGGATTGCACAAGAAAAATAATTCCCCAAAACCCTTGACTGGGAAAGCGAGGGGTTGATTATCACACATTTTTACCACCAGTGGAGCTCAAAGACTGAAGCTTTAGAAGTCTCTGCCACGGCCAGTGGTGTTCCTACAGAGAAAGAGGACAGAAGCCTGGGAACAGACAGCATGGTCTCTGGATCCCCTGGGTCACACTGGAAGGATAGTGCCTTTCTTGGAGTGCATTTGGAGGTGTGGCACTGCCTCTCAAGAGATGAGAGTGGTGGGTGCCATTCATTAGCACAGGGGCAGAGCCACCTGCTGAGGGCAGCTAGCCTGGATGCCTGAGTTTTGCTATACTTTAAGCTCCAACCTCCTGTGTATTGGTATGACTACCCTTCTGGGACAAATTGGCACCAGCTCCAGCATGGTGAGACACCCCCCGCCCCCAGAGGATCACAAGTCCATGCTGCCCTGGGTCCCTAAAATTTGGAGTTTTGAAACTCAGCCTGTATGCCTGAGATAAGACACAAGTGCAGTGCACTGCCAGGCAGGTATATGGCCCAGACAGAGATGGGGTTAAGGCAGGGATCTGAGGGATGCCTGGGACACATGAGCAGAGATTGCTTGCTCTTCTGTGAGAGCTTTCTGCATGGTGCAGGGTGCAAAATCCTCACTCTGGGGACAAGGGAGCAGGCTGGCACCATTTTTCTCCCCTGCCCATCAGCAGACAGACTTCAGTGAGTAACACAGCACCCAGAGTGGAGGCTTGAGCCTCTTACACCAAGCCATGCCCCCTAAACTCTGCAAGAGCTTTGGTACTAGGGCAAGTTTGCCTGAGAGCTAGAGCAGGAGTGGCCCCCAGCACAAACACCCTACATGCCCCATGTCTACTGATCATAGGGGTGACCAGGTGGCTCAGTTGTTTAAGCATCTGACTCTTGATTTCAGCTCAAGACATGATCTCAGAGTTTTGAGATCAAGCCCTTCATCAGGCTCCATGCTCAGCAGGGAGTCTCCTTGAAAATCTCTCTCTCCCTCTCTCTCTCACCCACCACCTGCTCTCTCTCTCTCTCTCTCTCTCTCCAAGATAAATAAATACGTCATCAAAAAGAAAAAGTCTACCAAGTGTAGACTGCTGCAAAGCTTCAGCTCTAGTGGAAATAGGCCCTGGCTTCTTTTAACAAGCAGACCACAGCACACCTAATTAAAACTTGGCACACACTGGACAAGGTCCAAACACCCCCCACTGCAGGCAAGGAGAAACTCTGCAGAGGACTAACCTGAGGGAAAGAGCAGTCAAAACACAGCAGAGTACACACAGCATATACTAGAAAGACTTCCTGAAGGCCCTAGACAGTATATGACCTCTTTTAATATAACTTCCAGATGCAGGAAACATAACAGGCTTTCCTAACCCAGAGAAGCAGAGACTTACACAAAATGCTAAGATGGAAGAGTTCATCCCCAAAGAAAGAACAAGAGGTCATGGCCAGGGATCTAACTGAAACAAATACAAGTAAATATGCCTTATCCAGACTTTAAAACAAAAATCGTAAGGATTCTAGCTGGGCTTGAGAAAAGCATAGAGGACACCAGGGAATCCCTTATCATAGAGACAAAAGACCTAAAAACTAGTCAGGCCGAAATTTTTAAAAATGCTATAACTGAGATGCAAAATTGACTGAATGAAATGACCATGGGATGGAAAAAGCAGAGGAGTGTGTAAGTGATATAGAAGATAAAATTCTGGAAAATAATGAAGGTGAAAAGAAGAGGAAAAGAAAAATATTGGATCACAAGTGTAGGCTTAGGAAACTCAGTTACTCCATAAAGCATAATAATATTGGTATCATAGAAGTCCCTGAAGAAGAGAGGGAAAAGGGCGGGGAAAGGTTTATTTGAGCAAATTATAGCTGAAAATTTCCTAATCTGGGGAAGGACATAGACATCCAATCCAGGAAGCACAGAGAACTCCCATCAAAATCAACAAAAGCAGGCCAACACTAAGACACATCACAGTAAAATTTGCAAAAATACAAAGATAAGAAAAAAAATCCTAAAAACAGCAAGGGAAAAGAAATCCCTAACTTACAAGGAAAGACAAATTAAGTTAGCAGCAGATCTATCCACAGAAACTTGGCAGGCCAGAAGAAAATGGCGTGATATATTCAACGTGCTGAAGGGGAAAATAGTAGCCAAGAATTCTCTATCCAGCAAGGCTGTTGTTCAGAATAAAGAGAAAGAGTTTCCCACACAAACAAAAATTAAGGAGTTCATGACCTACCACTAAACCAGACCTACAAGAATAATTAAAGTGGACTCTTTGAAAGATCAAAAGTGATAGAAAGAAACAGAAAATCTTCAGAAACAATGACTTTACAGTTAGTACAATGGCACTAAATTCATGTCATATCTATCAATAATCACTCCTACTGTAAATGGACTAAATGTTCCAATCAAAAGGCATAGGGTGTCAGAATGGGTAGAAAAACAAGATCCATCTATATGCTGCTTATGAGAGGGTCATTTTAGACCTAAAGACACCTGCAGATTGAAAGTGAGTGAATGGAGAAACATTTATCATGCTAGTGGGCATCAAAAGAAAGCCAGAGTAGCCATACCTATTATCAGGCAAACTAGATTTTAAACCAAACTAGATTTTATAACAAGAGGTGAAGAAGGGCACTATATCATAATAAAAGTGTCTAGAAGATCTAACACTTGTAAATATTTATGCCCCCAACTTGGGAGCACCAAAATATATAAATCAGTTAATAACAAACATAGAGAAACTCATTGATAATAATACAGTAATAATAGGGGATTTGAACACTCCACTCACAGCATGGAAAGATGATCAAGGCAGAAAACCAACAAGGACAAAAGTCCACACTCTTGTCCCACAGCCTGCATGTGTGCCACCGGGGGCCACTGTCCTTGCGGCTGTGGCCTCTTGCTCTGTGTAAGCCTTCTCTCTGCGCCTGCTGGCCGGCAGGGAGCCGGTGAGCCTGGGTTCCCTGTGGGGTGAGGTGCTCACTGACAATGTGGTGCCAGATGAAGGAAAGCAGTGCCTGGACCCAGGGCCTGGTCAAACTTGGCTTCCCAGGCAACCAGTTCCAACATCAGGAATGCCAGGAAGGAGGAGATCTTGAATTCCCTCAAGTACATCCCACCCCCACACAGGTGGTAGTTGGAGCCCGCCTTTACACTTTTTGAGAAGTGTGAGGTGAACAGAGTACACACACACACCCTCTTCACCTCTCTCTGCCCCCAGTGAAAACACCACTATGCTCATGACCCCTCAAGTTCATCACTTGGTCTAGGATATGGCACAACAATGTTGCTTGGAATTTTGAGAAGTTCCCGGTGGGCCCAAATGGTGTGCTTGTGAACGGATAAAGCCCCTGCTTTCCAACCATTAATACTGAGCCTGATGTCAAAGCCCTGCTGTCCCAGGGGCCCAGCTGTGCCTAAGCAACCCGCCTATTTCTGCTGCTTGGCAGTCACAGCACCACCCTCTGGGGATTTCACCCATGATAGTGTTTCCTGGAAATCTGCTTGGAGGAATGCCCAATTTCCAAGAAAATCCCCTGAGATGAGAGCTTCTTGTCCATCCCAGTACCCTCTCCCCAAGCCAAGTCGTCTCTCTAAAAAACTGTTGGATGTCAGGAAAAAAAAAAGAAAAGAAAAGAAAATCAACAAGGAAATGAGAGCTTTGAATGACACACTGGCCCAGATGGACTTAACAGATATATTCAGAGCATTTCATCCTAAAGCAGCAGAATGCACATTCTTTTAGAGTGCACATGGAACATTCTCCAGGATAGATAACATACTGGTCACAGGTCAGGTCATAACCGGTACAAAAAGATTGAGATCATACCATGCGTATTTTCAGACCACAACACTATGAAACTTGAGGTCAATGAAAAGAATAAATTAGGAAGAACACAAATACATGGAGGTTAAAATAACATCATACTTAAGAATGAATGGGTTAGCCAGGAAATAAAGAAGAGATTAAAAAAATATATATATACATGGAAACTGGGATGCCTGGGTGGCTCAGCGGTTTAGCGCCACCTTCAGCCCAGGACGTGATCCCGCAGTCCCAGGATCGAGTCCCATGTCGGGATCCCTGCAGGGAGCCTGCTTCTCCCTCTGCCTGTGTCTCTGCCTCTCTCTGTGTGTGTGTCTCTCATGAAAAAATAAATAAAATCTTAAAAAAAATACATGGAAACAAATGAGAATGAAAACACAATAGTCCAAAATGTAGCAAAAGCAGTCGTAAGAGGGAAGCATATAGCAATCCAGGCCTTCCTGAAGAAGCAAGAAAAGTATCAATCAAATACACAACCTACCCTGACACCTATAGGAGCTAGAAAGGGAGCAGCAAATGAAGCTTAAAGCCAGCAGAAGAAGGGAGATAATAAAGACTAGAGCAGAAATAAACTATATAGAAATAAAAAGAAAACAGAATAGATCAATAAAACTAGGAGTAGGTTCTTTGAAAAAATTAATAAAATTGATAAAGTCCTAGGCAGACATAACAAAAGAGGGAGGGAGGGAGGGAGAGAGAGAGAGAGAGAGAGAGAACCCAAATACTTAAAATCATGAATGAAAGAGGTAAGATCACAACCAACACCACAGAAATACAAACAATTATAAGGGAATATTATGCCAAGAAACTGGGCAATCTGGAAGAAATGGATAAAGTCCTAGAACATACAAACTACTAAAACTGAAACTGAAAGAAATAGAAAACTTTAACAGATCAGTCACCAGTAAAGAAATGGAATCAGCCATCAAAAATCTCCCAGCAAACAACTCTGGGCAGCTCTCTGCTGCATATAATCAGAGGACCCTAAAATTTGAAAGGTAAAAACGAAAGCCAACCAATAGAAAAAAGCAACTCAGCTCAACTAAACTAAAAAGCAGGCTGAATGTGGCAGGAGAAAAACTCCCAGGCCACGGACCGGGGCTCACGAGCCTGTGGCCCTGGGGTGGGGGTGGGGGTGACACGGAGTCCTTGCAGGCATCCTGACTCTGCACCCGAGGAACAGGGCACGATCAGCAGTGTATTTCCTGAAGTGTGGGGTGCCTCGGTCAGCAGCACTGGTGTCGCCCTGGGGCTTGTCAGCAAATTCTCGGACTCCACTCAGGCCTAGTGAATCAGGCACTAGCCCAGCGATCTGTGTGTTAACCGGTCGGTCGCCTCGTGATTTCTGAGCACGTGGCTATTTGGGAGCCACTGATGCCTGTGCCACTCCCCTGGGGAATGTCCCCTTTCTCTCCCCTCGTCCCATCCCAACACTACTGCCTCCTCTATCGTCCCCTCGGCAGATGCCGCCTCATTCCCTACTTCGCTGAGAAGACTGAAGAAGTCGGAAGAGGACTTCCACAGCTGCCACCACCTGCCACCCATGCACCAGCACCTGTGCTCCCCGTGGCCAAGCTCCTGTCCACAGCTTACCTGCGCTCAGGCACTGGCTCCCACCTCGTCCACCTCCTGAGGACATCACTCCAGTGCTGCCCCCGGTCTGTCCAGGGGCACTTTAAAAAAAAAAAATCTACTCAATTGTTCACACTCATCTACTTACAAACATGCTATTATTTTTCTGAACTTAAAAGTTTTTTCTTGATCTTATTTCTCTCACCAACTATGGCCCCATTTCTTTCTTTTACAACAAAACTTCTTTATTTATCTTAATTTTATTTATTTATGAGAGAGAGAGAGAGAGAGAGAGAGAGAGACAGAATGAGCCCAAGCAGGGGGGAGAGGGAGAAGCAGGCACCCCACTGAGCAGGGAGCCCAACACAGGGCTCGACCCCAGGACCCTGAGATCATGACCTGAGCTGAAGGCAGACGCTTGACCGACTGAGCCACCCAGGCGCACCTACAATAAAACTTCTTCAAAGTACTGTCTACACTGCTGACAAATTCACCAGTGGCCTCTAACTAACGAGTTATGACTATGATCAATTCTTAGCCCTTCTCTTATCAGAAGCACGTGGCTCAGTTGCCCTTTTCCTTCAGCACGCACATCCGTTTTCCTCACCACTTCCGGGAAACACGCTCCCTATCCCAGTGACTGCTGCTTCTCACCGTCTTTGGCTGGTTCTTTCTCTTCTCCCAACTTACTGCTGGTGTGGCCCAAGCTCTTTGGCCTCTTATCCTCTTCCCCAGTCTCTATCCTCCCTTCCTGGGGGAGCTCATCCAGCCCTGTGGCTTTCGGGTAACACTGACCTGACTCCAAAGGGACAGCTCCATCCTGGATTTCTCGCTGAACTCCAGACTTTCCAAGTTTGTCACCTCTAGCTCAATACGCTTAAGATGGAGCCCTCCTCTTCCTGCCTGGCCTCCTCCACCCCTGGGCTTCTGGCCACGCCCCACCTCTGCTTCAGGTTGCTCACCGTGATCACCTCACTTCGGAGCTGTCTTTGTCTGCTCTTTCTACTCTGCCACTGATTAGAGGGGATACAGGGAGCTCTACCGAGCCTTGCTGCAGGATACATCTGGATTCTGGCCACTTCTCACCAACTCCACTGCTCCCCACCATGACGGGGGGAGCCACCGTCACCATTTCTTTCTTGGACTGGCTGCTGATTTCCCTGCGGCTACCCTGCAGCCTCCCGAATGACCCCTTTAAAGCACAGACCAGATAATGTCCTTCCTTCGCTCAAAACTCCACAGTGGCCCTCTGCCTCGCCTGGAGCGAGAGCCGTACTCCCAGGAACGGCCTTCCTGGCCCAGCCCTCCTGTCCTCTCTCACCTTCCTCCTCACTCTTGCAGCCAGGCCTTCTTGTGTTTCCATGAACATGGGCCGCATGCTCCCACCTGAGGGCCTTTGCACGGGGAAGCCTGTCTGCGTGCCCTCCCACCAACGTTCATCTGGCCGACTTCTTCACTTGCTTCATGTCTTGGCTCAAATGTCACACTCTCTAGTCTTACTCTGATCATCCTGTTTAAAATAGTAACATCTTCTCTCTACCACTGTCAATCCCAATTATTCTGCTTTATCTTTTTTCCATATTATTACCTTAACATGAGACAATTTGCTTATTTGTGTTCATTGTTTATCTCTCTTTGCTATACCTCAAACTCCGCAAGGTAGGCATCTTTGCTTTGTTCACTGATGGATTCCAAGTGCTGAGAGTAGCGTGTCTGGGGTTGAATAAGCTCTTAATGACTATTTGTTGGGATGCCTGGGTGGCTTAGCGGTTGGACATCTGCCTTCAGCCCAGGGTGTGATCCTGGAGACGCCGGATGGAGTCCTACATGGGGCTCCCTGCATGGAGCCTGCTTCTCCCTCTGCCTGCGTCTCTTTCTCTCCCTCTGTGTTTTTCATGAATAAATGAATAAAATCTTAAAAAAAAATTACTATTTGTTGAATAAGTTAACATCCTCAGAGAAATAAGAAGACAGTACATATATAAGGTACCTTAAGTACAAGGAAACTCCTGGACATGAAGAAAGGAAATACTCAATGGAAGAAGTGGAAAATAGAGTTGAAATCTCTTGGAAAGTAAAGCAAAAGGACAAGGGGGTGTGAAAGGGAAAAAAAAAAAGCTAGAGACCATCATAGGAGGTTTAAAACCCAAATAACAGGTGTTCAAGAAGAAGACAAGGACATCAGAGGAGGAAAAAACATTAAGAAATAAGAAAAGTTCCTAGAATTGAAAGACACACGTTTCCAGGCTGCAGGGACCTACCAAGAGCCCAGGACCTGCTCATTATTGTGACAGAGAGAAGACAAAATCTGCACCTTGCAAAATGATTATGTACAAAACACAAGATCACGCATAAAGAAAACAGGATTACAGTGGCTATGAAATTCTCAGAGGCAACGCTGGAAACTAGAAGACAGTGCAGCAATGCCTTGAAATTTCAGCAGGAAAGTGATTTCCTGTCCAGAATTCTATAAATAATGTGTGATTTCAGTGTCAGAGCAGAACAAGGACATCTCTCAGGCACGCAAGGTCTCAGAACATTTAGCCCAGGTGCCAAGAGGGAGTGTGGACCTCCCTCCTGCCCCTGGTGAGACTCAGGCCTCCTTGGGGCCGGGAAAGCAGGCCTTGTTCCTTCTCCCCCTCCCCCCTCCCTGTTCCCCATGGCTGATACAGAATTTGAGAACTTCCTCTGTGAAGATATGGTTTGAAAGGCCAGCCT